>NW_026693602.1:6955000-8155000 GCF_021218885.2 Marmota monax | reverse complement strand
CAGGTGTTTATACCTGAGTCACTTTCTGAATCTGCCTTCTTTCTCCTCATAAAAGCTTGGATTTCCAAATACTTCTCTTTGGTTACTTTCTCTCCTTTTTAAAAAAATTTGTTTCAATACACCAAAATAAGTATTTTTCTTCAAAAAAATCACCTATGTATTTTTATCGCACTATTTTATACTTTTGTAGCAGTTTTGTATGTATTATTAATACAAAGCTATTGCCAGTTTTACTGTTACAGATATTTCTTCCAGTATGAGGGTTCGCAAATGTTATAGGTCTGAATTAGAAAATACATCAATATGCATTTTAATTATTTTGCCTCAATGTGTCATATATCTTGGTTAGTTCTTTTTAAGATCTACCTAAGAATGTTTTAGATATCTTTATTGTATGTTTTTTTTTAAATTTTTAAAATTTTTGTCCTTTTAGTTTTTATCAACGAGCAAGTCAATATATATATATATATATATATATATATATATATATATATATATATATTATACAGAATTTCTGATGTTATTTTTCATTTGGGATATAAAATCCCTGAAACACATTAGGGGTCATTTGACTGGCTTTTCAGATATTTATTCCATTTCCATGCAGATCAGTCTGTTCTCAGCAGTGAAAGCAGAGGGTGGGGTCCGAATACCTCTGTCCTCTAGGAACTGCACTACTGAGGCCCTTTCACTTGTCTTCAAGGGAGTAGTCTTCTTAAGTCGGCCTCCATAAAGCTTAGGATGACCATGGCAGTAACTCTCAACTCCAGCACCCAGTCCTCCTCCCTTGTCATCTTTCCAGGAACCTGAGGGGATGAGCTGAAGAGCTGGAGTTATGAGGAATTGGGCTATAGTAGAGATTCATGCTACTGTCCCTTTACCAATCCCTGGAGTCTTTAGAACAGGACACAGCAGCTGTTAGGGTCAGCTGTGTTTCCATATTTATGTGGCCAAAGTTCTTCTCAGCCTGCAGGTATGTGAATGAAAGCAAAGTTCTCCCTCTTCCCTAAGTGTTTGTTTATTTGTTGAATTCTAAACCAGAAAAGTATTTGATGGCACATGTGGAGTTCTGATGTATTCTTTTATATTATCTATGTCAAAAATAAACTGACATAAAACCATATATGCAGGAAAATAATTCATTAAAATTTTAAAGGAAAATGATCTAAACTCATAAAATAACCTGGCTTTACTTTCCAATAGAATTATCTGCTAAATTGCAGAAACTGTAGTGTGGAGCTAATCTTCCAAGTGGGTGGTGAGATAAAAAAGAAAAGAATAGAATAATTTCTACTAATATAACTCTTATTAATGTTTCAGCCCTACATACCGAGTTGAAAATTTATTCTTTATTATGTAGTGTCTTCTATTCAAAATCATTCAGTGAATCTTTCAGTTATTAATTGCACATGGGATTTGTTTTTGTGCTATGATAGCTCTTCTGGAAATGAAGTTATAACACAGGCTATGTGAAAATTTACAAGGTGCTAATGAGCTTTCTTCAAACACCACAAATTATTTAAGTAACTTAATGCTGTTATTTTTACAGTGTCAGAAGAGTTTTCACACTAATGTGAAGCAGCCACATAATTTATTTCTCTGTTTCCAAACTTCCAAGTATAAATTGAAAACATAAGCATAATGTCAAAGAGAATGACATTAATTTATTTCTTTCAAATGTTTATATGCAAAAAAGTATTTTTAAAGTATTTAAACCTTAAACCGGGGAAATATAATACATAATGACATGATTGATTTTGATTTTCAGCAATCTAAAACATTATAGCTTTGAGATAGGCGATGTGTAAGGAGATGTTCATATATTTAATTATAATATTTAATTTCTATTGATTTTATGCACTATATTAACATTTCACTCATGTATATATTTATACTAAAAGCCTCTCTGTGATAGTTTTTCTCGTTGTATCACACCTGAGGGTCAAATAGATTCTTTTCTCAAATGGAGATGTAAACATTCTATAACCATCGTTTTTCTAGTTTTTATGAACCCTAAAGGTAATTCTAATTTACAGTGACAGGCAGAGATGTGGGACCTAGAGAAAGATAAGGAATTTCAAAGGATAAATGGAGTTTGGGTTTGGGAGTTCCTGGGTCTTGCACTAGCTTTAGGCTCTAGGAGATGCATTTGTATAAGTCTAACCCTCACACATGAGATAATGGTGAAGTGCTGGAGAGATAGACCAGACTTTTTAGGATCTCATCTAGTGCAAGTTATACTCAATACCATTTTAAAAGCTTGACACACTTAAATTCCCACCAAGCGGGGAGGGGACTGGTTAACAGTGATGTTTTTATTAATGACTGAAATTCTAATTTGATTTTCTCCATGTGTGTCAGAATACTGAACCCTTTGGGAAAGAGGAACATGGGTCTGCTAGATTCAGTTTTCAACCCTCTTTTTTAACCCTGGGTTTGGTGCTTACTAACTTTAGGATCTTGATCAATTTGTCCATGATCTGTAAATGCTCATTCCTTCTTCTCTGAGATGGGGATAAAAATAATACAACTCCAATCAGGTATTTCAACATTCAAGGGAGTTAACAAACTTTGAATGCATAGCTGAGTGCAGGACACAGATTACTTTCACTAAATTTGTTTACTTTTCATGTCAAAGGTTCATGGGTGTTTCCTGGATTCCAACTCATGGACACTTGTCCTTTGAGACACAGTGTATCTTTCTTTTTCTGTATCTCCAAATCCCTCTCAATGTCACTTGGCTCCGTCCATCCAGCAGGTCTCATGGGTTGGAGTCTCAGGCTGCAGTTTTCCCAGGCTGGGTTTGTGTTCTGGTGATGGTATCGTCCTCGGATCTTGTGGCCCTAACCCCCTCCCTGGCTCACAAACCATTGCCAAATGAGGACACAGGGCAATGGCCTAGAATCTACTGGGGGCTCCACTGGACAATGCCCTCACTGGTACTCTGTCCTTGTGAAAGGCTCTGTCCATGTGAAAGGTTACACCTGTACCCCCAGGCTGTGTCAGTGACAGACTCTAAAAGCTAAATGGAAACCACTGTGCCCCACAGCTCATGTACTCAGTGTTTATGGAGTCTGTACTTTGCAAAACCTACCAAGGTTTGTAACTTGAGTCCTTTGGGGTGGCATGAGCACCACCTGAGTTTGCAGAGTTGTGGCTCAAATGGCCAAATGGCCAAATGGCCATAGTGCAGGGAGCAGAGACTTGGAGTGGGAGGCAGGATAGTTAGTGCTAAGTTCCACAAGTGCTTCTTTGGAAGCCTGGCTCTTAAGGTCCTGGTTTGATTCAAAGATCTCAAAACTCGTTCTGATTTTTCTCTCGCTGTGTTGATGAACACCATCTCTATCTATACAGTCATTTATAAATGGTCACTTGGCCACACTCTTGGATTATCCTTCCTAAGATGCATTTTTGCTTCTATGGCCAGGCTGTGTACTATCCCCAGATTTTTTAGTCAGTTATCTTTATTTTTAAAAACCGTGTCGTTAAATCATATCTTTCCTTTCCTTTTTACTATGTGGAGTTAAAAGTAACTGCACCACTCCTTCAATATTTTGCTTATGCATTTCTTCCACCAAATATCCTAGTTTGCCACTCTGAAGTTTGCTTGTGTCCTAGGACACAGACAAATTTCTGCCACATCCTTTGAATAGGATCCAGTTTCAAGTTCCTTGTTTCTCTTTTCTGACTGAATCCAAACCAGAACAGCCTTTATCTTAATATCTCTACAAGCTTCTAATCATGAAGCATGTAGTGTTACAGTGGTCTTCTTTGAAGAATCAGTTCTCCCTACAGCTCTTGTCTTCTGAGCCCCCATCAGAATTGCACTTAATGATCCAATTATGGCAATCTAGTCATTTTGTAGCCTGCTTTTCCAAGTTCTTCCAGCCTCTACACATTACCCAATTCCAAAGCTACTTCCACATTTTTACATATTTTTATAGTAATAGCCTCACTTCTCATTGTCAATTATTGTCTTAGTCTACCTTGTGCTGCTATAACAGAATACCTGAGACTGGATGATTTATAATCTTATACTCGTGAAGTATCTAGTGAGCACGTTATTGCTGGAACGTTCCATGGTGGAGGGCAGAGGAGAGAGAGCATATACATGGGAGAAGGAATGGGGACAACATAGTCTTTTACTGGGAACCCACTTCTGTAATAACTAGCCAATCACAACTAGCAGACTATTCAGGAGGTCAAAGCAAATGATAATATAAAAAATAGTGACAATTAGTCAAGGTTATGATATGGCTTATATAATTATTTTAGTTCAATCCTTTCAACATCTCTAGATGGAAATGAATAAATCCATGCTCTATAATGGTAAATAACCAAAGTCTTACAACTAGGAAAACATAATTATAAATCTTACCCATGGTTAGTGATTTAAAGTGAGATCTGATCTGCAAAAATCGTTAATGTCAACAAATTTGCTGATTATTAGCCAGAATGAGTGCTAGGTTCTGCTGCAAATTATCATTTACAGTCATTAACCCACAGCTTTGTTATTTATAGGTAATGCACATACAGACCAGGTTTGTAATGCTGAGCACACCAGTTGGCTTCTGCTTTTAAAGCACATTTGTAGGCATATGTGCCTTGTACATTTCAGTTAGAGTTTTGGACTTGTACCACAGAGTGGTGTGTTGCCCTGATATTCCTGCTCTGCAAACAGATGGTAAATTACTTGCTGATTTTCAATTAAGTGCAAGTTTTTCAGAAACATTTCAAGGACTAAATATGTAGAAATATGAGGCATATATGCAAGCAACTTTATGGAGGGCAGGAAATAAATTTTTGATAATATAGACATAAGTATATGTAGCTCTTGGACTGATAATTTTTTTCCTCTAATGTTTTTACCACTTAAATCATTACTGCTTTTTTCATTTAGGATGGGTTTTAACAAGACAGAATGAAGCTATTGTGCAGGTTTTAATTGACTTACCTAACTGATTACATAAGCTACAACTTGGCAGATATAAAATTCATTTAAATATTTTATTTTATATTTAAAAAGAAACTGTTGCATTTTATTTAAGTGTACATTTTAAAATAAAAATATATGCAACTTTTAAATTTGGAGGTTAGAGTTTAGAAACTTATATTTTGATCTTAACCACAAAAAGTATCTTTGTATAAAAACAACATAAATTTTTTTGTTGTTGTTCATACAGTAGGAATAACAAGGAAAGATAAGAAAACTCTTTTGATTTCATGTGATAAGTCAATATTTATATATCCTACAGGCTCTATATTTTTACTTTCAACCTTCTTTATTGATCAGAAATGACCTCATAATTTTTATACAGCATAAAATCTGTATAATTGAAATTCTTTTAATTGAAATTCTTTTAATTGAAATTCTTTCCTTTATAAATTAAAAAATTAAAATCTATAAAATCTTCAAAGAAGTTTTCAAAATGACAAAGGTAATGCAAAAATAAGTCCAAACTTATCCTGATTAATCATGAATGCCTTCCCACCATACACTAAATTGTCCTGTTAAAAGGCAGATTAAGTCAACAAAATTCAATATCTAATATTTATGCTATTGTCTTCATAAGGGCAGTAAAACACAATCACAATTTGTTCTGGGTTTCTGTTTACTAGAGATCATTGTGTGAAATAAATACAAAATAACAACATATAATTCAGGAGATATCACTCAAACATATATAGTACTTAATGTATAATTATGTAGTTCATACATACATGTAATCACAAAAGACACACGTTTATATTTGCCAAGACTGTTCAAATATGCATATAACCAAACAAGAAAATCTATGAGAAGCTTTGAAAGAAATTTTACTTTGTAAGTAAGACTTAGATATATGTGTAGATAGATAGGTAGATATAGGTATGTGTATATGTGTGTGTGTATCCATATATAAATAAGTGGTGTTTATTTAAAATCCATTAATGTGGAACTTTCTCAGCTGAAAGACATTTCACTGTGGAAAGAGATAATAGCTCTGCTCGAGATAAAAGTTGAAAGAAAAGTACTCAATATAGTCCTGTCTCTCATTTCAGGTGTTCAGTGATCCTCTTTCTAATTTTAGGTCCTTCTCATATTCTAGCTTACAATGTTCATGCTCTATTCCTATCTTCCTTTATTACACTATGTAACATTGCCATTAATCTTTGAATTGTATTGTAAAATATTTCATAAAAATTTATTGTGAAATTAAATTTATTGTGAAATATTGTCAATGTATAAAATATAGAAAGAACCTAAAAATTCTCTATTTACATGATTAATGGATAAAATTTAAAACACCAGTGAATTCTTTCTATAAGTCAACAATAAATTTAGTCCTCTTCCACAAAGAAATATTTGAAATTCTGAATTTGTGTTTATTATCTTTTACATATCTTCATATTTTACTATATATATATATATATATATATATGTATTTATATACACAAAATCTAAATTTTCATAAAAAATACTGTCTGTATAATCATGAATTAACATCAAGAATAAAACTTTAAGTAAAAATAAAACAAGTTAGTTGGTGAAATATCAGGTACCAAGCATTATACAATGTACATAAAATTTTGCTAATTTCTGTGCATAATTGTGAATAATCATTGTTTAATTTCTTAGCTCTCGTACTTGGTACTACCCAGGGCTTGCTAAAGAATTACAATGGTCACTTAACAAAAACCCTGGCCCCTGCTCATGCTCATAGAATGCAGGCTTCTCAACTTGATCCTATGACTAGTGACCAGGGGTGGTCTTCCTAATTACTATCCTTATTTTTAATACCTCAGAAATCTCTAGTGGTCTGTCCCTATGTCCCCATATCTGAGATTGTCAAGCAGCATCTGAGAGCTGTGTTTGCTGAGATGTGTATTGCTTCTGAGGGCTCAGTTGTTCTTTTGTAGTGTTAATGTCATTCACACCAACTGTCCATTCTCTATTTTTGCAGGTGACACTTTATCACTCTTTGGAAACAATGTGCACAAGTCTTTTAAATTTACCTCTTCCCTTCTCTCTCTTCTGCAGTGCAATATATAGAATAATGACCCATGTTTTCCCTTATCTAAGTCACATTAGCTGGTTATTTTAACTAAAAGTATTTCTCTATTAAACGGACAAGCTAATTCTTTAGCTCAAAATTCTTCATAATGTAGGAGAAACCATTTAAATATGCCTTAATAGAGGTTGCTTCCATTTTCTTTCTCTGCAATCATTGTGCATTCGTGTGTTATAGAAATCCATCTACCATTGTGCACGAGAACAATTCCATTAACTATGTGTTCTAAGCAAAACTAGGAAGCAATAACCCAAAAGAAAAAAACAATGCCATAAAAAGTTTTATTCTAAGAATCTTAGATTTCCCAATAGAATTAAATGATAGAGAAACCAAAGTTACTCCTAACCCTTATGAAAACTTTTCTTCTCTTGTGATAACAGAAACAATCGCATCAGACACATATATAGAGGAAATGTAATAAAGAACAATGAAACTTAATTGAAGTGCTCTTGGCCGTTACAGTCAAGCCTTGGGTGGAATGAAGACTTGCTATTAGGCGTGACTCTTGCTGTTGTTATTTCATGTCAGTTTAATGTAGGTGAATGCACAGATATTCTGCTCTGTTAAATTAGTCAAAGTTATGTGTTGAGACTGCAAATGCAGAGTAAAACTTGTGGGTATTTATTAACTGTATTAAAGATCAAACATACCAGAAAAAAAAAATGTTCCAGTTTTACTAGAAATGATGGACATATTCTTAACATTTCTTATTACTATGTGCATTTATATTTAAACAAGAAACAAACAGACCAAACAGACTTTATTAATTTATTTTGAAAGATGATATCTTTTGTTAAACATTTTAGCAAGGTAAATGATTACATTTTGTCAATGATCAGTTATTTCACTGGAATAAATTATATTTGCTGTCACCGAAGCTGCATTTGCATTTACAATATTTCAAAGGCTTCCCATTCACCCTGAAGCTACACACACACACACACACACACACACACACACACACAAATACACATACATTCAATAAATAAAATGGGTTTGGAATAAAGGTAGCTCTTTTCTTCTTCAAATCTATTCTTCTTTGACCTTAAATGAGCGTCTTTCTCATCTGATCATTTCAGCTGTAGGAGTTACACAAAGGCCTACTTGAAATAGATAGATAGAGTCATAACATATCACTAGCAAACTGCAGAGGACTGTCTGTTTTCACTATGTGCTCCACTAGTACATGACCTTCATCTATTTTTCTTGGTAGATTATAATTGTACATAACTGTGGATTTATTGGGCTATATTCTTACATGCACATAATTTGATTAGTCTCATTTCTCAGTAACTTCTCTCACCTTCTTCCTCCTTCCCTGTGATGCACTTGCTCTTCTCTACTGTTCTCTTCTCTCCTCCCTCCTACTATTGTATTAATTAGTGCATAATGGTTTTATATATTATATGGAATATATGAATGAACCATATTAACTGTGGCAAATTCATACATGAACACAACATAATTTGGTAGATTTCATTTTTCAGTTCTTCCCCATATCTTCTCCTTCCCTCTCAATCCTCTTGCTCTACCTTTCTATCTTTATGAGACTGCTTTCCATTATTCTTTTTTTAATCCCTTCCTAGTTTCCACATATGAGAGAAAACATTTGACTCTTGGCATTCTGAGTTTGACTTATTTTGCTAAAACATAAGTTTCTCAATTCCCATCCATATATCAGCAAATGACATGACTTCATTCTCCACTATGGCTGCGGAAAATCTCATTGCATACACAAACAACATTTTCTTCATCCCTTCATCTGTTAGACTAATTCCATAAATTGCTATTATTGTGTTGCTACAAACATGGCTATGCATGCATCACAATATTATGCTGATTATTTTTTTGTTGTTGTTTTTGGATAAATCTTAAGCAGTGAGATAGCTGGGACAAATGGTTCCATTCCTAGTATACTGAGGAATGTCTACACTGCTTTCCAAAGTAGTTGTGTTAACTGTCAGTCCCACCAACAATATATTAGTGTACCAATTGCCTCAAATCCTCAGCAGCAATGGTGGTATGTTAGTTGTTTCTTGATAATGGCCATCCTTCTGGAAATTAAATCCCACTGTTGTGTTGACTTGCATTCCTGATTGCTATGTAGGTTGAACAATGTTTGTTTTTGTTGTGATGGTGTTTTCTTGTTTGGTGTTATGCTTCTGAGTTCTCTGTATACTCTGGATATTACTCCCATCATAAGAGCAGCTGCCAAAGATTTTCTCCCATGCTGTAGGCTTTCTCATCACACTCTTTAATTATTTATTTTGTTGTGCTGCAGTTTTTCAATTTGATGTAATCCCATTTATTGATTCTTGGCTTTATTCCTTGAACTTTAGCAGTCATACTAAGAAAACTGATGGACACATTAATATGTTGGAGGGTTTATCCTATATTCTCATCAAATATTTGCTGTCTTTCTTGTCTAACTTGTAGGTCTTTGATTTATTTTGAGTTGATGTGTGTGTGTGTGTGTGTGTGTGTGTGTGTGTGTGTGTGGTGCTGGGGATTGAACCCAGGGCCTTGTGCATGTAAAGCAGGCACTCTACCAACTGAGCCATATCCTCAGCCCCATTTTGAGTTGATTTTTGTGCAGGGTGAAACTAAAGATATGATTTAATTCCTCTATATATGGATATCCATTTTTTTCAACACAATTTGTCAAAAGGTATCTTTTTTTTTTTTTTTTTATTTTATTTTATTTTTTTTTTTTTTTTTAAATTTTTTATTGTTGGCTGTTCAAAACATTACATAGTTCTTGATATATCATATTTCACAATTTGATTCAAGTGGGTTATGAGCTCCCATTTTTACCCCATATACAGATTGCAGAATCACATCAGTTACACATCCATTGATTTACATATTGCCATACTAGTGTCTGTTGTATTCTGCTGCCTTTCCTATCCTCTACTATCCCCCCTCCCCTCCCCTCCCCTCCCCTCCCCTCCCCTCCCCTCCCCTCTTCTCTCTCTGCTCCCTCTACTGACATTCATTTGTCCCCCTTATATTATTTTTCCCCTTCCCCTCACTTCCTCTTGTATGTACTTTTGTATAACTCTGAGGGTCTCCTTCCATTTCCATGCATTTTCCCTTCTCTCTCCCTTTCCCTCCCCAAAGTGTGTTTACAGCACCTTTGTAGAGGCTCAAATGACTGTACTTGTATAGTTCTTCTCTATGTCTTCTGTTCTATTCCTTGGAATATGGTGTCTGTTTTTGTGGCAATACCATGCTGTTTTTGTTATTATTGTTCTACAGTATAATTTGAAATCAGTAAAGGGCTGAGAAAAATATTAAAGATCTTCCCTGTCCATATGCCTTCCCGACCTTTGTATAACCTTGATGGAACATCTAAAAAATGCTGACTTCTCAGTGGTTTGGGGCACACATAGGAACTCAGATTCTTCTTATCCTAAGGCCATTACTTGCTCCCTTCATGGATCTGGATGAAGTGTCCCTAAGGGGACTACTAGGTCAGATAGTTTGTCAAAATGGAAACTTTTCTTTATTTTAACTTGTATTTAAGGAGCTTCAATGGGAATGAGACTTTGGAGTTTCACCTGTGGAGAGGACACTCTGCCCAGGACTTTCTAATCCAGATCTTGAAAAACTGCCATGGAACTCCCTCCCTAGATAACTTTAGGTATTGATGTTTCCTGTGATCTTCTGATTTATTTTTTCCTCTTTCTCTCTTGCCTTTTGCTTTTAGTTTGCTTCCCGATTGATACTAAAATAAATGCTATCTTTCATAAAGAGTGTGTCTTTATTGTCTATCAGATCCAACCTTCCAAATTCAGCAGCTGTCCACATAGGTAATGTTTTATCATTACAATCAGGTGTTGTTAAGCCTCCAGAATCATTCTTATTGCTCATTATTGCAAACCAGTATCCCTGATGAATAGATACAAAAATCCTAATAAAATATTAGAATTTTGCATTCAAAAACACAATAAAAAGACTGTACACCATGATCAGTATTATTCATCCCAGGAAGGCAAGCTTGAATGAACATATTGAAATCAATAAATATAATTTAGCACATAAATCATATCATAATCTCAATAGATGCAGAAAAAGCATTCAATAATTTGCAGCCATACATTCACTGTACAAACACTGAAGATACTAGGGACATTAGGAACTTGCCTCAATTTCACATAGGCTAATATGACAAACACAAAGCCAACATCAAACTGAATGGAGAAATGCTAAAAGCGTATCCTCTAAAATAAGGAACAAGAAAAAGATGTACACTTGAACCATTGCTGTTCTATATAGTTGTTGAAATTGTAGCCAAAATGATGAGGTAAGAAAAGGATAAAAGGGATACTAATAGGAAAAAAAGAAGACAATTGTCTCTTTTTTACTGAGGGCACAATTCTATACTTAGAAGACCCCAAAATTCCATCAGAAGAATTGTGAAGCTGAAACAAAATTTCAACAAAGTTGAATTATCTCCTGCCAATTAAGCCAGAAGAATAAAACCACATGCATAAAATTAATATCAGTAATGATAAAGCAGAGATAGCTGTGTATAAAGCTAAGAGTACTATAGTACTAACTTGAATATTTTGATGAAGTATCAAAATGCCTAAACAAACATAACTTGCCTCTAAATAAAAAAGAATGCAGAATACATCTATAAAAATGAAACTATTGGAACACTTGTCATAAAACTCACAAGGAAAAGACCAGGTTCCAGAGATTGCGAAGTATAAATTCCATAAGGTGATATGAGAATATATCATTTCAATGGTATATAAAGTTCTTAAGGTAATATGTACAAGGGAATACAGTTGACCATCAATATCTGCAGATGCACATCTTAAAATTCAAAAAAATGCATGATGGTGGTGTCCATAATGACCATATCAATTTATTTCTGTCATTCTCAACTCTATAGAATTTACACTGTGGTAAGTATTATCAAGAAATACATTGAAGATTCAAAAAGTGATTTAATATTTATGGGGGAATAGATATAGGTTATATATAAACATTGTGTCACTTCATTAAAGGGATTGGAACATCCATAGATTTTGGTATGGGAGAGGTTCCATGACCAATTCCCAATGACGGCAAGGATGCTCTCTCATTCAGCGAATGAGATTACCTTCGCACCAAAAGATTATAGGGACTAATAAATCACACAAGAATATTACAATCAATGTCTTCATTAACAAAGCTCCCAGGAAAGCTCCAAGTTTAAAAAATTCATTAATGCCCAATTCCAAATGTATACATGAAAGGAACATCAACACAAAATGTTAATTTGGAGTTCCATACCTAGCATGTCAAAAAAAAAAAAAAACACCCACAAAAGTTGATTTTATCATAGGACTTGGCAAGGCAAGTGAACAGCAAAATCTATATATACCATTTAATACATTTAAAAATAAGAGTATATGACATACATTCATAAGGAGAATTATCAAAGTCTGATATGTGTTTATAATATAAAAACAATCTCATAAAACCAGAAAACAAAGATGTAGTATAATCAAAATGATCAGCGAATATCTTATTATATAAGTTCACAAGAATCTTTTTTATTAATATTTTATTTTCCAACTTTATAGGATATAGCGTGACAGTTCTTCTCCATAAGCTTTTTTAAATTTTTTTTTAGCATGTAATAGCGGTGTATATTTAGTAAACATACTATGATACTTCAATACAGGTATAAAATATTTGCTGGTCAAATCAGAGTAATTAACATTTGTATCTTCTTATTATTACTTTGTGTTTGGTGACTTCAAGCTCCATTCCTCTAGTTACTTATAAAATATAAAACAGGTTATTTGTGTCACAGTCACTACACTGTTCTGTAGAAAACAGAATTTTTTATTCTGTTTGGGTACACATTATCCAACCTCCCACTGTTCCCCACCCACACATGCACATACTTCTGCCTCCAGGGACCATTACATTATGATCAAGCAGTCTTAATGCATAAATGTTGGGGAAATTTTTTTTACAATGAAGAATAATACAAGGATCCCACAATCAAAGCTCATCTTTCATATTGGACTGAGAGTCCTAGTAAGTATAGTAAAAATTGCAAAATAAATTAAGGTCATAAGGATTGAAAATGATGAAAAAGAAAAAAAGATAAAGATGATGTGAAGGGATGTTGTAGAAAACCCAAAAGAATTTGTAGGTATATGATTACAAAAATAAAAGAAATTGGCAAAGTATCTAGCTATAAGATTCATAAAAGGAAAATCAATTCTATTTCTACACACATAAATTTTTCATCTCTTTTCCAAAAGCCAGTGTCTTGTGTATAGCACATAAAGATTTAGTTGGCTCTCAAAATCATTTTTACCATGGTTATAATTCTTGTTTATATGTGTCATTGGCCTAATGAATTATATGATTTTAGATCTTACTAATTGTGTCTCTCAATGATAGGGTTTTTTGTTTAATTTTAATGATTCTAATTTAAAATTTTATGTGTGTTTTAAAAGAATAATTGAGGTACATAAAATCTTTGTTAGGTTTAGAAATATAGAATACCTTATGAATCATGCTTTAGAAAATAATGACATGTTTATTATTAATGTATTCTCTTTTATTTTTATCTCCAATCCTATCATTATTCTTTTGATTTGACAAGGGTTAGCCTTTTCCTTTATAGTAGAAACAGGTTAGTGTTGAGGATATATGAATTTCACATAGACCCAACAGCGGGAATGAGAGTCTCAGACACTGCTGAGAATACTTAGTGAGACAAGTGCATTGTCCAGTGGTTGCCAAACGTGCTAGACAATTTTCACACATATCAGCTGAGATAGGAAGTTGAATGGAAAGCAATAGGATATCTGGCAATGTTAGCAACCCATTGCAATAGGGATTCTGGGTCACACAACCCATGAATGTGATTCTGAAGTAAACAGAAAATATCAGCTAAAGAGCTTAGTTCTCAGTTATGTTTGGGAGTGCACTGTGGTCTCTGTCAAGGAAGTCATACAACTTTTACCCTCTGGATTCCGGAACCTAGTGAGAAGTGCTACCACTGGTGCAGTGGGATTGCTGTTGATTAAAATTTAGATGAGAGTAAAGCCATGCAACCAACTGGTAAGTGAGGCCCATGGCAAATCCTGAGACTTACTGGTATGGGTGGGTGTCTCATTCACAAGAATGCATGGATGGGAGTCAAATTTAGTTATGAGATGAAGTTCATTTTGGGTGAGTGAAGCTAGCGGAAAAAGGAGGAGAAGAGGTCTTTATCCCACCAGAGTCAAATGATCAAAAGAGGAAATCATATTAGCTGGAAAAAATAAGAAGCTGAATGTTTCGGTTACCATCTAAACCAGAGAGAGGACATACTTCCTGGTGAAGTTTATTCTATTTGTTCTATGGAAAAAAGAAAACAGAGGGATTGGATCTGTGATGTAAGGTGTTTTTTTTTTTTCTTTTCTTTTTTAAAATCATATTTAAAACAAACAGTCCCATGTGAAAGCCTATAGAGTTCTCTCAGCCCAGTCACTAAAGATGTTTGTAGAAGTCAATGAAACAGTATCATAAACTTAGAAAACATAGAGCAGAAATAGAATCTTGCTTATCACACACAACCATTGGTTATTAGATATAATATTTTAAAATTCTTCCTATTGGGGGTTATCCTTTATATTTTTACCAATTTCCCCCATCAATTTACACTATAAGTCGTTTTATACAAAGGGGCTAATAGAGAACTAATAAACACATAACCAACATAAATCCATAATGAGAATTGAACCTTCATAAGATTTTTTAAATCAATGTAGAAAGAACACAGGTCAAAGGCTATAGTTCAAAATATTATAAATCATTTTGGTTTTTTGACAACATCTGTGAGAAAAAATTCCATTTAAGTTACTCACTTAAAAAAATCATTTCAAGTTCACTTATATTTGAAGTAACAATATTTACATTTTAAACTGTCACTATTTACCACATATATCATGTTTTATGATATTCCTCAATTACTAAAATTTATTTTATAAGCTTTGACATTTATAAAATATAAATATTTACAATTTAGACAAGTCAATCAATCTCTGTAATAAAACTAGTCAACCAGAGTTGTTATTCATTTCCACTCAATGGAAAGTTAATACAGGAATTGAAATAGCAAAATACATCCTTTATGATTGGGAAAATAGTTTGTGAAAATTTAAGCTCATCAACAAAATTTCTTAAACAGATTAGTGAACCAATGTTCTCTTTTTAGTAATGAATTAATCTTTCAACTTATGGAAGGGAGTTAAACAATTTATCTCAATAAAGAAAGTACTTTCCTAAGTTCAAAATCATGCTTTATAGTAGCTTAACAGTGCTTTATAAGAACTTTCTTTAATTAAAGTTTTGTACCTTTGACAGGTAGACTTACCTCTGATACATTTTTGTTTCTCAAGTAGGGATTTTATTGATAGCCTCATGCCAATACTTCTGTTTATATATTTTTTTTCAATAACTAAGAGAGGAAACTCAGTCTATTGTTCAATATTCGTATGTGTATGTTATTCTGTAAATTCATCCATATATCCATTGGTTTCATTAAATAAGCTATAACTTACTTGGGTATAATATCCTTGAAAAGAACCTGCCTTTTATTTATTTTATTCAGTATTTTGATAAAACTGAGAAGATAAGAACAAATAGTAAATTATTTTAAGCTAAAATAAAGAAGTGCACACATATACAAATAGATAGAAAGATCCATAGAAATCCTGCTGCTGAAGTATGTATCTTGATATTCTGTTTTTTTGTTAAACCTATCTCAAATGACAACATGTGATATGATGACTTTCTTCACTATTTAAAATAAATTATCTTTATTGTTTTCCCTATTTTGAAAATATTTCTATTTTTAACATATTCAACCTAAGGAAAATTAATTGATATTTCAAATACATGTTCTGTAATGCAATTTATACTGTATATATCTTTTAAATAATGTAACCTCTTATAAACTATATAGTGAATGTGAAGAAATTAAATTATTCAGATTTAATTTTTCATGTTAAATAACTACATACTCACTCATGCCACAAAGCACTTTTGCAAAAATATATAATCTATATTAAACACAGCCCTTTGTGTTTTCCTACAGGAATACAAGTACAGTAATCAGGTTTTAATAAAAGACCATGTGATTCAGATTTTAAATAAGTTAAAGGTGGTTTTCATATTTCCACTAACTTGTAAATATAATACTATATTAAAAGATCACTGACTCTTGTAACAAAATCAATGAATAAGTCATATTTATTTAATCACTTGCTTCAATGGCCATAAATTCTCCATAAACTATGAGGTTATGGTGTATATAAAGCACTAGAGATTCCTTTCAATTTTTTATGGAATGTTAAATAGCTACCCATAAAACTTTTACAGAATTTTAGCCACAGTCAATATTTATTTCCTTATTTCAGCATATAATTCTTCTCTATGGTAAATAAATTATTTTGCTCAATAATACTTGAAGATGAACTACAATTATTCCACAAACATTCAACGAGAATCCTCTGTTTTAATGATTTAATTCTTTATAAACTGATCTATCTTTGAAAAAGTAGTTTTCATACTGAGTTTCAAACATATTTATCAAAGTCTTAATATATACCTAGAATTATCCATCGTATGCACTGAAGATAAGTTGGTGAATAAAAAAGATAGATTTCTCCATATTTTGGAGACTAGATTCAGAGGATGGGAAACACACTTACAAACACACACACACACACACACACACAACACACACACACAGAAACTCATGCACACTTATCCCAAGAATTAAGAAGCAAATGTCTATCACTACAAGCACAAAAATAGAGTAATGGGAGTGAAATAGTAATTTTTCTTTTTTTTTAATTTTGATTGTTGGTTGTTCAAAACATTACATAGTTCTTGACATATCCTATTTCACACTTTGATTCAAGTGGGTTATGAACTCCCATTTTTACCCAGTATACAGATTGCAGCATCACATCGGTCACACATCCACTGATTCACATATTGCCCTACTAGTGTCTGTTGTGTTCTGCTGCCTTTCCTCATTAGTGCAAGCAATCAAATTTCTCAAGATGGTGTCTGAGCTAACCCATGGACGATGAGAAGGAGGCGGTCCTGCAAAGAGACAGGGAAAGGAAAAGGAAATTTGCAGAGGGGAAATAAAGTATGAGATGAGTTTTTAGAGCAGAGATGAGCATGGCAAATTTGAGGAACAGAGAAAAGACCAGAGTGACTGGAGACTGAAGAGGATGACAGATGAATCCAAATAGCTGGAGAAAAGGAGCCACCAACAAGCTAACCATGGCTGGCCCAGGCTGGCATTGGTAACAAATATATTCTGGAATGTGTAATTTTTCAAAACAATAGACTTGTTCTCTCATTCAGGTATCCATGTCAAGGCAAATATAGGTTGGAGAAAGTATTTTAGTCCATGTTAGTTATCCAACATTAAAACGTTAGTAACAGTGTATCTTCAGTATGTGTCTTCCAAGAATTTCCTGGACTTCCACATCTAGTTCACAGGTAGGGAAAGAGCATGGGAGAATAGGAGTGGGGGAAAAAATGTTTATGGGCCTGGAGTGGCATCAATTATAAATTGCACTGGTTAGAATTCAACCATGGGCCACTTCTAATTGGCTGAGAAATACCTGGGAAGACTTGGAGATGATGTTTTAACAGACCATGGCACAGTGCTGCATTACTAAATTTTGAGATCATACTGCTAATGAGGTATTCTGCATCCTCATTATATGGGGAGTAGACAGAACCTGTATTAAACTTTAATAAATTAAAAGTAAGTTATTCTTAGCAGACATGTATACTTTATAATAGCTTTTAAAGCAGAATTCTTTTAAATATTTTTCTGATGCCTACATAAATACTATAAATTTGGAGATAAAAAAAGAGAAGTAAAAACCTGGTGTAGAAAATAGCTATTTTTTGTTCAGACACTGTAACAACATGCATCTTGAAATTTGGGTTAGCAGGAAGAGAAACTCACACTGCAATGACTTCCCTGGAGTTTTGCTGCTGATCTGATTAAATTTGCATGTACAAAAGGAATGTGTACTTTAAATAACGCTTGGCTGGCTTTGTACCACCTATTGGTCTAAATTGAACCAGCCATCAATTCTTGAGAAATTTTTGATCACACCTTTTTATTGTCTGATTTATGATTCATACAAATGCATCTTCCATCTGTATTTCAGAAAGTCAATGCCTTGTGATCTCACCTGAGAATACACCTTCTGTATCACTCAGTTTCAATAAACTTACTGCATTAAAGAAATTGGATAGATGTTTCGCTGATACTCAATCTAGCCCACTCCCCTAAGCATTTTCTACCTATTCCTAAAAGCCATAGGAAGTAGACATAGGTTTACTGAGCTTTATTTTGTTACTAAGCCCTTGGTTGCTGTCTAGAGAAGATATACTATTCAGCCATTTGAAACCTGTGATTACTTTATCTGCAGAAAAATACTATCATTCTTGGCTTTTTAGAGCCCTAGGTGAAGATTCAAGTGCGTTTTGCATTTGGTAGGAATATGCAAGCCATAACTTGGTACTCCTGGGGAGCCATTGTTCTTTCTCTTTTTGATGATAACTGTTTCATTAGGAATCCTGTGTCACCCTTTCTTCTCACCTGCTTTAAAGAGGAGCAAATAATTAGAAACTTGTTTATGGCCTATGAATTTGTGGTCTTCAATTTGCTTATATTTTAATCTAATACATTGTTTTGATTTCTATTTCATTTTTAATTGTATTTTTATTGTTATTTATGATTTTTGAGAAAGATGAAGATGTGCATAAATTTTTTAAAAAGTTATATCTTCTGAAGACTTTTGGCAGCAATTGCTAAAGGGGATTACCACCCAGGATGGCTCAGTGTTCTCATCTACCTCACATGTCTCTGTCAGTGGTCAAAAACTTTTGTGCCTCGAAATTTATATATTGAAATCTAACTTCCACTCTGAGGGTTCTAGGAACTAGGGGTTTTGAGAAGTGGTTAGATCCAGAGTGTGGAGCCCCCAGAATGGGATTAGTCTCCTTACAAGAAACAAAAGAGGTCAGAGTTCTGACCTTCTGCCATAGCAGGACACATTGAAATATGATCAAGAAAAATGGCAACATTGAATCTGTTTGTAACTTGATGTTGGCCTTGCCAGCTTCCAGAACACTCAGAAATAAATTGTATAGTTTATAAGCCACCCAGTTTATGATATTTCTTTTAGCAGTTGAATTGATTAAGACAATAGGCAACTGCACCTCCTTATGCAGCCACTCCAGTATGGGACTTTTTTGTTTCCTTTCTCGCTTATTTGAAGACTTACATGACATATACGGATTTCATCTACACATTGCTCTACATGCATGAAAAAAAGTTAAGGCAATTTCCTGGGGTGTATTGGTATGATGCTACTCCTAGTGATTATCATATCTGGAATGCTTTACCTTGCACAAGTTTGTGCACACATGCATATGAGCATGGTCCTTGGTTTTAAACCTAAAAACATACAGGATTTTAAAAGCATAAGAAGGAAAAGACAAATTGGCAATGATAGGAAGATAATTTCATTGTATAGTTAAAAAAAGAGGGAATCAAACTAACATTTAAGCAAAAATTCTACAGCACTAATGAAATTAGGAGTGCTTTGACATTTTTTTTCTTAGGCCATGTCCCCTGCCAAACTCTTATAGTCACAGAAATTTTAAGTAAAATACACAATTGCTGAGCACTGGAAATCTTAAATATCTGCTAAGGGAGTGCAGACTTATGCACCATCAGCCTGAAAATGGAGTGATTGTAAGTAACAATAGTTGTATAATACCTCACATTTTAGAATTGCTTTTACATAGAGTGTTTTATTTGATTTTCAGGGAAAATGAAAGAACAGAAACAAATGAATGAACAAACAAACAAACAAAAACGTTGGAGAGTGAAGAAGGACTAGTCTTCTGACTTCACAGTGCCAGAACGTGAAGGTCAGAGAGCTTAGGTAACTACTGGGGATTCAATGGTTAGTTAACAACTCTGTTAGATTAGAGTCTTCAGAAAATTTGCCTCAGTCTAGACCTCAGCATAGTTCATAATTAACTTGTTAGTTATTTTTCCAGTTCCTCATGCATGAACATACAAAAATGATTAATTCTGCTAGGCTTAACTCTAATTTTATTAAACAATATTATCAGTGTGGTATTATTTGGATGATGTGATTCTGGGCCAGGTTAAATAACTAATTTTCTTAGTAGTCTCTATATTTTCATGGTAATTTTGTAAACATTGATATTGCTAATGGCAGAGTGCATAGTTCTCTGTGATTTTAAAGTTGTATCATCTAGCTTGATTATTTCTACATTCCTAGTATCTTTACTGGATTTTATTTGTTTGTGTTTCTACAACATGAAACAAGTGTTCTACTCTTAATAAAGAGACCAACACAACTAAATGTCAAAAGAGAAATTATTTTTGCCTAATATGCAAAAGTAGTACTCTGTAACAAACTGCCTGGCTTTCTTTTCATGACATAAAACAGAAAAAGTAGATGTGTGTATTGAAAAGAATAAAACGAACTTTGAAATATGAATCTTATACTATATTAATTTCCTTTAGGAATATTTCAGAGGAAATATATTGATAAATAGTACTTTCCCCATTTTCACAAATGTGTTTATTGCATACCAAGTATGTGTATGTGTAGGGGAGTTATAGTGTGTGGGGGGGGGTTGATCTGGATATGCCTGCTACAGTCAGTCTGCACATAGTGCCCTGTGTATCCCTCACTCATCAGGAAGCATGTCAAATGCAATGAGCAGCAGAGCATAGCTGGCTTGTGGAAACTTCTCTTCCTGTTCTCTGCTTCACTGCTCCCTGTCTTGACCCAGGAAACACACCCCGGCATTTTACAATCACACTTGAGCTATCAAACAATGCAAGTTGTATCAGTAATAGGTTCACAGAGAAAAAGAAGGTGTTGTTATTTTGTTTAATAAATCAGAACTGATTCATATTTGTTTAAGAAAAATAAAAAAGTTAACAATATTAATCCAAATGGTCAGTGTAAAACAAATATTTCTTTGAATGATTTAAAAGCATTAGTGGCCCAAATTTTAAGTAATGTAAGAAGTTGATATTTATCAGCAAAATATTTTCATTATGAGTAAATAAATTTCAATAATTGAAAATGAATGAGATATAGTTATAATTTACTTTTTCTATGTGAATGACACTGAATTTATATAGGATGCTTGCATCAAATAAAAAACAGTGAATTTTCCATTTTTATGAGATGATTCCTATGGAGAAAAATAATTGATAATAAAAATTCACTCCCAACCCAGAAAACATCTTCACAAACACAGAAGTGAAAGGAAACTGTTCTTCTTGTTGCAAAGGCATTAAACCAGAATGTTTTGTGCATCAGAGGCAAACTCTAAGACTTCAAAGACTGAAAGCAATCACATCCTTTTGTATATCCACCCAGAGACAACCCATTATGCATGTTCTCAAGGTCAATAATAACTAGAACTAAAGGAAAAATATCCACAGCAACATTTGCCACACCAAGTTCACCCTGATAATTGAGTCATCTGGTAATTGAGGTGACCCTCTGTGCTTGATCCACAAGACAAATAAACTGTCCACTCTTTAAGGCAGGAGAGAGTTTTACTAAGTGAAAGGAAGTATGCCCTGCAGTGGGACCACCGCAGTAGTTACTACCCAAAAGAAAGTAGGAGCTGGGTGCATTCTTCCCTGATGTTTATATTTCAGGGTGATGGTACCAGCTTCCAGAAGAAAGGTGTTACTATTGTGTTGAAGCTGGACAGAAGCTTACTTAATTAAAAGAAATATCTCCATTCATTTTCAAAAGACAGGAAACAAACTTAAAAAGTCTAAGTATTCTAGAGTAAATACTCTAAGGAAAGGAAGGGTAGCAGTCGCTTCCCTTGTTTTCAATATGGAGAATAAAGCAGATATTTTGAGTGCTTCTTTTATATTTTATGTGATTATGTGCCAACAGAGAGATAGTTTTCAATGCATTCTATTAAATACTGCCGTATCATGGAAAGTTTATTTTGGCCCACCCTTTTCACAGGCCAAGATTGTGTTCTTCAAAGTATTTTGTCTAATTTGGCTAAAAATTATTATTTGTCTGTAGTTAATATTAGTAATTCTAGTATGCATTCAAAGATTGATGGGCAGATGGCAGAGGGAGGGGTCTCAGGGACAGTATCAGTAAATATTACTTTCAGTGGGCACATGGAGGCATTATTGTGAATCTGCCTCATTATTGCTAAGTAACATCCTTTCCTTAGAGGCCCTATGTTAAAGGCTTCCTTTTAGCCTAATACAGTATCTAGATGATCTAATTTTCCTGTTATCTCTTCTGCCACTTTGCGGTTTGTTTACATATGTATATATGCATAAGCATGCAGCAATTACTAATGAAATTTCCCAGGAAAAAATATGGTGGGGGGACTTCCGCTGAGCTTGAAATATTAAGCCCAACATTGAAACATTCTGATTATTTTTAAACTAATTATTTATTCCTTTAAGTTTGTAATTCAATTACCTTTGAAAAGTTAAGCCTACAGTGATGAAAATTTACTATCTCAAAATTAAATTCAATTGACTATGCTCTATTATGTTTAAATTGTAATAAAAACTACAGAAACAATTATTATTCAGGACTTCAGTCTAAGAAGACTTTGGTCAATAACACTTTAAAAATATATTGATGTCTTCAATTATACATCTGTTTGTGAAATTAATGTGTCTATTTGTGTGAAATTATATATCTATTATTTTAGGCATGCAAAATTAATGGCTGTTCTCTGATTGATAAATTGTCTATGGTTCTTCGATAACTTCAGTTAATTCAGTACTGCATTTTATGACTTTACAAAAAGATAATATATTCGAGGCATTACTTTTCATGTTTGTGGCTGTGTCCTTCAAGCTCTGTGGCAGCTACTGATAATGATGAAATTTTCTGATTTCTAATTTTAGATTACAACATTGCATTGAGATAAAAAGCAAAGAATTTGTAATCACACTGCTTAAATCCTAGTTCTGGTAATTATTAGTTTTGTGACCTTGAGTGAGTTACTTACACTTTTTATGTCTCAGCTTCCTCATCTTAAAGTAAGCTAACAATAATGATTTCCTAGGGAGTGGCCAGAATTCAGTGCGTAAAAACCCAGGAGAACAGCAAGCCCAGTGCCACAAATAGGAGGGTTTGTAGATGTGTGTCCTAGCTTCTGCTTTACAGAGGACAACAAGGATTGTGGTGCAGGGTCCTAACCTGTATGTCTACGGTTCTTTTCTTTCTGTTAAAAAAATAAAGTATAATAGAATAAAACAAAATTAATAATGTAAAATTACAAAAGCCTAAATAAACCCTGGTACTCTCATGTTCTTTAATTTTAATTGACTATAAATTAGTAATCTCACTATTAGGATCAAAGGCAATAGGAAACAAATATTTCTTTATTGCATATCAGGGCTGAATGATCTCATATATCAAAGATATCTTGACACAGGCTGGGGCTGGGGCTCAGTGTAGCACACATGCCTGGTATGTGTGAGTCACTGGGTTCGATTCTCAACACCACATAGAAATAAGTAAAATAAATAAAGGTCAACAACCAAAAAAAAAATTTAAATATATCCGACAGCATAAGATAAGCAGCAGTTTACACTAAAATATCCAAGTATCATTTCATATATTCTTAATTTAAAATAGTACTCTTAAAATATTTTTGATGAGAGAACACTTTTAAATGGGCATCTTTATGCAGATATACAATATTTAGGATCGAGGGAACAAGTCTATTTGCTCCATCCAGCCTCTCATATGCGAACAGAGGTTGCCTTTCATGTCACCCTAGAGAATCCCTGGGTCCAGCAGAACTTAGTTAAAAACTTCTGCTGTTAGTCTCCATGCAGTGCAAGAGGTCAGTAAAATTTATTCCTCTAGGCTTAACTAAATTTTTGAATCCTTTGATGCTTGAATCTATAAAAAAATGACCATTACTTTTCTAGTTAAGAATGCCATTAGTGTGGTTATTATTTGGAATTACAGATAATGGGAGGTCAAACAATCAGAGCCACCATCTCTTGCTGGAGTGGAACAAAGCAGATCGAAAGTATCATAAACCAAAACTTAAGAACTCTCAAGCTAAGATTCTACCAGCATTAATTTTGTTAGGCTAAACTAACAAAGCAAATTCTCTCAGTAGTTAAATACTATTTGTTGTAGACAACACTTCCTGCTTTCTTCCCAGACTTTAGCAGAACCTATTCAACTTAGCTTATCTAATATCTGAAGTACTACCAAAGAGAAAAGAGAAAGAGAATTTACAAAGGAGCAAGACATTATAAACAGATTTAGATTTATAAATTCAGGCATCTGGGCTTACTTTTCTCTTTTGATTCTATTTATGAATCTCTGTTGAGGTTCCTGACTTACCTATCATTTTTGCAAACTGTAACCTTTTCCTTAACTTATTCTCCTTACCCAAATCACATCCCTATTTATGATTTTCTAGGTCTTTCTCTTAGGTTTCCTCTCTACCCTCAAAACCCAACTAGTACCCTCTACTTTTAGGAGTACACTTTATAATCCCATATTTCTTATTTTGTATGACAAAATCTGTCAAATATAAACACAAGTTTCATAAGACATGTCTGTCCCAGGAGTATTGACACCTTGCCTTACTCACTTATAACAAATCCATTTGTCTGGGAATTCAGTTAGCTCAACCCTAAGGTTGCCACACTCTTTAAATATGTAACCTCTCACGGATTAGAGCTGCTGATTTATCTCTCTTGTCTCAGTTTTTCTCTTCCTGGATGGCTGTGCTTGTCACTAGGCATCAGAGCAGTCTCAGGTTCATACAATATCATCTGACTCTTAAGTTTATTATGAAGATATGTGAATCAGACTTGTAAATAAAAAGGGCACAAAATAAAATTTAATTTAATTTTACGTGAAATTTATGAAAATAACAAAATGAAAAATATTTTACTACTAAAGACAAGCAAATTTTATGATTTTTCTCACAATCCTAAATCAATAAACAGTGATATTGACAATTTGGTATCAACAAATCAGGTAAATTATACATGTCATAACCAAAGGTGTCATATTCAATATACATTCAAGTTACATTACCCTTAAGGGAGAAGGTGAAGTCTCAAATAGAGTTTCAGGGTTTGAAAATAATGTTTAACCACTAGATAGATTAAGCATATATACAGGATGGCAGGCGATGACGGAATCTCACACATGGGATGTTTTCAGTCACACTACACACATGAATGATTTTGTGTCACATCTCATACATACACAGGAACTAATTTTTTAACACAAAATACATCTGCATATTTGAAGCTCTGCCTCTAGTTTTTCCTTGAGTCTTTGGTACAAATAGAAAACTTCTTAATACAACGCTAATTTTCATAATCCCACCTTATAAAATATGTCACATGATAGTATTAGCACAAAGGAGGATTAAACCAGAAAGCAAATGGGTCATGGTTTTATTATTAACTTACAGGTCAAGTTTGCTTTCCCTGAAGCTGTTGCTGGGTGACCAGTGAACTGACTTTATAAGGCCCATCCTGCTTTTTCCAAACTTAAAGACTCTTCAGAGGTAGAGAGAGCTTAATAAATTTTAAATTGTCCCCAGAATTAAAAAAAATACCAAAGAAATAGAGTTTCTCATTTATTTTATATGCTCTGACTCTTTTAAGAAACACATTGTGTGTGTGTGTGTGTGTGTGTGTGTGTGTTAGGATGAGGAAAGGTATAACATGAGATAATTTGGTAAGACAAAAATGGTCACTCCATCTGCCCACATCATGTCACAGTGTAGTGATCATATCATATAGTGTCATGGTTTGATAATATATCCATATGCCTGTTAAACCCTATAAACAACCACTTAAATATATGATGTAAAATATAATTCAATAAACCTTAGTCCTTTTTATTGACTATTCAGTTTAACAACTGCTTAAATACCCTTTGGAGGAACTTTTTGCAATATTAGCTTTTCTTCTCTTCACTCTCTTGTTTTAAACAACTGTTTCATTACATCCTGCAAGATGTAATGATCAAGAAATAAGTTATTTTATTTCTTAGAAAAGATGATTAGGAGGATGAGTTGGAATGCCAGCAGCATAAAAGCATAGAATTTCCTAGGATTCTGGCCAGATGTCCATTCAGAGTACACAATCCCAAGCCAGGTAAACACAGAGTGGCATAGAGGAGGCCAAGGAGATTGCCTTCCCTCTGGTCAATATCACACCTGTCAGACGAAAGTCCTTTTATTGCTCATAGAATGTTGCACAGAACATTCTTGACTTGGAATTTTCAAAGCAAGTTAGGTATAGGACTTTGAGAAAGAAAGCAAAATTACAAATTAGACAAATACAAAATACACAAAAAATGAATATGTAAATAACAAACCACTATTTAGCTTTCACAACAGTGCTAGACATGCTGCAGATTCACACAAATACATATTGATTTATGAAATATTTTTGTTAAATATTGAAAAATAGTTTGGATACTGGGACACTGTTCTTTTTTTTTCAGTTGCTATGTGTGTGGATACAGATAAATAACTAGGTCTCATTTATTTTATATACAAAAATTTAAAAATCAAGGAGTATTCATGCTAGAACTGAAAGATTTCTAAATACATCATTCCTGAACACATGTATACTTCATATATACTATGAAATTACATTTATGAGCAACAAAAATCAAGTAGACTTTGGTTAAACTCCAAAAATTCAATTAGTTATTGGTTCACACCAATAAAAACTTCTTACTAGCTTACAACTTGTTCCCACAAAGGATTGAATTTCAATATTTAAATATTCATATTTTTAGTTACCCAAAAGCAATAAACTTTTCATCAGAATCTGCACACTTCTCATAAAGCATTCTAATATTTAATATCCTATTTTGGTCAAAATCTTAAAAGAAATGTCTGACTTAACAAAAATAATTGTGCCGGAACCCCACTCAGAAGTTGAGTAAAGAAAATGATACACTTCATCTCTATGAACTTGTTAAAAATCAGAAGTGTTGAAACTCACAAGTAAAATTCTTTTTTTTCTGAAACATGAATTCAATAGTTTGCAAAATCTCATTTGGATGTTTATCATTTATGTTGCTAATAAAAGAATCACAATTTACTAGAAAAAATGTTTAATAGAACTTATTGAAGGCTTCAAACATCAATGGATTGTAAAGTCATTGTGAAGAAATGTGCTTAAATTAAATTAAATGCCCTAAATGAGTCCAGCACAGTGTTATGTTGTATGAGATACAAAAATCGAATAGCTCATGGAAAATTAGACATATATACCTGAAGAATTCTTAGAAAAATAATAATTATGTTAACATGTTTAGCACAGTATAGGAAAAGAGCTGCTGATTTTGATTTAGTAGGTAAGAATGGATTGGTTGAGAAAAGAATTAATAAAATCTGCAACTACATATAAAAGATAAAAGGAAAATTGTATATCTATGGTATATACTTCAAATGATGCTGAAATTGATGTTGTACAGAATATGCGTAGGCATTCAGTTAGATAAGCTTTGGCAATTGTGTTATCTCCTGGGGCTATAGTAGTAAATCAACCCAATCTGATTGTCTTAACACAGCATAACTTTCTTCTTTTACAATTATGGAGGCTAGAAGTGTGAAATCCAGTCCCACCAGGACTGATTCCTTTCAGAGATCTCTGGGTCCATCCATCTCAGGCTTCTCTTCTGGCTTCTGAGAAGAGAACTCTTAGTGTTCCTAGGTTTTACATGTGCAAAGATAATTTCTGCTTGTTCCATCACTTCAAAGCCTTCCCTGTGTGTGCCTCTGTCTCTTCTGTTCATGTGGCTAGTCTATTGTGTCAAGGGTCCATGCTATCACAGTATTGCCTCCTTAAATATATATGCAATTACCCTTTCTCCAATAGGTTGTATTCATAGGTACAGAGGATTAGACTTTCAAGGTATCTTTCGGAAGGAAACAATTCAACGCATAAAAGAAAGTAAATATCTTCAACAGTACAGCAGAATAATAGGAACACAAGCTTAAAATGTTTCGGAGCCCCCATTAAGTTCTTTCTCTTTGTTTCTCACATCTAATTAATGTTTTACTGTTACTTTATCCTATTTACTTTGCTAGACTGTCAACAAAATAATTGAGTCAATCCCCATGTTAAAAGGAACATTTAGTGAAATAATATTATCTCTAGTTACGATGCTTTGATTTTCCTTCTATTATCCATCTTAAAACCTTTTAGAAGGAGCATTCATCTATTTTCATTGTATTTAAACCAACATTCTAAAACATAATTTAGCACCTGAAAATATTAACTGGTATAATAAACAAAAATCTCTAAATTGAATGTTTAAAAATGTACTTCTGATAATGCCATTCTTTGTTTAAGGTTTTAGGGATATGTTTTGTATATAGTCATGGTGTGTGTTAAATAAATACGCCATTATCTAACAGCCTTTATTTTTATTGCCTAAAAATCCTAGTGCCTACCAATTTTCTCCACCTTTTCCTTCCATGCTATGCCATCTTTTGCCTACTTTAAGGACAGTGGCTTCTACGGTTCTGTCCTTTGCTGTCTTCTCTTTCCATTCATAGATTTTTCAGCTGATCTAAAAATGACTTCAAATACCACCAAGCACCACCTGTATGCTAATAATGACTTAAGGTGTTATTTCTTCAGCCACAAATGATGAGTAGACACCGCCATAGAAAGGTGAAAATAAAAATTCTTTATGAATATAGCCATCATTTTCACATCAGCAACTTTGCTAGCATGGATGCAAACCAAGTCATCAGAATACAATTTCTTTTATAATTGTTTTCTCTGTGAAGAGCACTATCCTTCTCCAAGTCATTCAACTCATAAGAATGCCTATATTCCACATTTTCTTTGCTCTATCCATCAATTGATTCTGTAGGTTTAATTTCCTTTATTAATGTCCTATCATGTCCATATCCTGCATTGCTTCCAGCAGGTATTTTTCCCCCCGAGCTATCATCATCTCAGCCTTCCAAGTGTTCCACCTAAGCTGATTCCCTTTTCACTCATAAACCTTTTACACCTGTATCACAGTGATTTTCCTGTGACATAAATATGACAGCACTGCACCCTGGCTTGAAACATTTTTACAGCTTTTTCATATCCTAAATCAGTGATTGGCAAATGATGGCCTGTTGGCCACCTCCAGCTTCCACCTGTTTTTGTATTTACTTTGGAACAAGCCATACCCATTCATTTCTTCCTTGTATACGCCATCTTAATTGTTATCATGATAGCCTTAAGTAGCTGTGACAAAGATCATGTGGTCCCAAAGCTTGAATAGTTAGACCTTTACAGAAAATATGACAACTTGCTTGAAACACTAATTTCTTAACTTTTGAAGTCTCCTCTGTGTATCAGAGTTTTTTTTTTTTTTTATATTTTGATACACTGTGCTATAGGTATCATTATAAGTGCACATCAGAGCATTGCTACCTTTTTATGTGCAGGTGGAAAGTTGCATGTATGTAATTCATAATTTATTGTCCAAAAATGTGAAAATGTTTTTAAACACTTTTGATGATTTTCTTTCATCCTGGAATGCACACTACACCTTTCATATTGCAGGCCAAAACCTCCACTTGATCACTGTGGGATCTGTTAAGATTCAGGTAGTTTTGCACCTTGTCTAAAAAGGCTGGTCCCAGGGTGAACAGCCTGTGATCACTGGGCCTCACTGGGTCCTGTGCCCACTTTTTAGCATACAGTAAGAGCACCTGCCTAGTTCCCATCCCTCCCTCCCTCTCCCCCCTCTTTCCCCCTCTCTCTGTTTCTGTCTTTCCCTCCCATCCTCCCCCCATCCCTCCTCCACCCTCCCAAAGCATAGAATATACTATATTCTTTTCCTAAAGCCTAATATGTTACCTACAGCTCATCACAGAGTGGGCACTTAACGAATGCTTGCAGTATTCACACATACATGAATTCATAATAACTGTCTACCTTTAGGGAAAAGATTATATTTTGGAGAACAAAGGTAATTATCATATTTTTATTGGGAATTTGTTGCCGCTTATTTTTCTTCCTTATATCAACTTTCATTTTCTCAAAGTGAAAAACAACATTTCTGATTCAATTTACTTTTTAGATTCCATTCAAACGCTCACTCCGTTCTGTTTGTCTTTGATCCGATTTCTTTTTTTCTTCCTAGTGACTTACATTGACTTAAAGAAATAAGACCCCATTATTCCCATTCCTTTTTAGAGAAATATTTTCTCCTTTGTTGAAGTTGATTTCTATCAGTTTTTCCTTGGACAACTCTTATTCCAAGAATCTAACTTTATTCAAGTCTAATCATACTCCCTGGCACTCTTGTTTCTCAGAGAACACATTACTGAATCTGTTGCTGAAAAACAAATAAAATAACAAATCTGTAGAAATTATGGTGTTGTAGAACAATGCTTTCATAGCTCACAATTGATTTTATTCTCATTGTACATGTCTCCATAGGAAATATAGAAAGATGCCCTATTACATTCTCAGTTAATAACTTTTTTTTCCCTGTGTTGTTAGCTAGGTATTTTTCCCTCAGTGATAAAATGAGAAAAGATAGCTTGAGGATGGAAGTAAAGATATTGTTTAAAACAATAAAATTTTAATGGAATACTTATAGGCAAAGGGATGAGATCACAAAACTGCCCTAGTTATTTCCACTGCTATTATATATTTGAATTAAACAGAATTTTCTCCTTCCTTTGCTAAAAACAACGTTGGGTGAAAGCAAATATGATCACATTTATTAACTGTATCTGATTTTGGAAAAAATGACATGAACGTATTCACTGAACTGCTTCGGATTCCTAACAGGTCGGTAAATAGTCACATGTATAGGTTTTATATTCCCACACGATATTCAGTATTTTATCTAAGGAAACAGAACCCATATTTAGGAGAAACAGTTCAGAGAGCAGTAATGTGATTCCTTTGTGGTAAAATATGAATTCAAGGAATGCATAGAAATGACAGCTCTTCCCAGACTGTGCACTCAGATCTGCATGCACACACATATTTAGTAAAGTGTGTAAGTTAAGACAGGTGTGCATGTGGGAGTAATTCATTAGATAACTAGAAAATGCAACATTGCCAAGAGATTGTGGTGGACTCGATTTTAGAGGTTTCAATCCATGGTCCCTTGGTCCTGTGTCTGAGACTCCGATGAAGCAGAAGATCATGGTGGGGAATGTGTGATGGAACAGAACTGCTCAGCTCACAGTGGCCAGGAAGAGTGACAGAGAGAGGAAGGAAGGGGGCTGTGGCAAGACAATCACATTAAAGACACACACCCCGTTACCTACTTCCTGGTTTCCCAGTCTGTTATACAGAATATCAAACATATTCTATACATTGTAAAATAAAAAATGAAAATTAATATGGCTTGGTTTAAGAGTATTTCAAACTGCTAAAATCTTCATTTAAAAATTGGCATAAATTATGATATCAATAAGTATATCATGACAGATACTTAATAGTTAAATGAGGAAACATAGTATAGAAATTCTAAGTGTAGAGGCATGCACAAAAGCCAGTGTCTAATAACAAAACAATTTCAGTACACGACATACACATGCAAACACGTGTGTATTTATGAATAGAGTGATAACTCCACATTCATGAGACAAACGGCTTAAAATTTGCTAAAGCTACTTTAATCATACCAATAAAGCATACACGATTCCTGTTTTCACAAAAATAAGTGTTTGCTAAATTAACTTTTTGAGATACTGCTGGTAATTGTGAACTACATATTCTCTCTCTCTCTCTCTCTCTCTCTCTCTCTCTCTCTCTCTCTCTCTCCCTCCCTCTCCCTCTCTCCCTCCCTCCCTCCCTCCCTCCTTCCCTTCTTGTAGGCAAGAGCTCTATCACTGAGCTATACCCTAGCCCTTAACTAGACTTGGTATACATTCAAGTCAGACATCCCTTCAACAAATGAAGACAATATACATATATATATTCTGTGCTCTCTCATAGATGTTGAATTGGATCAATGAGTAATATTAGGAAAAATCATTGTTCTCATTGAGCTTCCTATTTAATGCGTGGAGATGGACACTGGCCACCACACATGATAAACAATAAAATATACTATATTAATGGAGATCAGTGTTAGGATTTAAAAAAAAAAACATATCATGAATGAAACTTCAGCAGTGCTGATGTAGAAGGGTTCCCTGTTACCTAGAGTACAAGGTAGGACCTAGCAGAAAAGATCCAAAGAAAAGGAAGTGAACCTGGAGATACATACAGTAAGAATGTCCCCATCTGAAGCAACAGCAATACAGCAACACAGACTGCCCTCTAAAAGAGAACTGCAGGGAGGCCACACAGAGGTGTAACTGACAAAGGGTGCCACAAGCAGAGACTTGGAGGTGGGAGGTGGTTGGGAGCAAAAGGCAACAAAAGTCGGAGATTTATTCTAATAGTTAAAATTGTGGGTGGTCCTTGTATAGATGCTCATTGTCCATTGCAAATCTGCATCACTTACATGTCTTAGTTCTGTATGTGAAACCCAGCTGTGTGTCTTCCGCTGGATTCCTTCATACTGGAGAGGAACCTGGTCTCTATACCTTCAGCTTGTGCAGGCCATAGCATATACTCTTGTGGGCTTTCTCACCTTCTTGGTTTTGGGTGGAGGCCAGATCAGCTACTGCTCCACCTCTCCCTAGATCCTCCTTTAGCTCCTCTGACTCCTGGATAAATATGGGCAAATTGAGATGTAATCCTTTTACATTGTGAAGTAGACAAATAACTAGGATCTTTTTATAACATATAATGGGTTAAAGATTCAAGAATAGAATAATTCTGTGCACAAATTTTCCCAAACACAAAAAAAGTGTAAAAATTCTCAATTCATTAACAAAAGCCTGGTTTTATTCTTAAATGTACTCACAGATTTTTACAGGCTGAGATGGAAGGAATTCAGGAAGGTCTAAGGACAGGAAGAAAAGAGAAAGGAAACATAATTATACATTTAAGCCTATGTGTAAAAGTTATGAATTAAATAGATTTAAAAATTAATGAATAATACACCATGATTATAAAAAAGAACATAAAGGTTTTATTCCATGAATACATGCATTAGAAAATCTATTAGATTGATATTCATCTGTTAAAATTGAAAAACTATATAATAGCCAATATTTCAAAAAGGCAAATATTAAATTACAATATAAAATATCCAATAAAAAGTTTTAATAAACTAGAAATACTTTAAAAGTCAGAGCTGACATTCTGCTGTACAGACAAAAATGTTCAAGCATATTAAGTGTTGGAAAGTACTGGAATATTTCCATGTTCGTTCATAAAGAGAATATTAATAATATTGATTCCCTATACATGGTCTCAGAAATTACAAAGATATTGCTGTTTTAATGATTTTTTTTTCTGGAGTCAACAATCAAGGTAGGGATTCCACTGTGGATATTTTCTTCATTTCTGTTTCCCTGACTTTCCTGGGATTTGAAGTCTTCAGGACAAAAGGGACACTGTAACATCAAGTGAAAAGGAATAAATTGTGTAAGTCCTTGCAATAAATAAGGGGAAAGCTTGGCTTTGTTCAGAGAATGTGGAGAATGTGGCGGAGTCCACAGTGTTTAACAAGTGCTTGGGGGATATTTGCTCAGTGACAGTTAAAAAATATCCTGAGTAGGCGGCAGCATGGTATCAGAGACATTCTAGGAAAGAATTCCATGAAACTGTCATCTTTTGTCCTTAAAATATGAATCCTAGCCGGAAAGGATATGTTCACTTTCTCAAGTCTTCCATGAAATATGACTGATCTCCAGGGATGACACTGTTGGGACCAACTTCTGCTGCAGCCACTTCCATATTTTCACTTTTGTGCAAAGAAGTGGAGATTTCAGGAAGAGTTTGCCCGTTGCTAGCTGACACTCTAACTACCCCATTTATCACAAAAAGCTCTCAGACACCTGCAGAATCTTCCCAATCAATACAATAGATCCCATTAATAAAGAAAACTGTGTAAAAATGGGGTGCTTTCTTTCTGTGTCAGAGCATTATTGACATTTGTCTGTGCCTGACTACAGAGCATATCAAAAATTTCTAATAATCAATAATTTAGGCATTTTTAGAATATTTCTCTCAATGAGTTATGCTAACCCAAATTTGTAAGAATATGAGTTATGTTTTTAGAGGACAAATGAGAACATTTTAAAAATTTTATAAATGTACACTTATAAATTTATAAGTGTATTTTATTGACTTAAATATATTGAATATCATATTTCTTAAAATAGTAAAAAATATGCACCCTTCTGCCCATAGAGTGATACAATTAAATATTTGGGAAGTATAGTTCTCTGAAAATCTTTTTATCTGTTTATACACATTTAGCCATTCAATATATTACAAATAAATACTCATTGAAAGAAGATAATAAATATGCTACTTCTTAATCTCACTAGGACAGGAGTCTTTTATTAATTTCATGAAAAAAATGTTCTATATAATTGTGTATGCTTTTATACACTTACAACATTTCATAGAGGTAAAAGCAAATAACAAATAAAATAAAATTATTACTTTTTTAAAAAAACAACAATTTCAACATACTTATCAAAATACCTCTTTTCTTGGCATTAACAAATAGTACTCTATAGTAATATGATAACTGGTCTAAATAGTAAACACTCTACAAAGAAAACATTTCCAGGAAATCTCTACAGAGAACTACAAAATTAATGAAAAAAAAATACACTCTTGAAAAGAGGCACATTAATCTCTAGGCAGGTATATCACATGACATATCTTCTAAATATTCTCCAGAACATTATAAAATTAAACATTAAAAACCTTTGCTGGCCACCACAAGGTGAGCAGCTGTGGTCCACCACCGACTCCCTACCTGGATATTTGACCTTTCCAAAGGTCCAGAAACAGTATAGCCAAGTGACGATGGAGTGAAATGTCTAAGCCATTAGCCAAAATATTTTTTCCTCCTTAAGTTGATTTCCTCAGGCATTTTGTCACAACAACAGAAAGATGACTAACACTGTATTAATTATGCCAATCAATTTCATCTAGCATACCTGTCACATCAAGTGAAAAAGAATATATTGTGTAAGTTCTTGGTTTTAGAGGACAAAAGATAATATATTTTTTTTTAATTTTGTAAATATATAAATATATACTTATATATATATATAAATATAAAAATATATACTTATATATAAATATACTTATATATATATACTTATATACTTATAAGTATATTATACTTATATATACTTATATACTTATATATATATACTTATATATAAATATACTTATATATAAATATATAAATATATACTTATTTATTGACTTAAATATATTGAATACCATATTTCTTAAAATGATGAAAAATATGTGCCCTTCTGCCAATGGTCATACCTTGATCATACCTTTCTTCTACACTCAGTTTCCTGAACACCCAGTATACTTCCGTGTTTCTAATTATCATCACAAAGATGATGTTCAATTCAAATAAGGAAAACAAAAATGATTTTCAATATGGCTACATCTTTAACATTAATTTTAATTCTCGACCTTTCAGAGTTTAAATCATATGAAGTCAAGAATAGGATAGAAATGTGTTATTTATAGGTTGTATTTCTCTAAAATATAATTTCTTAAAATTGTATGTATTTATCTTACATTTGGTTGATAAATATATTTGCTTTCTTATGTGTTGTCAGGAGTGTCATAATTAGTTAAAATTAATAAAAAGAATACATCTCTTCAACAACAAAATACAATAATTTCAAAGGTGTACAACTATACCAAGGACCACAAATGTTCTATGGGACAGGAGTAGATTAAAAGAAAAGAAAGAAAGAAAGGAAAAAAGAAAGGAAAAGATTTTGGAGTAAAAAGATATTTCCAAACATGTCATGTCAATAGTTTGTGAATTTCATGTGAGTCTTAGTAAAAGATGTAGGAAGTATTGGTAAAATAAATTTACATTGATTAAGTAATAAATCTATAAGAGGCAACAAGAGAAAATTTAATTAACCTAGACAAGCTAAAATTAAAACTCCAACTATCTTGTTTATAAGTGATCTGTGTTAGTACATAAGTAAATAGACAATAGAGAAAAGAAAGCACAGGTCCCTTTGCCCATGCATGACAACTTGGCTAAGTTCAAAGCACAATAATAAAATAAAGAGTAAAAGATTTTGAACATTGGAAAATAGGTAAATGAATTTATTTGTTGCATAAAGTGTTGAAAATTTTTAAAGCACTTAAGGAATCATTTTTAACTTGCCTAAATAGTGAATATATAAGGACATATACATATAATATTAATAAATATAATGAATTATCGGTGTATACACAGAAACACAGATAGTATAGATACATCTGTTTCACATATAATTCACATAATTCTTTTAATAATTGATTTATTTTGTGTCATATACTCTATGGAATGCATACATGCATAGGGCTTCATGGGAATTAAAGTGATCAATAGATATTATGAGGACTAGAAAACTATACATGTTAAAGAAAAAAATCAGTGTACATTTCTACCAATAAAATAACATAATGAAATATTTGTGAAGTATAGTCCCCTAAAAATCCTTTTATCTGTTTTTATTCATTCAGCCATGCATTGACCTATCCATCTATACACCCATATTTTTTATTCATTTTGCCATCTATATTTGAGTTTCTGTATTGAAATTACTTAAAAGATCTTCATTGTGTTTCTTCCTCTTATTTACTGTTTATTTAAATATTTATTCTTTTTTTACTAACAAAGTTTGTGGAAGAGAAATAGATTTTAAAAAGATGGGATTACAGGGCTGGGATGTAGCATACAGGTGAAGCACCTGCCTAGCATGTATTAGGCCCTGGGTTCAATCATCAACGTGGCAAAAAAGTAAAAAAAAAAAATGACAATAAAATAGAAAGTAAACATTTGCTGTATTTGATCAACTTTTTTGAAGTATAACATACCATAATTTCTTAATATACATTCCTTTCTCATATTTATAGCAATTTTTAGCAAAGCTTATTCTTTTAATCCGAGTCGTCTAAGTATACTTTTCAAAAAGTATTTTACATTCTATCAACTTTATCCACAACCATAAGGAGTAATGTGATCTTTTAGTTGAGCAAGAACTAGAATAATTCTTATAAGTAGAAATAAAGATCCATGTTGGCTTCTTTGTGCTGAATTTATCCCTAATGAAGCACATCATATAAAGTCACACAATTCATGGAAACAATAGGCATAAAACCTGTGCCTTGTATTTAATTCATGCAGTAAAATTATAGATAAACACACTGTGTGTGATGAAGACCTGTAGTCTATCCTGCCATCAAACCGCATAGTCATTTCACAAGTACAGCCACAGTTATTAGGTTTTCTTAGAATGTCAGTAATAAAGAACAACAAATAGAAAGTTTAATAGATAAGGAAAATATACCTGTTATAGATGATGGACCAGTTAATTTACCTATGATTCTAGCTTAATCCAATGATTAATATATCAGAAATTGAATCTTACCTCTCTCAGAATATATTTTTACATATGCATTTTTAACAAAATTCTACATTCTCACTAATAAAGAATTTGGGGAAAATGTTTAGATGTACAGTAAAAAAATTATATCAAGATCTATTTTAAAATATAAAAAATCTCTTTTATTCTTAAAGTAGAATGGAAGTATTCCAAAAAGTCAAAACATTCTGATTTAATTTTTTAGGTCATGGATAAAAAAAACTATTTTCTGAAGGATTCTACAAAGCAAATAATAATAAAATTTCTTTAATGCGAAATTTTCTTTAGTATAATGTGAAAGGATATGAAAATTTTTATTTCAATGAAGAACCCAATGTGAAAAAGACTTCAAGAATGTCCAATGTTTAAAAAATCAACATGAAAATAGATTGATTACTAGGGACTGGGAAGTAGCACTTAAGGGGACTGAGAATAGCAGAAGGGTAGATAGCTATGACCAAAATATGCTAGATTCCTCTCTGAAAACCTCACAGTGAACCATTGAGTGTCATAATTAATACAGTGTTAGTCATCTTTCTGTTGCTGTGACGAATTGCCTGAGGAAGTCAACTTAAAGAGGAAAAAGTATTTTGGCTCCTGGCTTAGACATTTCACTCCATGATCACTTGACTCTACTTTTCTGGGCCTTTGGAAAGGCCAGACTTCCAGGTAGAGAGCCCTTGGTGGAGCACAGATGCTCACCTTGTGGTGGCCAGCAAAGAATTTTTTTAAAGTTTAATTTTATACTCTTCTAGAAGGTATTTAGAAGGTGTACATTTGAGATATCAATACAACTGCTTAGAGATTAATGTGCTGTCATTGCAACAGCATAATTTTTTAAAATTAAATTTATAGTGCTCTATAGAGATTTTCTGGAGATATTTTCTTTGCGGAGTGTCTACCATTTAGACCAGTTATCATATTACTAAAAAATACTATTTTTTAATGCCAAGAAAAGAGGTATTTTGATATGTTTGTTGAAGTTGGGTTTAAAAGGAAATGTTTCTTTTTTTTTCTTTTTCTTTTTTTTTACTTTTATTTATTTTTCATTACTGTCTAAAATACTGGTATTAATTTTTTGCTTTAATTTCTATGAAATCTTGTAAGTGTATAAAAGCATACAAAATGATGAAGTATTTATTTTTATGTAATTAAGAGTAAAGACTCTGCTCTAGTAAGTCTAAGAAGTAGCATATTTATTTCCTTTTTCCAATGAATATATATTTATAATATATCAAACAGAACACAATAGTTTGATAGAGAATCACATAGCAATTTAGATATATCCATGGATGATGATCTGTCCATATTTGTACAATAAATTAGAATATCTGAAAAGCATCACATAGTCAATGACCCAAGCAAATTATTTTAAACAAATTTATTTTAGCCAGTCTAAAATAATTATGATTAACATAAATTTTGATAGCATTTTCCTGAGACACATCTTTGAATATATGTGTATAAACAGTTTGAGGGATTAGCTTTGTGAAAATGGAACAATAGTAGATGATTAATTTGATTCATCATCAAGGAGACTATAGTTTACCTATTATGGGGTTAACAGTCTATCAAATAAAATAATGACAATCTAGCCGACTGTCATTATTTCAGGTAGTTATGGCCTATGAGGTCATTGAAAACAGGCAGCAATAAACCATTTCTCCTGGGGGTGGAGGGAATGTTTTGGTTGGTTCCTGTGAGCTTCAGTTAAAAAACATTGTGTAATATGATAAGTTTATGACCTATTTATGTTTGTGACCCAGAGTCCCAGAATGACTTTATGATTACAAATGATTTTTGTTGAGTAGGTGAATTGGCAAATATGGAATCCACAAATAATAAAGACTACTTTTAAATGTTAAAGAACCACAAATACTGAAGAATGTTTTTAAGTAAAATAGAAGGAGGGAGTCTATGAGTCTTGGAAAATTGTGTGGTTTCTATCTTGAGTTATCTTAGGCTTCCTTATAAAAAATTCAGACCTGGAACAGCTACGAAGGTTGGGTATTTGGTATGTGGAGTAGAACTTTCCAAACAAAAGGAGAATAGAATCAAAGTTCCAAGCTAGGAGCTGCCTGAAACATGAGCAGAGGACCAAGAAGGTCACAAGGTCTGGAAGGATTGATAGCACAGGAGGATGGGAGAGTATCAGCAGGAGGTTCAGGAAGATTGAAAGAACCTGTTCCTGTAGGTCTTTTGAATAATTGTGAGAATTTTTGTTTTTACTCTGGATAAAATGAGAAGTCATTGTGGGACTGACCTATATTTTAAATTAACACCATTGGTTGCCGATTTGTTAATACACAAATAAAAGGAGGAGAAAGAGGTATGATGATAAAATGAAAAGTTTGCATTGGCATTGTTTGTAGTGTGTAGATTAGATGTACAATGATGCAGAACCCAATTACAGCAGAAGTGTTAAGAAGTAGGACAGTTATAGACACCTTTGAAAAGTATTACATTGGAAAAGAGAGACATTTGTTAAACAATCAACAAGCAAAGCAAACCAGGAATCAGTTGTCTCTCAATATTTTTGTTCTGGGCTACTAGTAGTATAATCTGGGGTGTGATTATTCTTGATTATTGATATGGTAATGATGTAGAAAAAAGAGATGCTTTTAGAGGTGGTTCATTAGTCTTTATGTGACAAATTTGAGGTGACTATGGGTAAATAATAAAGACAGACACAAATCTCAGGAATCCAGAAAAAAAAAATCTAAGCAGAAAATAAGAATGTGATACTTGACATCAAATATATGCAAGTCAAAAACAGCACACAGTAAAAGGTGACCAGGATGAAGCCCTGGTCTACACAATATTAAGATGGAAGAGGAAATGGAAGAAATAAACAAACAAACAAAAACATGGAGATGGAGCCACCAGTGAGACAGGAAAAAAAAATGGAGGAGACCTGTCAAGTGCTGCTAATGAGTTAATTCTATGGAAGAAGAAATATTTGGCTACTAGTTTTGGAAAAATAGAGATCACTAGTGAAAATTTATGTGCAACTCTAGGAGGGAAATATTGGTTGAATTTGATTTAAGGGAAAATGGCAAGTGCTAATCCTTGTAAATGAAGCTTCACTCAAATGCTCCTGTGTTGAAGCTTAGGTTCCCAGTCCAGCAATGTTGAGTGGTGGGACCCCCGAGAAGTGAAGGATCTGAGGGCTCCAATTTCATCCGTGGATTCAGTTTGGGGCTAATGGCATAAGTAACTCTATGTAATTGGTGGAGCCTCCTTGGAGGAAGTAGGTCTCTGAGCGCTTGTCCTCAGCCAGCTCCTCCCTCTCTCTCTCTCTCTCTCTCTCTTCCCCCTACCCAGCTGCCATGAGGTGGGCCTCTTTGCTCTGCCATGCTTTTCGGTCATGATCTACTTACGGCCTCACACAAGCCCAGATAGAATGGAGCAGACCGTGAACCGAATCGTGAGCCAAAATAAATCTTTCTACCTCTAAATTGTTTGTCCAAGTATTTTGTCACAGCAATGAAAAGCTAACAAATGCAGAAAGCAAGAATGTAGAGATAATCAGCTTAGACTATTACTGTGTAAGAGTTTGGCTGTGATAGCTGGTGGTGGAAGAATGATTTTTCAAGATTTAAGATGAGATAATGACATTATATTTTTTGATAAATGAAAAACTGTCTATGTGGAAGAGAGACCACAGTATTATTGAAATGTTGTATGTTAAATAGGCAAATGGTGAAAAAAATGAGAAAACCACAAATTAATGCATTTAGCATCATGTGTAATTCATCTATATTAACATACAAGGATACTGTCCCTGAAAATGTTGGGATGAATGTCTAATGTGAATATGTAGGTTCTCTTGTCATTGCTTCTGTTTTGATGGTGAAGGAGGAGTCAGGTTACCATATGGGAATAGTGTGTGTGTATGTGTATGTATGTATATGTATATATATATATATAAGTATATATGTATATATATATATATATATATATATATATATATATATATATATAAAAATGAGTCCGGTTACCATATGGGAATGGGCATATAGGATATTGACAATGAAGAAGTAGTCATGAAATACTGAAGTGGGTGAGAAGAGAAGTGACAGAACAAGTTAAAATAGTGTATTTGTCTAGTATCCTTATGGATTGTTTTGGACATTGTTAGATTAAGTCGATACCAATTCACATGATCAGGTGTTTCTTTTGATTCACTTTTAACCACATATTTTCATGTGTGCAATGGATGATTATATGAGGTTAGTTCAGATTAAGTTTTTCCAATAGGTAAGGCGAAGCACAGAGGATCCAAGGATATTATTATATTTAATAATAATTAAAATTAAGGTTAGGTGTGGTGATCTTATACAAGATAAAAATTTCTTTAAAATTGCCAACAAATAAAAAATGTTTTTCTGCTCACCAGAGACCTTTTTCCATATTATTCAGATTGAAAAGTATAGTAGCTGTCCAATGATGGTCCACATTTGCTGTTTCACAGTTGCCCTTGTTAATGGAATTTATTCTGCTTAAGTGTTACTTTACAATAATGATTTTATTTTTATTTTTTTGTGAAAAAAAGAGAAAAAAGAGCTTTGCTTAAAATCCTATTACCAGAATAAACCATTTTACTTCCTTTTTGTATATATTTTTTTCAGATAAGTTTGTGGAAATGAATTTATTTCAATAACAGAAAATGTTTTCCGGCCATTTACACAGAGAAAAGCATTCACTTAACAAAATGATATAATTTATTGGACCTTATCTTATTTAAAAATTCTTAATCTTAGTGACCCACTATATGACCCACTATTTCCTTAAATACTTTTAGTTTTTTATTCAATGCCCCTCACTAGTTTCTATTCTTATTTCTCACATGACACAGAAAAACCATTGATGACAAAATTTTTTCTTCCCTAGTCACTCTTCTCACTACACACTTTGGGTTGAATTAATCCACTTTTCAGTTCCTCACGTATGCTAAACCATTTATGCTTAATATAGAATTTTACTCTTTGACATTTTTTTTTCACCAGAAAACTCTTTTTATAGATATTCTATTCTTCTCTGAGCTCAGATTTCATAGTTTCCACTTAATTTTAGTTTCTGCCTTATTTTAACTTGTATATCCAAGAGAAGTTCAAACATAAGGTCTTTAATTCTTCTTTCAACCATACCTCTGTCCCAGCTTTCTCCTCCCTGACTTTTGAGTATTGCACCAGTATTTACTCAGGTGCTCATTTCAAACATGAGAATCTTTGATTTTATTCTGTCTACCATGCTAATGCATCATCAAATAATGCTTGTTCTTATGGAACTCAGAATAAGGTTTGAAGTCCTACCATGTCCTATATAACTGGGCTTCTCATGACCTTTCCAAATTAATTAACTGCTAGTCACTCTTCTCACTACACACTTTGGGTTGAATCCCATTTTTCCGTTCCTAAAGCATGCTAAAACATTTATGCTTTACATAGAATTTTACTCTTGATATTTTTTTTTCACGAGAAATCGCTTTTTATAGATCTTCTATTGTCTCATATAAGCATTTTTCAAATGAAGCCTCCTCAGGGATTCCATTCATCAACTTTCCTATATGTTAAATTTTTTGTACTACTTTTACACTTTTGCTGTAAATTTGAATGATAAAAATCCAAGTTAGATAAATGCACTGACAAAAGTAAATAGTCAAAATTCTTATCAGTCTCTTGCCTCATTCCTCTTTATTTGGCTTCTTTTTCTTCTGGTCCTTGTTCCATCCCTGAAACTTAAACTCTGAGGTGTGGATTTTCTATTTTAGTACACACAGACACACCCATCCCCTTCATTAGTTTCACTTCTCTTTATTTCCAGCCACTCAGCTAGTAAAGCTGTATTTTGACCACAGGAAGTTTATTTTGCTTGTTCTATCATTAATGCCCATATAGTGTTTGTTGTGTAGTGAATATTATCTAAATATTTGTTGAAGGAAAGGAAAAGATAATGAAAGTGGGAAAGAGAGGAAGACCAAAGAAGGAAGGAAGGAAGGAAGGAAGGAAGGAAGGAAGGAAGGGGAAATACCTTAAAAAATCTGAATACCAGACTGTGATAATGTGTTTTTAAGGAGCAGTTTGGTTCAAAATCATTATTTTGACAAAGCTTGAATAACAAAATTAAAGTGTTCTTTGCTGAGTCATCAGGGTAGGGTTATTTGACAAGATTGAAAGTGAATTTTTTTAACATTTGTTAAATTTCATGTATTCGTTCTATGTACTTTTCCAGTAGATATATCTCTTTAATACTTTGTAAAGTAATATATTATTAACAAGCAACTAGCTACTCTCTTTTATTCTGAATGTGCTCTGCCAATTTAAGTTTATTATTTCATTATATCCTCATCACTTCTGTAAGGTGCTAGAGGTACTGAAGCTCAAAAGATAATGTCTAAACACTCCTTGATGGAGACTGTGAACTTGATTGCATTAAGGGATGCCTGAGATTAAGAGACTTCTGCACGTGCCAATGAGGTGACTGGCACGAGGGACAGCCAATGGAGGGAATATCCATGCCCTGAATGTGGGCAGCACTCTGCAATAGGTTGGAGGTCCAGATGGAACAAAAGTCAGAAGGAAGAGGAAGTCAAAGATTGCAAGCTTGGTTCTAGAGTAGGCGTGTCCACTGCTGCAGTCATTTTGCTGAAGAATTTTCATTGACTCCTGAATGTGGACTCTTGTCACCAATTCTCCAGGATGTTCCCAGAGCTTCACCCTTGGACTGGGGCTTCCACACTGATCCCTTTTGTTTTTGACTCCAGCTTCTTGGACTAAGCTTCTACTTGTTCCTTTTGCCCTTCAGCCAGTTGTTATGGCACTATCCAGCTTCCGATCAGGTCAGTTAATCTAATAAACCGTTTTCTATAATATTATATATATATGAATAGCATGCTTGTTCTGTTCTTCTAGAGAACACTGACAAACAAACAGCTAATAATAATGAGACAAGACTTGATTTCTTGACTGCTCAAACCTGGGCACTGTGTCATTATGCCACATAGCACTTCTCAGAGTGCATTGTGCATGGCTATTGCAAAATCCATCACTCAACACTACTTTCATAGAAAACAATGGAGAAATGGATGATGTTAATATTCAGGCTAAAACGACACCTCAAATCTATGGCAAATGGATGCGAGTTCAATGCCATCTCTTGAAGGTACAAGGTTGTTATTACCTGATTTTCTTCCTGGCACTCCATGAGTGCCTCTACTGCAATCTTTCCTATCTCTTCTAAGAAATGATGGCCCCATGTGTTGTTTCTTCTTCTTCTTCTCCTCCTCCTCCTCCTCCTCCTCTCCTCCTCCTCCTCCTCTCCTCCTCCTCCTCCTCCTCCTCTTTTTTTGTTGGGGGAGGGCAGGGATAGAGCCCAAGGACATTTAACCACTGAGCCACATCCCTATCCCTTTTCTTTATTTAAACAGTTTCTCCCTGAGTTTCCTAAGGCCTCATTAAGTTGCTGAGGCTAGCTTTGATCTACAATCCTCCTGCTTCAGCCTCCCAAGACACTGGGATTATAGGCTTCAGCCAATTCACCCAGTTTGTCTTATGCTTCATGAAGAAACTTCCCTTAAAATATATATTATTTTACCATAACTAAACTTAGTAAAAAATTCAGTGACATAATATATTTCTTAGTTGATGCAAAATTGCTACCGCTAGTATAAAATTCAAAGACATTGGTAAATGAAGCAATTTTTAGAATTGAACTATTAAAATAGTCCATCAATCTGTTCAAAGAGATTTTATAATTTAATTATATATGATATATTATCAAGACTGGTTAATTTACTTGAAAATAAAATTGCATACTCATACAAAATAAATTTGGAATTTGATATTCGAAGCTGACTCAATTGTCATCAGTTATTTGTAGTAGCTAGTATTTTTACATGCTTTAGGATATTATTTTTAAAAAATCAGATATTATATATATATAAATTACAAATTTAAAAATGTTATAACAATAGCTATAGAAACCAATTTCAGCACCGATTAGACAAATCCTAACATTTTAAGATAAACAACTACATTTCCTCTGGTGAAACAAAATTGAATCCCTTTTTCTTTTTGCACCTTTCAGTTTGGAAATGTGACAGTAATTATAAATCTTGCTGAAAAGATTTCCCCGTCTTCTGGCAAACGTTTAAGTTTGCATTTGAAGAGGCCATGCTCAATTTTCCTTTTTATTTGGATGAATGTATTATTTTGTCTTTTGTGGCAAAGTCATTGTAACTATTAGGTTTCCTTACCAACTATGTAAAAGATTAATAATTTATGAATAGCATGTCATGGAATATATTTATAAATATGCATGCACACATATATTGTGAAAACAATTCTTTTAAAAGTAAGAACTCTGAAGTATTTGGGGTTTCCTAGGAACGTGAGTATAGTGTTTCTGACTTGTGTAACACTGGGTAAAGGTATCTGTTCCTACTCTTGAGTTCAGTTGAGCTTCAGCAAGAAAAAGAACATACAGTATGTCAAATATTTCCTCTCTAAATTAGAGGCTGCATCTTGTTTTGGATATTAAATTTTCACCTTAAAATTTATTTGATTTAAACCTTTGTGTTCCAAATGTCTTCTGATATACCATAACTCAGATACTAATAACTATTTATGGAGACCAGTCACGCATAAATATAATTTTTAATAAGTCCACTTATTTTCTATTGAAACTACATTAGTTCTTGAACTGAATGATGAGAGCAGATTGATGGAATAAAAAAAGGAAGACGAAAGGTTCAATAATCTTCCTGACCAGATTGGCTGTCAATGACCTCTTGATACTTTTCTGATTTCACCATGTTTCACAAGAGCTTCTTCAGACCAGAACAAGAAATATGTAGCCCCTGTCATCTAGCATTAATAATGACTCTTATCTCTTATAGCATTGACCTACAAATAAGTGGCAATTAAAATCTACACAGGTCAGGCTCAAAAGTTCATTTCCAATATGACAGCCCAAACATCAGATGTATTAAAATATCGAATACAGATGAATCCTAGTCAGAAAGCAGTTTCTGGTATGAGATATTAAAATATAGTCTAAAAATATGGCTGATTATTATTTGTAAATCTCAAATGTAAAACAGCCTTCAGTAGTTTTTATTTTCATAATAAATGTTTCTCTTATCTCTTATAATATGACTTGTACTGCAGTTCATTTCATATGATAGTAATATAGATACTATAGCTTGTTTTACTTTAATGTTTAATGTTTAATGGAAAATATTTTATACCCTTTGAACTGCAAATTATTGGTATCTTTATATTTACAGGGCATTTCATCAAAATTAATAATTGTTATGAGTTATTATTTTCATATTAAAATTTGGGCTAGAAATCTCTATCTTTTAATTGAATTGTTAATTTCAGTATCTTATATAATTACAATGTAGTGAGACTTATTTTAAGTGTTTTTCTATCTACACTTATTTATTTATTCATTTATTTTTTCATTACTAATTATCTTTCTTGCTTCTTTCAGATTTAACAACTGTTTTTTCCTCTTCTATGTAAATTCCTTTAATTGCTTTTTTCTGTTACATCATTCTTAATCTATTCCAAGGTATTTTATGAATGTCTAGTTTTTTCAGTATAGATACTATTTCCCCACTATACAAAATATATATATTTATCTCAAATGTGTTGTACCATGACCATATAATTTTGCATATACATATAATCCTATCTATACAAGGCTATATTTTTTCATTGAACTATAGCATATATTAATGTAATTAAAAAAAAAAAAACTTTTCCATCAATACAAGGCATTTAGCTATCTAGTCTCATTCTAACCTTAGCAATCCATCTGGAGTTATGTATTTTCTTTCTAAAAGTTTTCCAAAGTAGTTTTTATGGTACAGATAGTTTCAAGGTAGTTTGATGGGGGGGTTGTTTGTTTTTTCATTTGTTACCTTTTGCAGGGAGCAGGGGATACTGGGGATTAAACTTAGAGGCTCTTGATCACTGAGCCACATCCCAGCCCTCTTTTTTTAATTTAGAGGCAGGGTCTCACTGAGTTGCTTAGAGCCTCAATGTTGCTGAGGCTGGCTTTGAACTCTTGATCCTCCTGCCTCAGCCTCTGATCCACTGGGATTACAGGTATGTGCTTGTTTCCCATTGTGTGTCAGTGTTTGTTTTTCTGATTCTTATGAATCCCATTATTGCTTGTATCTGGCTCTTCCCAAGATTCATCTTCCAAGATTTATAACAATTTTTGTTTTGTAACAATTTAATATATCCAAATATGATTACCTTTGTATTTAGCCTACTTTAAGATATCTGAACTTCTAGAATCTGTGTGTTTTTCTTCCTGTTAGAGACATCTGCTCTATCATTTACTTATATCATCTAATCAATTAATTTTTCAGTATGCTTTTCTCTTTCTACTTCATATTGTATGTATACTTTCTACTGATGTAGCTACAAAATCATTCTTTCCTTTGCTATCTTATATATCCTGTTAATCACATCAAATTTTAATTTTCAATTTCTTTGAACTTCCGTTTTATTAACTTTAGTTCTGTTCTTCTTTTCAGTAATTAATGTTTGCTTTTCTTCAGGTGTTTGGATATATTCATAGCAACTGCTTTAAAACTACAGCCTGGTCATTGCTACCTCTAGATTATCTTGGATTATGTGTTGTTTGATTAAGTTTTCTATTGTTTCTTGAATCATATTTTCCTACTCTGTTGATTCTTTAATGACTTTTATGGTTTGTCAGATATTTCGAGTAGTGTACTCTTCAGGCTCCTTAGTCTGTTAATCTTTACTAAGAAAATTGATTTCTGTTTAACTAGGTATATTTTTTTTAATTTTTTATTGTTGGTTGTTCAAAACATTACATAGTTCTTGATATATCATATTTCACACTTTGATTCAAGTGGGTTATGAACTCCCATTTTTACCCCATATACAGATTGCAGTATCACATCAGTTACACATCCATTGATTTACATATTGCCATACTAGTGTCTGTTGTGTTCTGCTGCCTTTCCTATCCTCTACTATCCCCTCTCCCCTCCCCTCCCCTCCCCTCTTCTCTCTCTACCCCATCTACTGTAATTCATTTCCCCCCCTTGTATTATTTTTCCCTTTCCCCTCACTTCCTCTTATGTGTACTTTTGTATAACCCTGAGGGTCTCCTTCCATTTCCATGCAATTTCCCTTCTCTCTCCCTTTCCCTCCCACCTCTCACCCCTGTTTAATGTTAATCTTCTTCTCATGCTCTTCGTCCCTACTCTGTTCTTAGTTACTCTCATTATATCAAAGAAGACATTTGGCATTTGTTTTTTAGGGATTGGCTAGCTTCACTTAGCATAATCTGCTCTAATGCCATCCATTTCCCTGTAAATTCTATGATTTTGTCATTTTTTAATGCAGAGTAATACTCCATTGTGTATAAACGCCACATTTTTTTTATCCATTCGTCTATTGAAGGGCATCTAGGTTGGTTCCACAGTCTTGCTATTGTGAATTGTGCTGCTATGAACATCGATGTAGCAGTGTCCCTGTAGCATGCTCTTTTTAGGTCTTTAGGGAATAGACCGAGAAGGGGAATAGCTGGGTCAAATGGTGGCTCCATTCCCAGCTTTCCAAGAAATCTCCATACTGCTTTCCAAATTGGCTGCACCAATTTGCAGTCCCACCAGCAATGTACAAGTGTACCCTTTTCCCCACATCCTCGCCAGCACTTGTTGTTGTTTGACTTCATAATGGCTGCCAATCTTACTGGAGTGAGATGGTATCTTAGGGTGGTTTTGATTTGCATTTCTCTGACTGCTAGAGATGGTGAGCATTTTTTCATGTACTTGTTGATTGACTGTATGTCTTCCTCTGAGAAGTGTCTGTTCCCTACATCCTGGGAACAAATCTTTACTCCTCACACTTCAGATAGAGCCCTAATATCCAGAGTATACAAAGAACTCAAAAATTAGACAATAAGATAACAAACAACCCAATTAACTAGGTATATTTTTGACTGATCATTTATATCCTGTAGAGTCTTGCATTCAGAGCTAGATTAGATCCATTTCAGTATTGCTATTAATCTTTGGATGAACTAAAATAATTGAAATATCATCTTACTAGTAATGCAAAGTCCTCCAGTTTAATTGGAGACTGATGTATTTTCCAAGAATGTCTACCTTGGAAGTATTCAAACTGCTAAATTTCTCCTTCCAGTTAAGCATCTGTTAAAATTTTGCAAAACATATTTAGACTTTGTGGTGTGGTTTTACACTGGGCTTCATGGGGCTTCCTTTTGGACTTAACTCAGGATTTTGAGGGGGGTTATACATAGGTATAAATTTCTTTCATTTTGTATGTGTGATTTAAGCTTTTTAAAAAAAGATTGAATATAGTAAAATATAGCATTTAAGGATTTGTATGACAAAAATTTTATGAAATTATTTTTAGTAATAGACATAGTATCTATAGCTTCTATAATACTTCCTATTTTATAGTACTGTCTTCAATTTTTTTTCAAAGTCCAACCTTTGAAGAAAATCTTTGCAAATTTGATTCCATCATATAAGTTTTTAATATAAAATTTACTAATAATAAATAAGGAAATATATTTACAAAAGTGAGATGGCTCAACTTTCATGTATTTCCATAAGTTCCTTAAATATTAAAATTTCTGTAAATATTTTTTTAACTTGTTAAATAAAATGGTAGATATTTTCAGAATAATCTGTTTATTTTTCAAGTTCTTATATTGATTGTCATATGGATGTAACCAGTAGCCTTTGGTTATTTAATGAATGTATTGGAAATCAGTATGGATGGCTCACAATCTGTTTAATCTAATAAAAGTTATCTGTTTTCTCATAAATCATGTTTTGCTTTTCGCTCTCTAATATAAGTATGAAATTCTTCTGACGTTATTTAAGGGTTGATTTGAGATAGAATAAGAAAAATTTTTAAAAAAGATAAAAGAAGCAAATAAACCATTGCTATGGAAGTAATAGGAAACAAGATTCATACCCCTGACAGACTGGAAGGAAGTGTTTACTGTCATTGGCATGTTCAGATGACCACCATGTATGTGGAGGTCACCTGAGGCTGTTCACAGGTAACCCAGAGAACATGGGTAGAGAATAATCTACTTTTAAGTGTTGAAAGTCTTTTACTATCTCAATTTTTTTAATGTTCTAGCCTCAGCTACTGTAATAATTATTTTAAAAACACAAATAAAATTTTGAAGTGCCTAGAAAAAGATGTACACTCCTTTAAAAATTTGCAAGAGTAAGATATTGTGGAAATATGAAAATAAAGAGAGCTATACAATTGTAACAAAAAGAAATTACAAAATATAAAATTAAATAATAATATTAAAGAAAATAATTAGAAACTATAGTGAATATAAACAGGTACATTATCAGAAAAACTTCCCCTCAAATTATAGGTGAATAAGAAAAAAGAATGCAGAAAACCAATTGCTAAAGGAGATTTACCAGTTCATGAAATTACAAGAAACTAACCAACCAAAGCCAATTAATAAAGTTTATTAAGATTTGTTTCAGGCAGATGATTTTAATGATTTTTACAAACTCATGATACATATGTAGTTTCCTCAGTCCCCAAATATGCAACTACTTCTAACACTCAATTCTTACATTCAGACATCATTCTAGTTATGTTCACATGCATTTATAATCTCTTTTTTCCAAGGGTCCATAAGACATGAATATTTTTTTTCTTTCCAAATAATTTTATATGGCATTAAAATCTATTATAAGAGAATAAATAGAAATTATTTAAATTATGTTTAGTATAATTTTATTTCTCAATGTGTTCAAAGCATGAACCAGTGAAAATAACTCATAAATTGTTGAGAGCCACAGCTGAAGGGGTTGTCTATATTTTCTTAATATAGACAACCATCTTTTATTTGTTCAATTTTCTTGGGAATTTTAGATATTCATAGTAATAATAGATATCTACAAATGTATATCTTGAAATAAAGAGAGAAGGAGAGCATAGTTTGATTTCATTAGAACATTTTTTGATTTATAGTTGTCTTTTGATAGAACATAGTCTTTTTTTTTTTTTTTTTTTTGGTATTAGGGATTGATCCCAGGAGCACCTAAGCACTGAAACACAAGCCACATCCCCAGCCCTTTTTATTTATTTATTTATTTATTTTGAGACAAGTTCTCCCTAACTTGCTTGAAATCTTGCTAAATTGCTGATGCTGACTTTGAACTTGCTGTCCTCCTATCTCAGCCTCCTGAGCCACTGGGATTGCAGGGAAATACCATTGGATCCAGCAGCATAATCTATTTAAAAACAGGTGTTTTCTGGTGTGTCCAATTCTTTACATGCACTGTACACTTAAACTGTAATTAATAACTCCATTCATTTAATTAATAACTGTAACCCTGGAAAATCAAGTGCTACAAATAAATATAGTGAATCAGAACTAGGCCCAGCATTAGAATAGTATGTATCATATATAATATGTATTTTTAGTTTAGGTAATATACTGTATGACTAATGAGAATATTTTCTGAATATTCAATAAATGCTTATTTTTCATGGACAAGCACTTCATATCTTGCCCCACAATATGTCAAATTCATAATTGTAACATATAATAACCTAACATTTTTACCTTGAACATTTTGTGAAAACTGTGAATTGTACAATCCACACTATCAACCTCAATATTTTGCCAACTTTCTCAAAGTGCGAACAGCTATCCTAAGGATGTTTCTGTCTATTTATAATATAAATTCTTTCATTGCTTCAGTCAGTGGTGATTTTTATTTCAGAATTGTATTTCTTTGACATTTTTATAAGTTTTTCAAATCTGATATGTTCAAATCTGATTCTTTTTAAGAATTCAAGGAAGATATCTAAAATTTGATATTCTATACAAAACATTAATGCAATTCTAATAGCAATAAAGAATGATTTTAAAATAATCATTGGAAATATCATTTATTATTCAAATATAATAATTAGAAAATAAAATTGACAATCTTCTGATGTTTTTAGAATAATCTTTTGATGAGAATGACTTAATTTGCTTGTTAATAAACTGAGAATATGATATAAAACTACTTAAAATATATTTGCTAAAAGCTTTGATTATATAAATTGTAAAATGTATTATTTTATTTATAACTAAAATTAAAATTAATTCAATACAACTCAAATTATCAATTACCTTTAAAATATTATTCTGTAGTTTATTTTTAAATTTGCAATCTCATTTTCTTTTGCCCTATCAGTTACTCATGTAAGTAGTAAATTCTTCTATAACTAATATCCACATCTACAAGCATCTTTTGATGGAAAGTTGTAATGCTAGAGTTAAGATAAATAAAACATAACTAAACCTTGTCACTTGAAAAGAAATTTCACAAAATCTAAAGTTTATCTTCCTCTTCTTTCCAAGAAGTAGCAAGATAATTTTCAGACTTTTATCACTATTTATTGGTATTATGCTTTTTAGATTTCCTAAATGATTCATAATTATTACAGATTCAGTATTTGCTCTCTGAATAATAGTGTTTTAATATTAACTATTATATAAATTGAGGATTTTTCATGTTGTGAAAAATGTCTCTGGCTTCAAAAAGTTGAGTCTCATAAAGGTAATATTAAAGCAATCCTTTCTTTCTTGGTAATCTGAATTAAGGAATCTGTAACTAATGTAGTATCAACCATGGCAAAATATGAAATGAGAATGTACACTTGGGCTTTAACTTATGTATTTGTGAATTACAGAATTTAGTTACAGGCAAGGGTGTCTCTCTCTTAAATCAAACTGCTAACATCTATAGCTACCGCCGCAGGATAACAAATACGACTATCACTAACTGGAACACTTGCAATAATTGCCTTATCTGAGAAGATTTATTGCTACGACTGTCTGTAAGGCAGTGTGCAGAAGTCCTTCTACTGGGTAGTGCATGCTAAGCAGCACAAACACACTTATGAGTTATGCACACTATGTGTCCTCCCACAGATACCATATGTATGTAAATATGCATTGTTATGTATCTAGGAAAACAGAAGAAACATGTTGTGGAAGATTTCAGTTAGGCTCCTATCCTCTTGCCCACATAGTTTGAGACTTGTTTTTATCTATTATGCCTTTTCTCTTTTTGAATTCATTTTTTATTTATTTATAATTCAGAACTAAATATAAGCAGCTGAACTCTTCCTTGTGATCCCATGCCTCATTTGTATACTTTTTCCTGAATTGAGTTTAAATTAAACTCCTTACAGAACATTATTCGGACCAGTTAAGAAACCTGTAACTAATGTAGTATCAACCATGGCAAAATATGTAATGAGAATGTATTCTTGGGCTTTAACTTATGTATCTATGAATTACAGAATTTAGTTACAGGCAAGGGTGATAATGCATATTGTCACACTCTTGTAAAGAGAGCTCCCACTTGCTACTCCACATCTACTCACCTTGCTAGCTCTGCTCCCGACTCTGGACACTGACCTGTATGGGTCATGTCACTAGATTCCCACCCCCTGTGGCTTCTAGTTAAGTTCCAACAACAGTGAACCTCTTTAGGAAATTGGAGGGTTAAGGAGGGAAAATTATTCCCAGGCTCCCTGAGGAAGTTCACCACAGGATGGCTATGCTTCCTGACCAAAGCAATGTCTCCCCAGTTCTCAGTGCTTCAGCCTCCCCTTTATTTCTTCATCTGTGCTGGAGCAGAAATCTGCATTAATACCTGAGTTTCCACAACACCTCACTTACCCTTTCTAATGAATTCTTATACACTGAAACCTCTTCCAATTATAATAATTTGAATATGTCATCTGTCTCCACTTGGGATGCTGATTCATAGAAAAAAACACTTTATATAGGATGTCCAGGAGGATTCATCAATATACTGAAGAATCTAAAACAGTACTGATAGTCATTTAATGAATTTTTAATGCAACCAGCTGATTAAAAAAAAGATATTACCAGCTTCTGGGATATATTTATTCAACTCTCAGGAGAAACTATAATACAAAGCACAAAATCCAGTGAAAATAATTTAAATTTATCACTAATAAAAAAGCATTGTACAGAGTTAATTCAAAATTAATAGGATTTTTGCAACAGGAATAATTTATCAGCTATTAGAAGATCATCATCTACGGTCAAGATTTCTAACTTATTCAACATAAACACTTCTAAAAAATGAATTTAAACAGATATTTTTCATTAAATACTACATTTCCCATATTCAGAAAAAAATAATGAGGCTACACTAGTTTATAATTTCTGTCTACTTGCTTTAACAAATAATGTTAGATTCAGTTGTTACAAAATGTGGACAATGTACAACTAAAAAAACAACCAAAAAAAAATAATGCGTTTAAAATGGATGCCAAAGCTGGGAATGGTGACATGCTTCTGTATTCCCACCTACTCAGAAGGCTGAAGCATTACCATCTTTTGAGCCCAGGAGTTTGAGGACACCCAGGAAACACCATGAGACCTAGTATGAAACAAAATAATAATGATAATAATAATAATAAAATAAAATGATATACATTTCCTTTTATCTTCATGAAATATGTTGCAGTCACTATGAAATAGCACTTTCAAATCTTGGGTAAGAAACTAGATTAAATGAAAAGAATATTATTCAAATTAAAATGTGAATATAATGTTTACCTTATTTTTTCATTAGCTATGTTTTCCAAACTTTGACCTAAATAGTAATCTGTCAATTTCCCCTTCCTAGGTCCACATTGTTAAGCACTCAGTTTGTTGAGCTTATGTAGGCTTGCAGGATCTGGCCTTGTCTCAGTTGGTTGATGCATTGTCTAATAAAGCCAGGATCTCTGCCCAGTCCCTATAGGAGTCACTTAGTTTCACGTAGGAGTGGTAACTATATAATGTATCTTCAATTTCCATACTAATTGGAAAAAAATCAATTCTTTTATATCAAAACTTACTTTATCTTATTGCTTCAGCAACTTTATTCCATTAATAAAGAAAATAATAATAATGATAATAATAATAAGTCATTATGTGTCCCCACTTTTCTGATCATGGTACTTTACATAAAGCTCTCTAAAATTGATGTTGCTCATTTTCCACATCCCACAATTTGAGGTGAGGGAGGAAATTCAGGTGACCTCCTTCAGCTTTGCCACTATAATATTATTTCCAAACCATAACTGCTTCACTTTTATGTAAAAACCATCTGTGAATTTGAGGTTCACACTACTCTGTCTGTACATACTCTGAAAATAGGTACATATTTTCTTCAGGTGTCACTTGTCTGTTTGAACACTTAAACCTAAATAATAAACAAATTAATTCATTAAAAATGGAAAAAGAAAATCTTTGCAACTTTTATCCATATTCTTTCTACACAGTTTATCAAACATAAAGATACACACATTTAAGGGTAAATTCTAAATTGCTTGTGTATCTTGGAATAATTGTTTATATATTTGCTAGTAGTTCTTGAGAGAATATTTTTTAAATAATCACAATTCAATGGACAAAAATCATGACATCAAACTTAATAAAACGCTATTTATGGAATGCATAGTTTTAAAAAAAAATTTCTTTGATTTTCCTTCTTGTATCTGGTCCAAGACCAATTCAGAATCAGAGGATGTCATTATTTGTCATGTTTCTTTAGAGGTTTTTAAGATGATAATGGTTTTCAACCTCTCATGGGTTTTTCACAGCCATATTGTTTTTTCATAGTTACTTTTCCACACATTGTCTTCACTGCTTCTCATTCATGAAATTATTTACACTGGCCTTTCCTTCTGACATCAAGCTGGGTCACTCCACCACAACCTGACAGCCTCTCCACTGCTCTTAGCCTTCTCATTCCAGCCCCCACCTAGCATGGCTCTGCACAGCAACCAAAAGAAGTGCTGCATCTAATGCAAAAAAAAAAAAAAAAAAGTTTGCGTTGTACTTATGTCAACCACTTCCACAGAAACTCAAGTCCATCCTTTCTTTCTCCTTATCAGACTCCTAATGCCCCCATTTTCTCCAATATTTGACAAATACCTCATCATTCCACCTAGATCTGTCAATACTTTAAATTTCTTTTGATCCATTCATTTTAGGTCCTCAGTTAACAAAACACCCATTTCTGATGCATCACAAATGTATTCCCACTCCTTTCTTCTATGGCATCAGGAGGCAGAATTAATTCCCTGCAATCTTATGACCTATCTCTAAGATCAATTCAGGAATTAATTCTTCCAGTTGATCCTCTTTTTTTTTTTCTCTCAAAGAAACAGCAATCAGCACTATAGGAAAACAAGCATGAAACACAACCACCAAATAGTGAACTCTCCTGCTCATAAGTATGACCTGTTTTTGAGTACCATTTTCTACTTATCAGTGATAAACCTCCTGAAGCTTTTGAATCACTGTTTCATGGATAGACATTACTGAGGGACTCAGTCCCTATATTAACACTACTTCAAACTCAGGAATGGTCTCCTCTTCTTGAATACTTTCTTAATATTATAAATCCCCCACTGACTTCCCCTTACTTAAAATCTTCCTGGCTTTCCTCTGGAGTGTGCTTCACCCTAGTATCTGAAACTGAACAAACCTAGACTTGTTTCAATGCAAGTATACTCTGGATAGGATTTGGCTGGTGTAAAGAAACTGGTGCAGAACTGACCACTTGAACATGCCAAAAGGCCAAGCAAAGAGCAGTTTATTGTCAGAAATCTGGCAGGCTGCCCCTAAGCAGAGAGAACAACGGCACATTTCCTCTAAACCAAACTTTATAAGACAGAATCTAGTAATGCATTGGGGATGGGCTTGGCCCTTGATTTTTTGAGGGTGGAGAGCAAGCTTCAAAACCTCAGGAACCACAAAGGGAACTGGCAGGAATATCAAGCACATTCCCACCAGTCCTTGGAACTGGCAGACCCTGCACTTAGTCATAAATTAGGTTAACGTCTGTGAGCACTGTGGTCAGGGTCCAGATGGGTGGGGGTGTCAGCTTCTATGTAAGTGGGCTCTTGCAGGAAGGGGAATAGGGGAGCAGGGTGAGGCATCTGGGCAGAATGGGGTCAGCTTGACTTAACTTTTAAGTTAGTCTATAGTTAAGAGGCTAACAGGGGAAGGGGATTCCACCCTACCTTTTGAAAAAAATACCTTTTCTTTTTAACTATCTTTGCTCATTTTTAAATATCCTCTCCTCTTTTCCTTACTGGCCCTACCACTTTGTTTGACACTTTGACTCACAAGATGTTCTTCTTATTCACAAAAGTCTTGAGGATCCTTTTTCCTGGCTGTACCATTGAGAACAGGCTGCATAGGCAGCTGAACTTGAGGTTAAAAAAATGGTTTGCATTTTTCGGTGGAAGAAAACACTTACATGGGATTGAGCACTAAGAGGTGGAATTTTAGAGAACCAGATGGAATTCAGGGCAACAAAAGTGGTAAAAATTACAAGACTGAAGCCACCCAAGTAATAAATGCTTAAAGAGACAGATTGGTTTAAATATTGCACAATTCATACTTGTATCAAAACATCACACCGTGCCCACTATGTAAAATTATTATGTTTCCATGAATCAATGAAAGATTAATTTAAAAGAAATAAAAATGCAAAGAAAGCCAATTGCAGATGATACCTCACATACAATGGGTTAAATTCCAATAACTCCATGTATGTCAAAATCATCATAAATTGAAACATGCATTGAATACACCTATGCTAGTTTTATCATAGTTTAACCTAACTTAAATTACATATGCTCACAACACTTACATTAGCCTAGCTGTGCAGAATCATCTACTACAAAGCTGATTTTATATCATATTGAATATGTCATGTACATGCAGAGAGGGCCTTCTGTAGACCTAACAGAATGCAAAAACAAAACAGAAAATTCACAAAGTGCGGAGAACACAGTAAAATTGGGCAACTCCTACCCCAGAGCCATTTCAACTAAAATCATAGCTTGACTTATTATTTTTTGCCTAAAGAAAACAGTATGAATTTCCATTACAAATCTGAGAGGGAATGTTTATTATGATAGTTGCATGGATAATCATTTTAATTCCTTATCTGATACAGTTTAATTACCACCACCTAACTATAGCAGGTAAGACTCATTTGGTTCTGGGGGAATGTATCTGTGGCACCTTAGCTATATGTAATTTGCCTATTTAATTCTTCCTCTGGTTTTGGGCCTCACCTTTCATTCTTAGCAGCATGAAAAACAAGCCAAAGTTCAAAACATGTTTTGGAAATTACCCCAAAGCAAATGTGCCTCTGGTGTTCTGCTGCTCTGTGGGTCCCCAGGTTGTCTTAGATTTCAACTAAGTAAATATTATCACACAAAGATTTTTAATATCTTCAATGAGAATTATGTATATTTCTTAAAGCATTATGAGTTGTTCTTTAAAAACATAATGACAAAGAATGTTTCTTAAAAACATGTTCATGATGTTCCTGATGATGCAGCAACTTGTGATTTTTATCTCTATCTGATGACATAAAAGCAATGTGTGTTTAAGTAGAAACTGAACTTCAATTCTTGAATTTCGGTCTTTTCCTGAGCCAGCAATATATAGTGGTCTACACTCCTCCAATGCTAGTTTGTGGAGGAGAGCCACTATGTCACCAGGGTTTTGGATATAGATAGGTAAATGTCATGAGATATTCAACACTTCAAAAAGATAGGCTTTGTGTTAGATGGTTTTGCCCACCTGAAGGCTGATATAAATGTTCTGAGAAGGGATAAGGTGGTTGCACTAAGCTATGACATTCAGGAAGGTCAGGTGTATTAAATAAATTTTTACTTTATTATATTTTCAATTTACAACAAGTTCACCAGGAAGTAACACCATTGAAGATGGAGGCACGTCTCTAGACATATTTACAGTGATATATACCAAAAAACAGCCTCAGTAACACACTGGAAGTGTTATGTGATTAATTAGATTCAGCCCATAATATATAGTTTCAAAATCAGCTTTCCAGGCTGTATAATAAAGGTTGTAAAAATGTTCTCTTGATATGTGTGTACATTTAGGCATATTGTATTCATTTATGTTCATTTCCAAATAATAGACATGCACAAATGATTTTATCATATAAATAACCCATTATAAACTTGCTAAAATAACTATTGCAAACATTTGTTATGTATGATAATATTAAAATATTCAAAAAATCTTTTCAGAGAGCCATAGTTCTTTATAACATAGCTATCTTTCAAATTGAATGTTTCCTAAATTGGAATTTGGGGGGGTTTCATTGGATTAACTTCATTCTTTTTCCTTGCCAATGTTAAAGAATAACAGATTTTTTATTGTCACTATATGTTCATAAGAAATCATGATATATTCACAGGAACAACATTTACAAACATTTCATTTAACTCTGGTTTTGCAAATTTCTCTTACTATTAAATAAAATCCTCTCAGGTACAATATAGTCTATGAAAACAATCAAACAACTAAATTTATTCCAGAAAGAAAAATAGAGTTGTTTCTCCAGGAGAATGAAGAACTGAATCTCATAGACTTTTTTTAGCAGGTATGCAGGATCAATCACATCAGCTAGGTTGAAAGGCACTACATAAATGCAAGAGTCTACTTGTTTGTAGTATGAATTAGAAAGCTGCTTATTTACTTGTATAGTTTATTTTACAGTGAGTCTTTTTTTTTTCTCAACTTTCATTATACTTCAGACTTTTTTCCAAGTAAAAGTTAGCAGTCAATACTCAAGTCTATCTTCTGTATTCCTGAGTTTTAAAGTGTAATATAGAAACTATTGAGAAATTTAATTTGTTTGGATGTTTATCTGTCAATGCTGAAATTAATCCTAAAGATTTATTTTTTCCCCAGTGAGAGTAAACATTTTATTTATTTAGGTTATACAATTTAAAAGATAGAAGGCTCACCTTAGTATTTATAGTATATAGAATGCTTTCCTGACCTATGAAGAGATAGATAAATCTAATTATTTAGCAATCCAAGTTAAAGTACATAATCCTCTCCTCAAAAATAACCAAGTGAAAAGAAAGGAAAAAGGAAAGAAGGAAGATAAAAGGAGAGAAGGAGCAGAGGGAGGAGAAAAGGAAGAATGGGAAAAGACATGGGGGCTTTGTTCCTGGAGAAATGAATGAATTATCTCATGAGAAGTTATTTGCAAAATGTGACCAGCACACAGAAGATTTTTGTATTTCAGTTTTAAGATTATGGGATTCTCTTGGGAAATCTAAAATGTGGCCCAATTAGTTGAATACTTGAGTTCATTTGCTGCCCTCTATGTACACACAAGTCTCATTGCTAAGTCAGTGGGGAAGAGACAAATATGAAATTCCTTTCCCTCTCACGAAGGTAGTGTTATTTCTATACGCAGTCAATAAAGAGGAGATGACATAAAAGCCCCTGAAATGTATCTTTATAGGTCCATCCCTTGCCACCTAGCATGTTTTGATAATTAGCCAAATAATAGGATATCCTATTATTCTGAAATAGTTTCTCACTTTGTCCTTGAAAGGTATTTAATTGTGCCTTGGAACAGTATCTCAAGCTACTTTCTCTACAGTTTTGCTGTATAAATGGACAAATGATAAGATTTCTAGATTATGTTTCTGATGTCAAAGAATGAGTAGTTAACTACTTAGAAGTTTGTGGTAAAAAATCCATAGCAGATTCACACCCTTCCTACACTTACTTATCAGGCTCCATCCTGCTTTAAGGATTTGGGGGTTTGCAGCGCCCTCTAGCAGAAATGTCAAGAAGTGAACCTTTGAGCTAACTCCTTCAGACTACTCTCAAATGTTATGTCACTGAGGTCATTCAGTCTAAAAGTGCAGAATACCTTCTCTCCGAACACTCCTTATTTTTCATCCTTGCTTTCTTTTTTACCCTATTTTATGATCATATTTATGGAATTTCTTCTCTTTTCCTTTTTAAAAATTTGTTGGGTATTTGTCTTACATCTCTGAAAGGCAAGCCTTTAACAGTGTGTGCTCTCTCTCTCCCACCCCCCAACATAGCCCCAGAATCACAGTCCCAAAAAGAGAACTTAAACCCTCAATAAATTTTCAGTAAATGAGTGAAATTATTTCAGTAAATGAGTGAACATACCTCGGTTGGTAAAATATAAAATATAGAAAACCCTCCATTAGTGTTAATTGTTGATGTTGTTATTTTATTTATATCACTCAAATTAGTTTTTCTTGACAACAAAGGATCCCAAGATCTCATTTGATTAGCAGAGGAAAAGTTTGTCATTTTACACATCAAATACCTGATACTGGAATGTGAGAAGCTCTGCCATCATAGTTACAAGGCCTTGGGCTGACAGAGAGTGATATTGAACAACTTGCAGTATTCCTTTCAAACAGAGGGCCTTTTGCTATACCTTGTATTCTGTATCATAAGGGAAGAGTGACAATTCCTGATTCCTCCCTTTCAGTGGCTAAGATAACAAAGTTCCTTTTATGTATACTGTTTTCTCTGCCTGGAATATCCTTCTCCCAGATTTAATTCATTTAGTAAGTAGCTGTTTAGGCTTTCAGTTTGGGATGAGGTACCGAGCAAGAAAAGGCTTCCTATAAGGTACAACCTGTTGGGTAAGCCATTCTGGTCACTGGGAAAATGATCCAAGGTATGTTGTCCTATTTCAAATTACTATGGCAGGTAAGAAAGATTTATGGAATCTTTCACATTACTGACAGGAATGTCATAGACCCTTAAACTAGGAGGCAATTTTGGAGACTTATGCATCCTTCTTTAGAAAATTATTTCCTCTTTTTAAAAACAGAAATCAGCTGCTACTGATCCCTTATAAAGACTGAGAATGATAGGATGCCAGAAATCCAGGAACCTGAGGTGTTTACCACTCTAGCAATAACACCCCTACATATAAATTGGTGGTGACAGGAGATGGTCTCTAATGATTTTGAGGGAACTAGTTGTAATTAGGAAATTGGCCATGATTCCTGTGAACTTACTGCGGCCTCAATATTCCTTTTTTGCAATTACTTCTATGATCTCATAGAATTCCAAAGAAGTAGCTTCATTAAGAAACAATACAAAATCAAGGATGTTTTGGTGTGTATAACTGAAATACCATTCCCTTCATCTTGTCATCTGATTTGGTTTTTGATATTTCACTTTGTGTTGTAGTCTAAATACAACATATCAGAGATTTCAGCCCTGAGTTTAGTAGGTAAAATGCTGTCTAGCATGAGGGCAGAAGATGCTGCAGCTGCTATGTTTCAGGTCTTCAATGTATGTAGAAGAGTGTGTGGGTTACACAGGCAACGACCAGTTCTGGCAGCTCAGGATCCTTTTGTCACCTTTACCTTGGCTCCTTTGTCAAATGAGGAGGAACTTGAAAATATTCCTTTATGTTTCCATAATAGGATCTGACAGTGAAAATCTAGAAGAAAAAGAGAATGAAATCTCATTTTTCATCAATATTTGTATGGAGACAGTTGAAGTCCTAGGTTGAGGTGTCTGGGCTTCTTGGAATGAATCCTTTCTGGTGTTGTAGGCACATGGGACTCTCTATGGCACTCTGTCTGCAATTCTTATGGAAGATCTTTTGCCAAAGAAAATAAAGATGAGCACTGATTTATAAAGCATGGTCTGAATAGTAATTATTTGAAAATTATAGATGTAAATATAGAGTATGTATAGTTAAGTGGAAATAAACAACTTACAGTCTTTATTACTACTAATAGAAAAAGAATTTACTAATCAAACATACCTGTATAGTCAGATTAAGACTTGAATTTAGTCTGATGTTTATAAACATAAAAATGCAAGTAACGTATTTGTTAATTAGGCTAAAATCCAAAATATAAGTCATTGTCTCTAAAGTAATTAAAGTGGGGCTGTGGTTGTGGCCCAGAGTAGAGTACTTGCCTAGCATGTGTGAGGCATTGAGTTCCATTCTCAGTACCACATGTAAATAAGTAAATAAAATGAAGGTCTATCAACAACTAAGAAATATTTTTTTAAAAAAAATGATTCTACAGTCATGTATAACTAATTAGGACAAATAAAATGTATATTTAAAAAGCAATAAATAAATAAATAAATAAAGGTCAAAAGGACTTGGGATGTACCTAATAGTCAACCACCCCTGCGTTCAATCTCCAGTACAAATAAATAAATAAATAAATAAAGTGATTAAAGTCCCAGAGACTCTCCAGAACTGGTGAAGTGAAGAAAAAACAAGAATTGTCTGACTCTTGAGCATGGCTAAAGTAAGGAATTTATAATATATGGACCTGACATTTTTATGGAGCCCATGAACTCTCCATTTTTCAAAAATAAAATAATTGAAATTTTGTCAAATTCATTTCTAAAATCATAGAATGGTCACTTGCATTATAATCAAAATATAATACAAATCAATGCCATTGAATAACTCACTGTTTATTGACTTCACATTTTACTGGCATTCTACATAAAAGTTTAAACCTATATGCCAATTCACATGCACATATGTGTCTATGTCTACATTCATATTCATTTTATACACACATCAAAAGTTCTTTCATTAATTTTAGGGTATTTTGGAATACCTTCAATTTTTTTGCCTTGATTTAATGATATTTTAATATTTTTTTCAAAATATATGACATATTTTTAACTGAAATGTTTGGCGTGCCAGATTATTAAACACATTTTTAAAAATAACTACATAAAATTGGTGAAAATATATACAAAGGATGCTGAGTAATTTTTACACCTTCATAAACACGTATTGAAACAATGTTAAATGGTAGTTCAAATAAAATATCATAATTTTAAAAATAGCCATGTTACAGACATTATTATTAATATATGGAATTAAAAATGAAAATAGCTAAAACCAGTGTAAAAAAAGTGACCCATCAATGCCTAAAATCCTTCTTTGTCAAGATAACATTCTTGATGATAATGACTCAGAAAATAGTCATTCTTGGATTTCACTCAAGGGTTCAAATAGACAGTTTCTGGAGGGGTTAAACCTGATTTGCATGACATGCTTGGCAAGTACACTAGAGCCCACTTTATGAACCAAAGCAATACAAAGAAAACTTTTGCTCAAATGGAAAGGGCAAACCCTGAGCAGTGATCAAATTTGGAACCTTTTCAGAAGGTATCATTGGTTATGGGGCATCTTTGATACAACTGAACAGAAAAGGGAGCTTGGCTGAGATACAGACTGAATGTCTTTGTTTCTTTCTTGTTTTTTTTTTTTTTCCCATTCCAGCCATTTTTATGTAGTTAAATTCTTTTATGCTTTACAATTGTCAGATTAGTTAATCTTTTCCTGATTACTTCTTTCATCTTTGAATCAGGTGGAAGTGGGAACAGGGCTGAGAGGCACTTCTGAGTTAAGCAGCCTGGGAAGGGAAGGTCACCAGGCAGAGCTGTGGCCAGGACTGTGACATCCTCTCCTCCCTACAGGTCACCATGGGGTCAAGAAGGCTCACTGAAGGAAACCCATGCCCACTTCATTGACCTTATTTACCTTATTTACAATGTGTGTAGGAAAAAAATAAAACAGAGAGATAAGAAAAGAAAAAAAGACACCAGAGGGAAATCTAGCCTCCTAGGTCTACAGCAAGAGGAAATAGTGAACACAACTTAATATCTAAGCAGATAAACAGAAGACCTCACTAAAGATGCAACTTCTCTTTCTCTTTTGGTTTCCAACAACAATGTACATGACATACTGTAAGACAAAAATGTACATTTCAAAGGGACAGAACAAGGGAAAGAACCAAGATGGAGATATGGCAGGCACTGGAATTACCAATCTTAGAATTTAAAATAACTATAATTAATATGGTAACTTCTGATGGGAAAAGTGAACGTCATGAAAAATTGTTAATGCAAAGCAGAGAAATAAAAACTCTAAGAAAGAATAAGAAGGAAATGTTATAAATAAAATACAGTATAACTGAAACAGGATGTTAATTATTATTTCAATTACAAAACTAACAGGTTTATTAACAACTTTTTGCAAGAAATTTGTGAATGTCTGAGAATTTAATGCTTGTTCTAAATATCAGTTTTCTTTTGGAATAAAATAACATTGAGAGTTACAGGATTTCAGTATTATTTTGTTTCTAAGTGTTAAAGTTACTAGTGAACATTCTCTCTCTCTCTCTGTCTCTCTGTCTCTCTCTCTCTTTCTCTCTATCTCTTTATGTATATATATATATATATATATATATATATATATATATTATGCTAAGTGTTAATAATTTGATTTGGTTATGATTTTGAATCAAAGCCTTTATCTGGCTCTGTGAGAACATAAAAAGGTCTCCATGCCAAAGTTGTGATTAACTTTATAGATTCAAAGAATTATGGAAATGCATTGTGCAAAATGCCTACTTGCCAAAATTATTCCATGACCTTGTGCTTAGGAAGAGTTTTAAATAATTCAGTGATGTATTGAATGAATAAATTTGTATTGCTTGTTACTCTAAACAGTCATGCATTCACTTTCCCTTGCCATTTTTAATAAAGCCTAGTTTTCTAATATTCATGAAATATTGCATTTCAATTAAATTACATAGGTTTTGAGAAAATAGTTTGCCCTAAGCTGTTTAGTGTTGACACCTACTGTCATTTTACTTTTTCTTTGGTATAATGCCCAAGGAAGCTTTGAGTACAACTAATGCAAAGTACTGTCATTCTTTAATGAGATACTTTTTGATCATGTATAACACAATGCTGTCTGAGGAATAGAATAACAAATGCAAACAAAAAACTTTGTTTATGGGATGCAAGATAGAAAGATTGCACGTTTGAAAATGAACTTTGGCTACTTTAGTGGCCATTATATTATAAATTATAATCTATAATTGTTAGAAACACTGGGGTGCCACAAGAAATCAGCCACGTGTTCAAAAGTTACACAGCCAGACAGATTTAAATTTTGCTGAAGGGTGTGCTACAAAAAAAAAAAAAAAAAAGTAAACAAGCACACTGGACAGGAAGTCTGCCCAGATTTTTATTCCTATTGCAGCTACTGCCCCTTGCCCTGATAGAAGGGATTCGGGGATATCATCTACAGGGTGGATTAATTTAAATTTGGGGAGGGCAGAGGGACAGTTCTAGGTGCAATTGGATCACCTAGTATACTGTAGGAGATATGATCATCAGAAGACTGAGGATGAAGTGTGATATGTTGGGGGGCTGGAAATGACTACATTTAAACCACATCATTTTGTGACTTAATAACAGCTCTACCAAAGTACACACTGTGGAATTTGGTTTCAGATTACAGGAAACACCCTTTTGTTACGTTTTCAGAAACTCAGACCACAAATTTAATTTAGAAGAGAGACAATCTTACATAATCACCTTAATTGCAAGCATTTGTATAGAAAATACTGTCTCACACTTTTCTTTCTCTCACCCACATTACCTGTCTTGTGGTGCATGAATAAATGGGTGAAGAGACCAAGATGATGTTTGAATTATTGGGCTAATTTAACTTTTCAAAACCATGCACTGTCACACAGGTTGTATTCACTAACCTGTTGAATCTGTCCTGTATTTCAAGACATTCAGGCCTTAAATAATGTTGCCTTTCCCAGGTTATTTTATTCATGAATCAGGAAATTAGTTGTACAAAAAAAAAGACACTAAAAATAGAAATTGAAGCCAGGCACACCTATAATCCCAACCTCTTGGTAGGCAGGAGCATCCAAGTTCAAAGATAGCCTCAGCAACTTAGTGAAACTCAAGGTGATCTAGCTCAGAATAAAAAAAAATAAATAAAAGGACTGTGGATGTTGCTCAGTGGTTAGAAACCCCTGGGTTCAATCCCTAGTACTAAAAATAAAATAAAATAGCAACAATAATAATTCTGCTTACAAGGTCTTATTGTTTTAACATATTATCATTTATTTAATTACAATAGAAGTACTTAATGAACTGGACTTATCATAGCATATTTTTAGTCAATATTAGTAATAATGAAATAATAATTGCCATATTATTAAATAAAATAATGTAAAATTGAAATGTATGATGTTTTATACTTAAAATATCATGAATCAATAATATCTACATATTAATAAGACTTTGCCGTTTTAAATTTTCTATATGACATTACTGAGTTTGATAGCTTTGGCTCATTTCACATTAAAATGACTGGCATTTTCATAACAAAACATCCCTTTCAGGTGTCCTCCCATTCATATAAGTTCTTTTTCTAGAAAGGCAGGTGTTTTCATGCTACTGGGATTTGATGCCACAAAAGAATTTTAAATCTGCTTCATTGCAGAGGGTTAGAAAAAGACACAGACAGAAATCTGCCATGAGAATTTTGGAAAGCCTTTTCCTTTTGATAAAGAGCAAGAAAAAAAAATCCCCTATTCATTTATTCGCATTGATTGACTTGATCTACATTGTAGCCACCATTCAGAATAGAGTAACTTCAAACACACATGGCCACTCAATTGTTTCACATAGTTGATTAATAGACGAATACACAATTATATATCCAAATAAAGTACAAAATACTCTATGTATAAGCAATCTTACATTTATTTCCCTAGAGTTTTTAAAAAGATTATCTCATGGACACAGAAAGCCAATTTTCTCAGCTCTTGGGCAAAAGATTCATTTCATCCCCAGCTATCTAAATGGGAAGACTTCTAAGTTGGTACTTGAGAGTTCTCCCCTTTGGTGCACAAGCACTGTATAGTTTCTTCTCTTTCAGTCTTTGGGAAACTGGTGAATACCATGAGACTGCTTGATTGTTGCCTCATATGGCAAAAAGTACTAGTATAACCACCCTTGTTGTAATGGTACAAAGACAACTATCTATCATACTAGAAAAGAAGTACTCTTTTGCTGACATTGAAGAAGTCAGCTGCTACTTGGAAGAAGGTCAAGTAGCCACAATCAGAAAGAGCCTCTAGGAGTTGAGAAATCCCCAACAGATAGAAGAATATGAAGATTACATTTCTACAACTAGAGAGCACTCAAATGATCTCAAGGAACTCAGACCTTAGATGAGATTATAGCTTCAGCTAACAACACCTTGACATTGGTCTAGTAAGACCATGAAAAAAGTATCCAGGTAATCCTTGCCCAGTTTTCTTACTACCATAAAAAGTGACATACATATGTCACTTTTAAGTGTTGAGTTTGTACTGATTTGTTATGCTATAATAGAAAATTAATAAAATACACAAAACTTTTTTACAATTTTTAAATCTAAATTATCAATAATATGCATTGGAAATACCACGATCTAATATGTTTATATATGTGGTGTATGAATGTACATATATGAACACCTACAATAACATAAATAGATGCTTATAGCACATGAGCTACAGAAGAGAGATATTGCCCTAAATAAAATAAAAATTTAAATTGATCAGTGTTAAATAGCTTTGTAAGAATTAGGAAAAATGACTACAAAAGTAAACAGATATAATACAGAAAATGTTGCTTATTATATAATTCTAAATTTCCACCAGGACAAAATGAACACATGAGCTATTCAAAGGAATGAAATACAATTGTTTTGAGCAGTACAATTTTTAATTTTTTAAAATATTTTAAAATAATTTTATTTCAAAGGGAACCAATATGCAATCATATGATAAAAATAAAATTTGACTTTAGATGATGTCAATTTAAAAGTCAGTACTCTAACATATTTGTTAAATTTTTGATTCCTGGAAATACAAAGATAACTAAATAAAAACCAAAATTCAACAATAGGGCACTTTTTAATGTTTTCTGAAATTAAGCACTTAAAATTCGGATTTTTAAAGAAAATAATTTCCACAGATTATTGTGCTTATGTTGTTTTTTTTCATTTGACATACATAAGGATGACTTTTTATTTCTCATTTTACCTATATTGTATCTTTTGACAGTAAATTCTGGGATAGAGGCTTAGAGTAAGATAATCTTTCCAATTCTATATTTCATATTATTACCCACACCTACCACTGTGCCTTGAAATTAAGCACTGGTTGGTCTATGGTTAAACTATTAATACCTTTTACTTGACAAGTGTCATTTAGTTAACTTCCTTGAGAAAATTAAAGATTCATACCCTTTCAAAAATATCTAGTTTTATTTTTACTAGAAATGTGTTTAAGTATATAATTCTGCAATTTATCGTTTTAATTTAAAATTTTATTTTATGGAATTCCAATTTCTGATAGAATATTTATATGAATAAATATATTCTCCTAATTTGTCTAATATATTTGAAGTGCATTTCCTAATGCTAAATCTTGAGAAATCCATGGGTATCCTAATCATTCAACTATTATATGCAATTCATTAGACATTGGGGAAAACATGATTTTTTTTTCTATTCAATGTGAATGTAAGGTAATTTCCCCAACACCTGTTATATATCTTCTTGTTGTGACTTAATTTCAGTTGACAAAGTGAATGCCACCATTTTATAATATTCAATTTACACAGACACAAAAGGACCTTTCATCTTTCCCTTGGAATTTCAAAAGCCTAATATGCTCATGTTGCAATTCATATTCTTGGTTAACTTCTCAAGTAATTAAAAAAAATATTTCATGACAGAGCCAATTCTTCAGTTGTCTGAATATATACAACTCTTATTTCTTAACATTTTGAACTCTGGAGCATAATAGATTACGTTGAATACATGTACATACTCAATTTGAAAATCACTACATTTATCAATTATTCATACTATTTTTTCTTCATTGTCTGTGGTCATAGAAAGCCTGTTTAATAGAATATCTAAAATACATTTAAAAGGAGTTATAAGATATCTTTGGTTATAGACCTTTTTTTTCAAAATTATTTTCAGAATGCTATGGTAACAACAGGAGTTGCATTTTTTGGTTTAAGTGATAAGTACCACATTTGATGTTTTACTGAATGCAGATAGATACAATAATAAAAAAGTAAACTATATATCCCAGTGGCTGGATAAATAGCAACAATAGAATATTTTCTATTTTCAATAGTAGAGACATTGTTTATAAGTAAATATGAAATTATTTATTAGAACTTTATAAAATACAGACCGCTGTGCATGTTAAAAGGTATAATTGTCCTTATCAGAGAAAAATATCTTTTTTTTCCATTAATGAGAAAAAAAAATTGTGACGAAAATTCGTAAGGCTAGTTTTTTCTTGTGGCATATAAGTAGTATTCTTGATTTATTTATTTGTTTGTTTGTTTGGTTATTTACTTTTTAGGGGGGTACCAAAGATTGAACTCAGGGGCATTCAACCACTGAGCCACATCCCCAGCCTATTTTTTGTTTTATTCAGGGACAGGGTCTCACTGAGTTGCTTAGTGCCTCACTTTTGCTGAAACTGTCTTTGAACTCTTAATTATCCTGCCTCAACCTCCCAAGCTGCTGGAATTACAGGCATGTATCACTGTGCCCAGCATTAATTACTTATTAATAATAGTTATTATTATTAAATATTAGTTCTTTAATGTGAGAGCTAGAAAATGGCCAACCCCGTGTTAGATAGTCTGACAGATGCATGAGAAAAACTTTTCTTCAACTTAGAATCCTTAACCAATACTCACATTTCTCTCTCGCTTTGGGTTTACATTATTATAGTTAGACCCAGATCATCTACAATGATGTCAATGATGACAGCAGCAGAGAATAGTAATACAGAACCATAGTAACACACCAACATAGCACAAGACAGAACATAGCACAGACAGCAACGGAAGCCACAACAAGGCTCTATGTATCTCTTCCTCCAGAAGAACTCTCAACCTCTTCTTCTTTCATTCATTCCAGAGTAAATTTATCTGTCACTTGAAATAAGACAAAGTTGGGGCTGGGGATGTGGCTCAAGGGGTAGGTAGCATGCTCACCTGGCATGTGTGTGGCCCGGGTTCAATTCTCAGCACCACATACAAAACAAAAGATGTTGTGTCCGCCGAAAACTAAAAAATAAATATTAAAGTTCTCTCTCTCTCTCTCTCTTTCTCTCTCTCTCTCTCTAAAAAAAAAGAAAAGAAAAGAAAAGAAATAAGACAAAGTTAATTTATCTTTGAGAAATGTTTAAAAACTTGGAATTTCCTAATCAAATATATCTAATTTTGGTTGGTCTTTATTCTGATGGCCTTAAATATTATTTTTATTTTGGGCTGGGGATGTGGCTCAAGTGGTAACGCGCTTGCCTGGCATGCGTGGGGCGCTGGGTTCGATCCTCAGCACCACATACAGATAAAATAAAGATGTTGTGTCCACCGAAAACTGAAAAATAAATATTAAAACATTCTCTCTCTCTTCTCTCTCTCTTTAAAAAAATATTATTTTTATTTCTATAAGTTTTAGAGTTTCATTTTAATATTTCTGATACTCCCAAGATTATCAATTGAGTAATGATTACGTATGACTCTGCTGAAGTTTGGATTTTAAGTGTCTCTAAACGTCCTTTGGTAATACTCAGTCCCCAGAATGGTGCCATTGGGAGGAAACTGAATATTTAGGTAGTGGGTCCGACTGGGAAGTCATCAGGGTGTTTACATGCAAAAGACAGTGGAACCTCAACCTCTGTCTGTCTCTCTTATTTCCTGGCCATGGGGTAGACGATTTTGCTCTGCCACAGCCTCCCTCCAGAACATTCACCACAGGCCTAATGGTAATGGGTCCACCCAATCATGAACTGGCCTCCAAAATGGTGAGCCAGAATAAACCTTTTCTTGTTATAAGTTGATTCAGACATCTGTTCTAGTATCAGAAATCTAATACAACTCATGATATTATATGTGGAAGCATCCAAGAAACGTACTGCTACAATGATACTCTGCTTGCCTTCAGTAAAATCTGACTAAATAGTAGTAGCTTTTCATTGTACTAATTTTCAAAATTTTGTGTAGTTTCCTTTCAAAGGGAGCTGTAAATTTAAATAACTCTCAGGCCAAATACTTCTTTTTGAAGTTGAGTAAGCAAATGATTTTAAGTATTGGGACTTCTTCAATAAAAAAGAAACAGGTAGCTACCATGCTTAGCTCTGTTCTTTACATGGGTCATTATTATAGGTACAGCAGAATGCTTTGAATATGACCATATGATTAGTTGATGAAGTACTTTTCATTTCACATTCCCTAGAAAGCTCTATTAATGGGAAGCTTATTGTAAAGTCTTTTGTACATACAGAAAAACACACACAAATGTGCAAACACAACTCACACATATAAACTTACTATTATCAGTGTCTTGTTAATAAATTCAGTATATTAATCATCTGCTGTTTATTTCAGTTTACTAAACCCACCAATAAATAAACAGCAGATGATTAATATACTAAATATACTAATATACTAATAGCTTATTACTATTTATTCTGTAACTGTCAAGAGAAAAGTTAAAAAAATTGAATTTCATTGCTTATAATTCTTTTGTTACACATAATTGTTTGAAACATGTCTTCCTTCACAAATTGTAAATATTAATACCAACCAAAGGAAATTAGGAATATGAAATATTGTAACTTATAATCAAATTTCTCATCATTTTATTTCACAGAAGTTAGTAATTTGCTGGGAAAATTTATTTACAGGCTGAAAGGTACTTTAGTCGGCTATAGATTATGACAAAATATTTTTGAGAATTTAATGTTCTACTTTGAAAATAGTAATCAGGTTTATGTCAAGGATAAATGTATATTATCATTTGATCATTTCATAATTTTTGAAAAATTGTGAAAGTAGAATTTTCATTCACCCAACATGAAAAATTTGATTTTATACATAATATCAAGTAATAATTAAGTGGCATTTGTTGGTGAAATAATTTTACTAGGACATAAGATTTTGTAAAACCTTATTCATGCATATTTTACCATCAATAGTAATTGGCTCTTCACACCTTCCTGAAATTTACCCTGCATTTGACTTTTAAATTTTGAGATCTAAAAGAAAAAGCTATTTACTTTTAATATCTAGGACATAATCATGCTGCAAAAGGAATTTATGTAATATAGTAATTTCCTTTCTTTAAATATTACTATGTGACATGAGGCTGAAAAAGAAAAACAAATTTGAGCCAATTTATAAGCATTTAATTTATCAGTGAGGAATTTAAAGTAAAGTAACAAATAAAAGATAGTCTAATAAAATCAGCTTTAATGAGTTTTGAATACCTAATCATTCCAAGGAACATTTCTTACAAGAATGATTAATATCAACTAAACTAGAAAGGCCAATGACCTTCTGAGTATATTAATGTTCTATCCTGACTTTATTTAAGGTAGCTTGCTTTATTTTCTTTCCTGTTCAAAGTTCCAGCCATTATTTATTTTTTTAGAATTCTGAAGGTTGCTAGCTAAGTTTGCATTCTCACTGAGAGAAACTCACCACATGGAGTTCATTGTCAGAAAATCAGTCAGTGCAGTTTGGGAAGGTTAAGATTGAACCTGTTGAATCATGGTTTCAGGAAACAGCAATCCCAAGATGCAAGTGCATAGATGGAACTTAGTAAATAATACTCCTTACTATTTATTTTAAAAACATATTTTGCAACATATGAGTGTATAGTTTGCATTGGTGGCTTTTAAACATGCTTCTATTATCAGAAAACAAGTTTTTTTTTTTTTGGGGGGGGGGTCTGGTTTTTTTTTTTTTTTTTTTTGGACACAATATCTTTATATTTTTATTTTTATGTGGAATTGAGGATGGAACCCAGCATCCTGCATGCCAGGGCGAGCACGCTATGGCTTCAGCCACGTGGAGCCCAGAAAACAAGTTTATAGCTTAAAAATCAATAAAAATGACAACTAAGGAAGAAAAGTCACAAAAATGTTATTTTGTATGTATAAATAAATTCAACTTATAGAATAAGCTATCTTCTCTGTATTTAAGATTTTAACACATAATGAAGAAAAAAAGTCAATTTTCAGTATTTATTAAAATAGCCTCAATGTGTATGTGAGATGTGAAGTTACATACAACCCTATCTGATGTTTTCATTGTAAAGATTAATTAATCATAAATTAATAATACAAAATAAAACAAAATATAATTTCTCTTTATTAGGTGGATTCATGTTACACTGAGAATCTAAAGGCAATTGTTCTAAAATCATTTCTGATACAACCCATGAGCTCTGGAAGGACAATATTGAGCAATTTAGGATGACAGAACATTTTTCACCCATGTTACCTCACTTCCCTGTCTTTGAGAATTGAACTATCAAGTTTAAAGCAAGAATCACCTTCTTGTTGAAGAGTCCCCTGATTTTCAATTCCCCATGGTTAGTTACCTACCTCTGCTATATAGTCTGTAATGATCAGATGTCAGTTATCCCCGAAGGCAATTATAATATTTATTTTATTAATCACAATATACCACATTTAATTTCCATCAATTCTCCACTGTAATTTTATTCCATGATATCAGGGACTTCTTTAAATATTTTAAACTCTGTACCTATCACTAGAGCATTTACTAACTCTCATAGATTTGGGAGAAAATTATTTATTTGCTATGGTTTAAGTATATTTCTAGTATAGATTTATTGTGAAAATCTCTATTTCTAAATATATCTTTATCTATGTATCTCTCTATATATTTTAAAAAGAGAAAACAACTACTTTTAGCTTAATTAAACAAATTTTATTACCAAATAAAACCCAGCAGCTATTATAAATCTACAAACCTACTGGTTTAAAATTTGATGTCTCTTTGAAGATGAAGTAGTTATGCCATCAGGACTCATAATGTCAATTAAAAATATAGGACCTAATAATCACTGTTCATTACTAACAAAAGAAAATACAGATTCTTAACTCCCAGGGGTCTTCATCCCACTGATTAGAACTTTAGGCTGCAAACTTCCTTGTGCAAATTTCTTGCATAGAATTCATTCAATGATCCTCATTCCCTCAGACCTGCATCAGACCTGCCCAGAGATGACCATTTCTTTCTGCTCATTCCACTTCGTCTTGCTAAAGTCTTGTATTCCTGTTATAGAGGTTACTGTGCAGGATCGCAACTTTTTGAGCATGTCTGCTTTCTGTATTATGCTTTGATGTATTAAAATCAGAGATATAATTTTATTTAATTCTGTATCTCTGACCAATCTCTCATTTGGTTAAGTAAAGATTGCCGCTAAATATTTTGAAGGAAAAAAGTAATACTGTAGATCAATTTTATGAGGTGAAACATAAGTATTATTATTATTATTTTCCTGTTAGCATGCTTTTCAATTTCCTGATTAACTGATTTATTGTTGATGGTCGTAACTCATCTTACAATTCAGTTATAGGCAGTGAAACACTGTATGTTTTCAATGTTTATTCCTCTACACTGTTGGGCAGTAATGAAAACCTCATGCAAGAATTTTAATTAATTAATTAATCAATCGATCAATTTATTTATTTATTTATTTTTCCTGTCTGCAATATTGAAGTAGTTCTAGTGGAAAAAACTGAATAAATGACCCCTTACTTAGAAAAGTAACATGATGAAGAACTCAGTCTATTCCTGCAGCCATCATGTAAAGGTTAGGGTGAAAAGGCTCCATCGTTGCTTCCTCAGAGAGCAGCCTCACATTTTATTTATCAAATTGATCAGAGGCTCAACAGATGGAAACAATAAAATTATATGCTGCAGTTCTTCCTCCATGTGTGGACTTTCAATGGTCCGGGTTACCTACATTCTGAGTACTTCTGTGCACAATTAGAAGTACTGACCCTGGACAATGCTGGAGAGAAGAACCTGCCCTTTCTCACTTGTTACCACAGACCTATCCAATCATACACTGTCCACCACCATCCTCTCCATTTATTTCTACAAATACTTTACTTGGCAGCTTTCCTTCCTCACTCCAAGGAGGAAGCTCTCTGCTGACATTCCCTACTGTCTTTGAAATAGCAATGCTTCCCCAGATGCCCTATTAGGCTCAAATAAAAAGAATGAGCTATTTTTGCTTATTAGCACTTCCTCATTTCTATTACAATAAAATTATTGAAATGTTTGGAATCTTATTTCTAAATAGTGACCTATTTTAAAATATATAAATGGACTAATTTATAACATTTATGATTTAAGTATTGATTAGTATCAATTTTTATTATAAAATAAATTGTGCCATATTCTTTCTTTTTCATCACCACTAAATTTAGTATCAGGAATTTTTCTGTATGCTATTTCAAATTTCTATTAATAATATAAATTTAATATGGTAAGAGTATGCTTATGTTTATTTGGGACATAATTTTTTTGCATGGTGCAGAGAAAATTAGTTAGCTTTTATACAATTTTATTTAAATGTTACTTTTTAAAAAATGCAATGAGATAACTTTATAATGTAATTGCATCTAGAGTTTGAGTGACTTGGAAAGTAAATAGCAGAAAGTCTACATTAACTTTTTATTCATGGCATTATCCAATATGTTGACTGTCATTCACTGATAATGTCACAAATCACTCTGTTACCTACCACTGGTTTGATTCAGGATGTTATTACTAACTCTCACATTCTGCAACCACTTATTATATAATTCAGTGGAGGATAACCAACATATTTGAAAGCTTTCCCTTTCACCCCGCCCCTTGATTGACAGAATTCCCGATTTCTATTAGAAGTGGACTCATTTGTATGTAAAATATTCTGTAACATTCAATTGCTTGCACAAAAAATTTAAAACAAACAAGAATCAGTGCCATTTTGTCCTGGTTTCAACTGACAAGCACTGACTGTTGCACACATTGAAGACATTCTCAGAGGAATTTATGTGTGTATCACTATTTTTAAAGTATTTAAAATATGTACTCTCAAAAAAAGAAATATTTTAAAAGAGGAAATATCAATAACAGAGACATCCTGGATTATTTGATTTTGAAACTTGAAGGTAAACAATTCAAATGACAGATGAGTCGATGCCTCCAGCTACACCTCTGCACAGTGAACTGCGTATTTTTGAACGTGGCAGCGAAAGGTTGGCTGCTTACTGGTTATATAGTTAAGTAACAAAATCTATATTCACAGCTCAAAGACAGGAGAGTTAGATCATAGAAATCATTCCCTTTCTACTATTTTAATGCACTGTTTTTTCCGTCTTCTTATGTTGTGCTACAATTTTGGAAATGTGCTTCATTTTTCATTCTGGCAAACAAATGGCTCATCAGTAATAATGGCAACTTAGGCTATGTTACTGCAATAACAGAAGGCAAAGCTTACACATTAGAATAATGTATAAATTCACAGCTTCTGTGTAGTGTTACAAAGCAAACAAAGTTTGTTCCCCTTAGCTCCCTTTTAAAAGAATAATATTGACTAAAAGGGTTAGAATTGGACTCTTAATGGCTATAAGATTATATGCTCTTTATTGCTCAAAAATATAATAAGTGGGATGGGGAAGTAACTTAGGCGTAAATGTCCTGAGTTCCATTCTAGACACTGAAAATTATATATATATTTATATTTCATTCATATATATATATATATATATATATATATATATATATATATATATATTTAATATATAAATTTATATATTATTCACATATTATATGTATATGCATACCAAGTGTAAAATACATTGAAAATTTCTATTTTTTAAAGGAAGAACACACTATACAAAGTAATGAAATTACCTACATGAACTGTGGTTGACTATAGAATTACTACACATCTAGCCATTTAGACAGTCTTCAAATATTTAGCATACATGGAGGAAAACAGCAATGATTGTGTTTAATAACTAATTGATTGAACTTCAGAAACTGAATAAGGCTTTACATCTAATACACCCCTCAATTTGGGTCTGACATAAAACAAAAACAAGTGAATTTATAGTAGAAATGTTAAAAGAAAAAGAAATTCAAGAAAACTTTAAGCATTTCAATTCATGTTTTTTAAAACACACTTTGTCTGATTTCAGATTATTGAATAGTTTACTTTTATGTCAATTAAAGCACAGACTCTATTTTCCTGATTGCTACTACTGGGAGGGGCAGGAAACACTGAAGGATAATTATAAGAAAATTATCAATGCAATAATCTAGTAACTATATCATTATTCTATGGGAGTAGAAAATTAAACCAATTCTCAATGAAGACCCACCACCATCTAGGTATATGTGAGGTGTCTGATCATGATGTTTGCACATTAATATTTGTGAAATAACTTCAACAAATTATTTGTTTTAGTGGGCCTATAACCACAGAGGTCATCATGGAAAAAAGAGTTCAAGATTTCTAATTCTACCAAAAGTCACCAATTACGTAGAACTAAATTGCCAAAGGTCAAGTCTTTTATGCTTGGGTATCAGATCATACTTTTCTTTTATTTGAAAACACTGAAATTGTAATTGGGTAAGGGATTTAAATGTGAAAATATGAAATATAGAACCAGGAGTCCATAGTTTTGTTCATTGTTTGTGCCTTTAGTAGGATATCCTCCCTTCTAATGAGGTGAACTCTGTTGGAAACAAATTAAGAAGAAATGTACATTTGCCACTTGATTATTCATCTTGAGCTTTTAAAGATGTTCATAATCTAAAATGTGTAGCTTTTGTGCTAAAGTAATGTATCAGTCATGAAGAAAGGTGACCAAATAAGTAAAAAGTAAAGCTTTGTAGTCATAGGTAACATCTATGAGGAAACCTGGATATAAGGAGATGATAACTGTTAGATAGAACCAGTCAAATATTTTGTAAAAACTTGAACTTGATGGAAAACTAATATGGATAGAAAAAATAAACCCACTGAGTGGATAGTGTAGCAATCAGGGAAAGCAGAGTTTTACTGTAGTGGTAAACTAAGAATCACATTTGGCTGAAACTGACAGAATTCAAAAGTAATAATAGCCAAATAAGTTGAAAGATTTCCTTCCTCAGATTATATATATATATATATATATATATATATATATATATATATATATATATATATATATGTATTATATATATATATATGTAAATATATATATATTATAAATGTATATATATATATATATATATATATATATATATATATGCATACAGTAGACAACCCAGAGATGCTCTACAACTTCATAACATACAATTTTGCTTTCCAATCACAGCCTGTGTTCACTTCAGGTACCAGACAGAAGCTACACTTTCACCTGCTCACTTAGCTAGTCTTGAGGATTGTGTATTCAGTCCTCACTGACAGTCAGTCTACATTTTGATCAGATTCTGACTGATATAATATTTGGCAATAGAAATTTTTGCAAGTGAACATAAACCTAAAAATGCACACTGAAATATCTAATACAATTTTAAGCTTTCTATTATTCTGGAATGGGAAAATATAATTTTGTTTGTGAATGTTTTTTCTTATGTTAGTCTTATAATTTTAGGAATTACATGTATTTAAGGAAGAATATATGCAATCAAAATAATTGATTATAATGGAGATTTTATTTTTGTCTTATCTTGCACTTATTCCTTTTCTTGAAAGTATTAGGTGGACTTATTCCATTATTATTGAATAGAGTTTGGTAGGCAACCTTCTTTCTGCTCTTGGTCAATTGGAGGATTCCTCCCTAGAATAAATATAAGTCACAACAATGTGACAAGAAAGACTGAACATTTGAAAAGTGGCTATTTGGCTTACTGAGGGAGGCTCCAGTAGTTTCTGCTTTTCTCTGCTTCTGTGAGGCTATCTGGTTTCTGACAAGCTTTTAAGCTGGTCTTTTACATTTCCATAGGTGAGAACTCACATTACAATTTGGTTTATGATGATGATGACTAAAGTGGAAATCTGTTGCTTGCAACAAAATAAATCCCAATTTACAGAGCATTCTAATAGATACTATTCATTATTTGTTCTTTTATATTATCCCCTGTCAGCATCCTCAAATGACAGAATCAATTATTACACCTTTGCCTGATAATGTGAGTATCTCCTCTATTTTGTGTATTGCCTCTGAGATTTCGTCTTCACCCAAGGGATATATCTGCATTTTTGTACAGACAGTACATAGGCACAAACAAATGTAAGACTGTGTTTGTGGTTCTCCAGAGAAGGCAATAGAATGTGGTAGGAAAGGTGAGGGAGCATCTCATTATCTCAAACTGATAAAGAATTCTCCAAGGAGATCAGAACTACATCAAATATTGGTGTGGGCTATGGAAATAGCTCCCTATAATCCTCAAGGATAGGTTCTTTTTTGTGTATTTTACTGTGACTAAAAACTTTTGATTCGTTGTTGTTAAGAGTTAAGTAAAGGAAAACAGGTTAAAATCCTGTCCATGCTTAGAGAGAAGGGAAGAAATAAGGAAAGAGCATAGAACATTTTGGCAAAGTGTAATGAGGAAGTGGGCACCCAGGGGAAAACCCAGCTTCCCCAAGTGAGGCAGCAGGAAAACCTGCCAGAGCCACACGGGGAAATAGGCCAGGGTAACATATTTTCTCTGAGGGAAACAGAGTTTGTGAAAAGAAACAAACTGCAATTGGGAAAGAACTGAAAATGCAATCTCAAGTAAGAAGGAGAGGAAAGGTGATAAGCAGGAGGCAGAGAAGAAAAATGGAGATGCCATTCACTTGCAAATGCATGCCTTTATCTGAGTATCTGGAATATGATTTTTCTTCTAAGATAACACTGTTAACAAGAAGTTTTAATTGTTCATGTATAAAAGTTTATTATTATCTGATTATGTAATGAATTATTGGTGATGAAGGCAATAGCATGGGTATTGTTAATCACAAATCTAGGTTAGAGTTAGGAGTCAGAAGGTTTCATCTTAAATTCCCCATTAGTGACTAAGATGTTACAGTGCACTTCTTGTGTATGGAAGATGATGACATGATGTTTGTTTAATGAGATAATCACCTTACATAAGCAAGAGAAACAAAAGAATAATTAGGTTTAAAAAAGCATAAGAATGGGGCTGGGGATGTGACTCAAGTGGTAATTTGCTTGCCTGCCATGCGCACTGGGGCGCTGGGTTCGATCCTCAGCACCACATAAAATAAAATAAAGATATTGTGTCCACTGAAAACTGAAAAGTAAATATTAAAAAAAATCTCTCTCTCTCTCTCTCTCTCTCTCTCTCTCTTCAAAAAAAAGCATGAGAATGGTGTAAAATATGTAAGATAACTTTAATTATTCAGCATTAAAATATAAGAAGTTTTGCCTGGCATGGTGCTGCACACCAGTAATCCCAGCAACTCGGGAGGCCAAGGAAGGGGGATCCAAAGTTCAAGGCCAGGTTCAGTAAGTTAGTGAGACCCTAAGCAGCTTAAGGAGACCCTGTCTCAAAGTTTAAAAAGATAAATAAAATAAAATAGAAAGGACTGGAGATGTAACTCAGAGGTAAAGTGCCTCCAAATTTCATCCCCAATACCAAAAATAAAAAATCAAGTCATATGTAGAGTTGAACTCCCAAAATAAAGAACAAAGTCCTGCAAAATATTGAATTTTTTTCTTAAACTATCTTAGAACAGTCACTCAAGACAGCACTGAAGCATTCATTCCTGAAAAGAATCACTTCTCTTATGAATACTTTATAACTGAGTAGATAATTTCACCAAAAGATATTTTATTAAGGCAAGGCAGTAGTAATTTTTCACTATGTTTTTATGAGAATTGGAGAAATCATATAAAATCCATTAAAATGTTTAGTGGAATAGATTTTTATAAAGACAATTTTACTATGATTTTCTGTGGAATCTAATGATTAATGCAGCATTTAAAAATGATAACCCAATAAACATTTAGAAGGACATGGAGACTTGATTTTGCTAACATTTAAGCTATACGCTAATAAACTCTACAATAAAAGAAATCATACATTTTCCATCTAATATAAAATTATATCTATTTAAAAATATTAAATGGTAACATCCTATTTTTCGTATTAACTAGAAAACGAGCAGCATTTTTCAGCTGAAATTTCAAAACCATTTTCATTCTTTTATGTTTATGAATAATCATGAGAGTGAGGAATTTGAAGCATTCAAGTATGAAGCCATTTTAATAATGTTCACCCTATTGATTAGATAAATACAGGATTACTGCTGAAACATATCAAAAGGCAGCCAACCTTTAAAAATTATACTTCTTTTCCAATACATTATCTGAAATGACAAATGTGCTTTTGAAACACTAACATCCTTATGCATTATGATCTAGGTTAGGTCAAGCTGTATAACAGGCAACAAATGTATCTCTGTAATGCCATATTGAAAAATGCGTAAAAGGAAATATGATAAAAGGTATTCAGCAACTTTTTTATTTTTTCAGTTTCTGGGTCATTTGTTTGTTCTTTGAAAATGTCAGGAGTAAGACAAATATTCATCATTTCTTTTGTTTGTTTAAGAAAATATAACATTGAAATGCTTTCTTCTTAACAGTTTAATTTATATCACAAGTAGTGGTGGAAAATTCCAAAGCGCTTATCATTTCTCTACAGCCTTAACATTTCTGCCACTGAGCTGAATGTAATTGATGATATACTAACATTTTCAGGTTAAAAGTTTTAGAAATGGGTCAGGGCTACAAGCTTTGTATTTTTATACTACCCTTCTTCTTTCCATGCATACCTGCTGTGATTTCTAGCATAAAGTATATAAAATAAGGTTAACTTAGATTAAAAATAACCTGGATAAAATTAGGTAATTTATGATAAAATTTATTTTTATCTACTTAGATATATGTATTTATCTCAGACAACTTCTAAAGAACAATATTTCTTTGAAAGATTGAAAAATTAATTGTTAAAACCTTTACCTCCATACTTTAGAATGGGACTGCATTTGGAGATAGGTCCTTTAAAAGGTAATTGTGTTAAAATGAGGCTTTTAAAGCAGACCTTAATCCAATCTCTCTGACATCCTTATGAAGAAGAGGAAGCCTCAGGGGGACTCAGATCTGCTAACACCTTTATCTTGGGCTGATTTCATTAAATCGCACTGAATATTTCTAACTTACCATTAATAAATTACATTTGTCTAACACATTATTTATATAGAAATTATAGTTGACCATATTAGTAACCATAAAATACAATTTGATTGTATGTGTTTTAATTGTATCACCTTTGTTCCTATGCCACATTGGGTTTTTAATATATCACAGTGTCATAAAGAAATCAATACTTACAAATTTTAAGAAATTTAATAAGAAACTAAGTATCTTTATTCCAGTTGTCATTCTCTGAAGTCTGCTAGGTGAAGCTCTGATTCTTTTCTTCATTGGTGTATTGGGGAACAGCATGGTGGGTGTCATTTTGGCATAATTGCACATGAATGTAATATACTTGGATCAATTTCATTCCCATTACCTCCTCTTACTCTTCTTTCCTTCTCCCCCTTAGCCCTTTCACTACACTAATAGATTCTCTTACACATTCATGACAACAATGCCCCCTTTCCTTCATTTAACTTCCACATATGAAAAATAAACTCTGCATTACTGTTACTTGTCTTTCTGAGTCTAACTCACTTCACTTAATGTGATGGTCTCCAGTTCCATGCATTTTCCTGCAAATGACATATTCTAGCAACAAACAGTAGGTTCTCTTCAGAAAGCTTTACAAAGAACTTGTTCACCTATATTGAAATCTATTCTAATATTATTTTTTTCAGCATGACTCAACACCATAGCCTACAATACTAGTGTGTGAAAAAAAAAAGAGAGAATAGAAGATTATAAGTTAACCTTAAAAAGTGTGATTTACTGCAGTTAGAACTTTTGGCTCATGCCACAGGAAAGCAAATTAAAAGGAGAAAAAAAAAATCCATACAGTTTTAAGATTCAATGATGCTCAGACATAGAATTTTAAGGTTTGATGAGTTATTTTTGTGTATAAGCATATAAGTCTATAAGTTTTTTTAATATGTTTTATTTCATTTATTTTTGTGTGGTGCTGAGGATTGAACCCTGTGCCTCACATATGTTAGGCAAGTGCTCAATTGCTGAGCTATATAACCCAGCCCCTAATTCCATAAGTTTTAATCAGAATTGGAATTTGAAAGCCAAGTGTTCATGTTTTTAATTTTTAAAATATATTCACTTGTCTCCCGCATCATTATCTCATTCATAGACTACATTTCACCAAGAAAGCATGAAGGTTTTGACCACTGTCATCTTCTTTTGCTAGAGGAACTCAATGATGATTAATGGTCAGGTGAACTTAGAAAACAGCTAGAGAATGTCAGTAACAATTAATAACTTCTCAGGAAAGTGTGCTAAGCAAAATCATCTTCTATGCTACTATCCATACACCTAACATAATTTAAATGATAACATTTTTAAAAACATGTTGGGCACACGTTTTATGCCACTTTTTGGATTAGATGTTTCATATAAGGAAATAATATTTGTATGTTAAAATGGTAAATATAGTTTAACAGAGTATGTATTCTCTACATTATTTTGTACAGAAGTTTTAGATTCAAAGCCAAACTGAGAAGAAACTATTAAAAATTCCCATGCAAGTTCTGTTCAACCCCTGCTCAGCCATGGGTTGCAACACATTTAATATTCCACAGCAGAATATGGTACAAGTGTTAAAATAAATAAACCTATATGAACATGCTATCATCATCCCTTAAAATCCACAGATTTTATTGAGGTTTCCACTTGGAAACCAGTGTATTCAGCATTTATTTTATTTTATTTTTTTTAGTAGAGGGTGTAAACTCAGGGGCTGCTTGAACACTGAGCCACATCCTCAGCCCTATTTAGTATTTTATTTACAGGCAGGGTCTCACTGAATTGCTTAGCACCTCGATTTTGCTAAGGCTGTCTTTGAACTCTCAATCCTTCTGCCTCAGCCCCCACAGCTGCTAGGATTATAGGTGTTCACCATCTCACCCAACATCAACTATTTTTGACTGATATATATGATATGGTTTAGGTGTGAGATGTCCTCTGAAAGTTTATGTGAGAGAGTGAAATAAAATTTAGGAGTGAGATGATTAGGTTATGATAGACTAAACTTATTCAGCACATTATTCCACTGATAAGGATTAACCTGATTGGAGGTCAATAATCAGCTCTTTTCCTATTGAACATATTAACAGAGAAATCAAATAGTTTCCTACAACCATTCTTAGCCATGTTTCATGGTGTGACTCCCTAGCAAATTTAGATATAGAACTTCTCATCTGACCCAGTAGTATAAGATCTCACTGGTGCCCCATTACAAGCTGTGTTAATCAGAATCTGTGGACTCACTTATATTTTATGAGCCACCAAAGGTCATGGAGAAGCTGCAGTTAGCCAAGTACAGAGAACTGTGGAAGTTCAGTCATTTTCCTTTTTGAGTAGCTTAATATACTAGAGAGTCGGCTCAGAGGAGAGGAAGGGTGATCCAACCAATGAAAATGCTCAGCCTTGACATTGAAGATTTGAAATCCTAATTAATGGAAGTAAAATATTTCTCCCAAATAGAGAAAAACTGATTGTACTGCTTTACTATTTGCTACCACTCATCTGTACAAACATTCACATAAGTTGAAACTTTCAGAATGTGAAGAGTTAAATTTCTCCTTATATCAGAGGAAACATTCAGTATTTGTTTTGGGGGGATTGGCTGACTTCACTTAGCATTATGTTCTCCAAGGCCATCCATTTACCTGAAAATGCCATGGTTTTGTTCTTTTTTAATGCTGAGTAAAATTCCATTGTGTATATATGCCACACTTTTTTTTTTTTATCCATTCATCTATTGAAGGGCCTCTAGGTTGGTTCCACAGTTTAGCTAGTGTGAATTGTGCTGCTATAAACATTGATGTGGCTGTGTCCCTGTAGTATACTGTTTTAAAGTCCTTTGGGTATAGTCCCAGGAGAGGAATAGCTAGGTCAATTGGTGGCTCCATACCCAGTTTTCCAAGGAATCTCCATTCTGCTTTCCAAATTGGCTGCACCAATTTGCAGTCCCACCAGCAACGTATACTGGGATTGGGAGGGAGAGCATGGGAGGAATACATGAATTCAAGATACAGAAGAGGGGTGGGAGGGAGAGGGGGGGATCAGGGAATTAGAAAGGATGGTAGAATGTGATGGACATCATTATACAAAGTACATGTATGAAGACTTGAATTGGGTGTCAACATACTTTATGTACAGAGATACAAAATTTGTGATATGTATGTGTATTAAGAATTGTAATGCAAAAAAAGAGAGCATTACTTTAGATTAGGTAGAGGGAAGTGAAAGGAGGGGAAGGCAGGGGATGTGGGGATAAGAAAGACAGTAGAATGAAACAGACATTATTACTTTCTGTATGTATGTGAATGTATGACCAATGAGATTCCATAATATGTATATTCAGAAAAATTATATCCCATTTATGTATGATATATCAAAATATATAAGTGCATTCTACTGTCATGTATAATGAATTAAAACAAATAAAATAATTTAAAAAAAAACAAATGTATCTTATTAGCTTAAAAAAGAGTCAAATTCCTTAAAACCTAAGTAAGAAATTAAATGAAATGATTTAAACAAAATATATTAATATAAAATTATGTTTAAGATAAAAGGACCACTTACTCATAAGATTCAAAATTATTTTATTTTGGGATACTATGCAAAATTAATACTTAGTATAAGTATTTCTAACATGTGTATTTAATTAATCTTTCATGAAAGGGATTTTAACCTGGCCTGATACTTATGCCTAGATTCGTTTTTCTTTATTCTGTTTTTTATTAGTGTATTATAGTTCCATGTAGTATTGGGATTCATTCTGACAATTATACCTGAATGGAGTATAACCAGATCCACTTTAGTCCCCTGTACTTACCCTCTCCCTTCTCTCCTTACCCCTGTTCTGCTTTCTCTATTCTGCTGGTCACCATTCTTTTTAATTATGATTTTTTTTAAAAAATCAATGCTTTACAAATATCCATAAAGGTGAAATTCCCTGTGACATATATGTACATATACATATGGATAGCATAGTATAGCCAATTGCATTTCTCCTTCCCCCGCAGTTATGTACCTCCTCCCTCCCCATCAATTCCCTTTCTCTTGGGGCACTGATCTTCCTTCTATTTTTATGTAATCCACACTTTTTTTTTCCTTATATTACTCTAACTTCTTCCTATGGGAGAAAACATTCTACCCTTGACTTTCTGAGTTTGGCTTATTTCACTTAGCCTGGTATTCTCCAGTTCATAGTTTATCTAAAACAGTTACCAACTTACTATTGTTTCCCTGTGTGCATCTCATACAAATGGGAAACACTGGAGCAATGAGGTTATCTGAAGCTTTTTTCCTAGTGTTAGTAAAACATCAATAAAGTTTATCATCATTGTTAGTTTTGCATCCTTTTTAATCATTGCATTTTCATAAATGCACATATGAAAAAGGAGGTTTAAATTAATAATAAAGATACTTTGAAAATATATTTTGTATGTAATCTTCCAGTAATTTTTAATCACATATACCTATATACTGAGAATTACACCCAGAAATTACCTTGTTAATTTGTAAAAACATAGCATGTTAACTCATTATGTCAACAAATACACCTACCTCTACAAGACAAGAAAGAAAATGTTAATCCTGAAAAACACACATTATATCATAGGTGTGCTAAAATTCATACCCAATAATTTATTGTTGGATAATATGACAATTTCTAAATATCACACTAGCAAATGATACTATGAAAAATCTTAGACCTCTACCTTCCTGCTCATCCCTGTTTTTTTCTGACATCAGAGAGCATGCTAGGTTTTCTGGTTTTTTTTTTTTTTAATTTTTTTTTTATTGGTTGTTCAAAACATTATAAAGCTCTTCACATATCATATTTCATACATTAGATTCAAGTTGGTTATGAACTCCCAATTTTACCCCAAATACAGATTGCAGAATCACATCGGTTACACATCCACATTTTTACATAATGCCCTATTAGTAACTGTTGTATTCTGCTACCTTTCCTATCCTCTACCATCCCCCCTCCCTCCCCTCCCATCTTCTCTCTCTACCCCATCCACTGTAATTCATATCTCTCCTTGTTTATTTTCCCATTCCCCTCACAACCTCTTATATGTAATTTTGTATAACAATGAGGGTCTCCCTCCATTACCATGCAATTTCCCTTTTCTCTCCCTTTCCATCCCACCTCATGTATCTGTTTAATGTTAATCTTTTCTTCCTGCTCTTCCTCCCTGCTCTGTTCTTAGTTGCTCTCCTTATATCAAAGAAGACATTTGGTATTTGTTTTTTAGGGATTGGCTAGCTTCACTAAGCATAATCTGCTCTAGTGCCATCCATTTCCCTGCAAATTCTATGATTTTGTCATTTTTTAGTGCTGCGTAATACTCCATGGTGTATAAATGCCACATTTTTTTTATCCATTCATCTATTGAAGGGCATCTGGGTGGGTTTTCTGGTTTTTGATTCAGATTTTTAAGTTGCCCTCTGGGCTTTGTAATGTTCTAATTTTACTGGAATAATCAGGTTCAACACATGGTGTTACATTCACAGATGTACAATAAATGACATTTGTAAATTCTTCTATGTCTGAGATATCTTAAAGCATATGATAGTTGTCATTATAAAGTTGATATCTCTATGCATTTTCATCTAAGAATGATTTCCAGGAATAAAAAAAGAATTGCCTTTTCCCCACAAAAACAACTTTGTATAAGAAAATATAAATATATATTGTAGTATTTATTTAATATTTGTGCTCAAGATTGTGAAACTGCACTGTAGTTTAAAACATTCATGTGAGTTTTAAGGTTGTAATCAGGAGTTTAGAAATCCAGATGCTCTTTCTGCTCAGAAAGACTATAATTGACAGTTAACTTGAAATCTTGCACTTATCCTAGATTGTTTTCAAAATCTACGGTGATAATGAGGACGGTCACAACAATGCCAATTAACTGGTATTTGCAATATCACGACCAGAAAAATGTAGCAAGAATTCTAAAACTTAAAAAAAAAACATGGATTAGCTGGAAAAATCTTCACTAAGCAGCATTCACTTAGAAATATCAAGGAGAATCATAAGTGAGAGAGCGTGAAGAAAAGATCCTTGAACCATATCTTTAGGTCAGAATTAACATTATTCCTCTCTGTGCTGACACAGATAATTGGAAAAAAAATATTCTATCCAACAGAACCCTGAAATCATGTCATTTTCATTTTCTTTAGAAGACACTTATAAGACAGGTGCATCCACTGCAAACATCTACACATACTAGAAGGGAGAAATTATTTACCAAAATGATAAGTGTCTGTCATAATGACAGAGCCTTGTTATCAGGAAAACATCAGTTCAGCTTTTAAAATGTTCCTTTAATTCTCATCCCCATAGAGAGGAAAAGAAAATAATTACATACGGATATCTTTAAAAATCATGTGCAATTATCTTGACAAACTTTCTTTCCAATATTTCTGACATGCTTATATAAATTTATTTACATGCATATATAGGAATTATATGCAAAACATTGTTTTATACTTCATACAAATAAAAAATAAAACAATATAGATTAGTTTTATCAAAAAACTATCAAAATAAATGAGTTTATTTTCCTTAATTTTGAAGATTAATTAAGAACAATAGTATCCTCCAAATAATGATAATAATAGTAGTAATAACAATTTGTCCAAATTTATATTAATAAGTAAAGATAGATCATTAAGAAATACAAAATTCTGGGTGGAGTTTGTAACTCAGTGGTGGAGGTCTTGCCAACCATGAGTGAGGCCCTGAGTTCAGTTCTCAGCATTGAATATAAATAAATAAATAAATTAAATAAAGGTCCATACAATAATAATAAACATACACCTTGATGAATTTTTATGAACTGAATGTAGTTATGTAACCAAGACAGATAAAGAAACAAAACACTGTCAGCAAATCGGAGTCCTCACCCTGGCCTTTGCTGTCACTATCTCCCCAAGGATGACCACTGTGCTGAGATCTACCAACATAAGTTGACTTTGTCTTATCATAAATTATTTGAATTTCAAATCTTCAAAATAGTCACAAGTTCCCTAAGAACTGTCCTATATTATTCACCAAGTTTCCCTATTTTAGCACACTTGACATTTGCTCTTGCTTGGTTACATGTTCTCAGGGAGGCTTCCCCTATCTGAAACTAGGGCTAAGCCAGGAAAGTTTCTTTCTTATCTCTGTTGCTTACTAAGTGGATTTTTTCCAACTGGGGCATCCCCTTAAGAGGTATCATTTTTAGAGCCCTGACTTCATGCAGGGATCTCATTTCCAATTCTGTATCTTAAACAGGCCAAGGTCTTATCTCTTGTCTTCCTCTGGCTGTGCAAACCCCAAATTAAACCCTACTCAACATTCTGATTTTCATTTCCTCTTCATAGCTCCTGTGGTTTATCCTCAACTGTCTTTTTAGCGCAAACATATATTTAATAGGATGTGTCTCAGCTAGTATTTTTACATGTTTTGAGGCAAGATACATTTCAGCAAACTCACTGTTTTGTACTGATGCCTTTCTCATAAAACGTAGAGTTTACAGGGAGGGAGGAAGAGAGGAGAGAGAGAAAGAGAAGTAGAAATGTAAAAGCAAGGACAAATCTACATATTAGATTAATTTTCTCTTTAAAGCATTTGCCCCAAAGGTCACTGACTGCAGTGCATTATATACATTCATGCCCTTACTTTAAAAAAAAATTGTTTAGTTTATAGCAACTCAAGATGATTTAAGTTGAGCTTCAGCAAATTATCTTACTACAGGCATTTTGCAAGTAGTTAAAGCCTTTTTAAAGCATTTGAAACTTCAGATTTTAGAATAGGATTATATACAATCAAAATGCAACAAATATTCTGAAAGAAATATTTTCCATGCCAATAGCATCATTTAAACCACATAAGTGAAAATATGGGAAGAGTTTCCATAGATAATTTATATTTTGTTAACCAACTCTCTTAGAAAGGTATTGCAATAATATATGGATATAAAATCTGTTTCACTAGAAACTTGACTGAATAATAGCCTCAATTAATTTCCATATTTGATACTGTATAAATGTAAGATGAATTGCTATAAAGCAGGCAAGGAAACTTTATATAAATATATCAATGATGAATTAAACAAACCTACTAGGAAATAAAATCACCCATCAAGGCTTAGACTATGCTGAATTTAATTATACACTATTATATGAAAATTAAGAAGTATATCACAATAGAAATAAATTGTAAGACATTTAAAATTTTTCTGAATTTGCAAGTAAATTAATTTTATAAAATTTGTGATAATGTGATGGACATCATTATACAAATTACATGTATGAAGACTTGAATTGGGTGTCAACATACTTTATATACAAACAGAGGTATGAAAAATTGTTATATATATATATATGTATTAAGAATTGCAATGCAGGGCTGGGGATGTGGCTCAAGTGGTAGTGCGCTCGCCTGGCATGCGTGCGGCCCAGGTTCGATCCTCAACACCACATACAAACAAAGATGTTGTGTCCGCCGAAAACTGGAAAATAAATATTAAAAAAATTCTCTCTGTCTCTCTCTCTTTTTTAAAAAAAGAATTGCAATGCAAAAATTAAGTACATGTATAAAGGCATAAATTGGTGTGAACATACTTTATATACAGAGGTATAAAAAATTGTTCTCTATATGTGTAATAAGAATTGTAATGCATTTCACTGCTATTGTGTATTTAAAAATAAAATCAATAAAAGGTTAAAAAAAAGAATTGTAAAAAAATAAAAGATCATCAACATACTGAACATTCAGAATGAGCTTCAAAGAAAAATGATGGTTGTTTGGAAATAAAGTCCCATTACCAGATTTCTTTGACTTTTCTGTCACAATTCAAATGCTAAGAAGGCACATGATTTTCCCACTGGTTATATAAATATGCACTTACATGTAGATTTATATACTGTGTGTATATATATATATATATATATATATATATATAAAATTCATCTATTAATCTAAAAATGTGCAATTCATTAATACAGTATTTTTAATTACATACACGAAAATGAATGATTTAAAATTATTTTTACCTCAATCCTGAAAAACAAACATAAAACATAAATATGATAATATATTATCTACTAAAATAGTTGAATTGATGGTTGTAAAAGCTACCACCTTTGGTAATAATGTTTAGTTTTCAAAGACCAAAATAGTTCAAAAATAGAACATAGAGGTAGAAGGAAATTATATGGAAACAATCTTGTTTTTCTCAGAGGAAGAATTGCTCTTCTGAAATTCAAATGTCCTTTACAGTCTGTCTTCTGCTTGCCATCATTCAAAATTCCTCCCTGAGCTTTGTATTTCCCTTCCAGTTCTCTGTGCAATAAGTATTAGGAAATGAATTCTGAGTTAGATTTTATTCCGCCCTCTTGTTCTCCTTGTCCATTATCTCAGGTCTAGGGGACTTGAGGGGAAGGTGGCTTCAGTGACACATTTGCTCCAGGAGCTTGTGGACTGGTCTCCAGGAGCCAAATAAGCTGCCCACTGCAGAGTTCTGCAGACCCCAGCAGGGACATCTCCTCTGAGATGCACTAAGGGTGGCTGGCTCTCTTCTCATTACAATGCCAAACCTCTCTTTATTCAACAGTACTCTTGTCATTTTGATATTGGCCAAATTATATTGTTATATTGGAAGCATGTAGGAATATATAACAATAAATTCCAGCTATAATGTACCAATAAAAATATAGAATACAATAAAACATAGAACATTGGGCATGATGTATCCCAAGAAGCCCTGTGGTGCCCATCTGGATGTTGTGAAACCAACCGCCTTGATCTTCCAAGGTGTCCTCCCTCGCCCTGTGAGGACAGTGCCTGCTTGAGGAGTTCCAGTCCTGCTCCATCATGCACCCTGTTTAAGATACCGCCACTGTCTCCTGTTGAGCCCTGGTGGCTGCTCTGAGATTCCCAGGTGACTCTTCTCCCAAACCCATGTGAGATCCCTCCCTCCATCCTCTTTAATGGAGGGCCTTAAACAAGATTTGGAGTAGGGGTAAATAGCACTGAAGTGTTCAGATGCCATCAGTGAATAAACCTGACCGTGTCTCCTGTGTAAACTTACAATGTGCTCTGTACCCTTGACCTTTTATAACTGTTTGTTTTGTTTTCATACATTACTATGTCTTCTAAAATACTGTATGATTCAATATATTTTGTAATCACTCCTGTGACTTGAAACAAGTGCCTACAAGTTCCAAGGGAGCAAAGATTTGATTTTCAATGTTCCCCAGACTTAAAAGAAAAAAAAACCCTCTTAGTGGGCTGTTAATTAATAGTATTAAATAAACATAAATAAAACTTATAATCTATTATGATTTGGATATGAAGTGTCCGGCCGAAGGCTCCTGTGTTAATGCAGAACTATTTAGAGGTGAAATGATCGCATTGAGAGATGTAACCTGATCAGTCCATTCTCATTTGAGTGGACAAACTGGGTGGCAATTCTAGAGACATGGATTGTGACTGGAGGAAGTCGGTCCCTGGGGGTGTGCCTTGAAAGGGTGACTCCTCCCTGGAGCCCCTTCTCCTGTCTCTACTTCTCAGCCACTCGGAATGGAGCACTCCTCCACCCCACCCCACGCCACCGCACTGGTTGGGCTTCATGTTCTGCCTCATCTTGGGCCCAGAGCAACGGACTTAGCAGACCATGTACTTAACCTCTGGACCCCTGTGCCAAAATAAACTTTCCCTCCTCTTAAGTTTCACCTGTCACATATTTTGGAACAAAAAGCTAACTAATGCACAATCCGAACTCAGTCCATTGTCTTTTTGCTACAAAAATCATTCACTCCTGGGCTTGGGATGTGTCTCCAACCTTAGCGCGCTCGCCTGGCATGCGAGGGGCACTGGGTTCCATCCTCAGCACCACATAAAATAAAATACAGATGTTGTGTCCACCGAAAACTAAAAAATAAATTTAAAAATTTCTCTCTCTCTCTCTCTTAAACAAAAAATCATTCATCCCTTAAGAACTTTTTTATTTATTTATTTACATTTTCCCTATATGGTAGGGATCAGTCCATGTATTGTTCTTCTTTAAAATTTATTCTTTATTGCAATCTGTATTCTCTGAGTCAACCAGAATCTCATTAGTAAAATGTAAATAGAACTTTGAGAATGTGGGAAATTTTCCTTTACAAAAAAAAAAAAAAGTAGTTTTAGCAAAATATAATTGCTTTGATTTGAGAATCCTGAGCCAAAGTGATGTAAGATATACATCCACTGCGTCTTCATTGCCAGTCAGGAAAAATCTGCCTTCTTTTATAGAGTTCTGATGGCCAGGGTCCAGGGTACAGGAAGCTGCAGTCACAGTGCTAATTGTGTGAAGGAAATACAGCAGGCTTTATGGGTGACAAGGCTTGTGTCACTCAGCACCATCCTATCCTCTGGTAAACTGTTTTCCTCCTCAAGTAGGACATTTATTTCCATCCTAGTTTTCTACGTCACTTTTTAGGGAGGTAGGATATAGGCTTCTTCCCAAGGATCTTTTTACAGTGTGCCAGCAAAGTTACCCAGAGGAAGAAGGAGTAAGAGTCATGTAGGCCCTTCTCTTTAGCCAGATGGATGGCTCTCACATTTGCCTATCTACAAATCACCAGGAGGACTTGTCCAGCCACAGGTTGCTACGGCCATTTATAATTTCTGATTCAGTGTGTTGAGCACTCTGAGAATGTCCATTGCTAATGGATTCAACTTTTGCTTTCAAGTAATAGATTTAAATATGTTTTAATTTATATTTCTATTTCAAGACTCAGTTTTTTGGTGAGAAATTGCTCATTATTATAAAGCAATTCTTCCCTCAGCAATATTTCCTACAAACATTAAAAGATAATATTATTTGTGCTTCAAAAAAGACACCAGGTCTTTGTTGACAATATATTTAAAAATTTAAGTTTTGTTTTTAATTTTCTTTTCCAAAATTAGCTTAAAACCTGTCCAAAATATAGGAATCATAGATAATTTTAAAACAATTTTTATGGTGACATTTTTCAAATCTACATTCCATATTCAGTGAAAGATTTTTCATGACCAGCTAAGCTGAAAGCACTTGAAGCAAAAATAGTCAATGTACATATTTTCTTGTTTTGTTAAATAACACTTTTAATAGTTGTAGTACTTCATTGTAAAACTACTGACTACAGGAACTTGATTTTTCCCCCTAATATTGACATATATTTATAGAGGATGATTGCTTTTGTTTCTCATTAAAGATAGAATCTAAATTCATTTATTAAGATTTCATTCCAGGTATCCATTAATATTTTATTAGGAATACAATAATTTTAAACTGTGAATTTTATGAGAGTATTGTATACTGTACTCTGAATAGGTAGAGAATGTCATACCTTTTTACACAATGTCTACATCAGATTTTGGACAGACCAAAAGAAATCACTTCAGGAATCACAATAATTAAGTTATTGTTTAAGGTCATGGTGGTTTATAAAACCATTGGAAGAACTGGGGCAGTAGCAGACAGGAAGTGGTGATAAGTCTTTAAGAAATAAATGAATTGAAAAAAAAAAAAAACACAAAATAAGTGACAGAAATCACAACTTTCTGCACCTCCCATATGGGTTGTTCCTCTGGAGGATAACAGTGAGTGACCCAAAGTTTAACTCTTCAGACACCTGGCAAAGCCTAAATCCAATATGGAGCATTTTAACTTGTGAATGATTTCCAGTCTATATCTGCTCTTGGATCTATAAAAATGTCGCTTTTCACCCTTGATTATATGGCATTAAGAATATTTCTAAGTTTTCTGATTCTACATTAATATTTTGTAGAAATGGTAAACATATTTTTGATTTTCAAACTTCCTTTATATCAGATTGAATTTTTTGTTAACTTAGGTTTATATTGTAGTTGTTGTTTCTCTATTTCCATTTTACATTCCCTATTCTTTTTTTCTTACTTTCAAAATAACAATATTAGTTATCCATATTTGATTTAATTTTTCATTATTCTCTTTCTATTTTTTCAATCATTCACATTGATTTTTTACCTGAAATTCTAAAACTTATATTTGGAATCTTAAAGTTCACATTCTATAGTGGTCATTCTGACCTGTGTGGTTTTTCAATTTCTACTATATTCCTTTTATGTTTGTGCTAATCTCCCTCTTGGACTTTGCAACTCCCTTGCATTTCCCTGTATGTATGTATGTATGTGTGTGTGTGTGTGTGTGTATTTATGGGGGAATATTATCTAATAAGGAAAACTCCATATGTAATGTTACATTACTCTTAAGTAATATGCATTATTAGTTACAACATGCAAAGATGTTTTTAAAATACAGAAAAATGCATAATATAGATGAGCTTATGAATATACATATTTTGTATTTATTATTTTTTCATAAATTTATGTCTTTGCATAGGATGGAGGAAAACTGACACTAAAATAATACATTTTAGATGGAAAATAAATGGCCAGCTGATTTGTTTTATTTTTGAACATATAAGCAAATAGGACAGGTTTCTCTTCTTCAAACTATCATCTAAATATCTGCAGGGTGTGAAGACGTGGGTAGTAATGCAGAGGAGGGATGACTTAAACAGACTCTTCTGATATTTACTAACTCTTTGCAAAAACTGAAACAAGTAGGAGTTTGACTTTTTATGTGGTGTAGGTAAAAAGCTACATAAATTCATGCTGGCAATATTTTATTACAGCCTGGAGTGATTTTTACGCTTTTCATGTTATTTACTTGTCTTATTGGGATGGCATATCCCTTTGGTCTTTGAAAGGCAGTGTTAAATGCTACTATTTCCGAGAGAACTGCTTACCTTTTCATTGACAGTACTCCAAATAACTAATTTGCTAGTGAAAAAAATCATTTCCAGGTTGCTCTTATTTGTTCAAATTATATTCTGTAATTTCTAGTTTATAACTCCTCTAATTAAGGCAGGATAGCCATAACCAATGCATGGAAATATATTTTAAAATTACATTAGAAAAGAAACAACAAAACAACTTTTGCAATTCAATATTCAAAAGACTTTTGACAGTGAAGTATTTTAAGTAAAATATTCCAATAATTTTATCTTTATAGGAGTATATTTATACTTTTTAAAAATTACTTCTTATTTAAGACTGTGTTCCAGAGGACAGGAACAAGACAATAGAGTAGAACTTTCCAGAGATTGTCCTCCCATAGAAACATCAATTGATACAAATATCCATGCACAAAACTAGTTTCATAAAAACTAAAGAAACCAGAGAAGAGAGCAAACAACCTCATTGTAGCACATTGTAGCTTTTCATTATTTGTATCTCCTCTTCTTCAAGTCCAGATAGCCCAATAAAGAGAGGCACCATACATTTGGAGGAAAAAGAAGGATGTAAATCCAAGTCTTTGCCTTGAACAACAATATTGTACTTCCACAATAAAACTCTGTACAGAGCAGACGGGGGCCTGTACTCATTGCCTGAAGCCCATCCTGGTCCCAGAAGGGAAGACAAGGCTCCAGGCTTCAGACATATTTGTCACACTTAATTTTCAGACAACACCACCACCTGACTGACTTCAACATCCCTGGGATTCAGAAAACCCTCAGTATCTAATAGTCGTCTTCAACCCTAGGTTTGTGGCATGGCCCAACCTTACTCTGGCTGTCTTCCATCTATTCCTGGCATTGGCATGATTGCTTTAATTGGCTTTGCAATTCTGGTGCATGCCAGAACAAAGCTGGCTGCATCTTTCCTGGATGACTGCTCTGCACCAGCAACATGCCACTTGCAGATCTTTTCCAGACAAAGCCAGTCTATGAAGATTGAAATAAATACCTATGTTTTCAAATGCACAGATATCAATGCATGACAAAAAAGGGCAAATACTGCATGATTGCTCACATATATGAGCTAAAAACATTGGTTTCAAAGTAGATCATAAAATAGTAATTACTAGAGACTAGGAAGGATTGGGGGAGCATATGGAGGGGGACTGAATAACTAGTACCAAAATACGGTCAGGGAGAATAATCTATAGAGTTCCAGAGCATAATTGGCCAACTATATGTCAAAATAACCTTTTATGAAGAATTAGAAGAAAGGAACTCAAAGGTCGAAAACATAGTAAAATGATAAGATGGAAATGCTAACTACTCTGATTTGGTCAGTGTACAATGTGTACATGTATTGAAATATCATACTGTACTCAATAAATATATAGAGTTAATTAAAAATATTGAATATAAAAATATTGGATTGAAGTTAAATCTACACAAATGAATATACCCCAAAACTTTGTCATTTGATAGTGAATACTTTTAGTACAAGTCAATCGCCATGCCTCTTTTTCTATAATTGCAGTTTTAAATATATTCCTATTCTTTGCTTTATACCTACAGTGTATTTACATATGAAATAATTCCAGAGGATTGGTTGACTTTAATAAATACTCTCAAAATAAATTAATAGGCTATTTGGGTTTCTCTTTCCCCTCTAACGTCTGAAACAGCTCCGTGGTCCTCCCCACTCACATTATTTTGTGAGAGGGCTGAACACTGCCTGAACTCCAGTATTACAAAGCACCATCTTAATATTTTGTAAGAAAGCTTAGCTTCATGCTAACATGTGTAACTTTGATGGTGAAAACCTCATAAAGAGCATTTCAGTTCATAAAGAGATAAATAAAAAATCAAATGATTTGAATAAAACTACCATGCAGATTAATATGTAAGAGAATGTGGTGAAATATTTGAATAAGTTATACATTTGACATTTTACTTATATATAGATCTTTCTATCATTATAATGAGCTTCACATATTAAAAGTGTGGCATCATAAATATCTGAAGAGCCAGCAAGAAGTAGAAACTTGAAAATTCAGCATTGGTAGGAGAGCTGGATTTCTGGTAAATGTATAAACTCAAGCACTACACATTAAAGGTCAAACTCTACCTGGTGGCTTAGAGGTTTTTTGTTTGTTTGTTTGCCTTTCATAATGTTTTATTTAGATACAGTTTCAAAGTTAAAGAAAAGTCACAGAAGTTATACAAAAACTTTCTTATGCCCCTTGCCCAGAATCACAAATAGCTCACATTTTATTTCATTTTCATTATCATTCTCCCATATATCTATCAATTGATCAATCTAAACTATGATATAAATGTGTAAACATTATTATTTCTAAGCCTTCAGATAAAGCTGTAGATAGTATATTTGTTTAATGCTTTAGTTCTTAGATATTTTTTTGCATACTTTCTAAGAGGATACCCTTATAATCACAGAGCAATTAAACTTAGGAAATTCATAATCAAATGAAGTGAAATTTAGGGTCATATAAACAAACAAAACAAAATAAAACAAAACAAAAAATTCTAATCACTATTTTGCTGTCAGGTCTCAGGTTATAAATATATACTAACCAAAAATCTAGTATCTATATCATAAAGCATAATAGTCTGAAATATACAAAAATAAATAATTAGAAAAGTAATGATTGTGGAATATTTAATTAAATTTTCACAAACAATGACAAAAATATGTAACATTAACAGCAACAACCACAAAAAAGGAAATATAAAAAAAAACCTTCTAAAAGAATTTTTTGTATAGAGGGGATGACTCCCATATGAATTCTGAACCTATACATCAAAAGATGAAATTGACACTTTGCATTAAGTGTCCATGGAACATAAACTAAAATTGGACCCCAAAGAAATAAAAAAAACACAGCACACAAGGTGAGAAATTATGTATGCAATAATTTCTGATTATGATATAAGGAAGAAAAAAATTATAGAATCCAGAAAATAAAATACAGTTGAAGAACTACAGAAAGATTCATAATAAATTGAGTTTCTAGTTGTATATAAATACATTTAGAATACTATAATGAAACATATTTTCCATGAAAATATAGTCCCAAGTGTATCCTTGAAATGAGAAATAGCATGCATATTGATTTATACAAAGGACTCAGAAAAGTCTGTCAGTGACTTCTTTTCTTAAAAAGTGCTAAGCAGGCTCAGGCAGTTAACCTTGGCTTCTCTGAGTGAATATTATATGTTTTGTCTTAATGTCATAGAATACAAGGTCAACCAAATGAACGCTTAAACAAAAACCTATTTAATTGGTCTAAGTTTGCATTTAGAAACTTAGTGGTAGCTGTTGCTTTGACAGCACTGTGAACTGATGGAGGTGTAAGTGGATTGGTCAAGTTGGTCTTATTTGTATGAATATATATAAATATATTAATACTCAGTACTCATGAATTGTTCCTGGAAATATTCTAAGTGAGGAATCTGTTTTAATTCCCCCACAGGTTTTTACCTGATTTGACAGTTAAGAATTGAGGAGAATTTTACCTGGCTCTTCAATGTAAGTGGTTGTGTCTCCCTGGTATCCCACTCTTCTGTTAATCCACTTAGTGCTCTAATGTCTCTTCAGTTAGTTCAAATCCCTTGTCTATCTGTAAGTAGTTCTCTGTAAATGACTCATCTATAAATACTTTTAAGTTACATGTGATTTTTGAAATATCTGTTATCAAAACATTCTAATCAAGAAAGCTCTTCATCACCCCATTTTCTGCCCACTGCCCTGCCTTTGACAATGAAATGAGATTTATTCTTCTCTTATTCTGTAATTTATTTAATTTTTTGACTCTTCGGTGTATTGGAGATGAAGAAGAGAAAAAAATGATGAAAATTAGCAGAGGGAAGGATTGCACTAAAGGAAAATCTAATCAGAGGAGAACCCAAGTCATAATAAATACCAAAAATAAACAAAAATGGCTGGGAATACATATCATGTCTAAATAATAATCGTGAATGTTAATGGCCTAAATGCACCAATCAAAAGACATAGACCAGCAGATTGGATTAAAAAAAGAGAGAGAGAGACATGACTATATGCTGTCTCCAAGAGACTCATCTCATAGAAAAAGACATCCACAGACTGAAGGTGAACTGTTGGGAAAAATCATACCACTCACATGGACTGCAGAAGCAAGTAGGGGTTTCCATCCTCATATCAAATAAAGTAGACATCAAACTAAAGTCAATAAAAAAGGATAAAGAAAGACACTACATAAGGCTCAAGGAACCATACACCAACAAGCCATAACAATTATAAATATATATGCCCCAAACAATGGAGCAGCTATGTTCATCAAACAAATTCTTCTCAAGTTCAAGAGTCAAATAGACCACAAAAAATTTGGGGGTGACTTTAACATACCTCTTTCATCGCTAGATAGATCTTCCAAACAAAAGCTGAACAAAGAAACTACAAAACTCAATAATGCAATCAGTAACTTAGACTTAACTGACATATATAGAATATTCCATCCTTTGATGAGAGAATATACTTTCTTCTCACAGCACATGGATCTTTATCTAAAATAAACCATATACTATGCCACAAGCAACTCTTAGCAAATGCAAAAAAGTAGAGATACTACCCTGCGTTCTATCAGATCATAATGGAATGAAATTTGAAATCAATGATAAAATAAGAAATAAAATCCACTCCAACACCTATAGACTAAATAATATGCTACTGAATGAACAATGGATTACATAAAATATCAAGGAGGATATCAAAATAATTTTAAATGTGAATGAGAACACAGATTTAACATATCAAAGTCTCTGGGATAATATGGAAGGAGTTCTAAGAGGAAAGTTCATTGCATGGAGTTCATTCCTTAAAAGAAGAAAAAGTCAACAGTTAAATAACTTCACATTACATCTCAAAGCTCTAGAAAAAGAAGAAAAAATCAACATCAAAAGCAGCAGAAGACAGGAAATTATTGAAATCAGAGCTGAAATCAATAAAATGGAAACAAAAGAAAAAATTGAAAAAAATTACAGAACAAAAAGTTGGTTCTTTGAAAAAATAAATAAAATTGATAGACCCTTAGTCATGCTAATGAAGAGAAGAAGGGAGAAAACTCAAATCATTAACACATGTGATGAAAAAGAAAATATCACAAGAGACACTACAGAAATACAGAAGATAATTAGAAATTATTTTGAAAACCTGTACTCCAATAAAATAGAAAATGTTGAAGGCATCAACAAATTTCTAGAGTCATATAACTTGCCCAAATTTAATCAGGATGATATACACAATTTAAACAGAACAATTTCAAGTGACAGAATAGAAGATACCATCAAAAGACTACCAACCAAGAAAAGCACAGGACTGAAAGGCCACACAGCCAAGTTCTAAAAGACAAACCACAAAAAGTGTGGGCGAGGATGTGGGGGGAAAAGGTACACTCATACGCTGGGAGTGGGACTGAAAATTGGTGCAGCCAATATGGAAAGCAGTATGGAGATTTCTTGGAAAATTGGGAATGGAACCACCATTTGACCCAGATATCCCTCTCCTCAGTCTATATTCAAAGGTCTTAAAATAGGGACATAGCCAGGGACATAGCCACATCAATGTTTGTAGCAGAACAATTCACAATAGCTGAACTGTGGAACCAACCTAGATGCCCTTCAGTAAATGAATGGATAAAAAATAATGTGGCATTATACACAATGGAATATTACTTGGCAATAAAAGAGAACAAAATCATGGCATTTTCGGGTAAATGGATGGAGTTAAAGAAGATAATGCTAAGTAAAGGTAGCCAATCCCCCCAAAAAAACAAATGCCAAATTTTTCTTTGCTATAAGGAGGCTGATCCACAGTGGGCTAGGAAGGGGGATCATGGGAGGAATAGATGAACTCTAGATAAGGCAGAGGGGTTGGAGGGGAAGGGAGGGGACATGGGATTATAAATGATGGTGGAATGCGATGGACATTATTATCCTAAGTACATGTATGAAGACTTGAATTGGTGTGAATATACCTTGTATACAACCAGAGAGATGAAAAATTGTGCTTTACATGTGTAATAAGAATTTTAATGTATTCTGCCATCACATATAAATTTTAAAAAAAGAAAACAAATTCAAATGATGAAGTTTTAATCCTGTTGTCTGTAAATCATCTTTAATTATTTTCTTCAAATCTATTGAGATGTATAGATAAGAACACATTGGCATCAAAAAATTTGTACTAAATCACCTGCCTGAATATTTTAATATCTCCTTTTACTAAAATCACAATATATATATATATATATATATATATATATATATATATATACACACACACACACACACACACACAGTAATATATTTAGTTCTAATTTACTTTCTTAAGTATGTTTATATTGTTTTACTCTGTAAGGTTTTTTTATTTTTTTTTCTAAAAGCCAAAGCCACATTTATATTTCTCTAGATTCCTTAATGTGTAAAATGGGCATCCACTGAAATTAAGATTAATTTAAAGTGTCCAAATATGGTTCTATTAAAATTAAACAGAAAAAGGAAATCATAGGGGCTACTGACATTATGATGTTTAATTTTAATAGAACCATATTTGGAGCTGGGAAGGGCAAGTGGAAGTACTAGGAACTGAAATGAAGCAGTTATTTTCCATGCATGAATGACAAAGTAAAAATGAACGCCACTATTATGTATAACTAGAATGCACCAATAAAAACATCTTAAATTTTTTAAAAAGCATTAAATTGTATTTATCATCAAATACAAATAGAACTCTAAAAATACCCATTTAGCCAATTGCTTTATTAAAATAAAATTTAGAATAAAGTAACTTCTTATATCATTTATTAAATATCATAGATCAAATAAAACTTTTTTTTTCTGTATAATATCCAATATCTGGTAACTTGTTTATCTTGGTACTTCAAGGAGAACCTATATAAATATGGCTCAGCTTCCCCTCCTGTGATTCTTTCTATTCACCAGTGAATTCAACAGTTTGCACTGGTTCACAGATGAAAATTTTCTGTACATTTGACAGCAACCCAGCAAGTGGGGGAAGAGAAGGAGCAATTAACAATAAACTCAATTGTCACTTCAACCAAATAATCTGTCTGTAATCACTAAATTATTCTTGGTGGATTCATTGTTCTATTTACCTCCCCCAAGAAAATAAATCTTAAGTAAATCTATATGCATCATAGTCATAGAAGAACATCTGTAAGTGATGTTATATGAATAAAATGTGTGTAAATGCATAAACATATGAGTTTTTTTTTTTAATAATGGTTATACTGCTTAGTATAAGTAGAATTCAGTTGAGTATGTTAATCACTATTCACTCAAAACAATTTTAAAAATCAAGTAATTCCTGAAAATTCAACAGTTTATGTATTTTATATATTTTAAGTAATGTCCTTACCTCAAAGGAATCCACCTCTTCAGAAAAGTTAATAAAAAATAGCAATCCATAGCACCATAAAAACTAATACATGTAGAGCATCAGTAAAAATATACTGCCTATTTATTTTCCCCCTGAATTCCTAAACTTATTTCCCCCCCGCCAGGCTGGTTTATCTTATGGGAATCTTTGCTTACTTTCTTTTCTGAGTACATCAGAAAGCAAGTAATTGGCTGATATTCTAAATTGAAATTATCAAACATAAAAATATATTTTTCTGAACACCAGGAAATATCTCAATGATCTATCAAAAAATAAGATTTGAAAATAAATGAAGCAAGTATGCTAATGTCTCAGAAATTTTGAAAAGCTTCAGTAACAATAACCAAAAAAATTCAACTCTTTCACTTTTGGAATGTTTGTAAAAATGAGAATAGAGTCGTTTCATATTCTTTTAAGAGGAGCTAATCAAGACTGGGCTCACATGATGCAAATAGTTTGCTCTCTTTTTTCACAGTTAATATGACCAGATAGGTCATATCAGCACCAAAATAGCTACTGTGAAAACATGAAAGAACAATGATAGTTTACATATATACAAGTATTTTTTACAATCCTTTATATCTTACTAATTGATTACTTTTTTACCTTACCATCCTTGAGGTACAATCAATCACTATCACTAATATAGTTTATGAATATTTATTCATTAAATATTGCAAGTAAGACAACACCACAAAGTTTCATTCAGTAGCTCTTACAGTTTTCAAATGCCCATTATGCTTCTATAAGCCTACAATGGCTTGCTAAAGTTCTTCTAAACTACTGGAAAAAATATCAGTTTCAAGGGAATTTGTAAATTTTAACAATATTTATAAAATAATTAAATTATGATTGTATATAGTACTACAAGAGCTAAGAATAGCACATCAAGCAATTTATTTCTAGTATTCTGCTGAACATGTCTAAAGTAATCATTAATATTACTTAGTGAACACAAATATACTTCATATATTATATTTACAATACCGATAAATTCTATAAAACAATGACTCTCAACTATATTACTCACAAAAAGAAAATTTTATTTGGGGCCTTTATACCAAAAGGAAATTAATCATTTGATGGGTGAATGGTAAATGAACTATTTTCCATAAGTTAATCAGAAAACAATAATATGGCTCTTAATAGTTCATCTGCAAATACTTTTCAATAATAACTATACATTTAATCATCTAATTTGGAAATGTATATATTTGAATGAAATATCACCTTAAAAATGTGATGTGTAAACAATATAAATTTTTTTTTTATCTATCAAGCACTTTTTCAGGAATAGTTTAAAAAGCTTTTCTTATTAAGAAAGATTTGACAAACACATGCTAATGCCGGCTCTGACTTTTTTAGAGATTTCCTTACAATTTACATCCTCAATTTGGGTGTTTTAAGCCAGGAATATTAAGTCAGTTTGGGTTTAATAGTGCTTGCTCTATAAACACACTTACCTGTTTGTGACACACATCTTCCACATATTAATTCTGCGTAAATGGGAAAGTTACTTAAATTTTTTGTGCCACAGAAAACAGATCAACAAAATTGGTCCCAATACAATAGTTTAAGATTCAACCTGAAAACAGGTCCAATAAAATTTATTTAAATATATTTTTATTTTTTGCTAATTTACACACTTACTGATAAATTTAGACAAATTAGAGAATTTATAAGGAAAATAATTCATAGAAAATTTTCAAAAAATTGAATTAATTTTCCTTTTAAAAACCTCATAATAGATATTAACAATAGAAATATTAGACTAATACATTCTAACTTCTATTTAATGAGTACTTGCCACTTTGACTTTACTATGTTTGTACATATACAAAACTATAGTTTATATTATTTTCAAGCCTAGTTTATCCAGTAAGTCATGTTTTAAAGACTCCAAAACCTTTTTAATTTTCCACAATACCTAACATTAAACATTATGTGCTTAGGAAGAAAATCTGGTAATTGTGTCATTCAGGAGTGGAAAACTTGACAATTATAAGGTCAGAACTAATATTTTTCAATCCAGGTTATGAAAATAGAGTATAGTCTCCTAGAAAAATGAAAACAATTTTTAGATAACTAAAAATCAAATCTATCAAAATACTGAAAAACATGGGAAGATCATTTAAATATGTGAAAATAATGTTGAATCATCTGTTTCTGTTCATACACACAATTATTTTTTTAAATAACAAATGTCCCAAGTTAGATCTTTGAAGACATCAATGAACTATAAAGATGTTTGTCACAAAATATGTTCAATCAATACACTGAATTTTTTAATATTTATTTTTTAGTTTTAGGTAGACTCAATATCTTTATTTTATTTTTATATGGTGCTAAGGATCTGTGCCTCACATATGCTAGGCAAGCACTCTACCACTGAGCCACAACCCCAGCCAAATATATTGAATTTTTGTTCACTTAAAATGTACTTAATTGTACCTGTAAATCTTCAAGCTTTTATGTTTCAGTCCTGCTGAAGCAAAAGACAATTTGTTCTCACACACACACACAAAAAAAGATCCAAAGAACAAAGAGAGAAGTCAGAAGAGAGAGATCACTTTGCTCAGCAACTTCTGATCTTTTCAATCAGACTTTAATTTTCTGGGATTTGTAATTTATTCATTGATTCAGATTTTTACTCTACTGCTTTTTAATTCCCTAATTTTATATGATATCTATGTTTTTTCTTTTTCCCTTGGGAACTATTATTTTCATTTAAAAAGATTTTCATGATTATGTTCTGTCTAATTTCTATGGTGTGTTGTTCTATATATGTTATAACATATTTGGGTTAATCTTAATCTCCCATTGGTGTATTTACAATAGTACAATGGACAGAATAACTGTGCTTCCCTCCTTCAAAATTCTTATGTTGAAAATCTAATCCCAATGTGGTAGTATTTGGAGGTGGGACTTTGGAAGGAAATTTGTCATGAAGCTTGTTCCCTTATTCCCTTATGAATGGGAGAAATATGTGCCCTTATACAAGCAGTTTATCTGGCATTGAACATTACACATGAGATTATAAGAAGAGTGCTCTTATCAGAATTCAATCATGCCAATGCCCTGATCTTAGTTTCCTAGCCTGCAGACTGGGTAAGCTTTTCATAGTGGCTTAAGTGACTAAGACAGTTAGGAAGTCTATTTCTTACAGCTATTTTTCCAGTGAACTTGGATATACTACATTCTTCAGTGTGCTTCTTCTAAAGTTTTAGGACCACTTACAGCACTTCCTAGTTCTTCATAGATGAAATGGTCTCTCTTCTCCCTCCATTCTGTATTGATGGCAGTATTTGGGTGTTAAATCCAATCTTTGCTAAGTTCTCCATTTAAAATGAGATGAGCTAAAGTTCTTATCTGCTGCAGATGGTAGTCAAGCATTGATCTGAGATATTTCTCAGTTCTCTGTCAAGCACTCTTACTTTTATTTTTCTTCAATATTAGACATGTTTTGGTGCTTTCCAATGGAAAGAAGAGTGAATCTTTCAGTATTCTAAGGGTACAAGTAGTCATTCACCAAATCTCAGACTCCAGTCATCTTGAACCCACATATCAACACCAAGTCGCTAAAAGACTACTTTTATTTACTTTTTTAAAAATTAAATTTGCAGTAACTATGATCAATAAAAAGAAATTTAACAAAATCCTCACTAATTTTTTTTCCAAAATTAATATCAATGCATGGTTATTCCCATAACCCTGGTGTCTTTTACTTCTGCAAGGTCTAAAGCACAAGATCTTACTGTGCCTGCCATGGGGAAAAAAAAAAATCACCAGGCAATTCGTGTACAGTTGTGTGAAGAAACCAAACTACTTGTGAAAGTAGGGGAGATAATTTTTAAATTAAAATGCTTCTTTAATCAACAAATATATGGCCATGCTGAGCTATTACTAGCAGAACATGATAAAATAAAATTTATATTGTACCATTCCCTTGGGGTCATGTAAGTTATAACAAGGAAAGTGAACAAGTCATGAAATCATCTGTGGCCTTAAAATCATCTGTGTCCTTAACTATCACATAATGTTGTAAGAATCATTTAAGGCCATACATTTTGCAATACCCCATAAAGATGGAGAAAGGAAGGTTTTCTGCTTCAGTACCATGTGGGAGTGGAGACTTACAATGAGCTTCTCTTTAAAAACTGAAAGTATGAATGAAATATATGCACATATATTTATATTTATTTCATTTATATATTTATATATAACTCATATTTATATATATAAATATATATATTGACAATTAAGGGTCAGAATTAATACATATGTATAAATATATATAAATGTGCATATATATACATATATATATATATATATATATATATATATATATATATAGTGATAAGGAAGTAAAATATTAATAAATTTCAGACAAGTGCTCAAAACACCGCAGTTGAGAAGTAAGAAAGATAAGCAGCTGACTTTGCTCTGGAGGTATTTGCAAAATCAGTGAGATTGAAATGTGGTTTTTGAGCCTCGAAAGACATATAATAAAGAAACAGAACTCTGGGAGAAAAGGTTAATAAGAATCCTACTGACAGTAACTTTGTGATCTCTAGTAATCTTTATGTCAATGTATGATAAAACAGAAACTGTCTTCTATCTTAACTGAGAACAACAACAACAACAACAACAAATATTAAGTTTGGATTTCAAGTAGGAAACGAAGCATTTCCTTGAGATTTTGGGACTATAAACATGCCTCATTCAAAAAACAAATGTGGTCTGAAAAAATTCAAACTGAGAATTTAATCTGGAAAATTAAAATCCATAGCCTCTGTGAAACAAAACCTCTTTGAAATGTTCTAGGTGTCTTAGCTTACATTTCTCCCCATAAAGTGCATTTTCTAGAGTTTCACAGGCTAATAAATAGGTCAATGGCACCATGGTATTACTGCCACACAGCTACTTGCTTCCTGAAGGGTGTACTGGGGAAGTCCTTACACTGTAAGCAAGGAGTAAGTAAACTGTGCTGTTTGGTGTTTGAGGAGCATGTTTGTCTCCTTTCTCAAAAAGTGATAGGTTAATACTCAAAGCATAGGTGAAACAAAATATCACATAATACCCTATAATTAGGTACAAATATTAAGTGTCAATCAAAAAATAATTTAAAAAAAACTAGTACTAGGCCTTTTGTCTTGGATGCTAAGTTAATACTACAAACTATTGTCACCTGCCAGCTCGGCTGCCAACTAAAAATCCACAAAGACACAGAAATACCTTTTTTTTTGGTGGGGGGGAATGTCAGGGATATCTCTGAGACCTCAGGTGTCAGTGCCAGCTCCCATGCTGGAGGGCAAGGGGAGCAAGGGAGGCAAGAGGCCAGAGAGCAAGCACACCTGAAAACCCCCTAGGTATTGGGGAAAAGCCATTCATAGAATATTCCACACAAATAAGGCAAGGCATATGGTTTCAGTTGGTGGAGTCTTGCTTGGTGATGTCCTCTGGTCAGCAAGTTGATTGACATCTTGGAAAGCCACACCCATCTCAGGTGCTGTGTAGGCTCACAGGCAGAGCGAGAGAAAAGGCACACGTACATTGCACAGCCCAATAAAACAGCAATGTCAGGACAGACCCCTCATACAGCTCAAATGTGCATAGCTTACACACACAGCCTGTGGCTGGCTCGCAACAGATTATAGTAAGGGAAGGTATCATACTTGTCACCTATGCAGCCATGGGGTAGACTGAGGCACAGTTCAGCTGAGCTCTCAGAGGACATGTAGGTAACACCAACTTGGGGGCCTATGAGTGAGTCACCTGGCTCTACTTCTTCTCAGGTTTGCTCATCCCACTTTGCTCCAGCAAAAAGCACTTGTACCATAATAAAGCTGTCCCTGTTGAGTCATGTTAATTGCAAAATTTAAACATATGAACAATTGTATTAAGCCATGAGTACTGGGATTTTTTTTTTTTTTTTTTGCTTATTTAACTAGGTTTTTATGTTGAGATAATTTTAAATTTGCTTGCAATTTTTAGAAACAGTACAAAGATCTCTTATGTTCTTACCTCAGTCTCTATCACTGGGAGCATTTTGGAAAGGAAGGAAGCATTATTATAACGAGTAATGGACAATGACTTAGTCAAAATAATGAACATTTCTATTGTAAGTATCTTTCTTATTGTCACTTTATAGTTACACCCACTTCCCTCTCATTGCTGAATTCGGACAACCATCCATCTTTTCTCCATTTTTTATAATTTTGTCATTACAAGAATGCATACAAGTAAAATTGTATAGCATACTATATTTTAGAATTGACATTTTTTCCAGTTTAATTACCTGAATGCTTACCCCAAATTTTTCCTGAACATCAATAATTTGCTACAGATGTTGCCCAGTAGTATTTTATGTTACAGTTTTACTCAAGTTTTCAATTATTTAACAATTGAATATTTATATTATTTCCAGTTTGGGGTTATTATAAGTAAAACTGCTATAAACATTTATGTAGAGACTTGGGGGTGAATATAAGCTTTTATTTTTCTGGGTTGAATGCCCAAGACTACATTCTCTGGGTCACATGGCGGTTGCATTTTGAGTTTAAAAAGAAACAGCCTTTTTTACAAATCACTGCAAGTTTTATACACCCATGAGCAATATGAATATTCTAGTTTCTCCACATCCTCAGAGGCTGTCCTTTGGTTAGCATTACTGTCATGGATAACCTTATTGCTTATGCTTTTTTTAACTGTAAGCATTCTGATAGATGTATAGAGCTATTTCATTGTGGTTGTGATTTGTGTTTCCTAACGTCTAATGATGTTGAACATCTTTTCAAGTGGTAAATTGCCATCTGTACATCTTCTTCAGTGGAATATCTTTTCATATCTTTTGATCATTATCTAATTGGATTGTTTGTTTTATAAAGCTGAATTTGAGACTTCATTATAGATTCTATATACAATTCCTTATTTGATATGTGCTTTGCAAATACTTCCTCTCACTTTTGTAGCTTGCCCTTTCATCCTCTTCACATGATTTTTTTAATATTATTTTAATTTTCATGATTCAAATTTATCAGTCTTTTTCTTTTATGGATCATTTCTTTGATGTTAAATCTAAGACCTCTTTTGTCTTGTACCCTGAAGTATTTTAATTTTTAATAAGTTTTACAGTCATCATATATATTTTTTATATGTGATCATTTTTATTATATTTGATAATTTTTCTGTTTTTTTTGTTGTTGTTTTTGTTTGTTTGTTTTATTTGCTCTTTGTTTTTTTTCTGTTTGGGGCTTTCCCTGTTGTCTATATATAGATAATTTACTACCCAGAACCACTTTTTGAAAAAACTTTATTGACTTACTTTCAGACATTTGTCAAAACTCTGCTGGGCACACTTGAGTTCTGTACTGCTCATAGTGTATACAGTTCTGAGGAATGCAGGTGTGTGGTACAGACAGATAGGTTTGTTTTTCTGCATTTTTATTCCTTTCCATAATTGATTTATGTGTATTAATTCCTTTGCTTTTCTACTCACAATTCAGAGTAAACTTGTTTATAACTTTGTTAAAAAAAGTCTTCCTGAGATTTTAGTAGACTTTTAAATAAATCTTAATTATGTGGACTTTTTAAATGTTTCTAAATGTGCGTGTTTTCCTAATTGTGCATGTGTCTCACGGGGCATATGAAGTAAATAGCTTAAATCCTCTTCTTCTCTTCCTCTTTTCCAAATTCTGGAACAAATAGTACTCATATACCAGGTCTCCTGAATATATCCTCCAATTCTTATTTTCACTTAAAATACCCAAATTTTATGTTATCCTAACATATTGCATAATAAATATATAGTTTTTTTTCTATACATCTTACATGTTTATCAGGGTTTTGATTGATTTTTATTTGAATCATTTAGATTTTTATGTCAGGCAATTTTTATTTTATAATTACAATGAAGTAATTGTAATTGAATGAAAAAAGAAAACACAATAGGAAAGTGTGGAAAACTTAATGAAACACAATTTTCAGTGTCTGTTTCCTATTCATCTCAGAATTATATACAAAAAAAGAAATAAAAAGGAGCTAAATACTACATCCCAACATTATAAATATTCAAATAACTTTTTTAAATAACTAAGTACTATATACAAAATTAATTCTGTACTTTAGGTACCAATTGAATCTTAACTCTGTTTTAAAGCAATATTTTCTTAAAGATAAATTCAGGTGAAAATTATACAAATAGAACTGTAGAACTATAAATTGATCCAAAGTAATTTTAACTCATTTTTGAGAGGATAAGACAAAGAGGAAATGATAAACTTTCCAGAAACAATAATGGATACAAGAGTACACACAAGAACAATGTGTAGAAGAATATCTTCCCCTCCAAAAAAGTGTGTTTTTTGAGAATTTATTTAAGAAACAAAAGAAAGAAATATATCACTTCTTAAAACTTAGAAAAGCCAAAGTAAACTAACTGAAGACTCTAATAAAAGAATAAAAGACAAAAGTAGAGCTGTCCATGGTAGCACATGCCTTTAATTTTCAGCTATTCAAGAGGCTGAGGCAGGAGAATCTCAAATTCCAGGCCTCTGTGGGCAACTGATTCAAATTCTGTCTCTAATAATGAGATTGATGATTGCTTTCTTTTTTCCCTGGTGATTTTAGTTATACATGACAATAGGATTCATTTTGATATAATTCTTTTAAAGTCATTCCCCAGTACTTGACTTCCCCTGCAGTCCTCCCACCCTTTGTTGGATGTACATGATGGTGAGAGTCACTATGGTATATTCACGTATGTAGTTAGGAAGGTTAGGTCTGATTCATTCCAATGGCTTTCCCTATCCCATCCATCCTGTCTTCCCTTTACCACCCTTTGTTTACTCCAGAATCTTTCTTCTATTCTATTTCTATTACCTCCACCTCTTTGTTTTGTATCAGCTCTACTTATCAGAGAAAACCTTCGACCTTTGACATTTTGAGTCCGGTTTATTTTACTTAGCATGATAGTCTTCAGTTCCATCTATTTAGCAGCAATCACATAAAATTGTTCTTATTTATGACTCAGTAATAATCTATTGTGTATATATACCACATTCTCTTTATCGATTCATGTGTTGAAGTGCACCTAGTTTGGCTCTATAGCTTGGCTACTGTACATTGTGCTGCTATAAACACTGTTGTGGCTGCATCTCTATAGTATGCAGATTATAAGTCGTTTGTATATATAACACAGAGTGGGATACCTGGGTCATGTAGTGGTTCTATTCCTAGTTTTTTGAGGAATCTCAATACTACTTTCCAGAGGAGTTCACTAATTTGAAACAATGTATGAGTGATTTTTTTACCCATGCCCTTGACATTTATTGTTACTTGTATTCTTGACCATTGCCATTCTGCCTGGAGTGAGATGAAATTTCAAAAGAGTTTCGATTTTTATTTCTCTAATTGTGAGAGATGTTGAACTTTCTCTATTTCTAAAAAAATATAAAATATTCCTACCAAAGGAAAAATAATACAGGATAATACAGGAATCCAAGAGAGTCTAATTTAAAAATGTAATTGAAAATAATTAAGAAAATTTAGTTTTACTTGCAAAATAATATATACATTTAAATATAATAGATTTTTAATATTTTATCCATAAGAAACTACCAACAAAATGTCATAGATTGTTCTATTGACAATGGTAACAGAAATAAATTATAGCTTTAATAAGGAATCAGTAATTTTGTACAAAGAAGCTAGTAGACTCTTACGAATTCTGCAGAAGTACAGATCTCTTTTATGACAGTTACTAAAGATTCATGAAGGTCTGATTGAAGTCACCTGCCCCTTTAGAAGTAGTCTCATAAATACTTTGGCAGGCAAAGTACAGACATGTAATGAACAATGACTCGAACACTTAAATTGCCCATATTTTAAGCCAAAATCTTTAAGTGAGGGCTTAAATGTATCTGGTGACACATTGGATTTCATTACCACCTTTGCTGTTTGTTCCCCATCCAGCAGTGATGACGGAGTGGCAGAAGCTTTGTCTTGTCTACCCAATACCAGCTGATGTCATAAGAGAGACATATCATTAAGGTCAGGGAAGAATATTCCATGGGAGCTCATTCTTTCATCAATGGATGCTTCATCCTTAGAGGTGACACCCATATTAATTTCAATATTAATCCAATATTAATTTCAGATTATATACTCCCATCCCTTTAACTCTTACCTACTTCCTATTGCAGATTACCCAAAGAACAATTCAGTTCACATTCAACTTTGTATGGGGACATTGTCAACATTCCCAACCAAATGCTTTTCCTTCCTCTAGGCCCATTTTTCTTTAACCTCATATCACACTTATGCAAACAGTACTCAATGAATCAACAACAATGTCCAGAATATCCTTCTGGGAAGAAGGAAACTTGGCCTCAAGGATCTTTGGCCTCTGAGTATTTAAGGGACACTTCACAAAACCACATATATATCCATTCCCTAAAAGGAAATATTGTATCAAGATGAACCTATCCCTATGCTATTATATTTTAAGAAACTCAATCTATGGCAACTTGTATATTTGTGTCTCACCTATGAAATATACCACAGCAACAATTTTAATGAACTTTGTTGTTATAGCCATTTTAAGATTACAGTGAAAAGAAAACAGTACTAAGTTCCTTTATACATTATTTCTACTTCATGCAGATTCTATTATTATTCATGCCTTGCCTTAGTTTGGTGCATTTCTAAAAATGATGAACTGGAATTGATACCTGATTGTATCTCAAGTTTGTAGTTTACATTGTGGCTCATTTTTTATGTTATTTCAACAAATATGTAATGCCACGTGTAGACCATCACATGGCATTTCAAACTGGGTCTTTCACTTAGTGATATGCACTGCTTATAATATTTACCTATTCACTTATTCAACTACATATTGATTGGTCCCAATTTTTAGCATTTGTGGATATGACTGTTATCAATATTTATTTTCAGGTTATTATATGGACATAAATTCTCAACTATTTGGATAAATAACCAGCAGCATGAATTCTAGATTTCATGATAAACCTATGTTTAGCATTGTAAGAAACTGACAAATAATCTTCCAAAGTTGGCATTCTAACAGCAATGCATGATAATTTCTGTTATGTCACGCTTAAAACTCTGAAAAGAGACACATTGGACAGAACAAACAAAAAAAAAAGTAAACAGTAATAAAGAAAACTTTAAATCTGGGACCATGTTTCTAGATACTCATTTGAGCATTATTGAGAAAACAAGACATTATTAATCACAAAGTTCTGCATTAAGACAGTGATAAATATAACACAGAGGGGAATTATATTTTGGAAATAACTAATATATATTTTATTTTATTTTTTGTGCAATACTGGACATTGAACCAAGAGGTACTCTCTCCTGAGAACCATCTCCAGCTCTCCCCTCTTTTTTATTTTACTTTGAGACAGGGTCCTACTAAGTTATTCAAGCTGAAATCAAATTTACTATCCTCTTATCATAGGCTACCAAGTCACTGGGATATACACTACCACATCTGGCTTCACAATTCCCATTTTAGAAGCAAATTATGAAAATAAGATAAATTGAATAAATCTTTCCATATCAGTGCTCTGGAACACAAATATAAAATCATGATGCTCTCATTATTTGGAATTACTAAGATCTGATCTAGTACTTACAGTTTAACAACAACAAAAATAGTCCATACAGTTCAGTTTTGGTTTTTTTCTTAATTAGGAAGTTTTGCCAATAGATTCAGTAAATTAGTAGTCTCTGTGAATTATTTTTATCTGAAGTGTATTAGAAGACATAAAAGTATATTGTATATTAAATGCAATTTATATACTATGTACTGCTTCCAATAATTTTTAGTGAAAATTGATTATAAATGAATATAATGAATATTAATGTATGCACAGAAAAAAGTCTACCTATAAGGTGACCTAGTAATTAGTTTGACATTAATTGATACTTATATGACTTGAAAAACTTAACTATGGAATATAATCTTTGTTCATAAGAAAATTCAAAGTTTTAAGGTAATATGCATCTTTTTTATTACCTACCTTCAATATTGTTTTCACCAAAGGACAATGATTTATTCTTGGAATTATATTCTCCATATAAAATCAAGAAGAGTAAACAGACGCATTTAATTTGTACTCATTAGGACAATTTAAACTCTATATTGATGCTGTTAGATAGCAATTTAATAATACCACTTATAATGAAATGCCAAAATTAAGTATCAGGTAGAAAATTAGGGCAGAAGAGTTTAAATTCATGACTGGAAGGTAAATGAGCAAAAGTTTGCAAATCATTAAACTTTTAATTTCCTTTAAATTTATCTCAGATTTAGTCTTTTGGATTTCAGTGAGTTCCAATTTAATGTGATATCTATTGAAATAATAAGATTTATAGAAGAGATGTATTGTGATTTTTAATAGTTTTACTGAAATACATTTCAGTATGAGACTGAATCCAGCTAAGCATTAAGATGGTGAACTAAATGAACTATTTGGTTCTCAGAATAAATGACAGTTCATAGATCATTCATTACAATTTCAGTGCAGCAAACAGAAATTATAATGCTTTCAAACTAAGCAATAATTTGAAAGACTTGGAAAAGGTTATTAGCACTTTATATTAGAAGGAGAGCAGAAAAGAAAGAACAGTGAATTCAATACCATTTTACAAGTATAATTTCCATAATCTAGTACAGTAAAGTTTTATGAAAAAGAAGCATTCACTGATTTACCTCTATTTTTATTGAGTATAATATTTTACATTGCACCATGAATTTAGATGAGACCAACAAAAGTATAACAAATGGTGTATTTTCTCCCATTTCAAAATGTAGCTGTATTTGTACCCCTTATTTAGAACTTGAAACCACTAAAATATTGGCCTGCACATAAATCATGCAGTAAGTACTCTGCAAAACTTGAAGGCTTCTTTTCACATTTATATCCTGAGTACATTTTCTTATTTCTCCTGTGTCTTGTTCCTACATTTCAAGAGTCATTCTCTCATTTTTTGTCCCTCATTTATTGCACCAACTTCTGTACTATAAGAGCATTATTTAATGAAAGAAAACATGGTTTTGTGGTATAAGTTTTGCCTACTGATGGGGGATAATTAGTTGGAGGAAATAAACTATAACAATGTATCCTAAGTGATTTAGACCCAAGCAATTCTTTTTTCTCATCTCCAGCAATCCCTCCAACCCATCTCCGTCTTTGCCCCTGGCAAAACATCCTCACTGGGAAACTAGTACCCTAGTCAAAATCACCATCACTTCCCTAGCATGGAGAGTTACTGGAACATTCTCATTGACCTATCTGCAATATTTCGTTTTGAGGGGTTTTGCATAATTTTAAGATTCAAGTTTACATTCACAGCCAACATTAATCAAGTTTTCCAAGAGTCTGGTAGTGAATTTTTCCTATTACTATATGATTACATGACCAGGGTAACTCTACATCATAGACATCCAGAAGAATGAGATGTTATTCTCTGTCTATGTATGATGTGTCAAATGCTCAGGTGCCTTCACTTTATACTTACAAATCACTGTTGATATTTTCCCCAGTACCTTCATGTTTCATAATGACCTAATATTTACTGGTTTATCTTTCCTACTAGAATGAAATTACTGATTACTGGGAAAATAGTATGTTTTATTTTTATTAATTTTTTTACATTTAACTTAGAAGCTATGAAAATTAAAGAAAGAAACTAATAATGAAAGCTTCTATGCATATGAAATAGAAGAAAAGTTACAATATAAAATGTACCAAAGCCAACAGATTCTTTTTTGTGAAGACTAAAGATATTACTAAATATGGTTTTAAGAGTTGAGGAGGAATAGAGACGGCAGAGACAATATTAAACATGAAAAGATCATAACTTAAATTATAAGACGTTATAGAAAGTCATAGAAACAAACTTGCTTTACCACGTTTGGTTAAAAAGCTAATAGACAGTCTTGAAATAGAACTTCAATACGCTAACTTAGTTTTTAAAATTAAATTTAGATTAATTAAACATCCAAGAAATAATGACATGGAACCCAACAAGCTCCTTAATCAAAATACAGCAAAATGAAAGATAAAATGTGGAAAAGTATTTTTAAATGTAAATTAGACTGTGAAGGCCCAATATATACTTGAACAGATTCCACAAACTAAAGAAGACTATGAAAAAGTCTTCAGTCCTATATCTAGGAAACAAAAAATTTTCAGTAAGAAAATAAAATAAAAAGCATAAAAAAAGAAAAGAAAAAAGAAAGAAAGAAAAATAAAAGAATTAAAGAAAATTAAACAAATCTATAAATAATAAACAATTATATGTTAGAAAATATGAAAAAAAAACAACAAAAATAAACAAATCTGATTATAACACTATTCTAGCTAAAATGCCTTTGAACAACTAGCAAATACATTGTTTTCAGCAAAAACTGAGCTAAGCATTTCCAAATCATAGCTTGAGAAAAAAAAATGACTAAAGCAGAGATTTCACAATAAATAAAAAATCTAATTCTAGGAACAATGGAGAAGACAAGCACAATGCAGAGAGAGAGGGAGAGGATAAAAATTAATGTTTGGATAAATATAAATAACAATATACTTTTAAAGGAATATGACAGAACTATCTAGTTTTTACTTTATCTTCAAAGTAAAAACTAATGTGTTGAATGTAAATAACATAAGAAGTTGAAAAGAAATAGTGGAAGTTATAAGTCAGAGTAGAATTCTAGTGTACCTGTCCCTGTGTGCTGTTCTGGAGGAAGATAGATCAGTGTGCTTCATAATATTTAAGTCAAGTATACATGGTACAAACATAAGAACAGAGGTAAAATTATTTATTAACATTTTAACTTCCAGTAATGTAAGGCAGAGGAAATATTCTCTGACATTGTAAAACAAATAAAATAAAATGGGAAAAGTGAAAAAACAAAAATTAATTATCAAAACAACAGGAAGCAGGAAAAACAAACTTGTCCACCTCTCAACACAGAAAAAAAAAGGCATGGCAAGTATAAAATGCAAAAGAAGTCACTAGCAACAAGTCCAAATCGTCACAAATAAACAGGTTTAACGATTGCATTCATATTTCACTAAAAAAGAATGTTCAGATTATAATTTGTATGTTCCTTCCTTATTTTAATAGGACACATAATGGATAAATTAAAATTAAATATTAAAAAAACACTAACAATGACAAAAGAATAACCAAAAGAATTCTGGAAGATCTTTAATAATATTGGATCAAACTTTAAGGTAAATATGTATTGGAGATAAATGGTATTTTCATATTACTGTTATAGAGAATACTTCAATAAGATGGAATTTTACAGAATTGCAAATAAAGTTCACAAACCTATACTGTTCTATAAATCAATTTCAATTTTCTTCTTTTTTTCTTTTTGGGGGTATTGGGACTATGTACCCCTGAGCTACAACTCCAGTTGAACTATTTTACTGTGTGTATTAATGCATTATAGTTTTACATTAAGAGTGGGTTTCCTTTTGACATTATCATACATAGTGAAGTGTTATTTGCTCCATTTCAGTCCCAGTACTTCCTCTTTCCATCTCCTCCCCACTCTTCCTATTTTCTTACTATATTCTGCTTGTCTTCTTTCTATTTATTTATTTATTGTTTTTTAAATGGTATTTTACCGATATCTATAAAGGTGACATTTTCTGTGGTAGATTGATACATATGGATAATGTGACCCATTTCTCTCCCCAGTTTCCCCAGTTTCCCGTCCTTTCCCTTCCATTCCGTTTTCTGCTTGCACTGACCTTCTTTCTACTTTCATTGGATCCCACCCCTTTTTACTTCCTTCTTTTTCTGTAGGTTCCACTTGTGGGTATAAACATTTGACCTCTGACTTTCTGATTCATTTATTTCACTCAACATGATGTGCTCCTATTCGTTTGATTTAGCTGCAAACGCCATGACTTCATGCTTCTTTATGATGAGGTAAAACTTCATTTTGGTGTTCATGTCTGTTTTCATGCCAAAAGCATGCGGTTTTTGTTGCTATAGTTCTCTAGGATGAGGTCTGTTATTGTGAGGCCTCCAGCACTGCTTTTATAACTCAGTATTCCTTTGACTGTTCTTTTTTAAAAAAAAAATTAAATGAATTTTAGGACTGTTATTATCTGATTCTGTGAAGAATTTCATTGGTATTTTGACAAGGATTACATTCAATTGGTATAATGATTTTGGTGTGTGGCCATTTTAACAATATTAATTCTGCCTTCCCAAGAACATGGAGGAGGTCTGTCTATCTTCTCAGATCTTCTTCAATTTCTTTTCTTCTTTCTTCATTGTTTTATAGTTTTCATTGTAGACATATTTCACCTTGTGGATTAGATTTATTCTAGATTTTTTTTTTGTGGGGTGTGTGTGATTATTTGAATGGGATGGTTTTCCTGATTTCATTCTCAGCATATTCATCGTTAGAGTATAGTAAAGCTATTAATTTATGAATGTGGATCTTGCATCCTGAGACGTCGCTGCATGTGTTTTTGAAATCTGAAGTCTTGTATTAGAATTTGTTTAGGTCTTCTTGATATAGGATCATGTCAGCAAACAGATATAATTTGACTTCTTCTTTTCCTATTTGTATCCTTTTAATTCCTTTTTTTTCCTGTTTTCTCAGTCTAGAATTAGGAGATTAGGAGTTGTTGAATAGGAACTAGGAGAGTGAACATCCTTGTCTCTTTTCTGACTTTGGAGAATTATTTTCAGTTTATCCTGTTCAGTATGTCAGTCTTGTGTCTATTACATACAGACTTATGAAGTTGAGATAAATTCCTTTTATCAGTAGTTTCTCCAGCATTTTTTAAATGAATAGTTGCTGCATTTATGAAGGATTTTTGTGTATCTGTTGAGATGATCATGTAATTTTCATCTTTAATTCTAATTGTGTGGTTAAATTACTTTTATTGATTTGTATGTGTTGAACCAACCTTGCATCATGGGATGAAACTCATTGGATCATGGTGTATAATATTATTAATGTTTTTTTGAATGCAGGATGCCAGTATTTTTAGTAAGAATTTTTGCATCTATATTTACCAGAGGAAATTGGTATGAAGTTCTCTTTCCCTGATGTGTTGTTTGGTTTGGGTATCGGGGTGAAACAGGTTTCATAGAATCAATTGGAGAGTCTTCCCTCCCTTTCTATTTCATGGAATGATTTGAGGAGGAGTAGCATTAGCACTTTAAACTAATTTTGGTAGAGCTCAGCTGAGGATTCATCTGGTCCTAGGCTTTTCTTTGTTGGAGGGTTTTTCGTTCCTGCCTCAATATCACTATTTAATATTGATCTGTTTAGATTGTCTATCTTCTCATAGTTTATTTGGACCATATTCTTTTTTTTTTTTTTGAGACAGGGTCTCATTAAGTTGCCAAGGGTGGCCTTGAACTTGCAATCCTCCTGTATCATCTTCTTGATTTACTGGGATTATCGGCATGTAGCACCTTTCCCACCTACTATGAAGCATGTTTCTCAAAAATGAGTATATGAAAAGGCACACTCAAAAAAAATGAGTATGTAGAATACTTGGAAAACACACAAAAATATGGTCACCCAGAGAACTCTGGACCTCAAAATCAGAATTAAAATTTGTAAGTATATCTCAGATTTGATTTTAAATGTTGATTCTGTTATGTAATAAATTATCCCTTCCAATTCATAAAAAATTTGTCATGATCTTAGGCATAGAGAACAGAGGAATAGGGCTGGGGATGTGGCTCAAGCGGTAGCGCGCTCGCCTGGCATGCGTGCGGCCCGGGTTCGATCCTCAGCACCACATACAAAACGAAGATGTTGTATCCGCCGATAACTAAAAAATAAATATTAAAATTAAAAAAATAAATAAATAAATAAAAAGAACAGAGGAATACAATTTTATACTGAAATGGCATATTGCTTAGTGAGAGTGAGAGGGAGATGAGTATGTAGCATCCTACAGTAAAGGTTGACTGTGTGAGTACCAGTAAAGTGTACCACTGAGAAAATAAATCCATGTGGTGAAGGAGAAACTGGATGAAATGCTCTCATCAACACAACAGTGTGTGAAGAACTCTTACTAGTGCCAGGCATCCTCTATCCAATTTTCATTTATTATCTCATATAATCTCTGAAGTGGACCAGACAGGCTTGTTCCCATTTACTGTAAGGAACCTGAGACACAATCAACATAAAACATCGTGAGATATGATAGTCAGTAAGGAGCAAACAGGGGTTTGAGCTCTGGATTATTATTTAGACTCAGAGTTAGAAATTGACATAATGGTTACATGTAAAATGTATTGCAGAGAGTAATTCAGGGAAATTAGTTCATCTTATTGTGTGTTATTTAATTATATGGGAATTAATTTTGTGCCATTTTTTATTTATAATGTTTATTTTTTATCTTTAAAGAAGAAGAAAAAAAATAAGAAGGCACCAGGTCCAATAAGCAGTAGAGCAAAATCTGTGCTAACAAAAGAAATCTATTTAATAATGGTTACCTTTATATGAGAATATCTATGCCTATATTCAGAGACAATGTCTTTTAACAGATATATAAACCTGAACGGTACCATAGATTTGAAGCTTGTATTTTTGAACAAATCTGCTGCTAGTGTTAGCACTTTCATTAATATTACACTCTGTGACTGAGTAGAACGTGCAATTTGTAATCATAAGAGGGAGAAATTAGAGTTGGACCAAAAGAAATCAGAACATTCCGGAATCTGTCTAGAAATATGAGAACTAATGATATCCCAATGATGGCTATAATTTCAGAATTTGCATGAGAAAGAGGATCTATAGCCCATCATGAATTGAGCTATGAAAGAAGGACAGAAGGCTGCTGACTCTCTCATTCTCGTTATATGAAAGAGTAATCAATGTAGATTTTTAGACAATTATTACTATGGGAAGAACATTGATTATTTGGGGAAATCTCTTTTTTTAATATTATAAAAGAGAATACTGATGTTAGGACCAGAATGTCTTATGTTTCATTAAGATAATATATCTGCACACTATCAATTTTAAATATAAAACCCTATGGAATCATCTGATTCCACAGGGTCTCAAACAGTGACTATAATATCTTTTTTAGCAATGATTGCTCTCTTTACTCCTTGGCTGGCAAGGCCCTTAGAAATTGTTTTAAAGAATACAAGCAAATTGTCATTTATTTATTCTTCACTCAACATTTACCTGTTCCTATTTTATGTCATATTCTTTTCTGGGTTCTAAGTATAAAAAAGTGAAAAAGAGGAGAAAGAGTCTTCCCAGAGGAAGTTCCAATATCAGGTTGTGTGATCTATCCATCAGTTAAGATGGTGCATTCTAATAGGTGGCACATCTGCCTTACTCCATCACTCGGGATGTGACTCTGGTTATTTCTACTGTAACAGCCACGCCTTATGAAGATAAAGTTAAGAAATCAAAATTAAAATAATAATTTGACCATCACAATTATCATGCTGAGCTAGCTTTTCAAAGTATATTTTTATTCTTGTCTTTAAGTTTATGATACATATGTGAAGATACGCTACAACTTAGGATATGCAGAAACAGAAGTCATAGAGAAAGCACAAAGAGCTTGTATGCACTGATGAAAATCTGTGAGAGGCATTCTCTGTTCTCACTGACTCAAAAAATGTTGCCACATAATGTGCCACACTTACAATCTAGTTCTTCTTATGATTAAAATACATCTGTGTTGTGGGGATTTGTTTTTTAAGAAACAAAATCCAATCTGCTAGTTGAAACCTAAGTGAATTTGTGTTTTTACAAAATCAAGGGAAAGGATGGAATATCGGGGTGTCTCAATTATGGTTCCCACAATAGCACTGCAAAGCTGTCTTTGCTGTGGAGCTGGCCCCAATGGAGTGGTAGGTATCCAGAGCTCCCCTGGAACTGCTGACTTCAAGGTTCGTAATACTATAGTAGTTGTGATTGGAAGAGGAGGGGTGGGGGTTCTTCTGGGTCTTAAACTGCTTCTCAGATTCACAGAACTCATGACTGGACGGCAAGGTGATGCGGCAAAATACCAGCGACTGAGAACCATACCAACAGAAAAGCCAGACTCAAAGTGAAGTTGGGAGACCTTCCAGACCTTTCCAGACCTTTCAAATGTACCTGATTGGCAAATCAATCCATATTCATAATCTGGGTCTATGTGTCTATAACAAAGAAATGTTCTCTTTACCACACTTGCAATGAGTGCTAAATATCAACCAATCTTCTCCTCAATAATCTCATTGTGGAAGGCAACTTGGTGAGACTCTGTTTTTAGAAAGTTGTTAAACACAAATGACAAAAGAAAATATTCCCAGGATCATCCAGTCAATGTCCTGATTAATAAACCTTCTATTTAGAACTTTTACAGCTAGCAGATAAGAAGTTTTAAAAATTATTTATTAAATGCATTCACAATATTTTTTGATTGACTTAGATGACATAGTCTTTCCTCTAACTGCATTCAGTTGTTTTTAAGACAAGTTATTAGCATAAATTAAACTTCAATTTGAATAATGTTGTCTAGAATTTCAAATTTACACACATATATATTTATATACTATATGTATTTTCAAAAAAACAAAAAATAATAATACAAATGGGGAAATGAACTAAACAGGCATTTCTTAAAAGAAGAAACACAAATGGATAACATATAAAAGAAAAATATGTTCCACATCTTTAGAAATTAGGGAAATGCAAATCAAAACTACATTTTTTACTCCATGTTGAAGGACAATTATCAAGAATAAAAATCATAATAAATGCTGGCAAGGATGTGGGGAGAAAGATATATATTGTTGGTGGGACTGCAAATTAATACAACTACTCTGAAAAACAGTATGAGGATTCTTCAAAAAACTAGGAATTGAATCATCATATCCCACCTAATCAATTCCTTGATATATATTCAAAACATCAAAAATCAGCATACTATATGAATATAGTTACATTGAAATTTACAGCAGCATAATTCACAATAGTCAAGCTAGGGAACAAAATTAGCCGCTCATCAACAGATGATCGGACAAAAACAGTGTGGTAGAAATACACAATGGATTGTACTCATCCATAAAGAAGAATGAAATTGTGACATTAGCTGGTAAATGGATGGCACTGGAGCAAATCGTGCTGAGTGAAGTTAGCCAGACTCAGACAGTCAAATGTTTTCTATCATATGCAGAAGTTAGACCAGAAGGAAGGAAGGAAGGAAGGAAGGAAGGAAGGAAGGAAGGAAGGAAGGAAGGAAGGAAGGAAGGAAGGAAGGAGAGGGTTGGATTCCATGGAAATAGGAGAGAGAGGAGTGGAACAGAAGAAGGGGACTTGGGGAGCTTTGGAGGCTGAGACAGGAGTATCTGAGTTCAAAGCCAGCCTCAGCAAATGTGCGGCATTAGCAACTCAGTGAGATCCTGTCTCTAAATAAATTTAATACAAAATAGGGCTGAGGATGTGGTTCCATGGTGGAGTGCCCCTAAGTTCAACCACCAATACAAAAAAAAAAAAAAAAATAAGACATGGAGGCTGATAGAATTAAAGTGTACTATTTACTACAAATCACAAATTAAGAGAGATAAAAATATTTGCATACATATATGGTATATAAGAATATTTGAAGAAATCAAGGAATATAGTTAGTATAATTGTAATTCATTAAGTGATTGACTTATTCTCTATTTCAAATAGAAGAGTTTCTGTCTTCACAGGATTGAATCCTCAGGGTATGTCAAAACTCCAGAAATATAATAGGGGAGCAATAAATGTTTGTTGAGATTAAGTTTAATCTCTTACAATGTCAGGGATTACCTCTTACAGACTTTCTGTTTGCTGCATGTAGTACATGACTAGATACAGAAGGTATTCTAGCGTCATTCATGCTCTGATAAAATGAGCTTGGAGAGTGATCACTTTTTTTATTTTTAATAGGAAAACTTTTTTTTTTCAAGTTAACTCTTTATCTTGTCCAACAGAAAGGACCATTTTCCTTAATTTTTCATAAAATATTATCTCAGATTTTAAAAGCACAATTTTGAATTGATTGACCAAGTTGAGTTAAGAATACTTAAGACTCTACAGAATGCATTGAAGTACACCTTTAATAAAATACGGGCTACAATCAACAGGAAAGTGTGAAGAAAATTGGAAAGGTATAAAACTTCCCAAGCATAGTTCCAGAGTCATAAAACTGTGGTAAACAACACTAATTTGTCTTGTGGACAATTAGCTACTGAAATATGTGTCATGTGTCTTCATTTCAGGGGAACAAAGGCAGAAGTTTTCTGAGGAGCATTTTATATCACACTAGTTATATTGCTGAAAGCCAGGCCTTGTAACTTGTTAAACAAAGTGCAAACCATTCATCTCCGTTTCTGTGAACAATGCACACACACTGGAAGAAATATTCAAGGGGAATTTCTAACACTGAACAACATATTAAAAATCCTTGGCAAGCACATCCTTTCCTCCTATTCAACACGGTGATGCTCACACTACCAGGTGCTACCAGAGGTAAGAGAATGGATCTAGTCCTCCACTACAGCACAAATTTACTGTACCAAAAAAGTAATCATTACAGGGCACAGGTTTTTTTTTTTTTGTTTTTGCCATTACTTAAATTTACCATAATATGTGAACATTTGATGAGTACACAAAAATTTCAGATAGGTTGTGACTAAAATATAGCATTATTTCTGGGAAATTCAGAATGTGTTATGGTTTGCATATGGAATTTCCCCCAAGGTGTCATGGTAAAAGCTTGGAAATTGATTGGGTTATTCGAGCTGTAACCTCATCAGTGGATTAATTCATCATGGCAGAATGGAAAATGGGGAGAGGGTGGACACTGTAGGAGAAGTGCCTAATTGGAGGAGTTGGAGGAAGTAGATCATAGAAGGTGTTCCTTGAAAGGGTTTTACTGTCTTTACCCATTTCTCCCTCTCCCTCTCCCTCTCTCTCTCCCTCTCCCTCTCCCTCTCTCTCTCTCCTCTCTCCTTCTCTCTCTCTCCCACCCACCACCTTCTCTGTTTCCTGGGAGCCATGAGATGAGCAGCTTTCTTCCACCATGCTCTTTAGTCATTACATTCTGCCTTACCTCAGGGCCAAAGCATTGGAGCCCAAGGCCATGTACTGAAACCATGAGGAAAAATAAATATTTCCTCTTTTAAGTTGTTTATGTCAGATATTTTTGACACAGTGACAAAAAGATGACTAACAGAGATAGGATATTGTGACTCAAATGGATAACCAAAACTAGACTTCCTACACTTTAATCCATTCTTCATCTGGAAAGATACACTGGAGAGAAAATTAAAGTCTGTGAAGTAGTAATGTTATTCAAACTCAATCTCTCCAACCACATTGTGCTCCAGAATTAAATACAGGGGAAGATGGGCTTCCACACCTGCCTCAGAAGCTAAGCTTCTCCCTTGGTCTGCATATCTCACATAACCATCTTCTAATGTGAAACATTTAAAATATCAAATATTTCTTTCTCCCAGTCTTATTCACCAAGACACATTCCTCATTAAAATAGGAAGGAAAAATTTACCTTTAAGGTGAATTCTTCACAGTCAGCAAAACTGCGGAGAGCAATTTCCTCTAACTAACTGATTTAGAAGCAAGCTGCTTTAAAAATGCAAAAGAAATTTAAAAAATGACTATCATTGTTTTTTCTGCAGTGCTATTTTAAAATACTGCAAAACTACTTATTTCACATGCTTGAGTGCTGTCTCTGTGCAGGAAATACCAGATCAAATCTTTCATGCTGATTTTTCTTCTCTATTGTAAAATTTCATTCATATTTTTAGAGAAGGTATTTTTCTTTCTACTTATATAAATTTCTGTATTATATGTGCTCTTAATACCATATGTTTAAAATATAAAATATAGCCTAATATCATATAAAATTTAATTTACACCAAATTAGTGACATGTTTAATTGGAGTACCTCCCAACCAAGTGTTGGGGACTGAAGCAAGATTTCAGTTGGTTTTAAATAAATAAAAAATCAAAGTTATCATGCTATTGAATATGGCTTTTTTGTTGTTGTTGTTGTTTGTTTGTTTTGTATTTGTGTTTCTGCAGTGTGACCTATAGGACAATATATCATTACTTAGGGTAAAATACAAACCTGGTATGTATCAATCTCTCAAATAATCTTGTTATGTTACCATGATATGTTTTGCAAACATTCTCCAGCTTCATAAACGGAGTGAAATTTTTATAAACAAAATTTGTTTTTATACACAGTCTTTAATCATCTGATTTAAATAATATATACATACATACACATTATCATGTGGTAAAAATGGGTCATAGTGTTCCAGTTCAGTACATCTCATGGTTTTATCTACTATGTGATTTTGGTCTATTTCTTACTACTATCAAACAAATGCTTTGTTCACTTTGTACATGGGAAAGATCATTGTTCGTTTCAGACTATTAGAAGTGTTCCTTCTCAATTTTCCATACTTAATGGAAATAATTTATTCTTCAACCATAATGGTTACTTGCTAATTTAATGCCATATGGTACAAGTCATCTTATTATACAACATTACATTTACCTCTGCTGAGGCACCCAAAAGGCTGTGCCCCACCATCAAATATTTAGTAGTAGAGCTAGAAACCAACCATTTAGCTCTTTGTTGTGTTTTGGATATGAGGTATTCCCCACAAGCTCCTGCAACACTACAGGAGTGTTCATAGGTGAAATGATCAGATTATGAGAGTTGGAACCTAATCTTTGGATTAATCCTTTTGATGGATTAATAATTTTACCATACTACTATACTGGGGGGTAACTGTAGGCAGATGGGGCATGGTAGAGGAGTTGGGTCACTGGGGTGTGCCCTTCAGTATTATACACTATACCCCTGGTTCCCCTTGCCCTCTCTGTGCTTCCTGGGTGCCATGAGGTAAGCAGCTTTCTTTCTCCATACTCTTCTGCCATATTGTTTTGCCTTACCCCAAGCAGTAAAGTCAGCCAACCGTGGACTAACCTCTGACACCATAAGCCTAAATAAATTTTCCTCCTCTAAGTTTGTCAGATGTTTTAGTCATAGTGATGATAAGATGAATAACACAATCATTAACTGACATTCTCTACCATTTGCCAGTGTCTATAGTGTTACTAGGAAAGACAGGTAATCACCTCGCTGTACCAACATCAAACAAATTGTAAAAATGAAGCAAATATCCAAATTTAAAAATATGTTGGCAATGGCTGGGGATGTGGCTCAAGCGTTAGTGCGCTCTCCTGGCATGCGTGCGGCCTGGGTTCGATCCTCAGCACCACATACAAAGAAAGATGTTGTGTCCGCCGAAAACTAAAAAGAAAAAAAAAATATTAAAACTCTCTCTCTCTCTCTCTCTCTCAAAAAAAAAAAAAAAAATATATGTTGGCAAAAATAATTTCCCTAAAACACAAACTCAGTGTTGTACAAAGAACCTAATAGACATTATGTTTTCTAAGGGAGCATTGCCTTGCTGTAGCGTCCCACACAGATAAGGACATGCATTTGCTATTTTCAGAAATCTAATCTTTCAGAAGTGATAGTTCTGCTATTAGAGAAGTTCAACATATACAAGTATTTGAAACATAAGCTTCTAAGGAATAAACCTAGTCTGAATAAGCATTGGGAATTGTTATAATAAGCATGAATTTAGCAGCAGACACCCAGCAGGGTTAGTCAACTGGAAGAACCAATCTTGATGGGAGATGGTGTGTTTGAAATTGAAATCTGGGTACAGATGTGAAACGGATTTAATATCAATGCAATATTGGTAGGGAAGTTGGGTTCAGGGTAACACGTTCATTGTACAATAGTATATTTAATTTGAAACCATGGAAAGCTATTAAATAAATAAGAAGTTAATTATGTTTGAGGGACTTGAATTGCATAACCTTAAATAATGTTAACAATGAAGAATAAAATACAAAAAAGTATCAGAATTTTTTGACATTTTTACATAAAAAGAACACAAAATCACAGATCTGAATATGCCAGAAATGAAATTAAACATTAAATAAACAGAATGGAATTAAAAAATAATTTAAAGGAGAATTAAAATTAAATCCATGAGCAGTAATATTAGAACCATGGCCAGATGTAACTGAGTCAAAAAGGTAGCCTTTATTCAAAAAGGCAGAACAACAAAAACAATTGACAAAGTGAAGTGCATGGATTAGAAAATAAAAGATAAGGAAAATAAAGAACAGCTAACCTATTGACATTTAATGATCCCTGAAGAGGTACAGAAACCATGAACCAATAATTAACCACAGATGTTGAGACATGTTTTCTGAGATAAATAAATACATACTGACAGACTCAAATGCATACTTTCATTCTTAGAGAATTTTTTAAAAATGCAGCATAATTTGTAACTTTTTAACAGATAAAGAAACCTTCAAAATTGCAAGCAAGGAAATAAAAAGTAAGCAAAAAAATGCTAAAATTTATTAAAAATATCACACAGAAGAGATAATTTTCCATACAATATGAGGGAGAAATCAGTAAAAAAAAAATTTAGCTTCTTATAAAGTTTAAATGTGGTATAGCAATTCGGGTGTGAGAATAACAGATCACCTAATGTTGGAACGTTTTTCATTCAAATGCCCCTTTGAAAATTAAAGTTCACATGTTCAGGTTATACATGTCTTACAAAAGTATCGGAATGTTTTATATTAAGCCAAAAGTAACTTACTGATAAGTTTATAATGTTCAGAATACAGTTTCCATCCAATGTTTTGGTCCTAATTTATATTATGCATTGTTTCACAGAAATCCAACATATTTCACATTGGCAGTGCCTTTTCAAGAAATGAAGGGAAGACTACAAATTAATTGTCTTTCTGTTATAGATAAGTATTATTATTTAGATGTTGTGTCCCCCAAAAGCTCACATGTGAGAAAATGCAAGAAGGTTTGAAGGAGAAATGATTGGGTTATAGCCTTAACCTAATCAATAAATTAATCCTTCATGGGATTCACTGAGTGGTAACTGGAGGCAGATGGGGTGTGGCTGGAAGAAGTGGTTCATTGGGGGCATGGCTATAAGATATATATATAAAAGATCAGGGGATGTATCTTAGTAGTTAAGTGCCCATGGGTTCAATCCAAAATAAAATAAATAAATAAATAAATAAAAACAAAGCAGAGTTTGGGGTTGTAGGTTAATGGTAAAGAGCTTACTTATCATGCACAAGACTAAGTTTGCTTTCTCCACTCCCATACTTTATATATATATAAATAGTATCTGGAGAGTAGAGTCTCTCTCTCTGTTTTCTCTCTCTCTCTGCTTTCTGTTCACCATTTCAGCTTCTTTCCTCTGCCACACTCTTCTGCCATGATATCCTGCCTCACATGAGCCCTGAGGAATGAAGCCAGCCACTTATGGACTGAAACCTCTGAAACCATGAGCCCCTAAATAAACCTTTCCTCCTCTACAATCGTTCTAGAGAGGTCTTCAATTACAAATTGAAAGCCAGCCTCAGTAATTTATCAAGGCCCTAATACACTTTTTGAAACTCTGTCTCAAAATAAAATAAGTAAATAAACAAATAAAAGATCAGGGGATGTATCTTAGTAGTTAAGTGCCCGTGGGTTCAATCCAAAATAAAAAATAAATAAATAAATAAATAAAAACAAAGCAGAGTGTGGGATTGTAGGTCAATGGTAAAGAGCTTACTTACCATGCACAAGACTAAGTTTGCTTTCTCCACTCCCATACTTTATATTCATTCTTGAATATAATTGAAATAAATATTGCATATTTGATATTTTCTGTAAAAAATTCTCAGAAAATTTCTCATCAATGTTAATAATAAGCTCTTGTTAATCAAACAGGATATCTTCCATTTTTTTTCCTATCTTGGCACTTTGAAACAATGAGATATTCTATTTTCTTATTTTTTATTAAAAGCTGTTAGCTAGATTTTATAAACTGCCAAAATGTTTCCTTATCATTCTCTGCCACTTTTTCTTAATATTTTTGTCAGTCTGTTTTCCTCATACTAATGTATACCATCTATATGTTGATAACAAAAACATCTCTATTTTTATCACATACTACTCTTTTGAGCTCCAGAACTATTGATTCTAAATATTTGTACTTAACTTCCAGTCATAATACATCTAACACTTCCATAAACTGAATTCACAGAGTTTCCTGAAATCTATACTCCCTGTATTTCCCACCTCAGCAAAAACATTACCCATAAGATATTTGTCTATTTCTATATTCCATTTTCTTTACCCTCAAGTCCAATGAATCAACAAGATAGTGTTTCTTTGCATCATTTCAATATGTATAAGTTGTCTTAGAATACTCTGTCAAATAACATGAGCCTCTTAAGAATACAGCCCATGGATTAGTTACAACCTTATATTAACTGTGAAAAATTACCTCGAATACATGCTTTGCTTTGTAACTCCTTAGCTAACATAGCACTAGGTCTCTAAGAGCTGCAAGTCATGATCAGTGGCAAATCTCATCATTTCTTTAAAAGACTCTTAGTGATTGAAGACTGCACATCAATTATTCAGGTCAGTCAGAGAGTAATGCGTGTAGTTGTATTGACTCCTGGACTTCCAGTGTAGGCCTCATAACATTTGCAAAAACAGACATTCAAAAGAGAGAACTGGTCATTAAAAGTGAAATTTCAGCAAAATATTTTTTTTTAAATGATAACACTGGAAGGGAAATGGAAATCCAATGGAAAGCAAGAATAGGAAATTGTGGTTGACAATGAGGCTGTTGCCATTGCCACTTTAAAGGACTCTAGATATTCAACCAGGGGATCTTCTTTATTTGTTATCAACATGAATTAATCATACAAATTAATGGGCTTCACTTTGACATTTCTGTATGTGGATATGTCATGCATTAATCATTCCAATCTTTCCTACTGCCCTCCTTCATCCACTCCTCTCTAGTGATCTGTCTTCTACTTTCAGATCACTTTTTTAAAAATTTCAATATGAGAGAAAATGTGATAATTGTCTTTCCTTCTGTGTCTTACTTATTTTGCTCAATGGGATATGTCTAGTTCCATTCATTTTTCTGTAAATTAAAAGATTTTGCTTTTTATTAGCACAGGATCTTAGTGAAGGTAAATGTACAAACATAAATGAGGAAAGTGTCTGTGGGGAAAAGGATGAAGACTGGAAGAAGTGATGCTCACAAAAGCCAACTCACCCCCCCCACCCACGTGGGATTGTAACTTAGTGCATAGACTATGGTGGTTACCACCAAAATAAAAATAGATCTAACTCATGGTCCACCAATCCTGCTTCTGTGTACATATATCCAAAGGAAAAGATAGCATATTGAAGAGTCACTTGCATGCCCATGTACTTTATACCATTATTTTCAATAGCTAAGCTAAGAATCAACTTAGATGTCTAAAAACTATTGTCTACTAAAAACTAGTAGACAGCAGTTATAAACACAATTCTGAGTTGAAACAAGCAAAGCAATGCTAAATATCCCTGGCCTTTAGTGTTATTGAGATTATTGGCCAGTGAATATTTTGGTGGCATTATGTGAGTAGAAATTAGGAAGTATATGGAAGGAGGAGGGTTGTGAAAAGGCAAGCAGTGTACCCATGCACTTGAGTGTGTGCTCTCGAATTTGAATATAGGTAAAGGATTGGAGTTTGTATTTGTCTTAAGGGAGAAGCAGCCCCTCTTTTCTAACAAGAGTGGAAAGACAAGACAGGCTCTTGTGACAGATCTTCTTGTCTGGCACAACCCAGCCATCACTGTGATGGCTTCTATTTCCTCTTTTAGAGAGAGAACACAGCTAACTTACTTGGAATAGGAAGGCATGAGGTTTTGATCAGGGGAGCACATGACCAGGTGGCACGGATAAATGGAATTCAGCTGAGAGGCTCACAGTTTAGATGGACAAACCACATTACACACTCATTGCACACACCAGGGTCCAGCTGTGAGAGGGACAGTTTGTCAAAATGTTCATTCAATGTGGGTTAATAATTGGAAGACTAACAGGTGCCAGAAGTAGAAAAGAGAGATGATAGAATATTGTCAGGAATCATAAAAAATAATGCTTCGCATCATCATGACAAAGGAAGAACTACAATTGTCCCTAGCACTGGGGGTATGGTTAGAAGATTATTAATTTCACCAAACCCCCAAATTATTCCTCACAATCCTCAACGCAAATGTCAGAGCTTTGAATCTGTTACCCAGGGACTTCTACATAGAGCAACTCTGAACAGATTAAATACTTTTCAGTATGGAGCAGACAGCAACTCTTTAATTTTAAAATATCTATAGGTGAAGTGAAAAATGATGTGGCTCTTCCATAACAATCTGTAGATACTTTTAGCTAAATTGATAGAGGTACAAGGTTGTAATAAAGAAATATAGCAAATGCGAGAATGTCTGCAAGGCTACTAGGATATGGAGCTAATTTTACAAATTGACCAGGAATGGACTACATTTTAATGATAATTATATTGTCAAAATATTCACATATTGAAAAAAGGAAATTATGAATATTGGAGATTTAAAATTGTCTCAGGATTAAACCACAATGAACAAGAATTAAACTAAAAAAAAGGGCTCAGCTCTCTAGATAAGCATCTTTCCTGATATCTTCATGCAAGTTGTCCAGGAAAAAAAGAGGAAATTTTCTCAGGTTGCAGGACTCATGGATCATAAGTAACAGAAGAGCTACGTTGGGGGACCAAACCAAACTGATTTTAAAAACCCAGTTTAATTGACATAAAATTCCCACATACACTGTTCTTGTGTTTAAGTTCTTTTGTATCTTGTTTATTGTGCTTTGATTAGATTTTAACCTGTACATTATCTAAAAATGAGAAATAATGTTAAAAATAGGGGGAAAAAGAGCAAATAGGATCAAGAAAATGAGGAATTTTAATGTAGTAATGAGGAACAGGACAGAATTTCTCTGCACTCAGTCCTATGGCTAGAAGACAGCCTACAGTTGAGTACAGGATTGTCTTCCCACAGATTCTAATTAACAACACCTGGTAAGTCCCTGGTGCCTCCTCTGAACTGGTGTTGTTCTGAGTTGGTTGGAGCCAGGTGCCATTTCCCTTAATAGCATAGAGCCAGAGTAATCACCCGGATGTGCCCATCTGTAGTGATGGCTCTTGATAACTTAAAATGAAGCTCTACTTTGATTATAGTTAGTCTAGATGAAATTAAAATAGATTGCATACATAGATGTATAGCCATCTGCATCTATAGACATAACATGTGACTTTTTAAAGTGATATATGCAATATACCCTATTGATTTCACTATACCTAAAACAATTGAACCAGCAGGCAATATAAATTAGGATTAAAGATATTGTATGGTTGCAAGGACATTAATAACTATATAGCTGTTCCTTAAAAGTATGATTTAAGTATTGAATATACACAAAAGTTTATCACACAAGTTTATCATGTGAAAGCCTGCTCTGTAACATCGTAGCATGCTAAATCTTATTGTTAATCTGTTCTTTTATGCCACATGATTTTCTAATAAGCACTTTGTTAATACTTAGTTCATGGATAACAATGTAAAGTTGAGTCTTGCTAAGCAATTATATTTTTTAAATTATTAATACCAAAAACTCACATTTAATTTCTCATAAATATAAGATGATAAGGGCTAATGTTTGCTTCATTAATACAGGGGCATCTGTTTTTAGAGGGCCAGCCATCATACCCACAGTGAACCTGGTGACCACTACTGAGCCATGGGTTGGACACTTGAGGGGAAAAAACAAAAAGACAAGGTAGAGCTCTTAGAACAGAAATAAATGCTTTGGCTGTCAGGCCTGAGTAGCAGACAGTGGAGCCAGGATCTCAACACTGAAGACTAGAAGCCTGTGACTTGTATGCATTACACAGGTTGTCTGAGCCCCTCTGTTTTAAATGTTTGAAGCCAATGCATTTTGGAAAACTGAATGACTATATATTAGAAAGCATCTAGCATAACCCCTGGCACATTAGAACCTAAGATAATTTTATTCTTTCAATTCATTAATTATGTTTGAAAGCATTTTTGAATCCTTTTCTGTTTATGTGTGTGTGTGCCCTTAATTTTCAGCAGAAATTTTCTGCACATATTCTAGGTTGGCTGGTCTCTTTATTAATTTTTTTCCTCCATTTTTTAATGCTACCAGGGAACTGAACCCAGGGCTGCTTAACCGCTGAGCCAGATCCCCAACCCTTTTTATATTTTATTTAGAAACAGAGTCTCAATAAATTGATTAGGGCATGGATAAATTGCTGAGGTAGGCTTTGAACTCATGACCCTCCTGCCTCAGCCTCATGAGCCTCTGGGATTACAGGCATGCATCTCTGTTCCTGGCTTTTTAAGAACACGATAAGTATAATTCATAGGTAAGACCCAGTATTCACATAACAATATTTTCTCTGGGCAAAGAATTGTAATGCATAATTATCTGGTCTAACATATTTTAAAATTTTATTTTAAAATAGTTCTGATTTCCACCATCTCAAAATCCTCACCAAATGGATTTTACAACAGTCAATGAGTTACAGTGTGCAGATGCCAAGAACTATCTTAGAAGAACCAAGGTGGACTTATTTCTTTCTGTTTTTAAGTGATAAGGTTAATATACTCTGGACAAATGGAGAGCAGCATACCCTTCAGAGATGATGAAAGGCTTTGAAGGGTCTATCTGGTATATGTAATTTTCCAGATCTTCTGGAGATACTCCATGCTGGCAAGTGGCTCCTTCTCATTGTGTTCTTCTCTACAAATCTCCAAATGTAGCCGACACTAAGAGGCAGTGAAATTTGTGTATTGATAAACAGCATTGAGAATGAGTCTTTACTTTGACAATTCAATAATAGGGAACATTTTATTTGTCTGGAAGCATTCATTAGTTATTAATTGAAAAGGCATTTTTCAGGTCATCCTGCAACATGTAAGCAGTTTCCTAAGATATTTGTGATTCAAAACCTTGGTCAAGTTGACCAAGTACAGATAGAATAATAGAACAGCTAAAAGAATATGTGGATGGTTACTGTAGGACAAACATCTTTTCAAAACAATTTGCTATTAAGAATTTTTCACTATAGAATATTGACATAGTTTATTCTTCATTTAGGAACAGCATAACAGTGCTCTTCTTGAAATGTTATCTCAGGTATTCTTAAAAAGTTATGTTTTACATTTACATCATAAACTTGAAAGCATGAGGTAAGATTTTCAATCATCTGAAAAATCATGGTTTAATATCTAACATTAAGCACATGATGTAAAACCATGGCCCTGAAGCCAGCAAAATGTGAACTTTGATGCTTGACAAAGTAATTGTGATCATAGCATGATTTGAAAATTGGGTACTGACTATAACAGGAATCTGCTCTATTTCAACTTCTGTCTGAATCCTTTGTGACTTCAGCTGTTGGCTTGACTGAAAATCATGTCCTGAGAATTTTGATGTTGATCTGACACTAGTTTTTTAAATTAAAGACTTAGCAAAATTTTAAATTAAAATATTCCTGTGAAGCCATGGGAATAGCATGTGTTTAAAGACAATAGCTTCTGGGCAAAGAAAAATAATCCTTTACCTGCCTGCCAAATCATATTATAGTCAAAACTTAAATGGTGTTAGAAGCCAAATTATTCGCTTCTGATAGATTATAGATGTGATGAAGAAAATTACATATTTTTTCACCTTAATTCATTGCATTTCAAGATTCCCATATGAGAAGACAGTCTTGCTGTTATTGCCAATCTGTTATGTCAAGCTATTTTCTAAAGACTTTACAATTATTTGCTTCACCAATTAATGGAGTTCAGTTTGATCTTTAATTATGTGCTTAGAAGTTAAAATCATGCAATATTTTACTCATAATGTTAAAAGAATATTTCACATAAGTGTAAAAATTAACAATTTTAAGTATGATATGTACACATTCAGAAAGTTCTATTTATTTCAGGAAAAAATTATAGAGCATATTCATACTCAAATTATGAAATCATGTCACCAACTTTTTTCCCATCATACAGTCTTTTCTATAGGTTCCATCTTTAGAGAGAAAACTAAAACAATTTTCAGGCCTCGCCTCTTTTTCTGTCCAGTAAAATCACTGTGGCAAAGTCATTGCCACAGATATTTGGGACATGCTGTACTGTTTATTTTTGTGTTATTTTCTAATTATGAAAGCAAACTCATATTGTAAATGCACTTTTTAATAGATATAGTTGAATTATACTCTTACCTCATTAAAATGCTTTGGGAGGGATTAACAATGCCAATATTTTCTGATTTTTTGAATTTGCACGTAAGGCACATACTGCTGAATCATGAAATATTTTATTTGTAAGTCTTATTCTCCCTCCTTTCTGCTGATTCATTTCATAGGCTATCAATCTTTTGTTTTCCCCAATTCTGACATTAGTATTATGAGGGACAATAGCTTTTTTCTTTGTATTAATTTAAAACTGTATCTATTATAAACCTAATGGGATTTTTAAAAATCTTTTTCATTTCCTTACATGATTTTCTTATTTTACTCACCTACTGATTTATCTTATCCTGTTCCTTGTAACTGCTACCCTGTTTTCATATATAGTAGGTTTTCTAGCACACTTTTAAGGATACCAATTATTTTTTATAAAATATATGAATCTAATTATGACAAAAATATTTCATTTCTCTTTAAAGGCTACTATTTGTATTTTTGTTAATTTAATTTTAAAATTGTTTGACAATGATTTCAAGTCTAGAAGTGGCTCTAGCAGAATAGAATTAAAAATCATTACATACACAGAAAGGCAATGAGATTCTCAATTACTATGGGGAAAGAAATCTGAATCATATATGGTAACCTTAGCTTTAATTTTGGCAAACTCTGGGTAGAACAGCATGTGGAAAATAGATTAGTTTCTTTAATGGAAACAGAAAATTCTAAGAAGTTATGAAACTTTGAATTCAGATGCAGAATGTAATAACCCTTGTTAGGTGTCTAAAACTTCAACCCACTAGTAATTCTCATCTATGATGAATATACAACTACAATAATTGCTAAATATATTTTCTCCAAAAAGAGGTTAGATAGATAAGATAGAAGAACTTCTATAAACCTGAGAGGTTTAGATTCAAGGTTTCTAATGGAATTTGATTTCACAGACTTGAATAGGAAAAACATTAATAAAGAAACCAAAATTCAGCAAACAAGTTTATGTACGGGGTATGGAATGTGAAAGAAAATTTTCAAGATTTGGTTCCATACTTTCTGAACTGAGGACTGTTATAAACATCAGACATTAGTACTAGATTCTTTTTTTTTAATCTGATATGACACAGGCTTGTCTATGCAGAATCATGGAGCTAAGAGTAACTGTGTCATGCATTATTTTTTTAGGTGTGATCCTAACCACAACAGCTACATGAGGATGTGTAAAATAGCATATGTAATCTTAGAATAGGTTGAATATTTCTGGTTGTCAGCAGTATGTTTGCACTTACAATATTTTCATTTCGATTTTTTTTTAATTTTCATGTTTAAAAAAATTATTTTAATCCATTAAATCCTAAGTTTTCAATCACCAAAATAGTTCAATAAACTTGAAACAGGAACATTAAAATAGTTTAGAAATCATAATTAGAGCTTATCATATGAGTTATTATCAATAATAATACTAATGAATATTTTCACTAATTATTTACCTTTTTCAAAAAGAACTGAATTCTAAAAACATAAATATTTGTTAAAAACTTATCATAAAGTGCATATTTGTTGCTCATTTTTTAAGTTTTTTAGATGTTTCATAGGTGGGTTGATGGGACATATAGGTTAATGATATTACTTCTTTATTGATCAACAATAATACATAAATAACCCTTGACATACTTTGCCTCACAGTACACGAAGTAGAGCAGATTTTCATGCATTCTCTTTTCTCTCTAAATTTTGGACCACTTTATTATTAAGTCAACGGAAAGAGTTCCCGGGCCATCAGTTGAGAGGCCTTCAGTGTCTGAAGCCAAGCTGCTCCTGCTTGAGTGCCACCTCTGATTGGAGAACCCACAATGGACCATTGAAGATAGCTTATCGCTTCTGCAAAGGTTATTGAAACATGCAACTAAATCCTTGCTTGAAAATGTTGACCTTGATATGTCCCTAAATTCTAGCAGATTGAAAATAGTGTCTACTGTAAAAATGTTTTATAAGCTAGGTTTTAGGTCAAAAAAAAAGAAAAGAAATGGTAGAAAACAGTGAACAACAATCTAAGCCGAAGCAGATAGTTTTACATTTAAAGCTAATATTTCTTTGATTTATAAAACATACAAAATATGCATTTACAGTAAAGAGAGAGATCGAATGCACAAGTAGCAAAAATTTAGGTTTCTCAGCAATGATTCAATGCTGGCATATTTCTTATGGGTAAAAACTGAAGCATGAACTACAGATAACATGGCCCAAAATTATGACAAAATTCAGTTAATAAAACTGACTTAATGCCACAAAGAGTAATGTATTATATTTTGGTGGTGATAATATTAATGATTTTCTTTTGGGGTAACTTAATACATTTCAATCTTAGATCATCAAGTCTTGTGTCTCAAGAAGTGTTTTCTACACCTACATGTACCCGTTAGCTGTGTACTCCAAAGCCAAAGCAGACAATCACAAATAACACCAATGATATCCTGCTTATAAGATAGAATACACAATCAATAATAATGAAAATTCCTATATTAGTAGGAAAAAAATCTTAAATGCAAGAGAGAAATTTTCCAGGTAACTTTGTGAAATTTAACAAAGCAAATTGGCCTCATATCTCCAAACACAAAACTGTTTAGTTTTTCTCTTTATAGAGGAAAGTATTGATCCATTTTTTTCACAGATATTTTTATAAGGATTTTAAATTCTGTCATTTTATCCCCTTAAATCTCTTTTCATTTAGAAAGATTGTTCTATTGTTCTACACTCTGGAAGTAAAAACTGCAGAGCTAAATGACGCAATGTATATTACACAATCTGTGGAGTTAGGCATCTACTGAACTTTATGGCTTTGGAAGGAGGCTCATATCTCTGAGGCAGTAATGGAGAATCTTAGAAAGTTGACTGAAAATGAGAGGTAACTGAGGTCAGGAAGGATGCTTCCCACTGGCTTTTTCTTATATTATGTGCCAAGTGATAGTGTAGAAGAAAAATTCAACGCGGAAGTTTTGTGCATAGCAGCCTACATCTTACTAACATAGGACAAAGTAATAAGTATGTTTAAAGAACTTATACAAGAAAAAAATCTGAATTTCCTTGGACTAAAATTTCACCATGCTAATCTTAAACACCAAGAAAATCCATATGAATGTCTAAAGGGTCAGTGAGTACCTGGTAGAATAGCCATGGGAAAATTCCAAAGCAGGGGCTTTTACCCCCAATTTTCCTCTAGAAACATTCATGCTTTGCTACCAGCAATGATGCAGACAAGGATGTTAAACATGTGAAATATGAACATCCAGAAAGCTTACATGATATTGTTATTGAAGTTTTCTGGAAAGTTGGCAATTTAAACATGATTTTCCATTCTTTATCCAACAATGGAACTCTCCCTCTGATTTTCTGGAATCAAGCTAAGGTTCGGTTTTATGGGTGTCTGAGTAGAAATTACTTGGTCTTTACAAGGGAGCAGAGGTAAAAATTGGTGTGATTCTCTACAACATGGACTATACAAATGCTTACATACAAATAAAACAAAGGTTGCACCTAAGAATACAGGTACTCTTGGTAGAAACTCCAGCATGTGAACACTTGGCTGTGTCTGGTTTCCTGGCCTTCATAAAACCAAAAATATTTGAAAATTCAGCCTCTGTTTCCTCTGAAATAGTTCTAGTTCCAAAGCTGGAGCATAATAAATTATAAATACACTGATATTTTAGAGAGCTAGTAAAATAATTGCCAGTCCTGACTATGGATTAAAGTCTCTTTCATGAGTTACTGATGACAAAAAAATAAAATAAAATAAAGTCTAGCAAATGTGTTTATTTAAATATCAGTTTGGGAAAACAATGATCTCAAAATATCATTGTATGTAAGCATGTTCATGTGCATTTTTTTATAATATACAATCACAGAGAAATACATTTCAAAATACATTTCAAACTTTCGGTATCGGTTATGTATGAGTGAGTGTGAGTGTGTGTGTGTGTGCACACATGTGTTTAGGTGTATTAGGGTTCTCTAGAGGAACAGAATCAATAAGAAGTATGATTATAAAAGGGAATTTATTAGATTGGCTTATGCGACCAGAAGCTGTAAGTCCACAATGGCCCTCTGCAGGCTAGAGAACTACCATAACTGTGTAGTCCAAGAAGCTGAAGCCTCAGAACAAGAGGGATCAACGTTTCAACCCAGTCTGATATCCAAAGCTTCTGGAAACTCTCTGGAGAATCACTGGAAGAGCCCATTTTGGAAGAGTGATAGAGCCAGGCGATCCCGGGAACGATATACAATGCCTTCAAGGAGAATGAGCTTGCATCTGTGGCTGCTTCCTTGTTCTTCCAACCTCATCTCATCCTAGCCACCATCCTATTGGGTGGTGCTTCCCATGCTTAGGGAGGGTTTCCCCTTCAATTCACTATCCCACATGTCAATCATTCTTAAACACACTCTCTTGAAACACCCAGAAGCCTTAATCTTCACCATCTCTTAATTCAATCAAGTTGATATTCAAATTAACCATTACAGTAGGGTAGGAGAAGAAGAGAACTTATCCAAGAAATAAAGCAAAATGAAAATGTAATGCAATGTGAGTTTCAAATTCTTGTGCCTTTGCAATTAGACCCTTTTGGGTGGACTTGACACTGTATTTGAACTTGTCCTTCAGGGGTTCTTAAATACAGCAAAGATGTATACTATGTTATACATTAAAAGTGATGAGAGGAAAAATATAATTGTTGTTAATTTTTTTTTTTTTGCATTTCTAGAGATTACATTCACTATCCATGGAGAAAAATAAAATCATTTTATTCAAACTGCAGTCTTTCAAAAAGAAGACATTTTTGATTATCAGAGAAATCAGTAAAGATACATCTTCAGCTTTTCTAGTTCAATTTTATATTCAAAAAATGGTTCTTGGGCTGGGGATGTGGCTCAAGCGGTAGTGTGCTCGCCTGGCATGCGTGCGGCCCGGGTTCGATCCTCAGCACCACATACAAAAAAACAAAGATGTTATGTCCGCCAAAAACTAAAAAATAAATATTAGAATTCTCTCTCTCCCTCTCTCCCTCTCTCACTCTCTCTTTAAAAAAAAAAAAAAAATGGTTCTTGAGCTGGGCCTGGTAGTGAAGGCCTATAATCCCAGTGGCTCAGGAGGCTGAGGCAGGCAGATTGTGAGTTCAAAGCCAGCCTCAGCAAAACATGAGTGATAAGCAACACAGTGAGATCCTATCTCTAAATATAAAAAATACAAAAACAATACATATAGGGCTAGAGATATGACTCAGTAGTCATAACACACACATAAAAAACGGTTCTTGAAAATATATATTAACATTTCTCAATATAAACATATCTTTTTCATTTCTATTATTTTACTGAAAAACTTTTTTCTCAGAGAGAAAAGGGAAGGGTGGATTTATTTACTGAATATGGATTCATTGATATATATATATATATATATATATATATATATATATATATATATATATATGATCATTCATTCATTGATTCATATTTTCGTGATGTTTTTGCCAGGCTTTCCTAATGTTTATGCATAATCTATAAAAAAGAAAAGTTTGCAAAATTAAATGACTGCTATCTCACTTATCTAAACTAAAAGATCAAAGTCCCTGTCATGTCTATTATAAGAATGACTTGGATCCTATGTGGTTGTCTCATGTGGTTCCTCCAGGTCCCAAGGGAGCACACATAGGACTGGCGTAAATACTAATAAATAGTTAATCATTTTAGTAAACCACACACATACTTTCTAAGGCCTTAAAATCCTCTGTTTTCAGCTCTTAAAACAGCTATATTTTTCTCTGTGTTGGAAACAACACAGGTCAAAGTTGTCATCTTTTTCCCCTCTGAGGTTCCAGAACAAACAGATTTTAATGTTGAAGGAAAATTTTCTCACAATAAAACAGAATGAAATAAATAATAAAAAAATATGATTTCTAGTGAGAATATAAATTTTAAAACTCAGATACGTATTCAAAGACACTAATTTGGGTATGCCTGCTGGCCATCTAGAGGCAATATAATAGTAGATGTTCCATAAAATAAACCTGCCTCCTTAACTAAATGCATTGCTAAAAGGAGAACAAATAGTGTCAATTGTCTTATATTTCTTCCTCTTAAGATAAATAAGATGTTCAAGGTCTTCCTCACAGATAGTTACAGTTCTCTTTATTTTGTATACCCTGTATATTGAGAAGCACAAGTTTTGACTCCTTGAAGAAACTACTACTTAATATCGCCTTCTTTTTTAATTTATTTATTTTTCTAACTTGTTACATATGGCAGCAGAATGTATTACAATTCATATCACATGTAGAGAGTACAATATTTCATGTCTATGTTTGAATACAAAGTAGAGTCACACTATTTGTGTTTTCATACATGTACTTTGGGTAACGATGTTCGTCACATTCCACCATATTTTTTACCTCCATCACCTCTTCCTTTCCCTCCCACCGCTTTGACTTATCTGCAGTTCTTCTAATTCTCCCATGCTCCCCCTCCCAACCCCACTATGAATCAACCTCCTTATATCAGAGAAAACATTTGGGATTTGTTTTTTGTGGACTGGCTAACATCATGTAGCATTATATTCTCCAACTCCACCCATTTATCTGCAAATGCTATGATTCTATTCTTTTTTAATGCTGAATAGTATTCCATTGTGTATATATACCATATTTTTTTATCCATTCATCTACTGAAGGGCACCTAGTTTTGTTCCACAGTTTTGCTATTGTGAATTGTGCTGCTGTAAATATTAATGTGGCTATGTTCCTGTAGTATGCTGTCTTTAAGTCCTTTATGTTTAGACCTCGGAGTGGAATAGCTGGGTCCAAGGGTGGTTCTGTGCCCAGTTTTCCAAGGAATCTCCATTCTCCTTTTCATATTGGCTGCACCAATTTGCAGCCCCACCAGCAATGTGTGAGTGTCCATTTTTCTCCACATCCTTGCCATCACTTACTGTTGTTTGTGTTCTGAATAGCTGCCATTCTGTCTGAAGTGAGATGAAATCTTAGAGTAGTTTTAATTTGCATTTCTCTAATTGCTAGCAATACTGAACATTTTTTCATCTATTTGTTTATTGATTTTACATTATCTTCTGAGCATTGTATGTTCAGTTCTTTGGCCCACTTATTGATTGGGTTATTTGTTTTCTTGGTGTTAAGTTTTTTTGTTTTTTTTTTTTAATTCTTTATATATCCTAGAGATTAGAGCTTTATCTGATGTGCATGTGATAAAAAATTTGCTCCCAAATTCTCTAGACTCTCTCTTCACCTCACAGATTTTTTCTTTTGCCGAGAAGAAGCTTTTGAGTTTGAATTCACCCTTTTTACTGATTCTTGATTTTAATTCTTGTACTATAGGAGTCTTATTGAGAAAGTTGGGGCCTAATCCAACATGAAGCAGATTTGTGTCTACTTTTTCTTCTAATAGGCATAGTGTCTCTGGTTTAATTCTTAGGTTTGTGATTCACCTTGAGTTGAGTTTTGTGCATGGTGAGATATAGTGGTTTATTTCATTTTGTTGCATATAGATTTCCAGTTTTCTCAACACCATTTGTTGGAGAGGCTATCTTTTTACCAATGTATGTTTTGACAACTTTGTTTAATATAAGATAACTGTAATTATGTGGGTTAGTCTCTGTGTCCTCTATTCTGTACCATTGGTCTACCAGTCTGTTTTAATGCCAATAGCATGCTGCTTTTGTTACTATTCTCTGTAGTATAAAGTTTGGTATAGTGATGTCACCTGCTTCACTCTTCTTGCTAAAGATTGCTTTAGCTATTCTAGGTCTCTTATTTTTCCAGATGAATTTCATGACTGCTTTTTCTATTTATATGAGGAATATCATTGGAATTTTGATTGGGATTGCATTAAATCTGTATAGTGCTTTTGGTAGTATGGTCATTCTGACAATATTAATTTTGCCTATCCAAGAAGAAAGGAGATCTTTCCAGCTTCTAAGGTCTTCTTAATTTCTGTCCTTAGTGTTCTGTGGTTTTCATTGTAGAGGACTTTCACCTCTTTCATTAGGTTGATTTCCAAGTATTTTAATTCTTTTTTTTTTGAAACTATTGTAAATAGGGTAGTTTTTCTTAGTCACTGATATACATAAATGCCTTTGATTTATGGGTATTGATTTTGTATCCTCCTACTTTTGTAAATTTATTTACTTGTTCCAGAAGCTTTCTGGTGAATTTTTTTGGGTCTTTTAGGTATAGAATCATATCGTTGGCAAATAGTGCTAATTTGAGTTCTACTTTTCCTATTCTTATTCCTTTATTTTTTTTTCGTCTGTCTATTTGCTCTGGCCAGTACTTCAAAAACTATCTTAAGTAGAAGTGGTGAAAGAGAGTATCCCTGTCTTTTTACAGTTTTTAGAGGGAATGCTTTCAATTGTTCTCCATTTAGAATGATGTTGTCCCTGGGGCTTAGCATAGATGGCTTTTACAAAGTTGAGACATATTCCTGTTATCCTTAGGTTTTCTAGTGTTTTGAACATGTATGCATGCTGTATTTCATCAAATGCTTTTTCTTCATCAATTGAAATGATCATATAATTCTTATCTTTAAGTTTATTGATATGATGAATTAAGTTCATTGATTTTCATATATTGAAATAACCTTGCATCCCTGGGATGAACCCCAATTGATCATGGTGGATGATCTTTTTGAAATGTTTTTGTATTTGATTTGCCAGAATTTTATTGAGAATTTTTACATCATTGTTTATTGGTGATATTGTTCTGAAGTTTTCTTTCTTTGATGTGTCTTTGCCTGGTTTTGGAATCAGGGTGATATTGGCCTCATAGAACGATTTTGGAAGTTCTCCCTCTTTTTCTGTTTCACGGAATAATTTGTAGAGTATTTTTCTTTATAGGTCTTGTAGAACTTAACAGGGTATCTATTTGGTCCTGTGCTTTCCTTGGTTGGTAGGCTACTGATGGTGTCTTCTATTTCCTTGATTTGTTTAAATAGTATATATCATCCTAATTTGACTTGGGCAACTCATATGCCTCTAGAAATTTGTCAATGCCTTCAATATTCTCTCTTGTTTGAGTATAAGTTTTCAAAATAATTTCTAATTATTTTCTATATTTCTGTAGTGTCTGTTGTGATATTTCCTTATTTATCACTTTTGTTAGTGATTTGAGTTTTCTCTGTCCTTCTCTTTGTTAGCCTGGCTAAGGATTCATCAATCTTATTTATTTATTTTAAGAAACAAAATTTTGTTTTGCCAATTTTTTCAATTCTTTCTTTTGTTTCAAATTCATTGATTTCAGCTCTGAACTTAATTATTTCCTGTCTTTTACTGCCTTTAGTGTTGATTTGTTCTTTTTCTAGGGCTTTGAGATGTAGTGTTAGGCCATTTATTTCTTGACTTTTTCTTCTTTTAAGGAATGAACTCCATCTAATGAACATTCTTCTTAGTACTGCCTTGATAGTGTCCCAGAGATTTTGAAATGTTGTATCAATGTTCTCATTTACCTCTTAAGAATTGTTTAATCTCCTCTTTGATGTGTTTTGAAACCCATTTTTTCATTAAGTAGCATATTATTTAATCTCCATTTGTTGAAGTATCTTTTATTTTTTATTTTATCATTGATTTCTAATTTCATTCCATTGTGACCTGATAGAATGCAGAGCAGTATCAAGACTTTTTTTTATCTGCTAAAAAGTTGCTTTGTGGCATAATATATGGTCTATTTTAGAGAAGAATTCATGGGCTGCTGAAAAGAAATGTATTAACTTGTTGAAGGATGAAATATTCTATCTATGTCAGTTAAGTCTAAGTTATTGATTGTATTATTGAGTTCTATAGTTTCCTTGTTTAGCTTTTGTTTGGAACATTTATCCTGTGGTCAAAGGGGTGTGTTAAAGTCTCCCAGGATTATTGTTCTGTGGTCTATTTGACTCTTGAAGTTGAGAAGTGTTTGTTTGATCAACATAGATGCTCCACTGTTTGGGGCATATATACTTATAATTGTTACATCTTGTTTGTGTATGATTCTCTTGAGAAGTATGAAATGTCCTTTTTGTCCCTTTTGATTAACTTTAACTTAAAGTCTACTTTATTTGATACAAGGATGGAATCCCCTGCTTGCTTCTTCAGTCCATGTGAGTGATATGATTTTTCCCAACTTTTCACCTTCATTGTGTGGGTGTCCTTTCCTATGAGATGAGTCTCTTGGAGGCAGCATATTGTTGGGTCTTTATTTTATTTTATTTTTTTAATCCAGTTTGTAGTCTATGTCTTTTGACTGGTGAGTTTAGGCCATTAATATTTATTATTATTATTGAGACATAATTTATATTCCCGGCCATTTATGTTTATTTTTATTATTTAAATAGACTTTTTTTCCTTTGATTAGCATTTCCTTTAGTGTAATACATCCCTAAGCTGATTTTTATTGTTTTATTTTTTTAATTTCCTTTTCATAGAACATTTTGCCAAGGATGTTCTGTAGTGCAGGTTTTCTATTTGTAAATTCTTTTAACTTTTTGTTTATCATAGAAGGTTTTTATTTCATCATCAAATCTAAAGCTTAATTTTGCTGGATACAAAATTTTTTGCTGGAATCCATTTTTTTTCAGAGCTTGATATATGTTGTTCAAGGATCTTCTAGCTTTTAGAGAACTGGGTTTAAAAATCTGCACATAACCTAATTTGTTCCCCCTATATATAATCTGAATCCTTTCTCTCATGACTTTTAATATTCTCTCTTTATTCTGTATGTTAGGCATTTTCACTATAGTGTGGATCTATTGTGATTTTGTACATTTGGTGTCTTGTAAGCCCCTTGAATTTGGTTTTCCAATTTGCTCTTCATGTTTTGAAAATTTTCTGGTATTATTTCATTGAATAGATCATTCATTCCTTTGGTTTGGAACTCTATGCCTTTTTCTATTCCAATAACTCTTAACTTTGGTCTTTTTATGCTATCCCATATTATTTAAATATTCTGCTCATGTTTTCTTACCATTTATATTGTGTGTCTACATTCCTTTCAAGATTCTATATTTTGTCTTCATTATCTGAAGTTCTCTCTTCCAAGTGGTCTAATCTGGTGATGTTCTGAGCTTTTGTTTTTATTATTGTTTCTTTCATTTCAAGGATTTCTGTTTGTTTTTTTCTTTAGAGCCTCTATCTCTATTGAAGTAATCTTTTGCTTTCTGTATTTGCTTATGTAGGTCTTTGTCAAAATTATCTTTTGCCTCCTGTATTTTGCTCTCTTATATCATTCTTTAATTCACAGAACATTTAATTATGTACATCCTGAACTCTTTCTCTGTAATTTCATCTGCTGCGCTGGCCATGGATTTTAATAATATGGTTGCTTGATTTGTTTGGGACACTTTCTTCCTTATCTTTTCATGTTGCTCTTGTAATTTCCATTCTAGCTCTGTGGATTTGAGGTGTTACCATTTTTACCCTATAGGCTTATTGTGCCCTTGTAGGGTTCCAATACCTCAGCTTTGAGGTGAAGGACAATGTTAACAAATCCAAATATAAACAAAATACCACCTAAAAATAAATAGTTGTTATTAGGACATTTACAGTTTGGTCACAATGTACAGAAATGGTGAATTCAATTATTATCTACAATATAATCAGTGGGTTTTTAAAAGGGTTTAGAGTTTCTGATGGTGGACAAAAGAACTGGTGGTGAGATATAGGAAGATATGCTGAGGAGCTATGAGATAGAATATAGAGTTATTATATCTTAGAAAGTGTGAAAGAGACATCTAAAAAAGAAGGTTAGTAGCAGGAAAATAGAGACATAGGAATTTGGGGTAGACAAAAAGAGGGAAGACAGTAGAGTACATAAGACAAGCACACATATATATTCAGAAAAATTAAAAAAAAAATGTTAAAAGAGTAAAAATTGAAGAGAAAATAAAAGAAGTCAAAATGAAGATTTAAAAAAAAATATATACAACCCAACTGCAATATACTATTCGGTCATCCCAGTCCTCAATATCCCAACTCATGCAAGTACTTGGTTTCTCATATGTTTGGGTTGTGAGGACAGGAGAATAAAGAGGGAGAAGAAAGAAAAAAAATCTTGAAGGAAGAAACAAGAATTGTTTCAGTTGGAGATCAGTATCTTTCCTGCTTCCCTTCTCATCCAATAGGTGGGTTTGTCTGTTGTTAGTTAGTATCTCTGTCCTCAAGATGGTGCGAGTTACCAGGGTAGAGTGTTGGTCTTAGGTGCAGGGCACCTGGAAGTGGGGTATGCCACCTTCCAGTCCTATTGGGAGACTGCACCTCAAGGATCTTCTTTGGGGTCTGCTCCCGTGATGTGGGAGCCAGGTATTATCTCCTCATCTCACCTGTAAACCTCAGTTTCTCCCCTCTAAATCACTCTAAAGTGTATATCCCTCACCCTCTCTTTTTCTACTTCCTAATCCGGAACCTTTCTCTCTGGGGGTCTGTGTGTTGCACTCTGGTGGCTGCACACCTCTCACAGAGGGCTGTTTTGGGCAGTTCCTCGGCCAAGTTACCAGCTGCTGAAGATTGGGGGGAATTAAAAAAATATGGGTACCTGGCTATCTGGTGTTCCAAACTTCTACTTGCCCCAACTAAAGATGGTGAATACCCAGCCTACATAATAAATTTCCTAGTCATAGTGTAGAAAGAGGTTCCAGGGGATTAGGCTCCACAGGTGTAGATTGGGCTATGTTGTCTTTAAATTTAGATTCTCGCCCAATGCTAAAACTAAATATTCAAGGTCATGAGTTTAATGGACTACTGGACACAGGAGCTGACCTTAGCATCATATCTCATCAAGAATGGCCAAAACATTGGCCATTACAACAAGCCACTCAAACGCTTCGAGGCCTAGGAGTGGCGACTAATCCCCATAGAAGTTCTATGATATTAGATTGGAAGGATCCTGAAGGATGTGAAGGAACTATACAGCCATATGTATTGGATCATCTTCCTATAAATTTATGGGGACGAGATGTCCTAGATCAATTAGGTTTGACATTAACAAATAACATCAATCCTAATGCGCCCACTACTAGGGCTAGACAAGGCTTTAGGAAAGAAAAAAGATTAGGAAAACAAGGGCAAGGTATAGCAGCACCAGTACAAATAGATCAAGGAACAGACAGACATGGGTTGGATTTTCAGAAAGGGCCACTGAGACAATCAAAATTACTTGGAAATCAGAAAGACCAGTGTGGGTTCCTCAGTGGCCCCTGACTAAAGAAAAGATACAAGTAGCCCATGATCTGGTCAAACAACAATTAATGGAAGGATATATACAACCTTCCATATCTCCCCATAATACTCCCATTTTTGTCATCAAAAAGAAATCTGGTAAATGGAGATTATTGCAAGATTTAAGAGCCATTAATAATGAGATGGTTGTTATGGGACCTGCTCAATCAGGGATTCCTCAATTGTCTGCTTTGCCAAAAACCTGGCATGTTTTAGCTATAGATATTAAAGATTGTTTTTTTTCAATTCCAATTCATCCCGAGGATAGTCCACGTTTTGCATTTACTATCCCTGCATTAAATCATGAAGGTCCTGATCAGAGATATGAATGGAAAGTACTCCCTCAAGGGATGGCTAACAGTCCAACTGTGTGTCAAATATATGTTAACAAAGCAATCCAGCCACTTAGAAATCAAAATCCTGAACTACAAATATTTCACTATATGGATGATGTATTATTGGCACATAAAGATAAAAACATATTGCTGGAATGTTATGCCACACTTACAAACTTATTAAAAAATTATAATCTAGAGATAGCAATAGATAAAGTACAACTAAATTTTCCAATTAATTATTTAGGAGTTCTACTATCCTCAACCATGGTCCGTCCACCAAAAATTCAAATACGAGTAGATCAACTCAAATCACTTAACGACTTTCAAAAGTTATTGGGAGACATAAATTGGATAAGGCCTTATCTAGGTATACCAACAGGAGAGTTGGGACCTTTATTTGATATTCTAAAAGGTCCATCAGATCCAAATTCACCCCGCATGTTAACTCCTAAAGCAAGAAAGGCATTAAAAATTATTGAAACATATATGGAAAACATACACTTGGATAGAATTGATATAAGTTTGCCTTTATTATTTATTGTACTACCAACAAAAAATATTCCTACAGGAGTATTTTGGCAAGAAGGTCCATTATTGTGGATACATTTATCTTATTCTCCTAACACGATTCTTACTAGGTATCCTGAGGCTGTAGGACAATTAATACTCAAAGGAATAAAAGCAGCGAAGGGAGTGTTTGGAATTTCTCCCAATAAAATTATTACTCCATATACTATGGATCAAATTGATGAGTTAGCTAATGAGTTAAATACTTGGGCAATAATCATGTGTAAATCTAATGTTTCATTTGATAATCATTTACCATCTAATCCTTTGTTGTCTTTTTGGTCTAAGCATCCTGTAGTTTTTCCTAAAATGACAAGAAAAACACCTATCATGAATGCTCCAAATATATTCACTGATGGGTCAAATAATGGTACAGCAGCAGTAGTTACCCCTGATCAAACTTTTACATTTTTAGTACCCAAACAATCAGCTCAAAAGGTAGAGCTTAATGCAGTTTTACAAGCTTTTTTGATGTTTAAAGATTCTGTATTTAATTTATTTTCTGATAGTCAGTATGTAGTTAATGCTATAGTATCTCTTGAAGATGCTGGTAGGATTTCCCCTTCTTCTACTGTTTTCTCTTTGTTTTCCACTATACAAAGTCTAATCTGGGACAGAAAAGATCCATTCTTTATAGGACATATTAGGGCACATACAGGATTGCCTGGAGCCCTTAGTTTAGGCAATGATTTAGCAGATAAAACTACACATGACATACATATTTTCTCTACATTTGAAGAAGCTACAAATTTTCATAAAAGGTTTCATGTTAATGCTAATACTTTACAAAAGCGTTTTAAAATAACTAAGGAACAAGCCAGACATATAATAAAACAATGTCAAAATTGTGTGACATTTTTACCACAAGTTAATCTTGGAGTCAATCCTAGAGGACTGATACCTAACCATATTTGGCAGATGGACGTCACACACTTGCCAGAATTTGGAAAATTAAAATATTTACATGTTACAGTCGATACTTCTTCTGGATTTTTGATGGGCTCCCTTCATGCCGGAGAAAAAACTAAAGATGTTATAGCTCATTGCTTACAAAATTTTGCCACTGTGGGCGTTCCTAAACAGTTAAAAACCGATAATGGTCCTGGCTATACCTCTACCTCTTTTAAACAATTTTGCTCATCATTTGGTATTACTCATATAACAGGAATCCCATACAATCCACAGGGACAAGGCATAGTTGAAAGAGCTCATCAAACTATTAAAACATACTTATTAAAGCAAAAAGAGGGAATTGGAAGGGGGTATATATCCCCCAAAGATAAACTTAAAATAACGCTTTTTACTCTAAACTTTTTAAATTTGGATTCATCAGGACTTAGTGCTGCGGAAAGGCATATGTATCCAAAAAATGTACATAAGCCTAAAGTACTTTGGAAAGACATTCTAACAGGACAATGGAAAGGTCCTGACCCAGTGATTGTCTGGAGTCGGGGGTCTGTTTGTGTTTTTCCACAGGGAGAACAGCAGCCCATTTGGATTCCAGAGAGATTAACTAAAACAGTTTCTACAGATCGAAAAGAAGATGATTTGACTCAAATCCATAACAGCTGATATCCAGAACTCCAGCTTGGCCATTCTTACATCTGCGACAGTGATTAACCAGGATGCTTTTTTCAATAGCTATTTTATTATTGCTTTTCCCCATAACATGAAGTTCTATTTTTATTTTTTGAGCTCATACAAACCTAGGTTAATGTTTTTCTGATCAGTTTTATTTTTTGACTGTGGAGTTTTTAAACATTGCAATGGAGATTTCACCCAGGTAAAGCTACAAGGCCTTTACTATTTTCTTATGTGTTGTATGTTTGTGTACACTCTTGTGTTTTGTGTTGTATGTCTGTATGTGCATATGTCCATATTTCTTATGAGGAGCGCTCATGAAAAAATGGATCCGAATTATTATTATTTTTTTATTCACGTGATTTAAATGGTTTAATTTAAATTAGGTAAACAGCTATTAAGGATTGTTTTTAAAGTAGGTTAACAGATCTGTTTGTTTACTTTCACCTTTCCTTTTCATTATATTTAATAATTCTTTTCAGGATAATGTCTCTTTAGCATCATTGCCAGAATTCCTATCTCCATCCCAGTGCCGGTGAAGAACTCAACAAGTAATGCTCAATCAAAGAGTCAACTTACTTTGGGAGGAAACGGATTTTGGGAGGAAATGGACATATTGATAGATTCCTATGCTTTGAACTGCTTGCAGAACTTGCCTGGACTATGTAACTATCGTTTGGTGCAGCGAATTGTGGTAGTGCTGACATATCTTTGCTGATGGTGTCACCAGTGATGCAATTTTTCCCAAGGAGCCGTCAATTGGCTTGGTGTCGTGGCATTTCTGTATCCTCCTCCCTTCTGCTAGTGATGGTCTAAAATTTGGGGGCCAATGGCTTATGCTGGACCGGTAGTCAGTGACGGGTATGATCCAATTGCAGTGGTATCAACCTAAGACAGGAGGCTGACGCCTAAAGGTCAGTTTTCCGATGACGGGTAAGAACCATATGTTGAATTGGACAACCTACCAGGCACGGTCCTTAAGCCACATTAACCTCACTCCCCCACTGGCACCAAGGCCAAATTTGGGGGCCAACAGAGGTGAGGCAAAGAACCTCACCCCCCCACTGGTGCATAGACCTATCCACAAGTATGGCTGTATGCTGGACCGGTAGTCAGTGACGGGTATGATTCAATTGCAGTGGTATCAACCTAAGACAGGAGGCTGACGCCTAAAGGTCAGTTTTTCCCATGACGGGTAAGAACCATATGTTGAATTGGACAACCTACCAGGCACGGTCCTTAAGCCACATTGCTTGTTGTTTAATTAATCAGAATGGGGGAGATGCTGGGAGCCATTAGCCAAGTAGGTATGACAATTTCCTTGCCAGCGTACCCCATGTTGCTGACATGTTGCAGTGACATTGAATGTATGTGACCTTGCTCAAGGACCAAGGCAGATTAGGGTGTTCCCGGTTTTAAGATAATCCTGTTTAGGGCGTTCCCAGTTTAGGTTCCAGGTTTAAGGTTTAAGATTATTCCTGCTGGGAATAGGGCGTATCCTGCTGCCTGAGTTCCCCTTGAGTTCTCACGGGATTTAGACAGTATATTTTGGAGATAGAAGCCCAGTGGAGGTGGATTTTTGGGAGAGAACGCGGATTTGGGAAGAGAACATGGATTTCCCCAGAACGTGATTGTAGACGGCTGGTGTGAGTTCGGGAATAAAGAGTTGCTGTTTGAATCTACAAGCTGTGTGGTGGCTCGTGATTGTGTGCCCAGCCAGACTGCGGCATTTGTGCCCAGCCAGACTGTGGCAGGCAGCCGCTGGGTGTGGCGTTGTGCCATGTGTTCAGAGATGAGCTCTGTGGCGTGCAGTGTTGTGGCTGTCAGCTTTCTTCAGAGCCTGTGATGTCCCCAGGCACAGGCAGGCTACTGTGAGTAGGGGACAGTGGCAGTAGCTGCTGAGTCCTGAGATGAAGGCAACTGGGGGAGCTCCACTTTGGTAGATGGGAGTCCACATGGGAGTGGATGCCAGAGTTCCTGCACATGGGTATCATCTGAGTGTTGTCCTTGAAGTGGCATCTGGGAATTCTGCACTGGTGCTGATGCTGGTGGTCCCGCTAAGACACTGGTGAGACCTGAGTGGGTGAGTAGTTAGGAGACCTGTTCTGAAGGTGGGACACGGTCCCGAGTCTTGGCAGCTGTGATTCTCATGCTGGATCAGCTGTGGAGGGGGTCCTCTGTCACTCTCAGCAAAGCAGAATTCCCATTAGTTGAGTCCTGGGTCACAGAGCGACACAGAATGCTGCATCCCTCTGGCCTGCCATCTTGGATCCCCCTAATATCTTTTTCTTAACTTTCCATTTTAATCTCTTTCATAGAATCATACAAAACTCCATGTAATTCTTAGAATAAGAGAAACTTTTTTTTCAGTAAACAAAAAAAAGTTAAAATTGATTTTTGACTGTTTCTGCTTACTTTATGACACATCAATAACTTACAGGGTTTCTTTTGATTTTGCTGAACATCAAGCAATATTATTATTTGAATTGGCAAAGTTTTTATGCCAAAAAATTCTAAAAGTAAATTTATGTTTCAGTGATTTGATAATGTATTATTAAATATAATCAATAATGTTCTGAAATCAAATTGGAAATGTCCACCTACCATCTGTGATCAGTATCCTTCTATGTACTTTCTTTCATTCACTGGACACAGTAGTTATAAATAAAAGCTCTCAGTTAACCTTGTGTATGTCTTTGTCAATAGATTAGATAACCAATGTTGTCTCTAGCATATTTTAAATTTATTTAATAGATTTGTTTCAACATACCAATATAGTCTCTAGAATGTATTTTAATTATGCAAAATGTTGAAAGTGTACAGGAAAAGAAAGCTCTAAACTAAGTCAAAAGAATCATAATTTTTAGACAATAAGAAAACGATTTGCTAGTGGGGCAATTTTTTCCACCGTAGAACATAACTCTTAGAATATTTTTATTATATTTGAAAATTTCATTAGCTTTTTGAAGATACTGGATACTAAGCAAATATTTCTACTTGTCTGAAGAATAACTATAATCTGAAAGAGCTCTAATCACTTTAAAAGGTATTTAATTATTGTAAGAATGAGCTCACAAACTGCTGGAAGCCACATCAAAAAGCCATTCTGTGTCTTCAGCCTGCGTGTACACTGTCATCAAACAAGCGATTATAGAACATAATTCTCATTAGGCCCCAGAGGCAGCAAAATATTTATTGAACATGGCATTCAAAGACTGATTTTTAAATGAAATATTTTACAAATGAATTGTTAAGCTACCTAGTTTGGGGATTTAAAAATCATAAATTAAACCATTCCATAAATCTCTGAATTCTTCATATATTCAAAACTTACTTTTTATGTTAACTAGGACCTTATAGTAGAAACTTAATTTGTTGCTTTGTAATTGAGTTAGAAAGCAATCTTCCCTAATAGAGGATGAGCTATATTAGAGCAAAGCATAGGCCTTTAGTATTTGTTCATAAGCAGATGAATTTCTAAAAAGGAAGGCTGTGGAAAAATTAGGATCTACTGAATACCTCTTAAGTTTCTGTGATTTCACATAAGGTGCTAACTCATTTGATTAAACTAATAACTCATTTTATTTGTAAAATTCTGCCATGTGTTGCTGTTAGAGAGACAACAAGTAGCTGGTCAAGTGTTAATGAAAGTGTATATTGTATAGCACTGGAATCTTGGCAATTCTGAGAGTTAGCCATAGTGTGCAAACCTCACAAATGAAGAGAGCATCCAGGGTATGGTGAAGATGATGTTTCATGGTCTGGCAGAGTGAGTGGACTGTGTTAACGCAGGGAACAGGAGGATTCGTGTGATTTGTCATGTTTCCACACTCAATCATCTGAAGGACTAGCATGCAGAGGATGTGTATTTTTTCAGATTAAAATATAATCAATAAAATTCATAAATAACAGATCTGGTTCAAAACAGAGAAGTTTTTGTTGTTTGCTTGTTTTTATTTTTATTTTTTCAACTAATAGTGGTATCCATCCATGCAACACATTGTGTCAGGAGATGCACTAATTCCCTTCAGTGGAGTTATTCAAGCAAAACCTTAATGAGCATCTGTCAGAGACAGAATAAAAGACATTTTTCATTGAGAGGGAGTTGAAGTAAATGTCCCATACAACCCTTTCCAACCATAACAGTTTGTGATTTTATGATAATCATCAAAATCCAAAACAATTATTATGACCACAACATATTTCAAACTACCTTTGAGAAACTAAAATTGAACACAATTATAAATACAGTAAATCATGATTTGAACAAAGGATTGAGCAAGCTTATCTGTAAGGTGACTAATGGTAAATATTTGAAGTTCTGCAGACCTATAGGCTCTGTCACCACTGCCCACACTGTTACTACAAAGTGTCTCTGGAAAACAGATGGAGGAATGGCAGTAAATAGGAATGGCAATAAATAGGAATGAAACCATGAGCACGAATTCAGGTAGGTGACGGGTTGATCCCAGCTATAGGTTGTCAGCACCCCAATAAGACAGTTGTTATAATATGGTGCAGATTCCACAAAACTGCCTTTAAGGAAACCTGGGTTTAATCATGTTTGTACTAACATTTTGCTTAATCTCACTTGAAATTCATATGTCTAAAAAATTTGCTTCCGTTAGAAAATCTCTGAATTTTCTTCCACAGCAATTTGCCACAATTGTGGACTAACATTTGTTTTTTTATGATGTGTTGATATGTCTCTTTGGTTTCCTAAAACTCCCTTTTATTTATGGACAAAGTTTAGACACTATTTAAGGCAATGAATTAATTGCTTGAGAGTCAAATGAACGGAAAGATCCCCTCCTTACTCTGGATTAGTTCTGAGTTTCCACACGTGATGCGTCTGATGGACAGAGACAGCAAAGCTGAACATCTGGAGCAGCAATAAAAGGTCTGCCAGAAACAGCAGGCGGTGAGAGCAGTGCCACATCTGGCTAACGCTACTCAGAGAGGAAGCCAGAGACATCTAGTCATCTGAAATAGAGCATGAAGATGCACAACTTTTATGGGTCTCTTTCTGTCACTGCTGCGTAAGTCAGACTTCTCCTGCACACTTGCAGTTTCCTCTTTGGAACTACAAAATAAGATGGCTGCCCTCCAGGCATGCACGGCGCTATTACTTTTGATGGATTTTTGTTGCCTTAGAGATTTTTGGAAGATGTAAGTGTTGAAAGGATTGATTTATACTTGAAATAAAGTTATGATTTCTAATATTATTATGGCAGCACATAGGGCACTACTTTCTTTAATAATATCTTTGTACTTTTAGAAAGAGATTAGTATAGTTGCTTGAAATGGTTTCCAACTCTTGAAACTTGTATTATAATTTTATAGTTTTGCTGAGATAACAAGAGGAGGAGCTCTCCTGCCAGCTGCCAAATGAGTTCGACTGCTTCCTTCGTTGTGAGGTTAAGTATCAATTCTTCAAAATAGCCTTTCTTGAATTCCCAAGTAAATTCCATCCACATGCATGTACACACACCTAAGTGTATATGTGTGTATTGCATGTTTTGTTTAACACACGTGTCTCTTTCTGTATGTGTATGCATATGTACCTAAACATTTTCTTATAGGAAAAGATATGCACATATACTGTCAAGTTTTTGGACATTGTAAACCCTGCATTTGTTACATGCTTCTTGGTACATAGTAGATTCTCAATCAATAATTACTTAATGTGAACAATATAATTATATTAATGATGATTAACAAAATATCAGCAGAAATAACTTAATTTTCATATTCATTGATGATAACTATAGATATTACTTTGGTAATTATTTTAATGTTTCTCATCAAATCATAGTTTAATGAGTAATTTTCTATTCAGAAAATGAACATGATGTAATTTTTATGATAATCATCACTGTATGCTTTAAAATAAACAAACTTCTATGTTAACATTACTAGATTTGGGCTCCTGATTTTCTGTTGACGATTCTACCTGAAAACATATCTTCATATATAACCAGCTTGTGAACTTTCCAATATAGTGTGTGTGTGTGTGTGTGTGTGTGTGTGTGTGTTAGTGAAGGAGATGAAGAAGATCATAGATGTCAAGGGAAAGATGTCAAGTTGGGGGGCAGGGCCAGAACAACGGAGGTTGAATAGGGTCTTCTGATGAGGTCATCTTCCTTGATGAAAGTGCTTGTGAACACACAATCAGGGGACTCAATCAGAGAGACACTTCCGTACTTGTGGTCCTAAATTTGGGATCCAAAAGAAAAACTAAAACAGATATAGAGACAGAGGGCACCAATCAGTAATAGTGAGAAGAGTGTAGACAGGGTAAAAGATAAAGAAAGGAGGAAAATCCACAGACCACACAAAGAACAAATCAAAACTTCCCCACAGGATATCCAGCTCTGGGGCCCCTTCTCTTGGGAAAAGTTTGTCTCTATCACTTTTGCAAAAAACTGCTGCTTGCTTTCTATCTCTGTGTCCTATTCTTCAGTTCTTTGCTAAATAGAAAGAATGAACTCAAGACTACAGACAGTACCATTAATATATTCTGAAAGGATTAGTTCTGTGTGGATTTAATTTGGCTCTTTCAAAAACTTGGTCCACTTAATTTTTCATCTCTCATTGTTTGGGAAGATGCATTTTCAGTGTCTGCTTCTTTAATATATACAGGTTCATCCTTACCAAAGCCAGAGAAATAGAGAGACCTTATGAGAAGAGGCAAGATCTAACAATGTTTCTTTTTTCAATATTTTATAATGCCCTTGTAAATTGTATAATAATGGAGACAATATAACCGAATATTAAATTGATTTTCAGATATAATGGTGATTACTCTCTAAGATAACTGATGAAATTTTGGACACGAAACTTAGCAAGGGTTAAGCAAAACCTTACACAACATAATCTTGTTTGGACAAAGCACAAACATAAATGGAATTCATTTTTAATTATTTGAAGTTTAGGAAGCTAATAACTTATTCTACTTGAGACTGGTTATTACCTCAATGACCAGGTGAGTGATGATGGAGAAAAGGTTAAATTATAGTATTCCACCTGTCAAGTATGGAGGAAGAGAGGTTAAGGGAGTGATACAGGTAAGTATACACTATCTGCATTTAAAAAATGTTTTTATTTCTTCCCTATGGCATTCACCACTAATTTCAAAGCTGATTTTTCTAAAATTATGTTTGTATTTATATATATTATAAATATAGCAAGTACAGCAAGAAGCATATTCCACTGATAGTTATAATACTATTTTGAATAGCAAGAATTATATTAGTTATAGCATTTCTTTCATACATTATGGAATAATCTTAAAATTTAATGTTTGCTTTCTGAACAAACATTTTCATCAGGTTAATAAAGAAGGAATAAACCATCGTGGATTTTTTTAACCATATTATATTTTCTACATTTTTATTGGTGCAATATAATTATACATAATTGTGGGATTTATTCTTGAATATTCATATGTGTATGTGATAGAGCAATATTGTTCCTCAGTATTACTGCTTTCAGTCCTTTTCTTCCTTTCTTTGATTCCTTTCCTCTATTCTATTGGTCTCCCTTTGATTTTTGTGAGATTTTCCCACTTCTTTCTTTTTTTCCTCTCTGGCTTCCACCTATGAGAGAAAATATAAGACTCTTTATTTTCTGAGTTTGGCTTATGTCACAAAATGTTCTCAAGTCCCATCCACTTTCCTACAAATTATATAATTACATTCTTCATGAGGCTCCATAAAACTCTGTTGTTAATACATATCACGTTTACTTCATCCATTCACGCATTGATGGATACCTAGGCTGGTTCCATAATTTGGCTCCTCTGAACTGTGCTGCTAATAAACATAGGTATGCAGGTATCACTATAATATAAAGATTTAACATTTTTAGGATAAATACCAAGGGGTGGTAGATCTGAGTCATGTGGTCGTTACATTCTTAGTCTTCTGAGGAAACTCCAACTTATTTCCGTAGTGGTTGTACTCATTAGAATTACCATCAACAGAGTAAAAGTGTTCCACTTTCCCCACATCCTTTCCAGCAATTATTATTGTTTCTATTCTTGATGGCTGCCATTTTGACTGGAGTTAAATAAAATCTCAGTATAGTTGTTTTTTCTTATTATTTAAAACAATAATTTATGTATCTTGGTGCCAGCTAGCCAGGCTGATGAGGTGAGCTGGGTTCAACGGAGCTAGCTGCAACAACAAACTAACAGTAAAGAAGCAAGCAACACAGAAACATGAATTTTCAGGGTGGGAAAACTCTGTGACCGCAAGAGTAAGTTCCATGTTGGATAGCACTGGAAGGAGCAAGAGAGGGCACTCGAAAACCCTCTATTTATTAGGGAAAAGACATTCAATAGAATATTCCACCCCAATAAGGCAAGGGGTAGTGTTGCAAGAAAAAGGAGGGTAACCCAATCCCACTGGGTGATGCCCAAACTCAGAGCTGCCTTAATGCCCACCTGCTTCACCCAGCACGCAATGCCAGTTCAATTCCCTCATTACTCAAGGCTGAGGGGGTATGCTTAGCTTGTGTGCAGAGTGGTCCCCGACAATTTCTAAAGAATTTTAAAAACCAAATAATTCTAATAGGCTCATAATAAAAAAAGCTGTTCTTACTTTCTAGCCCCAATTCTCACTGTAGCTTGACTTACATTTCCCCAAGCTGTTGAACATTTTGTCATGTATTTGTTGTCCATTTACATCTCTTCTTTTGAGAAATATCCCTTGAGTTTCATTTACTCATTTGTATATTGAGATATTTCTTTTGTTATATTTTTGATGGTACGTTGTGAGTTCCTTGTATACTTTGGATATTAATCTTTGGTCAGAAAAGTAACTAGCAAAGATTTTCTCCCATTCTGTGGGTTCTTTTTACTCATTCTTCTTCTTCTTCTTCTTCTTCTTCTTATTATTATTATTATTATATTTTTGCTGTACAAAAGCTTTCTAATTTGATGCCATCCACTTATTAATCCTTGGTATTATTTCCTGAGCTTTAAAAAATCCTATTGAGGAAGTAGTTGTCTATAATATATGTTGGAGAGTTGACCCTACATTTTCTTCTAGGAATTGTAATGTTTGTGGTTTAATTCCTGGGTTTTTGATGTGGTCAAGGTGATTTTTTTTTTTGGTACCAGGGATTGAAATCAGGGGCACCTGGCCACTGATCCAGAGCCCCAGCACTATCTTGTATTTTATTTTAAACAGGATCTCACTAAATTGCTTAGCATCCCGCTTTTTCTGAGGCTTGCTTTGAACTCTCAATTCTACTACTCCAGGCTCCAGAGCCACTGGGATTATAGGCTTGTACCACCACACCGTACCCAAGTTTACATTTGTGCAGGGAAAGAGATAGAGATCTAGTTTCATTCTTCTACATATGTATTTACTTAGCACAATTTGTTAAAAAGGCTGCTTTATCTCCAATATATGCCTTTGTTGCCTTTCTCAAACATCAGAGGACTGTATCTGTATCTCTATCTTTTTTTTCTGTCTTATTGGTGTATGTGTCTGATTTTTTTACTTTTATGCAACTACTGTGCTTTTTTTTTAAACTATAGATCTATAATATAACTTGAGATCATTATTGTGATACCTCCAGCACTGATTTTTTGTTTGTTTGTTTGTTTAGAATTGTTTTGGCTCTTCCAGGTCTGTTATTCTTCCAAGTGAGTTCTTGGAGCATTTTCTCCAGTTCTGTGAAGAATGTCATTGGTAATTTGATGGAGATTGTATTGAATCTGCATATTATTTTTGTTGTTATGGCCATTTAAACAATATTAATTATCCAAGTTCATCAACATGGAAATTCATATCTTCTTCTCATGTCTCCTTTGATTTCTTTCTGCTGTGTTCTATAGTTTTATTTTAGAGATCTCTTTCACTTTCTTGTTTAGATTTAGCCACAGATTTTTTTTCATAATTCCTTTTTTAGAAGATGCATTATTGATATATAGAAAACTATTGATTTTTTTAAGTAGAGATTATATACTGCATAGTGTTTTAAATAATTGATTTTAATTATCTTGTGATCAGTACAAGTATTATCAAAATTTTAAAAATTTTTAGATATCAAATTGTTACTTATATAAGTAAATCATATCCTTTATAGACATGAGACCCTTATTTGAACAACCATGAGATTGTGTGTGTGTATATATATATATATATATATATATATATACACACACATACACACACACACACAAATGAGAGAGAGAGATTTTAACTGAATATTTTTTATGTATTTCTTATTATCATATAAACCACTTCAAATTTCTGCTCTGACATCTCTTTATATAAAACAATTGAAATGACATATTTTAAATTTTACTCATTCTGTAAAAATTGCAATGTTCCTAATTCAAGCTAAGCTAATATGTCCTTGATCATGAAGAGTTCAAAGCCTGAGCAGGAATCCTATAGATAGATAGATACACAGATAGATAGATATAGATATATATACATATACACATGTATATGTATATATGTCCATAATACTCCACATATAAACAAAATTATAAAATATGTGTCTAAATATATAATAAACATAATAATAAGGAATAAATATAAATATGTATATAATTTAAATGAAAGTTCCAATATAAAGTATAATTTATTACCGAAATTTAAACTATGCTACTTGGAAAAATGTACCATATAGGTAAGCTTATGAATAAGTATAAACTACATTTTCTAACATATGATTGTATAACTTTGAAAAGTAAAGTCAGTGTCAAAAATACGTACTTTCTAAAAGGTTAAATAAATTGTACTGCCACTAAATTAAAGCTGTAGAAAGCTCATAAAGGTCACCTTTTCATATAGTTTTACTTGTTTATTATCCATATTAGTCATCAGAGAACTATAATGTATGCTGTATAAAATGGTAAAAACATCAGGGTCTATATGAAAAATAAAATTTTTTGTTTATTTAATATTTTTATAAATTTCATATTAGTATATGCTTATATAAATTCTACCATCAACAACAATTTTATTTGCTTAAAAGTTATTTGCATTTAAAATTGAAGAGTTATCTTCCCTACACATGGACACACACACAACTCATCACCCAGAGGAAGGAATGTCCTAAGGCCAAATGGCAAATTATGCAAAGTTTACCTATGATATCTATTGCCGCCCTTTTAATCTCACTTTCCAATCATAAATTCATGGCAGCTACATTAACTGAAGAAAACTTCAAATTTTATCTTTTAAAGGATTTATAATATAGTAACTACTCTTAAAAATTGGTTACACTAGAGCCAAGGGGATAAAATTTAGTAACTAATCTTAAAAATTTCTAAGACTTCAAGCCAAGGGGATAATATTTAATTAGTTTCCATTACAAATTAGGGGAAAACTTCAGGGATTAGGAGAATTGTATAGCCTTCCACCACTCATACCATTTGTGTCACCTCTTCTTTTTACTTCTCATTATCCAGAAGAATTATTCATTATTAATTAGAACACTTCGTAGAACATATTTGATATTTAATAAAAGTGTGTTGAATAGGTAAGGAAGTAAAAATATTAGTTATTACCTTGCCCAAACATTATTCACTAGAATAACTCCAAAAGCTAAACAAGACATATAGTTCTTAATTCATTATGCAAACTGATGCTAGTGATTCAGGCTTAACCTTTAAGAGACTAACATAGAAAAAAGTAAGCATCATTTATGACCTCATGTTCCTAAAAGAAAGCTATATTAGAAACACATAGGCACAATATTGATTTTAACATCTGAAAATATTTTATCCTGAAGTGTTTATGAGAAGTGTTTATGTTATAAAATTATTAGAATTTTTCTGTCTTCTCTGAGTTGAGAAAATATGGAGAAACTTGGCTACAAAAATATAGATGCTTGGTATTTGTTTTTCAAAACTATGCCCTGTGTGTTCTCAATCAATTCTTCACATTCCTACCTCTCACAAATACATGCATCTATTCATAAAAAAGCACTCAACAAATGACAATTACTCAGAAGGTGAAAAATAATGAGAATGTAGCTGTCTTGTTAAGATGGCAACACATCTCACTTTTCACTTTATGATTCCAAAATAATTTTTGGTGACAATAGTAATATAATTGAAACTGAATATATATCACTTAGGTGTTCATAACTGGATTTCTGAGAAATATCTTGATTATATGACTGAATATTCAGTGGTCAAGTGCTAGCTTTTCTCAAAATGGAACTGCTCCAAATGGTTGGTTTGCTTACCAAGTATGTCCTTAGACCCTAATATTTTTGTAATGACTTTAAAAGTAGTTTTAATTGATTCTGTGTATTTCCTTATTTATGACCAAACATATTTTCTGACATATAATATTTACAAACATAATAATCTCAGTACTTACTTGTTTTCTTCAAAGGTATCGTAAACTTATACTAGATAGAATGGACATTACAAGACAGAAAAAAAAAACACTTAAAAATTGAATGATAATGTGAATTTTTTTATTTATGACTACACGTGAGTAATATATAAATATGACAATATAGTCTATTTGAGTCAGTGTTGTACAAAGAACTTATTCATAACATCAAAAATAAGGTCATATGCATGATATCTGAGATAAGTAGAAATGATATGCATTTTAACTTAGCCAATGGGGTCACAATGAACCTTGATACAAAAATGAGACAGTTACATGCTTAGATATCATGCTGTTGGAAAGTATTTATAAAGAATCTTACAGTAATAGACTACCAAAATATATACAAAATTCTATCCATACCCACAGCGTTCTCAGCTGAATTCAATTAATATTTTTGAGTTAACTATTATTATCATCAAATATTTTTACTTTTGTCTTTATCTATGTGAAGTTTCCTCTTCAACAAACTCTGAGGCGTAGTTTGATGCAAAAGGATTTTTATTAAGATGCTTTGTAGAAGCAATCTAAAGAGTGATTAGAAACTGGGGCAGGAAAAATGAAACAGCCTACCATGAGTGGGAGGTCAGGCAACATCACAGAAGGAATCATTTTAACCCAATTGCACAGGGGATGTCCAAAGAGAATTTAAGTAATACCTGGAAATGTCTCAATAGTAGAAAATGAGGTAGAGTATCTATACCCACCCCCCATTATTCTGGTAAATTCTATCTATAGAAGGGGGAGGTACAGCTCCCGGCACTCCATTTTTTCACAAGCACAGACAAAGCACCCTTTAGCTGACTGTTGGGAATAAAACACACACACACACACACACACACACACACACACACATACTGGGAAATAGGGTTCAGCATAAACAGAAAAAGAGCTCCAAGGGAATATGACTGGGACACCAATGTAGTTTGAAATATTGTTTAATAATTTTAGCATTCAAGGAGCTTAAGAGCTGCTGGGGAAAGTACATAAAACCACAGGTGCTTGGAACAAATATTTCCCTACAACATTAAATGAAGTCTGCCTTAAGATCCAGTCACACCTACTTAGAAGGAAATTAAATTCCAGCAAGCAATGTTAATCCCTTCCCACTCCAGTGTCTTGTGTTGGCTATGGGGAATTCACATGTACCTGAATCTGAAAGAAGGAGCCCTTTGTTTTTAGTGTACTAATTTTAGTGTTGTTCTTGATATGCTTATTGTCCAGGAAGGCAATGCTATATAATTTTCTGGACCTAGTACAAATGAAAATGTGGAGCACATTGTGCAAAAAGCAAGATACTTACTATACTATTAAGATACTGTATTATAAATGTATGTTTCCATTTCCCACCCTCTGTCTTATGACTTGTTTTCTCCCCCACCAAAGAGTGCTGGTTTAAATGAAAAACTATTAAGTCCTCTTAGTTTTGTGCAAAGACAAATGTGTGTAAAACAAAAACAAATAAAAATTTTAAAAGTTCTCACACCAGAGGACACAATGTAAAACACTATACAGCAATGGGGAATATAACTCAAACTAAATGAATGACATATTTTAGTAATGACATTTACAAAGTAGTGCCTATAATGAAGCTTGATTCTAGTTATTATTTGACCCAACTGTATGAAAGAAGCATATGAAAAATATGGCTTTCAGAATGATTCTGTTCCTGTTCTTGTGTTGATGAACCAAAGCTAAAATCATAATGCAAACCTTGAAATTGCTTTGCTAAACACAGTAAGGAAATTAAATACTCCAGCATGCTGTTGGTAGACACTAAAAAGGAAAAAAAATCAATAATAAATACAAAGGGAAAATAAAGCTATGGATAATTAATAGCTTACTGGCATATTAAAACTGCATTTTTTTTCTTTACTTTTTATTGAACAAAGCTGCCATCAGCCATCTTTATTAAAAAATATGCTTTGTAAAGATTTTCTAAAAGCTATTGCTACTCTACCATCCCTTTCCAAAGCCTTCACCCATTATACTTATACTAGGGTGTTCAACATAGCTATTACTGTCAAAATTTCCTGCTTATGCTCTTTCAAATAATTTTTATTTCACCCCATTAGAGTTTTGATCTTATTCACATAGAAATGCCTACTTACCTGCCATTTTTACAGAAGGATAAGGCCCCATGAAAGAGAAGGTGGTTAGCACAGAAGAACCATGTGATTATATATGACTTGTGAACACACAACACAAACACACACACACACACGCAGAGACACACACACTCCTCTTAATTTATTTGATAATAAAGAATGGGCTTCTATATCCTGTTTCAAACATTTGCTACATAGGAATTTTCATTGAGAGAATGTACTACAGGATAAAGTATATCAGAATATGTGTACAATTTATCAATTGGCAGCCTTTTTCTTCCTTTTAAATGTTAGAAAGATGTACAAATGTACATTTACTTCAGTGGTCCATTTAATTATTAATAAGTTCATATCAGTAAATATTTGCCATACATGTTTAAATGACCGAAGGGACTTTTATTCTCCCTGACTATTGAAATGATGATAAGCCAACCTACTAAATATAGATGAATATAAGGAAATTCGCCACATTTTTCTTAGGGGTATATACAAAAGATTTTCTAGAAAATCTGATTTTATTTGAAAGACTTTAAGTGAATAGATAAAATAATATTGACTTTTAAAATAAAACGGTGACTTGAGCCTGGTCAGTATTCCCATGTGATCAAGTAAGTCCAGTGAATTTTTCTTTAATTTGAATTAACGCCCTGCAATCTGCATTCTGTGGACATTTAGGATGATCAAGGGTACTTGTAGACCAACGACCTAATAGATATCCAGATTTAAGACTCTAGTTGTTCCCAGAGTGAACATTTACATCTTATTGTATATACCACTAAATTTCAGTTGTATTTTAACACGTTCTAAATTAGTCTCAAAGGAGATAATATCAATATATAAATTACAAGGGAATTCAAAGTGTCTGTACCTCTAGGACAAATAAAGAAAATAATCTGTACAGTTTCCAAAAGCTGGTTGGTTATTTTGAAAATGAATCCTGATAGTCTCTGCTGAAATACAACTGATAAAGTTTTATCACATTAAGAAAATTTTGGATAAAGGTAGTGTGGCACATGTGGAAATGTTGATCCTTTGTATGCAGAATTTTCACAGATACAGAATTTGATTTTTAATATTATTTTATAATTGAAGTTCTTAGGACAACATATTTATAAAAGCTTTTTGTAAATGCTTTTCCATAGCAGAAGTATATTTCAAATTATTTAATAACATACACAAAAATAACTGCATAGGCTAATGTATTGTGTTTTCCTCTTCTGCAACTAGTCTGTGTCTTCCTATATCTTCCATTGTCTCTTACCACTGTATGAAAATCAGTAGTAGTTCACAGCTGAATATCTGCTTTAAATGTACAGCTTTTTATACTGCTTTAATTTTGGCAATTCTCCAAATATCTACACCTCATCTGTGCTTAAATCCCAAGACATTGATGAAGCTATCCCTCTACTACTTTGCATTCAAATATGTAATGTTGGGCAAAATGGAAACATTCATTTACCTGCACAGGCAAAGTCCACTCTTTCAAATTTAATTTTCAATAGACATTTACTGTTTTTTTTTTTCTTTCATTTTGAACTGCAGTATCAGCTATTGGCTTCTGAGTCTTTGGATTACTTCTCATTTATGTCTCTCCTTTAACACAGTTTCCTCCAAGACACTATCACCAATTACAGTAAAACATCTTCGAAAATAAGCTCACTGATTGAGCCAAATTCAAAGAGACATTCAGGAACACATTCACATTTGTTTAATAACCTTGTCCTCATCCCTAATCCATGAGTTTAATTAAACTCTGCTTTTATTTCCAGGCATACATTTTCAATGTTATTTTCCTGAATTCAAACCACGACTCTGTCCCAGTAAAATGATACTTAGAAGAATTAAAAGCAAAAGCAATGAATCAGTGCAAACCATAGAATAGAGCTCAGTCTCATACTAGATATTATTCCCTAAGAATGAATTATGCAGAGCATTTCCTCATTTATGCAATTTAATTGAAAGTATTATAGAAAGAAATTGGCAAGAGTAGGGTCTCTGACAAGAATATTGAAATACAAATTTATTAACTGAAGACCTGTATATTGAACTCCAGTTAGCAAAAAGCTAAAATGAATTAAACAGGGGATTATTTGATATGAAATTGAACAGTGGAACAGATGTAAATTTAGCTACATTTAGCTATGTGTCTGTATATTTACATTTTCCACCACATACTTCATTTGCCTATGTTTTATTGTTGGTAGTATAAATGCATAATAAAGAAGAACAAAAGGTCTCAGGTTAACCTGACTATTGCTTTCAACTATTTTTAAAGTTTCTTTTCAGAAACTTAAACTGGAACAAACAAACAAAATCCATACATATCCTAGAAGATGATGGTGTAGCCTTCAAAGTTCAAGATGGGCTGAGCGTAATGGGATGTGGGGATGTGACCTGTAATCCCAGCAGACAGAGAGGCTGATTCAGGAGGATCGCAAGTACAAAGCCAGCCTCAATAGTTTATGGAGATCTTAAGCAACTTAGTGAGACCCTGTCTCAAAAAAAAAAAAAAAAGTGTGCTGTAGAGAATCAGATTGACTGTGAGCTTGAAAACGTAATGCTTACTGTCCTTGATGGAACTTGCCTGCAAATGGGATGTTCTGTCAAGGTCTAGATAAGGTGACAAAGTGAGGGCAAGCATACTTGCACATGAGATGTTTGCTGTCTTTGATGGAGCTTACCCGCAAATGGGATGTTCCTTCAAGGTTTAGATAAGGTAACAGCGAACATGCTCGCCAACGAGATGTTTGCTGTCCTTGGTAGGGCTTTCCCGAAAACGGGATGTTCTGCCAAGTGGGCTAGGAGGGCACTGAGAAAATTTTTATCTGTTCTTAACAGCAGAGCTCAGAATGCTCCCTCCCAAGAGTAGATTAAGCCATGAAAAGCAGGTCACTTCTGATTAGAAAGTTACTTCTGTATACTATGTTTAGCCTAAAGACCTGCTCTATTGCTGTTGGAAGGCTGCCTTCTTTGTTCACAATACTATAAAAAGATTGCTGTTTACAATAAAGGGGCTTTTTTCCTTCTGCTTCTGCTGCTTGTTCTTCCTTGTTCATGCTGACCTGCAGGTGAGTTATTTGAGGCAGTGTATGTGCAGGAGTGTGCTGGGAATATGTGGTTAATCACATCTGGGTTCAATCTCTAGTACCAAAACAACAACAACAACAACAACAACAATAATAATAATAATAATAAATTTAATGGTGACCAGTTCTGAAGAAGAGGCCTGAGGGCTCCACGAGTCATTACATTTCTCCAGTATCCTCCACCTCCAGCGAGATAATTCAGGATCTCTGTTCAGTTAGAAAACAATTTTTTTTCCTCTAAATTTTGGACTATTTAAATGCCATGGACATTTACCACAGGTTTCATGAGTATATTATGATTGTAATTAATTTTTTTTAGCGACTACAATTTTTGTATGGAATCAGTGTTTTAATGGTTGCTCCTGTATGTACACTAAGCACACAGGTAATTGATACCAACTTTGGTCAAGTTTCAGTAGGGAATAAAGCACCATTTATTTATTTATTTCTATTTTACAAGAAAAATAACAAAACCCATGCAAACTTTGAAGCATGGCTCCAATCCATATGCACTTCAAACCTAATCTTTAATCAATGCAGTGTACTTTGTTTTTTTCTCACTAAAGTTCTTTTCTTGTCTTTTGGGGGTTCTTGGCTCCCTGTGTTCATGAATTTCCTCTTGATACCTGGGCAAAAGAACAGTCAGTGAAAATAATGAATCATTGGGTTAGGAAGATGGGGACTGATTCAAAAATAAACAAAGTGTTAATACCTCCAGAGCAGTCGCCCTCTTCCAATTGGCTGCCAAGGTCATCTGCCTCTAGGGAATGGTTCCTCTCATCAAGGAGTCATTCATTTTTTTTTAGTTAAAACAAAAAGGGCTCTGTTTCTGCCCGTTTGGTAACCACACAGGTAGGGTGAGAGGAAGGGAGAGGAGAAGAAAGGCAACCTCAAATCTATAAAAGGGTTAGGACAGCACCCTCCCTGGGGTACCAGCTCTGGACCCCCTCCTCTCCGGAGGAGTCTCTCTCTCTCTCTCTCTCTCTCTCTCTCTCTCTCTCTCTCTCTTATTCTTTAGATAAAACTTTTTTTCTCTTGCCTCTGCATTTCTCAGGTGTTTAATCTTCAACACTGTGAGAATAGGACAGGATCCTGATTGTCAAGACTGGATTCACCTTAACCTTTTTTACTAGGATGAATTTTCCAAGTTTCTCGGCAGAACAGGACATGAGCCAGTGAATTGATACTTACTCTGAAATTTCCTTCTCTGCATTTTAAAAGTCCACTTCCTTATCTCTTGTACCTGCATGTGCCCAAACACACTATCTCTTTCCAAGGATAATATCTTCCCCCAAAGATTTCTTTTAATTTCAGTGTCTAGTCATTTAAAGTCACAATTCTTGTTATTTTTCCATATGCAATACAGTAATGAATTATTATAAAAAATTATAAATATATAAATAAAGAAAAATAAATCCACTGGGTTTATTGGAAACTAGTTGGCATAAAACATCTACTGCCTCTATTATGTGCTTACCTTAATCAGATTTCTAAAAAGATCTGATGTTTTGTGAATGTCAACAGGAAATGAATATCTGGAATATGTTTTAAACAAAAGAGAATTTATTATTAGCAAAACCATTGTAGAAGTTAGTGAAAGTGCCTCTGAGGTGAGCATTTGTGAGTTATTACCAATGTGTTGTGGATTTCAAGAGAAGAATAGCAGGGAGTCAGGGGGTTCTTGGGTCTTTCCATTATAGAAATGCTCATGAGGGAATATAACTAAAGATTGCCAAGTGCCTGATTACCTCATCATATGTGCTGCATAAAATGTAGTTGGGTTAGATGATTTGGTAGGATATAAAGAATAATGGCCCCTCTAAGTTGCATGAGAGAAAAATCCCTTAAAATGCAAAATCACTGAATTCAAATTTAATGAGGAATTTGAGAAATTGTAAAACAGATTAGAGGTCATACTAATCCATTATATTTACATTCAATTGACAACTTTTATAAAATAATCATGTTTCCATAATCAGGGTGGTCACGGAAACTGCAGAAGAATTTTGGATTTGGGGTCCAGGCAGGGTTTCATTCATAAGAGAAATGTATTGCAACATAGATTTCACAAGGTAGTGCTTTTGTTCATGCTAAGATTTAGGGACAATTTACCAGACCCTTGAAAGAATCCAAAGAAAATTGAAAACCTCTCCTTGTAGGAGAGTCATTTACGAGAGGAAAACAAAACCTTTTAGCTACCTACTAACCCGAAGGCTATCAGTAGACAATTCAAGTTTGAGATCCAATATCTCAAAGTTAAGTTTAAGTGCTTTGCAGATTTTCAAAAAGAGTGGGTATTCAGGAAATGCTTGATGAATAAATGAATATCATTTAGAATGATTGATTGAATCAACAAGGAAAGGCAAAATTACATTCACTCTACTATAAAATGAGTCAGAAAAGTGTGTCATAAGTTATTGAAGATTTCTAACAGAAGAGTTAAAAATGAAAGTTTCAGTTAGTTTCTGAGAGAATTTCAATCATTTAGATAATGCATATTTGTGAAATAGCTCATTCACCAATGCTGCCAGGTAAATGAAGCAGAATTATGGTAGTAATTTCAAATAAATATTCTAAAATTAATAAAAGAACGTTGATATTTGTTTGTTCTGTTTCATCATCAAACCTTTGTGTTTTGTTCACTGTCTTGTCAAAATGCAAGCTGGGATAAGGTATGGAATTAAAATTATGGACAATAAATAAAAAACTAAATTTCCCATTATTTAAAGTATTTCATCCCAGAGATGGTAACTTTCATGAAAGTATTAACCATTTCTGTATTTTTGAAATATACTTCATGTTCAACAATTTATGCTACTGTTTAGACCTACTGGAAATAATGAATAATTTCTAATTTAGTTTTGTTTATCAAACAATAGGTCTCTAAGGAAATATGCCAGATAACTGATACTTTAAATAGCTATTTTCTAGACATAATATAAAACAGTAATTGGAACATACATGTTTTGTAACTTTTAATATACTACAAAAATTTATTTGAATAATGTTTAGTGATATGCTTATTTGATATTAGTAAGGATATAGCTTAAGATAACCTTATCCTTGATTTTTCAGATAAATTACAATATATGACATATTCCTTAAATATGTCATGCAAATTGAATGCATTCTCTGTTATTAGTAAGTTCATTGAATACAGTCATCCCTCAGTATCCATGGGCTATTAGTTTCAGGAGCCTCCAAGGATACCAAAATCCTTCTATGTTCAAATGACTAATATAAAGTACGGTGATATTTACATATAACTTATTTGTATCTGATCATATGCCCTAAGTCATCTCTAGATTGCTTATTGTGTGTAAATGCTATATGAATAATTTATATAATCTATCATTAAGAGAATAATGACAAGAAAATAAAATCTGTACATGTTCAGTAGAGACTCAATACTTTTTCAAATATTTTCCATCCTCTGTTGTTTGAATCTGTGTATGAAAAAACCCATGAATAAGAAGAAAACAATCAGTCTACTTCCAATGTGTTTTCATAGTGATGATAATGAAATATGTGATAGTCAATTCACACAAAACAATTAGATCTCAGCCTTTTTTATCTTCAGATACAAAATTTCAGAACTCTGATGCTCAATATATTGAAAAACCTATTTGTGATTAGATATTATTAAAAGTAGCATGTACTAGAATTCCCTTTAATTAAATACATTTTATATATATATATATATATATATATATATACATATATATATATATAATATCAGATATACTTATTTAATGTTTATACACTTTAACTGATATTTTTAGATTTTGTGTAACTATTCATTTTTAAATTGTTTTCTTCTTGTTAAATGTATAATGGACAAGAAATGTTTCATAGCAGTCTACCTGCTAGTGGTCAGTATAAAATATTTTTTGAAAATAAATATCTATTATTAGATTAATAGGTTTATTGACCAGCTTATATGCATACAATGCATATGCTAGCCTTTCCTTTCTTAACATTACCCTGACTTACACTTGGTGAAACACTTCTTCTTGAGTGCCAGGGGTCTGACGTTCCCCCCAACCTCAGCTCATCAGTTCAATCAGATGCATTCATAGTAGGCATTTGCTGAGCTCTTGATGCTAAGATGAATGGACCTCTATTAGAGCCTGTTGTATTCTTAAGCTGTTTCCCATGTATTTCCACTTAAACTCCTTTTGTTTCAATGGGCAAAAGCTGATTTCTGTAGCTAACAAGCAAATCAAATCAACTGATACAACTAATAATTCATATGAAGTCCACAGTTTTTTGTATATAAAACAAACATACCAACAGTAAGTTTTTCTAATTTTTCATGAAAAAAATTAGATAAATTACTTAATGTGCTTAGTTAGCAATGGAGACAAGTTAAGAATTCAATAAACCTTAGTTATTCCTCCTATGAGGACAGTTTGGTTAATGCCAATTGATACAATAAGTAATGTTTCACAATAAATAAAAACAGAGATATCTGGAAGAGTATTGTAATAATTTTCTGTTTATCTGGGGTGAAATAACTATTTTAATGTTTTCTATTTATCTATTTTGTAAACATTTAGCACACGGGTTTAACATTTGCAGTGCCTAGAACTTTTAAAAATCATTCTGTGAAATGATTCGAAAAATAATAGAGATCATGTTTTACCTTGGAAAAACTGCTTAAAATATTTTTCCTAACCTAATATGTAACACATTTACAGAAAATGATCTTCAGAATAAATAAGAACCAATTTCCCTCTAATGCCATATTTTTACCAGCATATAGCACATGCATAAGTAACCTTCTTACAAATCCCTTCCTTTCATATCAGTTTTATTCCTATATGAATGAATTGCTTTAAAGATAATTTCACAAATAATAACATTACTTAGAATAATGTAAGGATAATCATACAACTGAAAATATCCAATTGTTAAACCTGTGTGCTAAATGTTTACAAAATCCATACATAGAAATCATTAAAATACTTATTTTTAAAAATTTTAAACACAATTTGTTAATTTTTTGGCATGAAAACAATTGCAAACAATCAAATCTGACATTTTACAAGTTCCTGTTGTCACTTTTAAGTAAAAAAACCAAACCCATTACAATACATGGATCCAAAAGTATCTATGAGTAATAGAAGTTCATTTTCTGAACCCACTGTTTTGTTTTGGTTAATAAGTGCTACACTAGCAGCTCAATTTCACAAGAAAAAAAATCAATTGACCTTCAGTTCTTTGCTACTAAATTAATTTAAGCAAATGTATCTGGTTAAATTCTTTGTCATTCTAATTTAGATTTGGTTATACAAAATTTCAACTTTACCATTAAATTCTTTGTGAATTGAACTATACCCAAGCAATAAAATATTTGTAACTTTGTAATTTTATAAATGTTAAATTGTTTTTTTTACAATATTTCCCTTGGAAAATGTGATCTTTTTATTTTCATTTCTTCCCTTAAATTATGCAAAATAAATGTATTGCTGAAACATAAAGCAAAACTCTTTACATTACTATTGCAAATAAAAGTGGAATAAATATTTGGATACATAGGAAATGTTGAGTGCACTTTAAGAGTTAGTCATTAATTTAGGCATATTAATTTTATCTATAAGAAGAAATGTTAATGCCTTGGTGTACAAAAAGTTGTACATAATAGAAAACTAACAACCTTCAGGGTATCCATTCACCATAAAACTAATTTCACACCTAGTCTATTATGTAATGTGCTATGAAAATAGCTCTTTGCTTCAAGATATTATTATACTGCTATCATGTATGAATTGGGGTCTTTGCTCTGAAATGAGGATTGAATACACAGTGACAAACTCCTGGATTTAATTGATCAATTCATTCTGTTTTGCATGTTATACAATTCATGTTTTTATAATAACTTAATCACAATAAAGTAAATATAGGCAGAGTGATAAAAAACATTTTATTAGTCATACATCTCTGTATTAAGAGGGATGTTAGATTCATGGTGTGGCAATTTCATTCTATTGACCTTTCCTCCTTTTAGCAAGTCCTGACAGGGATACCATATGTGAATACTCATAGTGATAGTATCTTACACCTACCACATGTACTGTGAAACAGAATGATAATCAGGTAATTAAGAATAACATTGTAAATAATACATATCTCTTTTACTGTGCTTTGCTTTATGGCATGATTTTTACAAATTGAAGATTTGTGCCAACTCTATGGCAAACAAATCTATTAGCCCCATTTTTGAAACACCATGAACTCAATTCATGTTTCTATGACAAATCTTAGTACTTCTCATGTTTCAAATCTTTTCATTAATATTTTATCTTTTGTGATTACCTGTGATCATTGGTCTTCAATGCTACTGTTAAAATTGTTCGAATTGTTTGGGGCATAGAAAATGTGTCCATATGAGAAAGCAAACTATCCCTAAATGTTGGATCTCACTACTCCATCAGCTGGCCACTCCCCCCTTTCTCTCCTATCCTTAGGCCTCCTTCATTCCAATTTACTCAATAATATTAAAATTAGATCAAGAAATAACCCATCAATGGCCTGTCAGGGTGCAAATCACAGGAACAGTTTCACATCTGTCAGTTTAATTCAAAAGCTAGAAATAGTTAAGCTCAGTGAGGAAGGCGTACAGAAAGCTGAGACGGACCTAAAGTGAGGCCTCTGGTGCTGAACAGTGAGCCAGCTTGTGGATACAAAGGAAAAGTTCTTGAAGGTAATGAAAATAGATATTCCAGTGAGCATACAGTTGATAAGAAAGCAAGCAGCTATACTGATAATGTGGAGATCAAACTAGTCACAAATTAGTCAATCCAGAAAAAAAAAAAAAAACCTAACCCTCTTTTAGTTTATGAAGGCTTAGAGAGGTGAGGAAACTACAAAAGATGTTAATGCTGGCAAAGTTGGTGCATGATGTTTAAGAAAAGAAGCCATCTCTATAACACAGATGAGCAAGGTGAAGCAGCAGGTGCTGAGGGAGAAGCTATTGCAGGCCAACCTGAGGACCCAGCCATGATCATCCATGAAGGTGGCTTCTTCAAACAACGGACTTTCTATCAAGCAGCACTGCATGTTACAGACAAATCATTAATGAAAGAAACAATTGATCTATGGGGCAAACTTCACTGTTTTCTTCTTTGAGAATTGGCCAAAGTCATCCCAAGCTTCAGAGATCACCACATTGATGGGCCAGTAGCCATCAACATCCAGGCAAGACCCTCCACCAGCAACAAGATATGACCTGGCGAAATCTCAGATGACCATTAGCACTTTTATCAATAAATTATTTTAAATTAAGACGTGTTCTTTGTTTAGATATATACTGTTCCAAACTTATTAGACTACAGTGTGGTATAAACATAACTGTTTTTTTTTAATACAGTGGGAAACCAAAATTTTCAAATCAAGTGTGATTTATTTCCTTCTGGTATTTGCTTTACTGAAATTGTCTAGAATTAAAGTCATGATATCTCTAAGGAAGTGATATGTATTTTCGAAAACAAATAAAACTTAATAAAATAGACAATAGTATTGCTGAATAACCAATGTGATTCTGCAACATGTACACTTGGAAAAATGAGAAATTATACCCCATTTGATTCAAATGTATGATATGTCAAGATCATTGTATTGTCATCAACAACGAATAAAAAAGAAACTTAAATCAAATAATAAAAGTTTCATAGTGTATCTCAGATGTTCAGTTTTGCACAGGATTCTCCATTCAGTTTTATTCACCTAATATTATTTAACTGCTTCTTCTGCCTCAGCCATTTAATGCTTGTATAAAAGAAGAAAAATATTTTTGACTAATGCAAGGAGATACTTATTTTTCTTTTTTGTTTTTATTGATTGCTTTTGGTCAGCATTCTATTTGGATTAGATTAGATTAATTAGGAATTAAAAATACTTTGATGTGTGTGTAATAATCAGTTAGCAAGTTATTCTTACATGTCCACAAGCTATTTTTATAAAGGTAATTAAAAGAGGGGAAATAAACCTCGCTAGTGTCTTCAAAGAAAAAAAAAAACAATAAATTCTACTAAATACTATTTCAGGCTAAAGCTACAATTTTTATACAACATTAATTAGAGATTGTTATACAACATTAATTAGACAATGTCCTGGTAAATGGAATAGTAACTAAACCTACTTCAATATGTAGATGAATTAATGCCTATAATATTTTTTCTGGTATATGTGGGACACATCTTTAATAATTATGTTGTGGCCAAAATGTATGTGAAAATAGTTAATTTGGGGTAATCATAATTTTTTCCTGTACCACTCAGATATTGTCTCAATTATCTTTATTAAGTATTGATTATTTTTATTTGTTGTTTATTCAATTTGAAAGGTGTTAGATATTTTATGGTAGTTAACAGCGTGCTCTTTAAACTATGAAGAGATAGAATTTTTAACTTTAATGATATTATTGTTGAATAATATCAAATGCCTCAGAATGTCCCAATATAGCCATGCAAATTGTTGGTTAAAATTTTCAAGATATCTGTAATCTTCTTTCCGAATAACTAAAACAATTAATGAAATAAATTAAGTCCAAATATGTATTTTTAATATATAAACAGTCTGATTAAGAATCTAAAACTTTCTAACTTATATTTCTAAACTTTAGGAAATACTAAGAAACATACTTAATTTGACAATATTTAACATATATGTATTAAATGGGAAGAAGTAAGCTCAATTGTTTGAAAGATGATTTAATGATAATATCTAAAATACTTAGATGAACCATGTAATTATTTCTTTATTAAAATCAGGTAGAGTGATCCTGGAATAGGTCATTCTGACTATCACCCACTAATGCCAAGGTGAATGTCTAGGAAAATAAATACTCATTTTCATGAATATAAATATATTTACATATATAAAGAATATATATATATATCCATATATATTCTATTTTCTTTCTTTCTTTCTTACTTTCTTTCTTTCTTTTTTTTTGATTCTGGGGGTAAATCCAGGGGCACTTACCATTACCACTGAGCCACATCCCCAGCCCTTTTTTGTATTTTATTTAGACACAGGGTCTCACTGAGTTGCTCAGAGCCTTGCTAAGTTACTAAACTGGCTTTGAACTCCCTATCTTGCTGCCTCAGCCTCTAGAGTAGCGGGGATTACAGGTATGCACCACCACTATATTTTTAGATATAAAATAATGAATAAGTCACATATATATAGTTTTTATATAGGAAACAAAGATTCAGCAGAAAATGGGAAGGTGACAGTTTTAACAGGCATTGTGGAGGTTTGCATCCCTTCAGTCAGTCTGCCAGTTTTCAAAGAGACAAAGGGACGTCCTTTATGATAGTCCCTTCAGGGTGGCTGTGAGCTTGGGATCACAAAAACACAGGCCATGGAAAGTGGGTCCTTGTGAGCCTGCAGGGATCCTGAGAGGCTACCCATAGAAATCAGCCAGTGCTTGGCGTGAAGAAGCTAAGTTTGACTTTTAATTTTTTTAATTTCTGAAGTTGAAATTAAGATGAATCCTGAGAGAAAAGGCATCACTCTAAGCTTCTCATATATACTTATATGTAGTTTCATTCACTCTTTTAGGTAGAACTGAGCACATGTCCAAAGACATAAATCAAGATTTAAAAGTAACAATGGAAACAAATATGTAGAGCTTGTGAAAATGGATGTTCAGACCCAAAGTTAAAAAAAAAAAAAAAAAAAAAACCTACAAATCACCATAAGCAATAAAAGTCCTATGACCAGACATACCAAAGCACGGTGGGTAAGAAGTAAAAATATTGAGAAAATATCATCAGTAATTAGGAATTAAGACCTATTCCTTTTGTAGGGTCAATAATTGGGCTTTCAGGTAACATACAAATAATAAAATAGAAAAAAATATGAAGACAGAGTGGAATGGTGCCTTCAAAGGCTTAAGGAATAAAATTGCCAAGTTTGATTTTTTATAAAAACAAAAATATTCTATGCTAAGACAAGTGAATTAAAGTCAGGTTCAGAAACACAAAGACTTTAGAGAATTTGTCACCATTAGGAACAAAGAAAAGTAAATAGTAAGAAGGCAAGGGTGCAGTTCAGTGTAGGGCAAGTGGATACTTAGCATGCATAGCCCTAGGTTCAATTCTTAGCACAAAAAATAAAATAAAATAACATACATAAATAAATAATAAGATAGTGTTTTACTGAAAAAGAGAATAATGTAAATCTCTAGGTAATACAGAAATGCAGAAAGGAGTGGACACCTTGAAAAGGTAAAATACGTGGTCTACCCCAACAGAATGTTAACTACATAAAATAAGGGAGGATTTGTGAAAAATCCCCCAAATAAATATGTGTAATTTGGGATGCATATTAAGTAACAAATTTTAAAATTGTGTTATCTAAGAGGAGAGTAAAAGAATAAAATGTAGTAAATTTTCTTAGCCGAACAGGCACTATGCAATTTGTAAATTAACATTAAAAAATGAAAAAAGGTGAATATGTACACCCCACCAAGAAAAGTAGTAGAGAATCATAAAACATATCAATGCATAAGAAAGAGAAAGAAAAAGAAAAACATGGAATAGGTAAGTTACTTTATAGTAAGTTCCAGAATTAAACAAATGTAGACTGTAAATCAGACTATATGTAAATTAACTGCTCAAATTGAAGAAAAAGTCATTGATATTTGGATTAAAAAACTATATGCTGCTCATAAGTAACTGCTATCAAATGTAGAGACAGAGTGTGTTTGAAAGTAGAAGTGGTAGACTCAGATATGCCACACATGGTAGACAACCTGAGATGCTCACAAGGCTTCCCATTTCCTGAGAGCTGTGCGGTGCAATACTCAACATTATATGGAGTAGAGTTGACCTGTGTTACTGGTGGGATTCTAAGACATTGTCACTGTGTCCTGGTCTAGATTATAAAATAAAATGTGGTTTCTACATTGCTTCCTATTGGATTGACTTTTCTGGAGGAAGGTAGTGCTTGAATCATGAATACTCAAGCCACCTGTATAGAGGCAACAGGAACTCAGGCCCCACTCACAGGGCCAGCACACAACTCTGTGCAAGGTTGACAGTCATCTCTGAAACATGTGCTGCAGTCACAGTCAAATCTCAGACAACTGGAGCCCCAGTTAATAACTTGACCAAACCTCTTGAAAGCATTCAGGGCAGAAATGAATGTCCAGCTAAATTGGTTTGTTGCATGGATTATAATAAAAAAAATAAAGTATTACTGTTGTTTTAAACTATTGAGTTTGTGCACTTTTTATTTATTTATATTTATATATGACATGACAGAAAAATGCATTACAATTCATATTACACATATAGAGCACGAATTTTCCATATCTCTGGTTATATACCAAGTACATTCACACCAATTTGTGTCTTCATACATATACTTTGGATAATAATGTCCATCACATTCCACCACCATTTCTAACCCCATGCTCCCTCTCTTCCCCTGCCACCCCTCTGCCCTATCTAGAGTTTGTGTATTCCCCCCATGCTCCACCACCCTCCTCACTGTGAATTAGCTTCCTTATATCATTGAGAAACTATTTGGCATTTGGTTTTTTGGGGATTGGCTAATTTCACTTAGCATTTTCTTCTCTAATTCCATCCATTTACCTGCAAATGCCATGATTTGATTCTCCTTTATTGATGAGTAATATTTCATTGTGTATATATGCCACATTTTTTAATCCATTCATCTACTGAATGGGTATCTAGGTTGGTTCCACAGTTTATTTTGAATTGTGCTGCTATAAACATTGATGTGGCTGTGTCCCTGTAGTATGCTGTTTTTAAGTCCTTTGGGTATGGACCGAGGAGAGGGATAGCTGGGTCAAATGGTGATTCCATTCCCAATTTTCCAAGAAATCTCCATACTGCTTTCCATATTGGTTGCACCAATTTGCAGTTTCACCATCAATGTATGAGTGTACCTTTTTCCCCACATCCTTGCCAACACTTATCATTGTTTTTATTCATAATAGCTGCCATTCTGACTAGAGTGAGATCTTAGAGTACTTTTGATTTGCATTTCTATAGTTCTAGTGATGATGAACATTTTTTCACATATTTGTTGATTGTTTATAGGTCATCTTCTGAGACGTGTCTGCAAAAGAAACAATCTATGAGGTGAATAGACAGCCTACATCTTGGGAGAAAATTTTTACCCCTCACACATCAGATACAGCCCTAATCTCTAGGGTATATAAATAATTCAAAAAACTAAACACCAAAAAAACAACTCCATAAATAAATGGAACAAGGATCTAAAAAAATTATGCAGAAATAAATGATAAATCCTGGAGCAAAGAGCAACACAACTAGTATGATTATGTTAATAACCACTAAGTAAAGCTTTCAGCCAAAGAGTATTACTGGAGATAGAGACAAGCTAAAATCACAACAACATCTATTCACAAGAATATATACAAATTCTAAATATGTACACTTCCAATTATAATTAATAGGTAAAGCAAAAACAGAACTGCCTCACAATGAAATAAAGCTACAAAGCCTCACATTTATAAAACCGTATAACATATATATATATATATATATATATATAATATAAGTAATGATAGGTAATACACTATCTCATTGGCCAGTGAAGAAAAAAAAACCCTGAAAATTAAAATATATCTCGACTTAGTTGTTCAGGAAAACGCTACAAGTATTAAATAATAATGACATTTTCAACGGAAATGTATTGCCATGAATACATTATAAAAGAAGCAAAACAGAAGGACAAAAAAATTAGGGGTATAATGCAAGAAATTAGAGAACTAAGAGCATATTAAATCCACAAAGAGAAAAAGGAAAATACTAAGCAAAAAAAGTGAAATTAATGAAATAAAAATGTAAGTATAAAATGATATATCAAAGGCAAAATTAGTTTTCTACAAAGACACTAAAATTTTATCTTTTTGGTAATACTACCAACAATTTAAACTAAAGCTACACTAATCATTAATAGAAATAATAAGTCAACATGATTCTACATATTAAAAGGACCATAAATAAAAGTAGTATAAAAATAATGCTAAGAATACATCTGGGTTTCATAGACCAATTATTAGAAAAATAAACAAAAAATCTGTTAATTTATATAATTCTTCAAGAATTTGAAATCTTATACAAAACCCTTCCTGCCCTCAAAAGTTACAGGCACTAACAACTTCACCAAAGCATTTTAGCAAAAATGTACAAAAGCAGTTAGATTTCAAATTTATAAAAATTACTCCAGAAAATGGGAGAGTGAAAATAACTATCAACATTTTTTTTTCTTTTTGTACCAGGGATTGAACCCAGGGGCACCTAACCACTGAGCCACATTCCCAGCCCCTTTTTATATTTTATTTACAGACAGGGTAGGGTCTCACTGAGTTGCTTAGGGCTTTGCTAAATTACTGAGGCTGGTTTTGAACTTGTGATCCTCCTGCCCCAACATTGACCTAGAAGTGTTTAGCTCTTAGAATGTTCACATACCTATCAGCAGAATCCTAAATTTCACCTCAGGCTCCACCTTCCTGGGTGGGATGGATGCATAAACTCCTCCGTGGGATGATGCAATGAGAAGGCCCTTTCCTGATGCTAGACCTATTGTTAAACTTCTCAGCCTCTAGAAATGTAAGAAAATACATTTTTTGCTATTATAATAATAGCCTATGGTATTTTGTTATTACAGCACAAACAGGCTAAGACAACAGGAACTAAATGTCTCCATTAGACCAAGCATTGCCAAGCACAGTTCTTAGCACATCTGCAGTCCTCACAACAACCTATGAAGAAAATGCTGGTATTATCTCCAATTTAGCAAGAGAAAATAAGGCATTGGGAATTTGAATATCTCATTCAATGTCATAAATGATGGGAGCTGGGACTCAACCTGGCATCGTGTCTGGGTTACACCCTTCTCCATTACGCTGTAATAGGTAAAACTTCTTAATTTTTGTACTTCATACAACACTGAAAGTTAATATCTAAACTAGACAAAGGAGAGCATCTAGAATTGATATTAACAGATAAAAGGTAAATTATCCAAATCAATTAGCAAATGTATTCATAATATTGTAAGTCTCATTTTACTCCTAATAGTTACAGTTTTGTCCTAAATGGTTCTGATTTTTTAAAATTATTTTTTTCTAGTGTCAGGTCTGTTCTCACTCATGGATGATAATTTCTTGGGATTTTAAATATTCTGTATTTTAAGAAGTCACTGTAAATGGGATTTGATCTTTGTACTAGAGCCAAAAGCTTGGACATAATTCTGCAGAAGTCAACTTGGACAACTGAAATGTGAGTGTATGTGCTAGAGAAGTTTTGACAATCACAAGTAAGTCAATCCGGTTCTGGATATCACAGACCTTGAGGTATCCTTCAGCATTCATTTTATTTTTAAAAAATACTTAAAAACTTAGGAACGTGCCTTTGGAAGCACCAAATGCTGGGTGAGCCGTGCCATCTGTGTAGAGTGAACATCTCAGTCAGCTCCAAGAACATTCCTGCTTACATTTGTCTGAATATTAATGACATCAAACTGTGACATGTCCCTTCCTGAGACTGATTTCACTGCATTTCCTGTTTCAACAAATATCATGACAAAGGTATATTTTAACTATCTTTTCATAGTTCCTGGCACATAACATTAAATTGTGCAGTGAAGCATAACTGTTTTCACATTGTGCTGATGTAGAATACTCTGAAAATCTTAATAAGCAAGATACATGACATGCAACAATTAATTAGGCAGAAAGAACATGTCAGATTTCTTGTGACATTACCTGAAGCTTAAAATTTTGATAAAAAAGAATTTAAAGCAACAGTCATTGTCCATTTAATCCCAGTACCATTTAAACTCACATATCAAGTGTATATTACTCCATATTTGTTTCAACTTTTGAATAGCAGTTTATTTCATGAATTTCTCTATAATTGTTCAGTGCATATTTGTAGTATAACATATTTGTAAGATCATCTGTATTATTTTATCTATTTCTTTCCTGACAGAATAATGGTACAGATGATCTTTCTTTCAAATTTTAACTTTAATTTTTATGTAAGCATTTTTAATAATGAAAATACCAGATATTTTATCCTTATGACTACCACAGGGTCTAAATTGCTACAAATCACCCGTGATTTCAAGATACATGCAAACAACCATTTTTACAGAAATAATTATAGAGCAAAATATATGCTTGAAGGCTCAATGTATATTTCTCAATACCAGATATGTGAATATAATTAAGGTTGTGGTTTCAGTGTTAAAAAAATGCATTCCAATCTTCTAAACCCCTAAACTACCCTTAACATCTCAGTAACTACTTTGTCATATTACTTATGTACTTGCTATTGAAAATAGTAATAAATTTCTTAGGAAATGTAGTTCTATATATTTCTATTTTGAAAGATAAGTAATGTGGTTGATTCAAGTAAGTTAAGGAGCCTTACATACATATCTCTATCTCTATCTATCTATCTATCTATGCTGTATGTTAATTAAAATATTTGAATTTCTTAAAGAACATTTCAAGTATTTCTGCATAAAAGGCAATACCACATTTTTTGTTACCATCAATTGTTAACAACTACACATAAATATTAAAATGTTAACTCATCCAGATAGTCATTTGAATAAAATCCTGCTCTTATACACAAACGGCATAACTGTATAATATATTTTTCTACAAGAAAAATAAAAGCATTTTATATTTTTATATTTTGTTCTCTGAGGCTTATAGATAAATGAATAATTGTAGACAATATTAAATCTTATACATAACATTTAATAAGAAAGTAAAGCTATTGGAGGGATCACTTTCAGATTTTAGGCATTCTTTATTTAAATTGTTAAAGATATTTTTACATTTTCCAAGTCTCTTATTTCAAATATGACTATATTGAAAACCCTAAAAGTAAACATGTTTTACAGGTCTCTCTTTGGCAATCTTTTACATGCCCCTTCTTGTGCACATCTGAACTTTTCACACAGGTATTAATTCTTTTTCCACTCCTGCTCCACCCCACTTCAACATACAGTGCATTCCTAAATCCACCAGGCCAACTCTTATTAAAGTTACCTCAATTTATTTAGAATAAGTATCTTGACCTCATTAATTGAATATTCTTTGTCAATCTCACCCGTCTCTGTATCTTAGTATTAAGCATGTTTTTATAAAAATATCACTTTGCTTTTGGGATAAAAAACTATAATACAGTTTTTCTATGCTGTATTAAAAAATAGTAAAAGATAGCAGCTTAAAACAAAATCTGATTATTATCTCAAATTTTCCAAATTGGGAGGGTTATATGAAATTCTCTGCTGAGCATCTTAAAAACTGCAGTCAAGCAAGTAATAGGGTGTAATGCCTGGTCATCTGGATTTCAGGACCTAGTGGTGCTCAAAGGAACATAAGAGTTGTGGACCACGTACACTTCCTTGAGGTCAAAGCCCTTCTGTCGTAGAAGACAATCCTTTTCCATAGAAATCCACTATAGAGCTGCTCACTTCTTTGGAACATTAGTTGCTATTAAAAACCTTCATCTGATAAAAAAGACCACTAAGAATTATTTGCATTTTGACTACCAAAGAGTTAATTGACTAGGAGCCTCTTTTCCATCTGACAAATCTCTTCTCTTTGGTACATGAGGCAATCTGAACAAGGGGATGCCATCTATGACTTCCACCATAGAAAATAACCATAGGAATGATAGATATCAGGGAGCCATGTGTGATTCTACCCAACACATGTAGCTCCCTTGTTTGTATTTAACCTCCCATGCTATTCTTTTTCAATCTCCTTTATAAGGTTATCCTCTGCTCATTAAGCATTCAAGGTTCAGTTAAATATACAGGGTGGGTTCCATTCCAACTCAATACACAATGACAACTTTATCTTTCCTATGTAAAATACTTATGAATTTATAGCCATGAACAAGCATGTTTTCTGATCTATATTCCCAAAACCCATAAATTTAAAAACAAGTCATTAAATGTGTAGAACTCAATTTATGGCCATCTTCTTACCCTTGATTTTGAGAAATTTTTATTGTCCTCATATTTGGTGAATGATGAAATGTCTAAGTTTCACCCCTGACACTTCTTATTGGTCATTTTAATTATAGAAAATAGTGGAATTCTTTGTTATATATTCACATAATATAAAAATACAATTTGATCCATGTCATTCCCTAGAATTTTCTGTTTTCTTCTCTTCCTCTCTCTCCCTGTCTTATTCCTCTACTCTAAGGGGTTTCCCTTTGATCTTCATGAAATCCTCTGCAACCATTTTTTTCCCTTTTTCCTATCTAGCTTCCACATATGAGAGAAAACATGTGACCCTTCATTTTCTAAATTTGACTTATAGCACTTAGCCTAATGCTTTCAAGGAACATTCACTTTCCAGTAAATTACATAATTTCATTCAACTTTTTTGGCTGTTGACTCAGACATTTAAGAATTATCTTGGAGCGATTTACCTCTTTCTTTGTACAACAACTCTCCAGTTTCAATTTTAACCATTTATCATTGTCCTGTTTTCCCATTTCCACTACTACTGTCTAATTCAAGCTGAAATCCCCTCTTCCTCTAAAATGGAAGTTGTATCCTATTGTAACACAGGGGGTGGGTTTTTTGTCAGATGGATTCTTTGCCTCATGAAAAAATTGAAATTCACAGACACAAGGATGAGTACAAATAGGATTTATTATAGTGATAGAAAGGAAGAATAGCTCCCTAACAGGGAGGGGTCCCAAGAGAAGTTTACCAGTGACTATCTGTTGTCTATGGACTATCAGCTTGATCTGTCCCTATAGTTGATTGGTGGGATAACATATAAATACAGGATTTAGAAAGGAGCCAATCAACTCTATTTTGTCTTATTCAGAAAATCTGGAAAAAGTGATCTGTAAGCCTTTATTAGCACAAGAATGGAGTAAGAGTTTATGGGCCCAAAGGGAAATGCTTTTTAGAGAATATTTTGTAGTTGGTCATAGCTAGAATCTGTGAAGGAACTTCCCTTGTGGCTAGGACCAGCTGCAGTCAGGAGTTTGATTTCCCAATCTTGTCTCCCTCCATTTCTTCTCTGAGACCCTTCTCCTGTCTGCCTATGGGTGATTTATCTGATTCACTATGAGATATAGCCACATTCACTCTTGAATGTTTAATTATGTTTTCTCACATCATCCACAATAAATTTTCCACAATAAAAAATAAGCATGTTATCTTTATGCTTAAAACCATTTTTCTAGTCCTCCTTGTCATTTTAATATATATTTAAAGTTTTAATTAGGCTTATAAGTGAAAAGTGGGAAATGTTTTTGTTTTCAACTAGAGCTATCAGTAAAACATGGTGACCTTATTTGGTCAAGATGTTTGAGCACAATCTCTGACAAGTCTTTAATTAATGATTAATATGTGCAGATATGAGAGATGTATCAAGGGAGCTAAGAAAAGAAAAGGAAAATAGAGTCACTATTGGCTGTACTTCCTGGGGAGACAGACTTTATGAATTTAGTTGAGATGGTTTTTATTGGGGTAGATGTGGGATATGGATTGTCCACATCCCAATTACCACAATCTACAAGTTTGTTACTTCATATGACAAAAGTAACTTTCTAAATGTGGTTGAGGATTTTCAGATAGAGGGATTATACTGGATTATGTAGGTAGTCCTAATAAAATCAAAATATTAAAAGAGCCCTTCCCAAGGGAAGGGAAGAGGCTCAGGGTCAGGAAAGAAGACCTGTCAACAGAAGCAGAAATGACACAGATAATGAGAATGAAAGTTTCACTGACTGCAAATGCTGTGCTTAGCCTTTAAAATAGGGAAAATTTTCATGAGTCAAAGAATTCTGGTGGCCTCTTCTCCTTTTGTTCTCCGTTTGAAGTATATTCCTTTTGAAAACTTGATTTTTGGTGGTCTGACTTCCCAAAATGTGAGATAATATATTTGTGTTACTTTTAGTTACAAAACCATGGCAATTTGTTACAGAAAATGTACTAGTCAACTTTCTATTTCTCTGACCAAAATACCTGGCAAGGACATCTTAGCAATGGAAAAGCCCAAGTTTCTTCACAGTTTCAGAGATTCAGTTTTTGCCTGGCTGACTCCATTGCTCTCTACCAAAGATAAGACAGAAAATCTTGGCAGAGGAAGACGGCAGAGGAAAGCACCTCACTTTATTATAGCTGGGAAGAAGAGTGAGACAAAGGAGCCAGGGACAAAATATAAACCCTAGTGGCACCACATCAGTGAACTGTTTCCTCCAGCCACACACTCTTGCCTTCAGTTACCATCCACTAATCCATCAAATCTATCTATTAATTAGGTAATGGCTTTGATAATCTATCATGTCACCCCTGACTATTCCTGTACCATGAGATTTCACAGGACACCTCATTGCCAAATAAAAACAGCAACAATAGGGAATTAGACTGATTTTGAAATCTAGAAACTGAGCTCTGCCATAACAAACACCTAAATATTTGGGGGTAGATTTATAATTAGGAATCAGCATAAGTTAGAATTTGGAACAATATGATGTAAAAACTCTAGATTACCTCAATAATGTTGTAAATGCATAAATTCATGGTTCTCCTAGTGAGAACTCAAAAGTGAAAAACATGGAGAGAAACATACATTGTTATCAGAGAGTAATAACATTCTCTTAAACGTACTGTTCATAAAAACACATGAATGTAAAATTTGCTACTGGAGAAGGCTCTGAAAGAAATGGAAAGCATGCTATAAAACCTGAAGATTTTTTGTTATTTAGTGGAGAACAGCATAGCTAAATGTGTCCTATAGTTATATGGAAAGTAGAGTTTATAAGTTATGAATTTGGATGTTTAGCTGAATAAATAGTATATCCAAAATCATGACAAGTTAGATTAAGTACTAGTATACTTAATACTGTCTTCCAGTGTTACATTTCACATTCAATGACATAAATGAGTGAAAATAAATCAATGGGAAAACAATGAAAAATAACTATATGAGAGGCAGAGAGGCTATATTAAGATGAGAAAATAGGTTCTAAGAAAATAAATACTGGATAGTAAGAAGATACAAATTTCACAATAATAAAACTGCTAATACATCAGAAAGATACTTCCATTACATTAAGTTAGCATTGATATAATAACAAGAAATAAAATTAGCAAGTATAAAGAAGACTTGATTAGGTTTTTCAATTGACTGGTCTTTACACCTATTTGTACAACTCTCTACCAATATATAAAAATAAGCATTGCAGCTGGAGTTATAGCTCAGTGATAGAATACTTACTCAAAACACCTAAGGCCTCGGTTTTAACCACCAGAAACACACACACACACACACACACACAGAATAAACGTTCATTTCAGATGAACATGTGACGTACTTCATGATATTCAATAAAGTATATCACAAAATAAATTACATAAATTTGAATTTAAGTCACACAAAATATATCATTTGACCACATCAAAATATGATCAGAAAGAAAAATAAATATAATCTAAAACAAAATATAAATCTTATTCAGAGAACAGTTTTTAAAAAGTTAAATGATATTTTTTTTAGATAACTCATGGGTGTTAATCAGCTTTCCATTGATATAACACAATAACTGAGGTAATAATGTAATAAGGACAAGAGATTTATTTTGGCTCACAGTTTTGGGAATTCCATTCCAAGATTTGGTAATTCTTGGGCTTCTGTTGAATGTGAAAGATGGCAATTGTAGAGAATTCATGGGGAATTCATAGTCACCTCTTGGGCAGAGAAAAAAAGCATCCAAGACCAATAATGCCCTTCAAGGACTTACTTACAATGAAATGAAAAAAAAAAATAGCACCAGACATTTCCTTTCATAGGTCCACCACCTCCCAGTAAACTACCATGGCGACTGAACTGTGAACCCGTAGACCTCAGGATGCATTTATCTAAATCATAGCTCTGTGGATTAAAAAGGAAATCAAAAGGTACATTTTAAAAAATGAATTGAATAAAAATGATAACATCACATAAACTTTTTGATAGTGTTAAACAATGCCTTCAGGGAAACTTACAGTTTAAAATTACTAGGGTATAAAAAAAAGAAAAAGAAAAAGAAAGAAGTGTTTCAAATCAATAACCTAAGTTTTTCAAGTAACAAACTAGAAGACAAGAGCAAACAAAGAGCAGCCATAAATTATAAAATATAAATATCAAAAATCAACAGGAAAAAAACAGACAAGTTAATAGAGGAAATTAAAGCAAAGAAAAGATTGCTTTTTTGAATAGAGGAACACAGTTAACAAACCATATACAGACAAAAAGGAAATCCCTGAGAAGTCACTGATTAACAAAATCAAGAATGAAAGAGAAACCATCACTACTGATTCTATATAAATTTAAAGATAGATAAAGAAATATTAGCAGAATCATGACAATATATTAGATAGCTTAGAAGAAATGAACAAATTTATGATTATTTCAACTGTTTTAAAATCTTAAAAACCAAAAACAAAGAAAATCATATATAAGAATTTAGTATATGCACATTAGTATTATATTACATATAATATAAAGTTTAGAACATTAAATATAAAAGAAATTTATCTAGCAATATGAATCCAGTGGAGATAAATTGTAAATACTGTGTTTTTTGTTCCATTATTAAATATGTTGTAATAGTTTCCATTTAAAATCCTTAATGTCACCTTGAGGAGATTTCACATTTCTCTAGTCCCTTTTACATATTAAGGCTCAGATGAGCTTAAACATGAGATCTTACCCTTGATGATAAGCACTTTATTTTCTCTTCTCTCCAAGAGTATCCATAAATCCTAGACTTAGAGATATGAAGTTGACATAGTAGCTAGACTCTCCTTCAAGTCCTCATTTCCAACACCTTGAAATGGATTTTAAGAAGAAAGTTTCCTGTAGAATACCTCTATGTCTTTCCATTTGTAGGTCACACTCTCCTGGTGTCTGAGGAGGCCAGAAAGGTAGTTTTCACTGATTTACTGTTGCAGATGAATGAACAGTACTTCTCCTATATCAAATCTGTTCATTTGTGTGTGGCTGGGGGGGGAAGGGTTCCTCTTTCTCATTTTGCTCATTGACTTTAAATTTCTAATATTTACTTGTTTCCTCTATTTGTACTTGCATTCAATCAAGTATGTAGCCATTGAATTAGCAGTAGATATTGGTTTATTTCTGTGCCAAACATATAACACTGGTTATAGTCATGAAGAATTGTTTCTCTTTCATGAGGATACACTATAATGGAAGAGGGAGTAGTTATACTAGACAAAAACAAGTTTGCAATTAAATTAACGAGAGGATTTTATTTGTTATATGTGAATTCAATTAACAGTTTTATGAGTTAGAAAAAGTCACTGGCAATGGTCTTATTTGTGATAGAGTAATTATTTACTCGATTATTGTAGATATCAATATTGCCTAGATTAGTTATCTGTTTCTTAAAGTCTTTATCCATTTTAATGACCTTTGGGACAGTGTTCTAGTTTTCTTAATTCGTGGGGTGCTCTCATTCATGCCAACTGGAGGTCTTGTTTTGTAATGTTAAGTCCCCTTCCAAGTTCATTGCTCCTGCCCCACCAGAGTCTGTATAGCCGCCTAATTAACACACACCATTTTTCCCCAAGTTATACCACTGCCTGAGATACTTCAAATTTAACAGTAGTCCATGTTCAACCTATTGATTTCTTTGCTAATTAAATTATTTCTGCCTTTTAACATTCAGAGATTTCTCACAATTTCTAATTTAACAATGGATACTTCTTTTTTTTCCAGAAATGTTAAAAAAATTAAAGTACATAAAACCTTCCAGTTATGCACTTGAGGTCAGAAAGAAAATCTAAAGACAATTATACTATGCTTTTAAAAATATACCTTTACCCTGAGAGTTGTTGCAAGTTTATCAGGTATGAGTTAATGACAATGTAAGTAATATGGTAAATTAAGACTCACATTTTCCTTTCAACAAAAAGCAATCAATTTCTCTTGTATCAAAGGTAAATACAGAAAAACTCCCTATCATAAAATCAATCCTTTGTACATTCAAATACATAGCCTTATTGGGATGCTAACAGGATCACCAGTCACGTTTCATGGGTGCAGGCAAAAGATGTGAGAGTACGGAAGGACACAAATAACTTATGGTGCTGCAATCTACCTGAGATTTTTTTTCCCTTAATTTTCCTTAGGATTCTCATAGGGATGATGTTGGCTGGCATAGAAAGATTCTATCTACATAGTGGCTTCATGTGCTATCTAAGGAATTTCAAACACAGAAAACTACAGTATTTTAATCACAGCTGCACCTTCCCAATTTTTGTTTCCAACCGAGACATTTTGCTTATTATATGAGACATAAGCAAATTTGCTCTCTAAGTTTTAGGGAGACTATACCCCTATCCCAAGGATATTTGTATGGAAAGCGAGTACCTACGTTCTCATACTGGATAAACGTACCTTCACAACACCCGGAGCTTGTTACACAAACATCCTTGAAATGATAAAACTTGTCATTGCACATGATTGCAAGATGTTCAGAATTGAGACAGACCCAGTGAGAATTACCTCCCAGCATTGAAAATCTTGTCTTTGAAGGTTATACAAATGAAGGAAGAAAGAAGTGAATCACTTGGTATATTTAATGACACTTATAAAAATTGACTTACATATTGTCTATATAGTTTAGCTTATTTGCAGAATTCCCATAAATACATATGCTACTAAAAGGCAAAGGGATTGGCACTTTACATATTTGAAAGACTAGCTTGTTCCTAATAATTTTTGGCATATTGCAAGAAGGATTGTTTAGAGCAAAGTTGTCTAATATTGTATCATCTCCATTAATGATATAAATCTGCCACGAGACTCATTTTCATTCAGTTAGGCACAAGCTGTGAAATCAATGATACACCCATATGTGCATATTATACAGAGAGTATATTTTTCAAGGAATGATTAAATAATTACTATTTACTGAAAACACATGAGTAAAATATACATGGTGATATTTATAAACTATAAAAACTAAATAGTGAAAAAGATGAATTTTCAAACTGCATTTGAGTGATAAGTACATATGTGCTTAAGAGGATACTATTATGATTATATGTGTGTGTTACAAAATGTGCTCCAATTATGTTCTACACATTTCCCTTGGTTAGTGGGCAGCAGTCTTTTTTTCCTTGTTGACTCTGTTAAATAAGATCTGAGCCTAGTGTAATTCATAATCTTTTAAACACTGTCAAACACTATCAGGCCTGATAGTTGCTTCCATCTGACATGACCTAGAGTGAATATCCTATCAGCTCTCTCAATTTCAGTCACATCCTGCATTTGATCTCCATCTTTCCTATGGATCTCACCATCTGTTCTGTACAATCACCATCACCCTATTACAGAAAACTCATAGCAGGTTTTCTCTCTCTCTCTCTCTCTTTATTTTTTTTTTTCTTTCGTGAACTTGGGATTGAACCAGGGGTGCTTAATCACTGAGCCACATCCTCAGGCCTTTTTATTTTTTTTTAATTTTTGTTTTGAAATGGGGTATCACTAAGTTGCTGAGAGTCTTGCTATGTTGTTGAGACTGGCCTAGAACTTGCTATATCCTGCCTCAGCCTCCTGAGTCACTGGGATTACAGGTGTGTGCCATCATGTCAGACTCAGGCTCATTGCTTCTTAACTTTCACTGATATTCTGTATCTATGACTGGTAAACCTCTGAGAAATTATAATTTTCTTTTTTTTTTCTGCAATGGATCTACCTGAGACATGAGATGCTCTGTCTAGTCCTTTAACTGATAAATCATAAATTTTATTCTGATTCCTCCTTATAATTTTGGTCTATCAAACACTGTACTTTGATGTCCCAAAGTCTTAAAAGAGGAAACAGGCATATTTTCCTATTCCCTTGACTTTCAAATTATATCATTTGGGATTGTTCTCAATTTGAGGAATTAACATCCTTGATTCAACAGTTTTGAATTTCAAGGTTGCCAAATAGTCCAGAATCACTTAGATGATATTCTAGTTATGTTAATGAAATATTGAAATTTTGTTTAATTTATATCTTTTGAGTCCTAGTAATTACCATTATACTGTACATTTGCATTTACCATCAACTTCCAATTACCTATGAAAATGACTCAGATGAGCAAGAATACAGTTTGTTTCATCTTGCTAAGTTTTTTGAGTTGAAGCTTCTAAAAATTATTATCAGTTTATTAAGGGAATTAAAAAAACATTTTGTAAAAAAAGTTAATGAAAGTCCAAGGAATATCTTTAAACTAAATAATTTATTAAGAATTATTAAAATAATTGTGGTTTTTGAAATTCCCAATACTTGAACAGAGACACTTGCCAAAGTTTGAAAATTCATTTGTCCAAGAGCTACAATGTTTCTATATCTGTGCTTTACTTTGAAGAAAAATACTTTAAAAATTTTATTTGTTGTTATGTATGTATAATGCCTTCTGAACCATCTAAAGCATCAATATAAAGTGGCAAAAGCATGCTCTTATAAGTAGTCATTAACATGTAAAAAAAATTAAACCATGGTGTTTGATACCTGATATTTAAAAACTACTTAAAGAAATGAAATTGAAGAGAAAATAAATGTTTTTTTCATATATGCTATCCAATAACAGCATTCAAAAGTGGCTGTACAATGTAAATTCAGAAGCACTAACAATGTAAGTTCCACTTAAATATATTCCTGTGAAACATTTACATTCTCTAAAATGTCTTATTGAGAAATTTTACATTTAGCTTTAATTTGTCTTTAAGAGGGTTTTTCCTCAAAAAATATTAAACAGTAACATAAAATTTGGATCATACTTCCCAGACATAATTTCTCAAAAATGTTTGAAACAGATTCACATATAAAACTATTTTTGTTGATGTATGTTTTTCACTTTTTTATGTATATGATGGGATATAGACATTATGTAAAAACTAATTTTTGCATCACTACATTGGTTTGCTGTATTAATTTTAATGTAGGAGTACTAAGTAAACATACTGTCAAGTTTTGTTTACTTACCATAACGCAATTTAAAAAACATGAAAATGAAAGAGAATGAATATTAATCTAATACTTTCATTAAACCATTTAAATAATTCATTGCACAAATATAATTAAACAAAACTGAAAATTTTTAGAATTATAATCTTCTTAGATACAGCTAGAGTTAATAATTTGTACTAGTTAATGATTTTTAAGCCTTTTCGTATATTACACAACTCAAAAAAAAGAAGATAAATATACAAATGCTTATCTAAATAAGTTATTTAAAAATCAATGTCAATTTTGCAACTGGAAACATTTGCAAGCAGACATTATTAGCCTCTCAGAAGTTCCCTTCATAGGTCTAGATGGCCAAAGTTAGGATCCAGGCCTTTTAAAAAGGGTATGCTTGGAAAACATCACAGGATGGTGGCTGGAGGCCCGGAAATCCTTACCAGAGGCTGAAAGTTGTCTTAGAAATAGACCTGCTCTCAGTGGGACCAAATTTCAAGTCACTTTATTTCCTTGAATTGGTCTGAAAGTATATTTATTCTTTTCTTGTATCATTTTTGTTTTCTAAAATACCAAATCATTCAATTTTTTCTTTTGATGATCAATATATTCAAAACACTATTTTAAAATTAAATTAATATTTTCTCTTTGTTGATAATCACAAAGAACAAGAAACACCTTAAAAAGTGCATCAATAGAGTGGAGCTAAACACACCAAGCTTTAATTAAACTACATAATTCTAGACAAAGAATTTCTAAAATGAGTTGCATTTTCATTCAATAAACTTTCCATAACACTATTAAGTGAGAGAAGTAAGTTGCAGAGTAACACATCTAAGGGCTCACAATACTGTACTTGTATTTAAGAACACCTTCTAGGAAAGTTCTGAAAATTTATTTTTCCCCAAATACACAATTTGTTTTGAACTCATGTGGTAATAAACCTACCTTCAACTGATGTCAGTTTCTTCATGATATTTGTTTACTTCATGTGGCATGAATTTTCATATGCTTGACTGCAGACATACTGACATGTTTTATAAGGAGCCTGCAGAAATCCTGCTCAGTTGCTTACAACCCATCACCCCTCTAAAGTGTAAGTACCATTCTTAATCCTTAAACATATCCAGTTCCAAGGTTTTCATAAATGTGATTGTGGACCAGAGATTCCCTCAGGATAAAATAAAATAAGATCTTTTTCAAATATATTTATACATTGGGTATGAAAATTGATAAGTGAATGTATATTCACCATGGTTTTAACATTGTTTTTTTCAGAAGAGTTAGATAAGAGTTGGATGGGGTTAGAATATCACATTCAAATTTTTATGTCTTGCATTATTTCCTAAGTTAACTTGCATAAGTTATATATTTTATGGTTTTAAATAAGAACATCCAGACCAGTCCTTTTCCTTGCTATGCACTTAATTGAAATGAACATAATCTTCTGTGAATCATAAAAAGTTTTGCTAAACCTTGTGCTCAACCTGTTTTCCTTGAAAACTTTTTGGGTTTTTGTTCCATTAATGATTTTTTTTCTTTTTATCCTCAGACATCCACCATATTGTTGGATCTATTCTTCTCTCACCAGAACCCTGCCCTTAATCTCATCTTCCAGAGCATTCAGTTGTTAACTTCAAAATTCCTATCAATTTTTTAGGCAATTTATTTTTTCTCAAATTAAACCATCTGCAGTATACCTGAGGTGTTACAACATTTTATTGAAAATCAAGCACCAATAAGACCTGTGATCTATGCCTGGGATGTTTTTGCTACTGCATCAAGCTGTACAAAATATATTTTATGAATATACATGTATGTATGTTAAATAAGACAGAAAGAAGGAATATAATAAATTAAGTATACATGGTTTGGGCTTCACTTAACAATGTCAAGAATTATAATCCATGTCAGAATTGGGAAGAACTCTGTAGAGACAATGATATAAACAAAATGCAGTTGACATTACAAGATGCTACTCAGATCATTTTAATATATTTAAAATGAATATGTAATCTATATACACATTTCCATAATTATATATTCTTATTCATAATTAAATATATACCTCAGAAATATATGTTTATCTGATATATTTAAATAACATTTATTTAACTTTATCATTATATATTTATGCTTATTTACTTTAAGAGATTTGGAATCATTAATATTCAGTTTTAAAAAGTATGTTTAATATTATAAATTATGAAATTAGACTTTTTTGTATATTTGCCTCATGATTATTTTATATTTTACACATACATTTATTACATAAGCATTTCTCTTTAATATTGCAGTTTCCTAAAATCTACTGGATGAGTGCATTCAATTTCCCAACATTTAATAAAGAATATTTTTAAAATAAGGGTGAACCCTCTGGAGTCTGTATGTCTGTGAAAATACCATAATATTAAGTTGATTTTATTTCTGGAAGAAAAAACGATTGATTATTTAATACAGAGGCAAATTCTTTACTAGTCTAGTATTTCAATCTACTTTAATATGCTCAATTCCTAGAATTTCAGAAATATTTATTTAAATTAAATAAACAAATCAAGTTTTAATGTAAACCACAGTTTGCTTTTGTATTATTTAAAATTCCAGTTTATTTAATGGCTGTTTCTTATTATTAGTGTTGGTGAAATGAATTATTTTTATGATTTCATATTTTAACATTAAAACTAGTATTAAGTATCTCTATAATATCTTTGAAGTACATTTTACAAAGTCATTTTTTGGAAATCAGATTAACTTTTCTTTTATTCCATTTAAACAAGACACCTATTGTTATTAACTTTTCTTGATATTTATCTTTAGATGTTGTTTTAAACAATTAACCAATTACTAGGGCTAAACCATGAAGATGAATTCTGGTGTATTCAGTATCATTTCATTTATAGAAATCAACTTCAACAGTTCAGTTTTAGGACGTGAAGGTCTGATTAAAGTTATCTATAGCAAATTTGTGCAAGCCAAAAATAGATTCATCCTCTTCCCTGATTGGACTGACCTACCCATAACAGCAAAGCTTTCATACACCACCTGTGGATTGAAAATAGAATGCTTTGCTCAATTAGGTTTTCCTGATTTGAAATGTGCATATAGACTCTCTATTGTATATAATGTGGTATATTACAATTAAGGTGTTATATATAATTATATATTAACATTGTCTTAATTTTTCTATATATGGACATGTATTTTTTTATTTGACTATTTTTCTGAACCACATTTTTTACTTGTTTGTCCTGTTTAAAATAATCCTTTTGAGAAGCATTAATATGCAGCTTAAGTTTAGAAATAGCTTAAGTTTAGAAATGTTATGCTTATGAACTGACAGTATCAGTTGTCACACACAGTGACCATATATCAAGGAATTATACTAGCATTAGGTAGAACAGCAGGTCCATTTGTTCAAATGCTCGCTGAACATATGAGTGATTTTCTCTAACAAGGTCCCCAGGGAACCAACTTGCATCCATCACTGCTTGCATCCTAACTGGAAGATAACTGTTTTAAACTCCAGCTAAAATGTGTGATGTTTTAAGATTGAAATAAAGTAAATGTCAGGAGCCAGAGAGAAATAGACTGTTGGACTTCATGCTGAAGAAAATATGACAAAGCCAGTAGCTGGTGAAATTTGTATTTTTTCTTCTAATATTTTATATATTATATATACACAAAAAAGGAAAAAGTAAAACTCCACTAGATTATTATCCCATAAAATTAGACATTTTGATTTTTCTAGAATTTGTTCACACAATTACAATTTTTAATTTTCAGATGGGTATAAAACATACAAATATACTTTATATATACATTTAATACAATATGTAAAATGGCTATCATTTTTCCTGAATTCATTTATTTTCTCAACAAATTAAGTTCCCTCTTTAATGCGATCATACTCTAGTAAAACAGACTTATAAAATCCCCTCCCCTTGAATGTATGTGGAGTGAATGGGTCCATTTCTTTGTTGCTGTTGTTGTTGTTCTTTCCAGTTATACGTGAAAATAGGATCTATTTCGATATATTTATACAAACATGGAATAACATGGCAGAAGGGATGTAAGTTCACTGTCTTGGTAAGACTCTGGTACACACAACTCCACATTAGCATACTGGAGCCAGTAAGTAATTGTCCTTACTGACTTGAAAGAAAAAAAAAAATTGTCACACTGTGAATTACCCAAGAGAAGGAGAAGGACACAGGTTTGATAATGGGGACCTGCCTCTGGAATCTGAGAATCTGCCTATAAGAACCTGGGATCCAGATGATATAATTGAACCATGCCTGAATTTAGAAATCTTGAGATAGCAAATGTGTATTTTTTAAACTACTGAGTTTGTATAGTTTGTTGTTCAGGACACAAACCACTATCTTGTAGACTTATTAACTCAAAATTAATATTGGTGTGCTTTCTTGAGCACCTTGGAGTAGTGCTGAAGTTCTGCAACTTTGGTTATAAAGCTTGGAGTCAAAATTGACAACCATCTAGAAGGTCAAAATGCCAGTATTTCCTTCAAATAATGCAAAGGAAGCAGTGCAGAGATTCAGAAAGAGTCGTGGAGAAGTTTCAAACACTACAGTCACTGCTTACCCATCACTTTGAGTGATACATATGGACACTTCTTTCAACAGAAAGCATTATTAGGTGGTTGATTATGTTTGAAAGGCTCTGTGCTGGCTACCTTTTGTAGGCAGGAGATTATGGCAGGAGATGCTGATAGGGAAAGGGGTTCTCCTGTCTTAGTGGGATTATGATAAAACCAAGCTTGGTGTTGATGCTTAATTCTCAAAAGTATTGTGGATTTGCTACCAAAACAAGAGAAAATTAGTATTTGGGCAGATATTATGCAATTTATTAAATATTTTGAAATATATTGGTGGGAAAATTCTAAACCAGATCAGCAGATATTCAATGAAAATTGATTTTGAATGGATTTATGGTTCATTAATCTGTTCCAGATGCAAGCCTGTTTACATTACCAAACCCCTTCAATTGAAGAGAAATCAATCTCTTCTCTAATGAAGACTAGTCTATATTCAGCAGCTCAATTATGGGAACTAGGAAATAGAGTACAGGCACCTGGGACAAATATAAACCCCAAGACATGCCCCCAGTGATCTACTTCCTCCAGCCACAGTTTTCCTGCCTACATTTATCACCTAGTACTGCAGTCTTTTCAAATTATTAATCCACCAATTGAGTCATAGTTCTCATAACCTAATCCTTTCACCTGTGAACATTTCTGCATTGTCTCATACATGGACTTTTAGGGAATATCTCTTATACAAACTATAATAATTATCAATGAAAAATAAGATCCATGTCATGCATAATTGGTTCAGAAATAAAACTGCATGGCTTTTTATTATTTAATGTTTTTATAACAGAGCAGTAAAATGAGTCAGATAATTACCTTGATGACAGACATTTGCTTTATTTGATGACCAGGAGTCTCTAGGCCTGTATTTCCAGAGATACAGAAAGCAGGAGACTAAAAGAAAAAAAAATAGACTAATCAAATAAATTATTTAGAAATTATGGTAGCCAGCCACACAGAATCAAAACTTTCTGAGCTTGAGGCCATAATTTAATGTTATAGAACAGTACTATTCTCTTCAGCAGGGCTCTTTGAGCAGGGGTTATGAGATTGGTCTTTTCTTTGTATGATTACCAAATTATTTAATTTTCAGACTTCTGAGAACTGATTTTCTTTAAAAATGTATATAAACAATACTACTCCATCACAAAAAAATAAAATAAAAATTAAAAAAAAACCTTTCAGGTATTGTGTAGATTATAAATAATGCACTCATTATAATAATTCCATAGATAGGAATAACCACTGTCATTACTTTTGTTTATAGTAACTATTATATGTGAATGAAAGATAAAAGCAAGCAAAACACTTAATATGTTTATTTTTATTCATCTCAAAGCTTTTTTTTTATTGAAACATTTAAAGATACATATAAGGTTTTTTAAAAGTATGATAATTTTGAAATAATTTTGGCATACATCAATGCAAAATACTCAGTGAAAATATATTAATTATTAGTTCAATGTATTGGTTTTATTTGTATATTTAAATTAACATGATTTCTTAAAAATCTGACCTTTAAACATTTATAATACCCATATAAATATAATTAGATGAGTAAGAAAACAAATTTCAAACAATTTTTATACATACAGAAAAAATTTAAATAGATTCATATTTATTTCTGATTATACACACATCTTCTAATACATCTTTCATTCTTCTTGTCTTTGGAAGAAAGTAAATGCTGAATTACAATTATTGGAGTTGCTACTTGCCTGATATTTAAATGCTGAATTTTGAATCAATGACAAGGATGGAAATTGGCTGGTTTACATAATGTGCAGTAGTATAGAAAGAAAAATCCATGGCATAATTACAGGGACTTGAATACTGAATAATTTCTGCATGTTAAAATAAGTCCATTTATGTGACACATAAATTCATGAGCATTTATGACCAATTAATATTCTGAAATTTAATAGATCTAGATACTTTATATCATTCTTCCTGAAGTGGAGCTATTTACATGCTCAGACCAAATTAACTTCTTCTGTATTTTTATCTTTGTTTTTCCCAATAAATATGATTTTTATATTTTCAAATCACAACTAAACCTAATGGATATGGATGGAGATATTGTACTTGACAACACAGCCAATTGTTCATCAAGATTTAGCATATCTTTACCAGGACCAGACTAAGCCAAAGCATTTGTTTCCCTGCAAATGATCTTTCACATCCCAGGGAAACAACCAGATTATCAAGCTAAATAATAATATTTTTGTCGTAAAACTACTATGTCAACCACTTATGCCTCAAATTGTAATAATAACAAAGTAAATTGTGAAAAACCTTCCCCAGAACTCAAATCAATGCTTCATTTCTTTGAGCTACAATCTTTAAATGAAAATACTGTATTAAGTTTCAGAATATAGTATATCTTTTCTGACAACTATTTATTTTCATGATTGTTTATGTAGAAAATCATAATCATGTTTTTAACTGAAGATTTGGAATCAGAGAAAACATCCTTAAGAAATGTTCTCATTCATCCTCAAATTTTTCAAAATTAGTTTTAACTGTGAAATTTTATTCGGATTTAGATGAATAGTCATCCAAAGGCCAAAGTTATTTATTTTTAATTATTTTGCAATTTCACTATAATATAGGTTTCATACGATTTTGAATATATATGAATATTTCTAAGATATAAAAACGACTTTGGTGTTGGGTCAAGTGTGGTGGCTCATGCCTATATTCCCAGATCAAAGCCATCCTCAGCAACTTAGTGAGACCCTCAACAACTCATACATTGTCTCAAAATTAAAACTAAAAAGGACTTTTTTTTTCTAGTATGGGATATACCACACAATTTTATTCTAAATTTCAGGTTAAAGATTGGGAAAGTGCTCAATTGAAAAAATTAGGATTATCAGTACAGTATGTCAAGAATGAAAGTCACCATTTATTAATGAGAAAATAGGTAAAATATTAAATTTAGAATGAATGGATTTGCTGCTTGCATTATACTGATAATAGAAGGTGCACACGCAGAAAGTATAGATGATATTCACAAGACCAAGCATATTGATAGGGTATAACAAAGAGGCATGTAGGGACAAAATGTATATCACAGAATAACTGATAAATCAAGTCCAAGTAGGATTTTAAGTATGAAAATGTGATGACTAACCAACTGATTTTAGAAAGTAGAAGGCAGATAATTTGGGTAAAGAAATTAAACAATTACAAAAAAAGATGCACTATCACTTGTGATGTTTATATGCTGCCTATCTGGGTGTGTGAATGGGTAATGTGCACGGAAAGACTGAGAACCATTAGTGAGACATGTTGGCTTTATCAGTCCAGGAAATACCAAGAAATGAAATGTTTCAACATGTATAAAATGGCCTGACTAGAAAAGTTTCTTGTCCAATACCTAAAGGAAGAAAATAGTTCACATAGGTAAGGAAGGATAAGTTATTAAGGACAGAACTCCAGATATCAAGTGATAATGGTAATAAAGTTAGCTCTTATTCTGTACTGATGCCATCTCAAGCAAAGATTTTTGAAATGATATTCAGTAATCAGATGATGAATACAAGAAAGGACATTTGAGAGTTTGGGAACTGTGACTGATACAACTAGAACATGATTCAAATTAATTGTATTGTTAGAGCATGGGATAAGAAAGGAAGATAGAAATATACGATCTAATTCAGAAAATGATACACTAAAGAAAGTAAACGAAAACCAAAAGATGTGGAAAACTTGAAGTTTGCCATGAATGTCAGGAATGTCAGGAATCTGAGGGAGGAGATATTCTGTGGAAGAAGTAGAGTAGCAAATAAAAAAGAAGTGATATGTTGGTTAATCATCACATTTTTATACTTAAAATCCTACTTGGACTTGATTTATCAAACAAATATTCTGTGGAAGAAGTAGAGTAGCACATAAAAAAAGTGATATGTTCGTTAATTTTCACATTCTTATACTTAAAATCCTACTTGGACTTGATTTATCAAACAGTTATTCTGTGATATATATTTTGTTCCTACCAGACTCTTTTTTATATCCTATATACAAATGAAAATTTTATTCAACAAATTTGTAAAACTAGATTTCCTGCACTGTAGATTCTAATGTGGTATTTCAAAATATTAACCATCTTTCTAAATGTAGGACAAAACACACATGTAAACTAATAACTCCAGGAACATTGTGCCCACTATTGCTATATTAATATCAATGTCAGTTCAAGTTTCATTAGGAAGAAAAGAAAAAATAATATAAAGTTATAAACTCTGATGTATACACACACACAAACACATTTGCACAGACATAAGTAAAACAGTAAGAATTTCTCATCTCCCTAAGTAAGAAATGTTCAGAGTGAAATAACCCTCACCAAATAAAAGCATTTTAAAATTAGATTGGTCTTGTCCATAATAAGGATTAGAAAAAAAATATATTAAAAGTCCTCCTCAATGCTTATGATAAGGAACTTAAGCACAGTGAAAAATTATCTGTACCTTGTCAAATCATTCTCCATAAAAGAACATTGTCCTTTGGAGAATATGACAACTTTTATAGTTCTGGAAGCATGTACTGAGGTAATAGACTGGGTAGATTTGTCCATCCCATCTAGCTTATATCCTAAAAGCTTCTAACAAATCCTGAATAACAATATCATCAATCTTATGAGTAAGAACCCCTGAATGCTGCTGTATATCATATCAACAGAAAGGCAGCCGAATAGGTGGCTGTCAAACTGGCAGTATTTAGTGAGGAACAGGGTCATAAATTCCCAGTAGGAAATTATAGGCAGAAAAGATGGCAAATTCAGTTATACACATACATATTTCTGAACTTAATATACATAGACATATGTACACTTTTACCCACAAATGTCTTTATCATTTTATTTTAAATTCAGTCTTTATTATATAATAAATAAGTAATATTAAATAATTTAAACTTATCTTAATTAAAATATTGATATCCATATTGTTCTCTAGGAATTAATCCAAGTTGTTTATGAATATTCACTTTGGTAATATTGATTTATTGTATCTCTTTCACAATAGCTTGATGTTCATAAATAGTATACATATCATGCAGATATCTTACAATCATTCATTATTTTTGTAGGTTTTTAAACTACGTCTTCACAGGAAGGAAAATTAGATATCATTACAATTTTGGAGCTATAGTACTGTGACCATATGCTCCAAATAATAGATTACTCTATATAGATAAAATTATAATAGTTATAGAATGTGAACTCAACTGTGATGTCAAAATGTCTTATATGCAAAATGTTATAATTAACACAATATTGCCAGCATTTAACTGGTAAACACTCCAATTTTAAGGAACTCATGATTGTGCTGTTAGGTCCACCCAGATAATCTCCTTCTCTTAAAATCATAATGTAACATAATCACAAAAGTGACAGCTCAGGTTCAATGACAGTCAAAAAAGAGTTGACTATAGGAAGTCCAGACAGGATCATGTGGGGATTATCCTAGAATTCTGCCAAACTGTACTGAGCACTGTAGCACACACATGTAATCCTAGTGGAGATGTAGCTCAATGCTAAAGCACCCCAGGATTCAGTCCCTAGGACAAAAATAAAATAAAATAAACAAAAAAAACAAAAAAACAACTTTCCAATCAGTCATTTTTAATTTAAATCCTTCAGTATTGCAAGATGTGTAGTTATGTAGGTATACATAGTACAGCCATGTAATGATATTTTGGTCAATGGTGAACCACTTATAAGATATTGTCCTATAAGATTACAATGGAGCTGATAGGTTCTTATCACCTATTATTTTCATTGTACTTTTTCTATGTTTAGGTACACAAAGATCATTGAATTACAACTGCTTTTAGTATTCAGTACAATGAAATGTATACAGACTAGGGACTAAGAGCTATAGCACATAGCCTAGGTGCTATAACATCTCACCTTTGTGAGTACACTCCAGATGTTTGTACAATGATGAAATCAGCCAACGGCACACTTCTTGGAATGTTTCCCAGGGCATAAATGAGTAGAGTCCCAAGTCTGGCTCTTGAAGCAGAGTTCCTGACATCTGTGTATAATTCACAATGCAGGTGATCCATACATTAGCACAAAGGCCTTGGTGAAATGATTATCTAATTATCACAACAAAGTATCAGGTTGCATGAGACAAAGCCATTGGGGCCACTCTATAATTTTTTCTAACACATTTACCAAAATATAATTTATCTTCAAATATTTTAACACATCTATTATTACTGTGATATGAAAATGTTTTAGAACTTCCCCGTAAGTCTATCTTTCCATTTTATAAATATAACCTTATGTTGGTTTCAATAATATAAATAACAATATTTCATTAGAGCTTTTGGAAACCTTTCAGAATACCATTTTTCTATAATTATGTGGCCCTCCACGTGGCTCTACACTCCCCTGATTAGATTCTGGTCACTTGGATGCTAGGGTTCCTCTTTTCCTGAGCTTCTCTACTGAAAGCTTCAAAATTCAGCATCTGTTAATGAAAATGGTTTTTGTAACCATAAAAAAAATTGATACTTTTTCAAAAATAATTTTTAAAAGTCAGTCAGGTCTATAATGATTAATAAACATAACACACAGGAATGATGTTTGGGGAGTTAGGAAGAATAGTTTACTGACTCATTTATTAAATATCCTTATAATAATTAAATAAAAATATTTTCATACTTTTGCAAAGTGTGTGGAGACAAACAATTGCCTTCTAAAACATTTATTTACACTTCAAATTGACTTCATAACCAATTATATATATATATATATATATATATATATATATATATATATATATATATATGAAATGTAATTAAAATCTGCTTTTTAACTTTCATAAAAGGATAGTAACTTGACATTGTGATAAAGTAATTTTTAAAACACTACTAGATATTATCTCCTTACAAATATAATTTATTGTATTATTAACCATTTTTAATTTTTTTGTTGTTTCACTCTAAATATGTCCCTCAAAATAATTTAAGCGATATTTTCTAAAAAAACAAATGTATTTGTGATAGTTTTCTCTATTTATTTATTTTGGGGTGCCAGGGATTGAACTTATGGGCACTTGGCCACTGAGCCACATCCTCAGTGCTATTTTGTATTTTATTTAGAGATGGTCTCACTGAGTTTCTTAGCACTTCTCTGGTGATGAGGCTAGCTTTGAAATTGTGATCCTCCTATCTCAGTCTCCCCAGCCACTGGGATTACAGGCATGAGCCACTACGCCCTGCTCCCTATTTCTTTTAAACAAGCAAAGTTTGGAAAATCCTATGTTGTGTTTTCCTCTAACACATCATCTTTGCCCAAAGTGAGATGAACATGGCAGAACGCCAGAACTGTCAGAACTCCGAAGAATGCAGATAAATGATATCAAATAATTGTGAGTAATAGTTTAAGAGGGAAGAAAGGTTATCTTTCTTGTCATCAATGTAGTCTGGGAATTTGAAAGTCTCTCATTTTCAACAGAATGTTACAATGACTAGCTATTCAGAATCTGAAAAAAAATACATCAAGATACTGTAAAAAAATTTACATTCTAAAGAAACCTTTCAAAATAAGTGGAAGAGACAAATGTGTCTACTTTATCTAAACATGCAGAAATATCCCAGCTTTAGTTTCTATTATATTTGAATTTATAAAAATATTTTAATTTTTATTCAAACACATAACCACTAATTATTCTCATTTTCCCACTGTAACATTTAAGTATAAAAATGACAATATGGTAAACTGAATAAACTATTTGACTCTTAATTATTTAATTTAAAATAAATGATGGGAACCTCTAATCAACAGTGTTTATATTCATGTATATTTAAAGTATTTTCTTGATTGACAGTGTATGTAAGTCATATATCACAATGTTAGGGATATATTCTGAGAAATACATTAAACTATGATAGCTATGATGTTCTTGGATGATATAATCGCATGAAAGCAGAATTGTATATGTCAGTCATCATTAACAGAAATATTATGTGGTACATATCTGTATTTATGTTGTACAACATAGTGTTTTTATATATGTATACCTTGTGGAATGGCTAAATTGGGATATCAACAGTGCAAAACCTGAGATATTTTTATTTTATTTTGTGAGAGAACACTTGATATTAATTACTGCCCTTTATTTTGTGTGAGAACACTTGAAATTAATTACTGCCCATATCTCAAGTATACAGTGTGTTTTCAACCATAGTCATCATGACATATAATATTAGATCTCTTGGTATGGCAATATGTAAATCAATGCATGTGTAACTGATGTGATTCTGCAATCTGTATATGGGGTAAAAATGGGAGTTCATAACTCACTTGAATCAAAGTGAGAAATATGATATATCAAGAACTATGTAATGTTTTGAACAACCAACAATAAAAATTAAAAAAAAATAAAAAAAGCAGATTCTAAAAAAAAAAAGAAAGAAAGAAATTATTTCTCAACCTAGCTGCAATTTCACATTCTTTGACTAAAATCTTCACAACTTCCCCACCTCCAGGACCTAGTAACCACCATTCTATTCTCTGTTTCTTGAGTTTAAATTTTAAGATTTCACATATAAGTGAGGTTGTGCACATTTCACCTTTCTGTACCTGTCTTATTTATTTTAATATAAATGTCTGCGTTGTTCATCTATGTTATCAAAGTAACAAGATTTATTTTAAGTCTGAGTATAATAAACTGTCAGGCCACATTTATTATTCATACATAATGATAGGTGCCTTGTTTGATTCCATATTTTGACTCTTGTGAGTACTGATGAAGGAACAAGATAGTACACATATCCGCTTGACTAATGGAATCATTTCCTTTGGACTTCAATATAGTAGTAGGATTGCTGAACCATATGGCAGTTCCATTTTTAATTTTTTCAGGAAACTCCATACTGTTGCTTTCTCACCAACAGTATACAAGGGTTTTCCTTTTCTCCATCATCCTCACCAAAATGTGCTTTTTTAAAACAAATTATATATATGTATATATATAATATTACTCAACAATAAACAAATATATATATATATATAAATATATATATATAATATTACTCAGCAATAAAAGAGAATAAAATAATTACATTTGCATGTAAATGGATGGAATTGGAGAATATAATGCTAAGTGAAGCTAACCAAAATGCCAAATGTTTTCGATGATATAAGGGGGCTGATTCACAGTGGGCTTTGGAGGGGGAGCATGGGGAGAGTAGATGAACTGTAGATAGGACAAAGGGGAGGGAGGTAAAAGGAGGAGGCAAGGGGTGTAAAAAAGATGGTGGAATGAGATGGACATCATTACTCTAAGTACATGCATGAAGACATCAATGGCGTGATTATAATTTGTATACATCCAGAGATATGAAAAATTTTGTTCTATATGTCTTATATAAATTGTCATGCATTTTGCTGTCATATATAACAAGTTAGAATAAAAACATTTTAAAAAATATTGTAGCCATTCTGAAATGATTTGAAGACTTAAATGTAAGACTTGTAACTATAAAACTACTAGAAGAAAACATAATAACAATTTTCCATGATGTACTGGGCAAGAATTTTTATTGTTGTTGTTGTTTTCTTCCTTTTTTGATATAACTAAAAGGTAAAAGGTACAGGCAACAAAATATTACATCAAACTAAAAAGCGTCACAGAAAATAAAATAATCAACAAAGAAAAGAGAAAATATGCAAGGGAAGCAAGTAATTTAATAGTAAGATAATAATCAGATTCAGAAATGGGCAAGGATCTGAATAGACATTTCTCAAAAGAAGACATATGATGGGCCAAGACATATTTGCAAAAATGATTAACAACATTAATCATCAAGAAAAAAAAAACAAATTAAAACCCCAATGATACCCCCGTTGAGTAAGTGCAAGTGCAGAACATCATATATGATTCTCTTAGTTTTATTTGACAAATACACCATATTTGTAATTCTGAATCAGTTTTTCAAACAGCATATTTTGGCTACAACTCTCTTGATTTTTAAGGAAATAAGATTTATCTTTATCTGTTGCTGTTTTATTCTGATTAATACCCCTGTGCATCTGATGGCATCCACAAATGTGTGTCTGTAAAATTTAAAGTGTGTGTGTGTGTGTGTTTCCTAATTAGGTCTAACTTTTCAATTTTTTACTTACAACTAAGAAGAATTTCAACTGATAAGGAGTGGATAAAGATAAATCACTGATTATTTTTTCAGGAAGCTATACAACAGCACATATTTTTTTTTTTTCACCAAAGAGCCAATTAAAACTGTCTTACCTTCTCAGGAACTTTTTTTTTAGAATTGCATCTTTCAGCACCTGGAATTAGAACCAGCTATCTTAACTTTGAACTGTGATCAAGTCTTAAGGGTAAATGAATTCCACAAGGTAACCTCACCACGTGGATTTGCTGAACTACTGCTGAGACTTGTTTTTCCTGGATTTGTAAAGAAGAGAATCCACACTTTATTTTGTAAAGTAATCACATGCAAAATACTGAAGTGCTGCACCTGTGAAGTGTAAGCGATAAAACATGACATAACTTTAATGTTACTTATAATTTGAATCTGGATGGTCTTCTCAAAGACCTGTGTTAGAGAACTGATCCTCAGCTTGAGGCTATTAGGAATTGATGGAAACTTAAAGTAGCACCTAGTGGGAGGGCTTTAGGCCTTTGGGGGGTGTGTCCTCAAAGGGGATAATGAGACCCTGTCCCTTGTCTTTCTCTCCTTCACATCCTGGCAGCTAGGCCAACAAATTTGCTCAGCCAAATGCTCCCCACCATGATGTGCTCCCTTACCAGGGGCCCAAACAAGTATGGACTGAGACCTCCACAGGGTGAGCCAAAATAAATATTTCCTCTTTTAAAGTTGATCATTTCAGATATTTGTTAAGGTCATAGAAAGCTGGCTAACACAATAATATTGGTCAATACCAGGAATCACTTTTTGGTTAAGATTCTGTCTAGAAGCAGCATTCTTAAATGTTGAGAATGCTCACAACCTTTTTCTGTAATTTAAGATGGGAAAACATTAGGGAGACACAGTTATAGCAAAGTTGATCTTACAAAATATTAGAACCTACAATTCACATAAGAAAAGCTTAAATTACTTATTTTCAGAAAAAAAAGAAATGCATCTTCCTAATGCCTGAAGTTCCAGAAATTGAATCTTTTTAAGTAAAATATTGGTTTCATTTCAGTAAAATAAACCTTCAAAACAGCTATTCTTCCTTAGTATGGTATGGGCACCTTGGAGGGCTGAAGCCCAGTGTGGGCAATAGGCACATTCAGGCTGCCCTAGAGCAGAAGCCATCTACCAGCTCCTGGTAGGCAAGGCGCTGCCAATCACTATCGGAAGCACATTATATGTTACCTATAGCTGAAATGTGTAGCTATGTTTAATTGACTACTGAATGAAATGTACATATTCATTTATTTTAAATTCTGACCTGTGTCTTACATACTAGATATCTCTGTTCAAATGTCAAATTAACATCTCTGCCTAAAGGCCCAATGCATCTCTTACACAGAATGGTTTCAAACAGAATTTGTGGTCATTTTTCTGATTATAAAGAACTACTTTTTCTTCATCTAATCAAAGGTGCAAGGCCCTACGCTGAGCATGTAATGGAAAACCACTCCCCATCCTCTCTCCTATCTTTAATCATGTCTGATTCTGCTCCTACCAACTTGCTGAAGTTATTCTTGAATCTGCCATCATATGATATGATTGAATTGTTTACATATTGGTTATATAGTTTTTATTCCCTCCGAGTTGCATGTTGTATAATCTTGTCTGCTGGCATTCCTGTGACCTTTTATTTTGAAATTTATTTTGAGTGTTTGGGTAAAGAGTTATTTTTGGTGGTGGTGTTTGGTTTTAGTTTTTGTTTTTTGGGTTTTTTTGTTTGTTTGTTTGTCTTTTGGTAGCAGGGACTGAACTCAGGGCTAGTGTACCACTGAACCAAGTCCCTAGGTAGCCCTTTTAATTTTTTCTTTACTCTGTTTCAAAAGTGTCACCAGCTGGCTAGGCTGGCAATAGGAACTGGGTTCAAAGGAGCTGAATGTATCAATAAGAAAACCGCAAAGGAACCAAGCAGCACAGGAACATAAGTTTCTAAGGCAGGACACTTCAGCTCAATGACCAAAAGGATCAGCTCCAGTGCTGGAAGGAGCAAGAGAGCAAACACCCAGATTCTCTTTATTTTTATAGGGGGGGACAGAGGTTTGATAGAATGTCATAGATAAATTAGGCAGGGGAATCAGGTTTCAGGGTGTTGCCCATTCCCATTAGGTAACGGCACAGGTAGGGCTTGACGTGGTATCCCGTTGCAAGCTAGGGTAAAAGCCACTTTGCTCAGGCACCTTTCACATGTGTGCCAGAAGGGTAACCCCAGTGCTCAAGGCTGTGGCACATGGAGTGGGGGAGAGAGTTCAGCCCAAGGGCATCCTGTGGCTCCCCACAGCTGAGGCTGGCTTTGAACTGGCAATCCTCCTGCCTCAGCCTCCTAAGTCCTGAGAATACAAGTATGTGCTTACCATGCCAGCTGGGTAAGAGTCTTGACTCATAATTGTCACAGAAATCATTACAGTGATGGGGTTAATATTAAAAGAAGGGATTAAAGAAGATTATACTGATGTGTGACAAAAATTAAGGTTTTTGGTGGCTAAATAAGCCTTCAATAATATAGTTAAAGAAAACGAGGATAAGAATCATCAATTAATTAGGCATTGGTAGAGTCATTTTGTCAAATAAGATCCAAAAAGACTGGCCAAGAAATACAAGAATGGTAAATGAGAAATGGCTAGGGAATTCAAGACATTTGAAGAAAAATGAGGGTAATTGATCACTATAAGCAACTTTCTCGTGAGGCTAGACAGTGGCAGAGAGGCACAGCTTACTGAGTAAAACCTGACCTTCTACAGTGTACTACCTTACAAAGCCATGAGGTCTGGCAGGTTACAGATAGTAAAAAATTCTCTACTTACAATATTTAAGACTTGTTGATAGAACCCCATTGCAAGTCAAGTGGCATCTTCATAAACATATCACATATATATGCTATGTATATAAATTCAAAAATATAAATGTTATATACATATATTCTGCATGTGCATAGCTAATAGTATAATATATATGTGTATATACATATATATATATTCGATATACTACAAATGCCTGTACATACATGCATAATAAACGATTAAAATCGTAAACTCTTCTCTAAAATTGTAGTCTCTAAAATTATAGTCTCTTCTCTAGGCTTTCATTTTCCTTTCCTTGGATTTGACTTTTTTAGAGGTTATGATCTTCAATTCTAATTCCTAACCTCGTGAGTTACTTTTATTTAAAAAAGAAACAATAATAACAAAAAACTTTTTAAATATTTTCTCAACTAGTTAAATGTAGCACTTTTTCCTTCTATTAAAATTGTGGTCAGGTCTATTTTATTACTTATTTAATTTACTTATCCTTATTTAGTGCTGAATGTTTTTGATAACTTTGGCAAGAATGCTAATGTATAAAAACAGATTTATATTTTAACCCATTGTTCTCCTTTCTTGCTATAAATATGTAATTTATAGGTCAACCTAAAATTTTCTAATAAAGTTTTCATGTATCCCACCGTAACATCATTATGATGCCCTTATAAAACCATGGTCTTTAGAAACTCAGTTTGTGGAGTCCAATTGAATGTTTTCACTTTATTTGCTATGTTATCTTGAGTAAATATTTCAATTTCTTGGTAATTTAGTTTCCTTACTTGTTCAATAAAAATAAATAATAATAATAATATTACACATCTACCACGGGATTATTGTAATTACTAGACGAGTTAATATATGTCAGTTGGGTGCTATGTGCCATTGCCTAAAACACAATAATTACTCCATGGATATGACATTTTATTACTTTTTTTTCTGTCTTTAAACACGTCGGCTATTGTACAATACTAAAGACAATTCTAGTGGCCCCAGTAAGTATTGCAATTATCAGGTCTCATTTTTTTTTAATTTAATTTTTGTTGTTTTGTTTTTTCACTTTTTGTTACAAACACACTATTTGATGGGAACTAGTAGATAACTCCTAAAATTTGGTACTCTTAATTACTTTATGAAGTAGGATTTTCATGTGCTTAATATAATTTCTTTCTTCTTTTATGCTGAATATTTATCTTAGTGGATATGAGTCCATGAGTCTTTGCTTGAGTCTGTGTATGTGCCTCTGTGTAATCAGGAATATGTTCATATTAATACTAATAGGTTTTTGTTCAGTTTTCTCTAATTGACATTATGCTTCTACTTACTTTTATTGATATAGAGGAATATTGACATGTGAAATACTTATCACAGCTCTTCACAAGTGGTGATCAGATTAAACAGTTAAGTTCCTTTTAGTAAGGGGTATACATATGGAGGCAACATTTGATGTACGTGCCTACAAAAATTAAGGAAAAACTTATGAATTTTTTCAGTTTCTAAGACCATGGCAATAGAGTACACAAATAGAAACTGAAAGAGACCCATTAATAAAATTAAAGTAAAATAATATGAATATTATCATCACTATTAGACCACTATGTCACATGATGACTTTACACTACAGCTTTGGAAGAATAAATTGTTCTTGTCTTAACCTGCAGTCATTTTGCTTCACAATCAAAATTAGTAACAGTTAAAATATTATTCTTATAACCAAGAAAAGATGATTTGGTGAATTAGTGTTAAATGAAATATCAAGTGAATGATAATAAATTACATATTTATTCAGAATAAACATGAACTAGAGATTTCGTACAATAGCTATTGGCTTTCTTAGATTTAAAAAAAAAAGTAGTTAACCAGATTTTGAGGGGCAACTTCTGATAACATTTAGAATTTAGAATGCTACAATATCCAATATGTATTATTCTTTATGCAGAATAAATAACTGAATCAATTATTGTTTCTCATTCAATAAGGAAGTATATATTTTGTTTTAAGCAAAAAACATTCATTTATATTAACAAAATGCATCAAACTGGTTTAAACATAATGAATATATGTGTAGGAAATAATTTTAAAAAATCACAAGATAATTATGTAATTTCATATATCATGAACTAGAAATATGTGCATGGCATTAGTAATGAAGTACCTTATTAATTTGGTATTCAACATGTATTTGTTCAAATTCCTGTCTTCTTAATTGTCATAAAATGGAAAAGCTCAAATCATTAGTAGTCTACCAGCAGTTACAGTTTTTCTTCCTGTTACTCAGATCCTTGGTTTGAACTTCTATTTTTCTTTCCTAACACTGCTTCTCTGAAGGCCACCTGCAACTCTCTTCATCTAGATATGATAAACTGCCATCTTCATTAATCTACATTGCAAATAAGATTGATGGTTTTGTTCCAGTTTTCTCTCTGCATTCAACTTCTCCCACTATTTCCATGATATATGTTGAGATACAGGAGCCCATCCCCACCCTGTTCCCCTTTTCACAGGTAAAATTGACAAGCAGTGAACAGAATGATAGATCCAGGGGGAAGACACTTTCTCTTCTGATAGCAAATGCTCTTGTTACCTTGTCCAAGGAACAAATCTGACCTTTCTCAGGGAACTCACATCAAAATGCCATTATCTTGAAATGTGCTTATCATAGATCTGAAGTATCATTTTCTTGATCTAACTTATCAAACAGTTTTGCATTTCTAATTTGGTCTGTCCTTAACTAGTGTAGAAGAAACTGGCTCCCTGCAATCCTGTTGAGATAAGAGCAGTATGGTTGGAATTGTTTTCAATATTATTTGCAGTCCTTATTTTACTTTTTAAAATTATCTTATTTTAATCTTTTGCTAAATAGTCTATCATTTATACTGTTGGGATGTAGTGCCTTGACTCTTTTGGTCACACTAGTCTTAAAAATGCAGTGATGTTTAAAAATAATACTCCATTTAAAAAATTAGTCGTCCAGTGCAAATATTGTTCACTCCTAAAACACAGGAATACTTTCTTTTTTTTTAAGACTGTGATCTCTTAACTGAATGATGTCTAACGATACAGTATATTCAACATATTCTATATTAAAATTTTGATTCAAAAGAAGAAAAGATCACAGGGTTAGGTGGTAAAGGTAATCTCTTGATGTCATTGTCCAGTTTTCTATTTTGTTTTGCTTTATCATATATTTTATATCTTCACTTTTATCATATATTTTACATCTTCCCTTATCTCTTTTGCACTTATGCTCAGTTTTAGTAGCTAATTTAGGGAAAAGTTCATACACTCAACTCTTGTAGGCAATCTCATTTCACATATATCCACGCTATCCCCAAATTCCCACCCACTAATTTCTATATACACAACTTAAATTTGATCCATTTCCTCCTTGGGGCTCTGTATTAGCTTCAATGAGAGCAAAGGAATCAATGAAATAGTTCACACAGATGTGCTAATTAACAAGCACTCACATTTTGGGTTTTTTTACCCCCATGTCAATGTCTTTATTCATATGCATTGTTTGAAGTGTTGAAAGTGGGATCCTTCAAAATCTGTCGACTTAATGTATATAGTATATAACTAAAAATAAAAAAGATGTATATTGTGTTTGAAATAATTAGAATCAACACAGTTAAGCATTTATAGAAGTTGCAACTTTGTCAATAAAGCAGATACTATTCATGGATCTGGAAGTGAAAGGAATTTATTGTCATTTGACAGCTTTGATTATGTGATGAATATGTACTTGGGCATTAGAAGTATTCTTTCTGCATTACAATGTCCTCCTTGTCTAAGCTTTTTGTACTATACCTCTCTTATGCCTTATATTTCAATCTAGCAGTCCTCCCAGATTTATTTGAAAGCCTAATTAAGATTTCGTAAATAAATTTCTGCTAACATTCACTCTGTAAGCTCCACAATGACATCAGCACCCATTTGAGAAATGCCTTTTTTCACATTTAAGCCAGAAACATTATGTTTCTGTCTGATATTTCAGATGGGAAGGTCATAGGTAAGGGCTGTGACACAACCTTCACTCTCAGAAGCATTTATTGTATCTTGCTTTGAGTCTCAGTGTTACACTCCTTTGTTGTTATAATTTGTGAGTTGCTTCCAGAGAACTCCAAGCTGAATTTACCTACTATGAATTTACCTACTATGCTTTTTCAGACCCTCTCAGAACACACTTTGGTTCCTGTGACATTCCATTATGTGAATCTACAGGGAAGATGAAGTAAGATAGTGGGAAAACACATCTGTTTCCAAGAGTTCTCATACATCTTTGTCTCATGAAAAGGAAAAACACTACCATAGGGGAAAAAGAAAGTTAACCTGCAATACCTTCACCCAGGGCCTCACAGAGTTCCTCTCCTCCCTCCCATTCCCCTTACCTACTGGCTTGTTTATTCTATGCTGTTATACTTTGACCCATCCTCTGGAACTGAAACAAATGTTGTTAGTAATTGTAAAATAGTAAAGCTAATCCTAGTATTCTGATGCAATCTATACTCCATTTACATTTAATGTAAAATTGATACTTAGGTTTTTCAAATGTTGCCTTAATATCTGATCTCTACTTTTCTCACACTTACTGTACTTTTATTTTTCGTCCATTTTTTTTACTTGTTTTTATTTATTTAGTAATTGTTGCACAATTTTCCCTGTTTCTGACTTAATTACCATACCGTCTTAGCTTTTTGTTTTTTTTAATCTTGTGGTGCTGGGAACCCAGGTCCTCATGCAAGAGAGGCAGGCACTCTACCAACTGAGCTTTATCTGCAGTCCCCAGTTTCTGTGTGTTGTTTTGTTTTCCTTTTTGGTACCAGGAATTGAGCACTGAACCACAACTCCAAGTCCTTTTGATTTATTTACTTATTTCATTGTGAGACAGGATCTTGCTAAGTTGCTCAGACTGGTAACCATATATCATTGTCCTACTCTTTAAACAAATATCAAAATAATATAGCATCCACCTTTACCTTATCAAAATCTACACTTTAGGTTTTGAATTTATAGTCATTTATCCTCCTCTTGACTTTATAATGGGTTCTCTGATGAATTTTATCTCCATGTTTATTGCTTATTTTAAACTGAGAATATAATATTTTATTTTAACACAGCAAAAATTAAATTCAGTCAAGATTTCACATTTTCATAGCTATTTTTTTTCTTCCTGTATCTTCAAGATTCTAACTGGAAAATTTTTCTTTAGCCCAGTGAGCAGTTTTTTTGTGTGTTTTGTTCGATTTTTATTTGTGAAATGTTCAATAACTAGCCTGAAAATCTTTTTGATTTCCATTTTCATTTCAAAGAAAATTCTTATTGCACAGTTGTTTATGAACTGCCCTTATTTTCTTTCATTTGAGTGTCTGTCATTTTCTAATTAAGCAATAATATTTTGAATTACTTCTTGTTTTCAAATTTGAGTTTAACTATGGTTCCTAGGTATGAGTTTCCATTATTTATTTGTTTAATGTTTGTAAAGGTTCTTAAATCCTTGGCACACACCTATTATTCCAGAGGTTTGGGAGGCTGAGGTAGGAGGATTAAAATTCCAAAGAGAGCCTCAGCAACTTACTGAGACCCTGAGCAATTTGGTGAGACATTATCTCTAAATTAAAAATAAATAAATAAATAAAAAATAAAAGGGCTGGTGATGTGGCTCAATGGTTAAGTACCCCTGAGTTCTGTCCCTTATTACCAAAAAAAAAAAAGTAAAATAATCTGTGCCTTACTGTCAATTTCTACTATTTCTAAACTTAGAAATTTTAAACTTAGACATTTATCCACCATTACTTCTGCTTCCTTCTTATCTCCTCTACTACATAGAATTAAGACATCTATATGTAACTGTCTTTTCTAACTTTCTTTTGCATCTTTACATCTTTTTTCTCTCCTGTTTCCTTCTGCATATTTTCTTCTGATTTATATGTAAAATAATTCATTCTCAACTGTTCAATCTACTGTCAAAATATCCTTTAAACTTTTTATTTACTACATCTTAAAATTCCACTTGTTTTCTTTTATGTTTACAGTTTTTGCATGAAATTTTCAATCTTTTATTTCACCTCAAGTATTGTAAGCATAGAAAAACCAGTAACTGATTACCTGAGCATCATTTGGACTTAGTTCTATTGTCTATTTTGTCTTATTTAATAATTATGTTATTTCATTTTCATGTGTGAGTAATTAATTTTTTTAAGTTAAGGATTATAGTATAATCAGTGGTATATAACATTAGAGATCTAAGATAACACTGTTTCATCCCTGTGACAATTGTGTCTGCTTTTCTTCTTTAATGTGTCCTCATCGTCCCATAAGAGTCCACCTTAGCAACTAAATTTATGAATCATTCCTTCTGAGCTTCCAACAGTTAGAGTGGCTCTGAATGCTAGTCCTTACTCTCTAATTATACTTGTTCTTTTATATTTGTTTTATTATTTTTACACCACTTGTTTTACATTCTTGTCTTCTTAAAATTGATCTTAGCAATTCCATTTCTTCCAGAAGACAATGTTCATATTTTGACTAATTTTATAATTTTTCATTAGAAACATTTCATCCAAGTAACTTTTAATGTTAATTTACTTCTTGGTGTATTAAAACAATGTACATTCTATATTTTAGAAATTAACATATTTAATATAAATTTAGTATTCACAGCAATTTAAAAACAAATAATTAATTATGTTTACATTTATTATTAAACCTGTATGCACAATGGGAGCAGAATTGAGGTGGAGAATACAAAATCAGTGTGAAGCTATACAAAAACTTAGTACTTATTTAATTTAGATTAGTTAGAAGTTGAAGATTTATAATAATGTTAACTTCTCATTATTCTTTGCTATTTTGTTTAAGTGAAATGATTAAATTATGTATTAGTGAGTGAAAACCTATTAGAATCATAATACAAATTGTAGATTCTGTTAGATGGAATACTGAACTATAAAATAGCTAGGATTTTATTTCTTGAGAGACATATTGAGGACAAAAGAAAAATACCCAATTTGAAATTTGAACATCTCTAAAGCACAAAGGAATGGAATAATTATTTTTTTTTAATCTCAGCAATTCTAAAATTCTAATACTCTATAGGATGTCTATCAGATCTCATAAATTTAAGAGACTCAAAAACTTTAGACTACTTGAAAGGAAATATAATGCCAGTAAAATAAGCTAACTAAAATAAAAACACTAAAATAGATTGAGGTTACTATTTGTGAATGTGGATAATTTATTTGCAGTGTCCTGTTTCTTTTAATGCAATGGTAATAATGGTGAAATTAATATTTATGCATAAAACCTTAAATATATGCAGCATGCCTATGTATTTTAGGCTTTGTTTGAAAGCTCTTGCCCATCTCAAACTGATAGCCATGCCAACTTGTAGGCATAACTGAATTGCAACCAATCATGAAAAACAGAGTAATGGATGCTGACATGAAGACTAAGATAAGGCTGAGGAATCACATCACTTAGCAACAGCTAATGAGGAGGCCACCATGTCAATTTATCCCTAAATCGTATAATTCAGCTGAAGTATTGTAAGCAAATCAGAAGCTTTCATGATTACCTAAGAATAACACAGCCGTAAAATTGCTCAGCCTGTTTTGGAAACTGCAATTTGATCAAGAAAACAGATTCTAGAGTTGCAAATATTAGCAGCAAAGCAACATTATGTTAATTTAGTTTGAGAGTTTGAAGGAAATCAGAAATTATTTGAATTAATTATTTTTTTTTTTTTTGGTCTTGGTCCTAAACACAAATCCTGCTGGTGACTTTTTTTCATTCTTTTTTTAAGATATATATATATATATATATATATATATATATATATATATATATATATATTTTTTTTTTTCTTTTTTCTTGCTAAACTCTTTGCTACAAAAATGTTTTAGCATACTTGTAAATGTACTACCAGGCATACTAGCCATTAAAAAATTCTCAAATATTTTCAGGAGTAAAAGCATGGATCCTTTCTTCTCATTTAATATATCAAGATTCTATCTACATTTATCAGTGTCTCTACAGTCATTGTAACTTAGAAAATAAGTAACCTCTTAAAGAAAAAACTTTCAGCCATATCACAGATCAACTTTATGGATATATTAAATGTTAATTATGGAGAAACTAATATTGCAATAATAATTTTGAATTAGCATATTCATAGAAAAAAAATTTTAAAAGAGCCTTGGGAGTATATTTGCCTTCTCTTTGTAATTAGGTCCATGGAGTTCATATGTTTCGTTTTTTTTAAAAATAAGTAAGTGGCAATAAATTAAGTTCAGCTTTTATGTCTTGGAATATTCAATGAGTCTTTTTCATCTCAATTTTAGAAATAGTTATCCACACAAGCAGAACAGGTGAATATATGGGTCCATTTATTTAAAATAAGATCAAGATGATTCTAACTGATATTTGCTGTTAAATTGTATTTTTATTAAAAAGTATATGGCATCAACATTCAAATCCATGTTTATTGATAGAAATAGGTAATTTTTCATGTTTTAAAAACAGGAAATTAAGATGTAAAAGAAGAAAAACAAAGGATCTATGAACATTTTAAATTGCATTTTTCTATAAATGTGTTTTTTTTGCAGAAATATGGAAATGGTAAAGAACAAAAATTGGAGTGAGAAAATTAATAGTGAAAATATACAGGACTTTAAAAACATAATGTTAATATAAAATAGGAGAAAATAGAAGCAAATTATACATAATATAACTAAAATTATTAAAAGAGAGTCAAACTAGGCAAATTCCAAAGGATAATTAAGAACTTATCAGTATTTTCTAATTTATAGTTCTTTCCCAAAATAACAGCAATGGTTTGAAATATGCTTTTCACTGAACATGATGTGTTGCATGAATGAAAAATGTCAGTTTTTCTAACAAGAGAAAATCGCATATAAGAAAATATCTATTCATATATTTTATGCATGATATACACATTTTACATTACATTGCTTCATATTTGTATGTCTGCATATCTGTACAGAACTATATGTGGATGAAAGAATGAATGAATGAGAATGTGCATGAAGAGAGAGAAAGAGAGTTAACAACTATCATCTCAATATACTGAATTAGAGAGAAGGCTAATGTTTAAAACCCACTTCATAAAAGTGCTTTACCCTATTTACATAAGTTCTTCTGCAAATTTCACTGGCAAGTTCTTCCCTGAAACACTACTGAAAAGGGCCACTATAGAATTCTGAGTAAAGTTCAGTTCTTTTTTTTTATTTCCTGACTCAAAATCCATTAATTTCCTTTTTACTCTGTGGGTTCTGCTGACCTTTATAATAATGTGAGAAGTATACCAATAATGATGGGTAAAGATAAGAATGAGGTTCTAGCCTAGAAAGATATTCAACAATAATTTTTCTCAAGTGAAATCAAAGCTCAGTGTTTAAGTGTCAATTAAGTGCTTTTAAATGATGATGTAAATCATGCAAATGAGAGTATTTTTGCACTGTCTTTATAATTTTGCCATTATTTAAATTTAATTTAAATGAATCATTAAGCAAAAATTTATATATTGACTCTTTATTCATATTTATCTATATAATTTACATGAAAATATATTATCATACAGTCATGGTAAAGAACAAAAATTGGAGTGAGAAAATTAATATTTACAATAGACTGGACTTTAAAAACATAATGTTAATATAAAATAGGAGAAAATAGAAGCAAATTATAAAATTATTATTACAAAAATTATTATTACTAGGTATAGGTAGAATTCTAAAAACACGAAACTCCTCATCATATTCTAGCATATTCTAATGATTTCACAACATTATGAAAATAAACTCTGAAATCACCATGTTTTGACTTCTCTCCAATCATTCTTCCTAAGGATAGTGATTTCAGAATCTTCAATTTTCATTTTTATACTTTATGTTTTAGTTTGAGTTATCTCTATCTAAATAACTTGTTCATCTAAAGTCAATATATACAAATTGAAGAGATTGAATTGGGTTAATTTAAAGATTCCAATCCAATGTGAATTTACTGGTAATAGGCTATCATTTAAATGGTTGAGGTCTATTCACACATTCCTTATTTTAATAATATTAATTACATTAAATATTACTTTTCCAAGACTGAAATGAAGACTCAGAATAAATGTAATTTGACCAAGATTGCACAAATGGTATGTAGAAGAAACAGTTGAAGTCATGGCTATGTGAACTCAAATCTTCCAACTAAACCACAGCAGTGGCTGAAGAATCAGAGTACCAAAACAACTCATCAGATTTCTAGCAAAATATGTCTGATGTCAAAGAATTTAAAAGGTAGAATTTTAAAACATGTGGCCACTTATGTCAAATAATTTAAATGGTAGAATTTTAACACATATGGCCATTTTCAATTTTGTATCTAATGGAGTAAAGTCACTTTTGCTTGCTTGTGCTTATAACCATTCAGAATGATTATTAAAGTGGAACTTGTAAATAAAATGTGTTACTGAAAATATCCTTAAAGAAAATCTACATGTAGATACTAATCATTTAAGTACAAATTAGTGTATTTTGTTGAAAATAAGAAATTTCTTAAATTTTTCTAACCTTAAAATTGACTAATTTGTTGATCATGTTGTGTGGATTTCAGTGTTACAGGTATTGGTATTTACACTTTATTCTTCAATATGTCACTCAGTGGAGTAAGGAAATAGCTATTACTGCATATTCAGCAGTTGATTACTGATACAAATTAATATTTAAAAACAATCTTAAATTGTCCTACCTTATCTATGTGCTCTTAGATAAACAGTGAGTTATTCCAAGAAAGAATTTTGAATTTGGCTATTGATAGATTTGACCTCTTCAACAAATAACAAAGTTCTGTATTATTACTTTATTATTTTTACATTTATAAGCCAATCAATCAGATTGCTGAGTATGTCATTATATGTGAGAATACACACTCTTAAGTTTTTACTTAAGTTTAGAAATTGAGATCTCCCATTTACTAATTACAGAAATTATTACAAATTTTCTTAACCCTGCCAATTTAAATGGATTTCTCATGCATGTATAAATATATATTTTCTTCTATGAAATTAGTATAGCAATAAAATAATTTCCCAAGAATTGTTGGAAGCTTTTGATTCTTTATGTAAAATCACTCAACACCAAAATAGCCAAGAAATGGTTTCCATAGTTATGAGAGATAAAATTATTATGCAAATTAGGTATAACTAGGAAGTAGTCAATACTGTTAAAAGATTCACTGAGAGTTTATTCAATAATTATTTATGTGATGTGTGCACTTATATGAGTCTACAATCACGTTAAACCATGTGAGTAAAAGTAAATAAGAGTCAATATGTAGCTTTAAAAAATTCATTTTCATAGAGTATATAGTAACTGAAAAATCTCAATACAGTTGACAAATATTTTGACAGAGGTTAGTTGAAAGAAGGATGTGAATGCATAACAAGATAGCTAAGCTCGAATTTGTGAGGAGGGATTTAGAGAAATCTGCTGTTCCCAACAGGATATAATCATTGAGCTGAACCCTTAAAGAAGTGTAAGAATCAGGCAAATAAGATGAAAGCCAAAAGCAGGCTGGAGGTGAGGGGAGCCTTTTTTAAAAGCAAGGGGCAATGTGTAAGAATGAGCAACCAAAAGCAATTCAGTATTTCTATGTGATTTAGGGAAGTGACTAAACACCTGGTGGGGTTGTATAGGTGAATATTAATGGATCAGAAATTTGGGGATTTTTTTTTTTACTTCTGTAGGTTGAAATTTATACCAATAACATAAATATTTATAGAAAAAAATGACATGATCAGAATTGCTTCATAGAAATATTTCTTACCTAACTGTGAATAATAGGTTGAAACAAGAAAAAAAGAGCAGGTGACCATTAAGATATTGCAAGAATTATAGGAGGGAAAGATGGATGGGTAGAATCTGTGACATAATTGATGGGTTGTTAAGAATAATAATATTAGGTTTGTACTGGGCTTTAGTAATAATATTAGACCTGCAGTACACTTTTGGTTGGTAATAATATACAATTCTCTCATTTTTACAGACACTTGAGTAATTTTACCAGTCAAATTTAAATAATCAGTAAGATCACATAGTAAACTAATGTTCCAATGCTAACATCAATGTTACATGGCTTTATTTGTTTGAGAATGCAACACAATAGAAATGTGATATAGTTTCTGAATTTTAGAGAAAAGCCAGAGGACCTGAATCGTTTCAAGATTTCAAGAGGATTCACGTTATGTTCTCCCTGGTATTCAGTGAGATCAGTGGAGAAGACCTGTCAAATTTAATTGTAGGCAGGTTTTCTTAACCATCTATAGGGACTGGTAGGAGACATTTAAGAAAAAGACCTTGAAGAGGAACCACACTGTCTATAGGTGTGTGGATCTTGGAGAGTCTCATGATCCTAAGGAATGTAGAAGCCTGGAAACCAACACACTCACATACCTTTCATGTTCACATGTTTGAGGGAAATCTGTTTCTCCTGGACGTGAGACCAGTGACAGATATGGGAATAGAGGTCATTGTTTGCAAAGCTATTCCAGGAGGACTCACAGAGTAAAAATGGAAGGTTTTCTAACACCTGCTTATTTACAAAAGTCTCAAAAAGTCCAGTAGTCTCATGTGTTTAAAAATAGGTATGGGTATTTGTTTTCAATTCTTGCAATTAGCAATGAAAGTCACATACTGAAACTGCAGAATTCCAAGACAATATGTTAATTCAGAAAAAAAAATAGTTTTTTTTTAATTAACTGTGGGAAAACAATAGCAACCATTTGAATAAGGTGATCTTGATTGTTACAAGGAAATCATTAAGTGGAGAAGTTGCTATGACCACATTTGGAAAACAGTTAGAGAGAAAACATCCAACCTCACTCCCTGGTATAGTTTGGATCTATAATGTTCCACAAAAGTTGATGTGTTAAAGGCTTGGTCCTCAACTCGGTGCTATTAGAAATCTTGGGAAAACCTTAAGAGGTTGTGCCTAGTAGAATGTCCTAAGTCACTGCATGTTCCCTTGAAGGAAACTCTGGGACTCTACTCTTTTTCTCTTTCTTTTGATTTCAATCCATCATGAGGTTAGCAGATTTACTCTGCCACACATTCACACCAAAAGGTACTCTTTGCCATAGGCCAAAAAAGCAATAGGACAATCCACTTGAACTGACACCTCCAAGATTATGATACAAAATGAAACTTGCCTCTTTTTAAATTGAATATCTGAAGTATTTTGTCATAGTCATAGAAAGCTTACTGACACAGAAAAGTGGTACTGAGAAGTAAGGATGTGTGATAATACACAACAATGTGGTTATCTCAGGTATTTTGTTATAGTAATGAAAAGCTATCTCACACACACATATTCATTGGTGTGCAGTACCATTCATGACCCCAGTTCTGTCTGAGTCAATAGAACTTTCACAAAGGAGATAATAACTGAAATCTGAGATGCCACAGTTTACTGGTACAGGAAGGCATAATATGTTTTTTTTTTTTTTCCTTTTGAAAAATTTCAGGTTTACAAAGAGAATGAGAAGGGAAAATCTGACAGTAAGATTTGAAATAGGTTGTTGCATAAGAAGAAATGTGGTATTGGGAACCACGTTCAGGAAAGAGAGGTTTCCATGTGAGGTGATTTTTCTCTAGAAAGTCTAAGTCTTCAAGACTTTTTTACATGCTACAGAACAAAGAAATGAGGAAGTTAAACATGTTTCTCTGGGGAAGATAATTCTTTTGTGGAAGCATCTGTCTGACAATAGGCTTTGTGAATGAAATAAACCATATAATTGGATTTGGATTAACAAAGGTAGTTAACCTCAAAGAGAAAGCAATAACAGAGGCACATGGTCCCCAGGTCTTTTATATCCCTTGAGTGGCATGTTAATTTTTATGATTTAGATATTAGGTGTCCCCCAAAAGCTCATGTTTGAAAATAACTCATGAGAGTTTAGAGGTGAAATGATTGATTTATGAGAGATTTAACCCAATCCATGATAGAGATTAACTGAAATATAAATGAAGGCTTGTAGGGTGTGGCTGGAGGAGGTGGGTACCTGGGGACCTGCCTTTGGGGTTTATATTTTGTCTTTGTTGAAAGGACCTCCTGCTTTCTCAGCTTCCTGGTGTGATGTCTTGAGCCATATTCCTCCACCACAGTCTTTTTTTTTTTTTAAAGTGAGAGAGAGAGAGAATTTTAATATTTACTTTTTTTTAGTTTTCGGCGGACACAACATCTTTGTTTGTATGTGGTGCTGAGGATCGAACCCGGGCCGCACGCATGCCAGGCGAGCGCGCTACCACTTGAGCCACATCCCCACCACATTCTTGATGTTATGCCTCACCTTGTTCCCCAAAGAATGGAGCAGGCTGTCTATAGTCTGAGACCTCTGAAACCGCGAGCCATAAAATAAATGTTTCCTCTTCTATGCTGTTCTTGTCAGGTCCTTTGGGCACAGCAGTGAAAATAAAGCTGACTAAAACAGAAATATATAGGAAAACTGTTGGACGTAGTGTGGCTTTTCCACTCCTGTGCATGGAGTGACTCTCCTGCTCTTGCTTCATGTAAGACATATATGAGAAGAATGCCAGTAAGAGGAAAACCGAGAGTGCTTGGGTACCAGGGATTTCAGCTGTATGGAAAAGGTTTCTGAAAACAAGATGTCCATCCTTTGGATACCAGTCCACATGCTATGAATGTGCAGGTTTCAAACCTGTGAAAGTTGAGGTGTGGTATGTTTCTAAGGAGAAATAAGAAGTCTCTGATTCATTATGCAGGCAAGTCAGCATAGGCTTCCAGTGATTTTTGGAAAATCCTCCTTTCAGACCACAAAGCTGCAACTTCTGATCTTTTTACAATATTCTATCTGTGAGAACCACATGACCTTTTCAAAAGAAATATGCAGACCATTTGGTATTGTGCACCTTAGATTAGGACCAATGTACTGCATACAGTTGCCCTGGAAAAATGCTACTTCAAGTGTAAATACATTTGGAAATTTATAAAAGAAAAAATGAAGAGCAGATGACAAATAGCTTTAAGTTTGTGTGAGCTGATATTTTAGATAGCTGCACCTGCTTCTCTAACTTTTATACTGTCTTATGAAAGTCAATACTAACACATTAATAAGAGAAAGAGGAAAGTAACTACTCTCTGGAAGTCCTCAGAGTTGGGGTGGTGCTTGTCTGTATCATATATGACTGATAAGTGCTCTTCACCTTTTTCATGCTTATCAGGAATACTTACCATAAAACTCATCTGCAGAATCTCCATCTTGTGAGACTGAAGCTTCTATATAATTTCTGACAAATTAATATGTTTCTTTAATGGTACATCATCAAATATAGAGACAGACATTCTGTAGCATGCAACATTGAACTTGGATGCAGGAAAAATTCACCTACTTTTCCTCTTAATGACCTTTGATTTTCGCAACTTTAATATTACAGATAATACTGGATTAATTGTTCCTAATGTGACTGGCCAAATTAAAACAAGAAAACTTTTTAAAAGTCCTAATTTCTAAGTCCCAAACCCAGATGTACTGAGCATAATTTTAAGAGCACATCTTCTATCCTGATGATTGTCTATTATGTCTGATGATCATTCATGTTTGGAAATGACTGTGATCACTAAAGATTCTCTCATCTATTAACATGTCTTAAGTAGTCTATTTTTTTCTAAATACCATACAAATTAAATAGTTTGCTTTTTCTTGCCAACACTTGAGAATTTTTTTCAAATGTATTTCCATGCAGAAACTGATGTTAGTAAAAATATATGGGATTTTTTTGTTTGTTTGAAGGGGGATAGAGTTGGAAGCCTATTCTATTCCCAACTGGATTTCTAATGCATTCCTAGAATAATAGACCCACTACTTGAAACTTCACAAAGCCACTTATCTAATGTCTATCCTGCCTTTATACCTGTGTACTTATAGGTAATTAATGATATAGTCAGAATTATGAGACTTCTGCTTCCCCATTTTTTCCACTGAACTATGTAAGAGTAATATACTTGCATATGAATATCAACCATAACCCTAGGCATTTGGAAAGTATAAAAAAAAATTCAATATATCATTTGATACTTAAAAAACAAGAGAAACATAAAAATCAATTAAATTAATCAGATAATTTCTTCTATTAAAGAGAAAATACAGAAAGAATGCCCACTCCATATTGGTCAATGCAATCATATTGCTTTCAGACACAGATGCTATTCAAATTGTCACCTTTAAATACCTAAGCTTTAAATATCAAATATTATAAAAATTTTATATTAAAATTAAACTGTGCTTTGAGATTTCCCATTACTCATTATAAAAATAATTTACCCCAAACTCCTGTTTTCTTTTTCCTCCTAACATTTATTTTCATAAAAAAAAAGAAGACCAGGATAGCCATGAATATAGATATCATTATTTGATGATGTAATTATTTAAATCAATAGAGAAATCCCTTGCACTTCCTTGATGTAGCACGAGAAATAATTCATTTCTTCCTAGACTCTATTAGAGATGGAGCAATGTTCCGACTTTTACCTTACAAAAGTTATTCATTGAATGGGCAGAATGAAATATTTAAAGAAGTGAAAGAGAAGTACAAAAAATTATCTAGGAACTCTTAATGTTATTAACTGAGAGACTCACATTATGAAATGCTATTTATAAAAAAGAATGAGTTAAAAATTCCATATTTGGTATTGTTAAGTTTCCACAGACCGGAAGCTGTCTTCACTTTCAATCTGGTGACACAGTGTATTTCCATTCATGTAAAACCAGAATCCCAATACCTTCTAATCTGAAAACATAATGAAATATTCCTCTAAGTTAAATAAGAATATAAGAAGCAGTGTAACTTCATTATAAGAAAAAAAGATTTAATTTTTCTTTTAAATATTTTATGTTTGATTCAGACCGTTTTCTATTTTGTCCACTTCATCAAAACTTCTCCAGTTGGAAAAGTTCATACATTCATGTAAAAACAAAAGATTAACTAATATTTCCCCCCATTTTATCAAAGCATCATTTTTATGAAAAAATAAACTCATGTGACTTAGAATTACAGGAAGTATATCTAAATATTATTCTTAGACCAACTTCAGACAGACAATCTGAATTCTGTGTTATGCTCTATTTTCTTGATTAATAATGTATACCTAAATATATGATACAATAGTTTTAAAATAACATAACTTATTTGTCCCAGTAATCATATGTGTTTTTAAAAATAGGTAAAAGATCAAGAACACCCAGTAGTGTTTGCGATTTGTCCAGTCTATGGACACTAGGAAAACTTAAGACCAGTCATCTGTTCCTTTTCCTACTTTGCTAAAGCCAGTGTCAAATTAGAGGATGACAAATGTCATCTAGCTGATCCTTGTCTGCTTCATGCTTTCTGAGAGAATGACCCAAAATAACCCAGAAAAGTACCTATAGCTCCGTCTAATTTGACATTGCTCAAGCAGTGTCCATTACTCTGCTCAGTGTCTCTCCATCTCAGTAACACAGTGTCAGAACTGCCAAATTCCAGAAGGATCAATACTGCTTTATTGTCCTGCCTTATAACTCTGTGGTTAGGACTTCTAGTTTCTGGATCACACAGTTTGTCTCTATTGTTCTTTCAGGTTTCCTGTGCCCTTTGAAGAAAGGCTGGTCCCTAGGCTATGAGATGTGAAGTTGTTCTGTGCTACTAGTCTGTGCCTCAGATTGTCCCTTATCAAATGGTCTGTCTCCAGACCTTTCTTGCTTTCCTAACCATTGTTCTTCACTCCATGATCATCTGCCCAGCTCTGCATCCAAGGATGAATGATTGGATGCTACCAGAAGACGGTATCCAGTTACCATCCTGCTTTGTGCTTGGCTTGACTGACATTCATGTTTCCTTCCAGGGACAGCCAAATTCACTGACCAGTGGATTTCAAAGAATTAAAAAGTGAGTGTAGTTTTAAAGGTCTCACTACCTTCCTGAACTTTAGACAAACTTGAGGATCTATTCTGGTTCAAGAGCTCTATGGGAGGTCATTTGCAGCCTTCACTGACACACAGTCACACTTTTCTCTCACCCATCCTGCATCTGTTTCTTCCTGTCCACAGATGTTGATGCAAAGAACACTTCCTAACCAATTCTGAATCTAAGGCTTAGAATTTACTCCCAGGTGAACCTCACCTGAGACACTCCCTAATATTAGAAAGACAGGAATTTATGCCTCTCCAGTGTTTTAGTGTACTTCTGGCATCTAGAGAACTGTAAGAAGGTGTAGCATCTTCTTATATCTGCTCCAGGTGTAGACTAGAGGATCTGACATTACTGTAAAAGCACTAGGGCTCATACCCAGACTAAGCCCTACAATAGATGTGGTACAAAAATCCTGGGGAACAACACCCCATTACTTCCATGACAGCAGAGACTAGATAAAGCTGAGTTTTATGTAGGTAGGAAGCTTTTAAGAGAAGGGAATGGAGGTGGACTGCAGAGGCCACTGGAGTTGAATTATTTGGAAATTATATAGACAAACTGCTTATTTTTAGGCAATGGATAAAAATCCCTGTGAGGGGAAACTAATGCATCTCTCTGGGCTTATACTATTCTCATCTGGAAAAAAGTGAGAATGGTACCTACTCATCGGGTTAATTTGAGAATTGGATAAGAATATATTTTTAAAATTCTCAGCTAAATCCTGACCTAGATTAAATAATTAGGTAGCACCATGATTTTTTTTAAATTAATTCCTGAAAAGGATTATTTAATCTTTTCACTGGTGATTTCCCATAAAAGAGTTGTTGTGAGATAGGCAGTAAAGACAGACCAGTGTCTAGGAAATTCCATGTAAGGCATGGGAAGCCCAGGACTTGTTCTCTTGCTTTCTGTACTTCTGACATAATGCCCATCATGTTCAAATTTCTTTTAAATCAGTTGAGATGATAAAGAGAGGTTCAGGTATTTTAAATTCTTAATATATTTTCTCATTAGGCAAACCTTGAAAAATGTTCCCTTATTAGGACTGGATCCCAGCAGACAATCCACAAATAGACTATAATATTCTGCTCATCACCTCTTCTACAATGGATGCTTTCAGATTTCAATTGAAATCTGCCTGGGTTCAGAGAGTTAAGGGGTTTGAAACCATCAGTAGGTTTCAGAAATTCTTTTATTCTAAACCGAGAGGCTATGCATGTTTGCAAGCTATGTTTCAGGTTGGTATATATGTAAATAGTTTTAAATTGCTCATTTGAATTAGCAATGTTTGCTTATGGCATGCTTTAGATACAAATATCAAGTTTATTTATATCACTTTTTTTGTATTGTATATTAATAACTTTAGTCTGAAGGACTAGCTCCTAATTAATCCTGATATCTGTTTTCTTTCACAAGTGAAAATGTATTCTATACATGCAGGAAGCAAAGGAAGGTGTATTTAAAACATTGCTATCTTCTGTGCAAGCTTTATAAGGGGAACTATAGCTGGATCAATACTCTAATAAAGAATAATTTCTGTCATTCTTGGTATAGGAATTATAAAACTAGCTAGCTTCCATGATAAAGATAGCCACGAATCATCTTCCATTTCAAGTACTTTTTAAAAAAAATCTTCCATTCCTTACCTTCATCTACATCAAAAGTTGATCTCCAGTTTCTCCACAGTGCCAGACTTTGCGTTTCTCTAATCAACTGGACAGTAGAAGTGGTAGTATGGGACCATCCAGGTGAGTCAGAGAAGGCCGCAGCTGCTTCTGTGTGGGAGCTGCCATTGGAGCAACCTGACTTCACTGAAATCCTGGTGCTGGATATGCTGCCTACAGTCCCTGGCCACCGTTGTCATCTTTCTGGCCTGAGACTAAGCCACATGGGAAACCCAATGCTTTTTTCAACCTTCCCAGGACCAGAGGCCCCTCTTAGCCCTTTCATGACCTCTCAAGTCATGAACCATATAAAATGATCGTCTACATATTAAAATTTGAGTTAATTTGTTGGACAACAATAATACCAGAACAGCCTCACTGTCAGATAGCCTTCTAGTAGTAAATTGCAAGGCTTTCTTTTTTTCTTGAAAGTTTCCTAAATATAACACTTTCTAATATAATAGTCCTGCCACCACTTCAAGATTGTTTTTTTTGGTTGGTTGTTTTTTTAATTTGGGGTAGGGGATTTAAAAACTAAGTTTTGATTGTCAAAAAAAATTAACAAGAAATATGATGCTCCTAACATTACAACACTTAACATGCTGTTCCTGCATAAATAAAAAGTTTTGATCCCTGAACCACTGTGGGTACCTAGGCTGTGGCCCCAAATGGATAATTGAAGCCTTTAGGACTGGCCATGCACAGTGTTGTAGGAAGCCCAACTATACTGCCAATGCCGCCACATCATTGAAAAACTGCCTACAACATCTTCTTCTTTTTTTTTTTTTTGTAGTTGGACACAATAATTTTATTTTATTTATTTTTATGTGGTGCTGAGGATCAAACTCAGTGCTTCGCATGTGTTAAGCGAGCACTCTACCACTGAGCTATACCCCAGGCCCTGCCTACAACATGTCTAAGACCCAAGATACATTCAGTGTCCTCAACTTTGTCAGATGGACCAAGTAATAGGAGGTGAGAATCCAGTTTGGGCTCAAACTCTAAGAAATCACTGCCCCTTCTAATTTATTGACATATTGCAGAACTGACACTTGTCAAGTGATAATTTCAACCTTGATTCCTTATGGTACTCTATAAGCCTAAAGCTTCACCTGTCATATTTTCATCACCTTACTCCAACAAAGTTTGACTGCCTAAGTATACCAGAATTTCCAAATAGTTCATAACCCTGTATTTTCTTATTTCTTATTTTTTTCTTATTTCTTATTTCTGTATTTTCTTATGACCAAGGATATGGTGTTTGGTGGAGACCTAGGGAACAGATGCTTGCAATAGTTACCATGCAGTGCCCATGGCCATGGATGAGGTACTGTGTGCATCCACAGTTTGCAGTTTATTTTACCAAAGCCAGCTCCAAGTCAGAGATGAGTTTCTATTACTGCAGAAGACACTACAAAGCAGATCTCAGGTCCTGGTTTGTCTAGGATTGAAGGCCTTGAGCAACTGGCATCAGAGATTCACTGAGACCATAAATAAGCATCTCCAATTATCCAGTTCAAACCAAAGTAATGAATACTAGAAATGAAGATATTTCGAAGGTGGGAGAGCAAAATAATTGAAAGGAAATAGGTTTTTCTGGCTTTGGGAAATATTTCCTCTAAAACTGAAATCCTACTGTATACTGTAAAATAAAGATAAGACTGAATCTATTAAAAAATACAATGAGACAAAATTAAAATTAAGAATGTTTAATCTCTTTAAATTTGACTGTTCTTAGGAAATATTTCACAATATATACTAAATTCACAGAATTCCATCTGTTTATTTTGAGATCCATATTCTTATCTGATGTTTAATATTAATGAATGTACTAAATATTGTGTCAGGCAATTAAAAACTTACAATGATGTAGACTTTTGGACAATGCTTTGGTAATGATGAAGATAATCACTGCTAATATTTTGTCATTCTGGATAACTAAACATATAACAGCATATAACAGATCTTCCTATTACCCTATATAAAAATCATATTGAATTTATTTTATATTTTAGTACTGGAATTTGAGCTATAATCCTGAAAGACACAATTCCAAATGTCATAATCCCAAGTGTTGAAATCTGGAAAGATCAAAATCTCTACAGTCTACAGTCCCTACAGAGCAGAATCCCAAGAATTTAATTCATGAGAAAAAAATTATGAATTATTTTTAAGTCATTTATTTATTCACATTTAATGGGGTATTTTGAGAAACAAAAAAAAAAAGAAGAAACAAAGTTCATAACCACTTTAAGCAATAAAATATGCAATAATAATGTTAATAGTTTTGAAAGCATAAAGATTCTGATATACTAACAATAATAGCACAAGTGTAACAATTATGAGCAAGCAAATAGTATTCGTAAACAAGTCAAATGGAAAAAGGTATTAATGCATATCACCATGATTGGAGTTTGTGTGTACAGCTTTATATCTGTGTTCATCTAAAATACTGCAAAGGGCAACTATGTACTTTGAGGATATTCAGTAAAAATTGCAATGGGTGATCAGCGTGTATGAGGACACCCAAAGAGCTGAAACCTTAAGAAATTTTACCTCTCATAAATGTAAGTGTACAAAGCCAAACAAAAACAAAACTTTTCATTTACTGATGAAGTTTCAATGTTTTTACACATGTGCACAATGCTGACACATAAGTTCAACCTAGTGATAATGCACTCTTCTGGGGTCAAACTTGCAAACAATAAAACAAATAAGAGCTTTCTAAAAGTCTTTACAGAATTTCTACTTCCAGTATTAGAAGGGATGAAACCATGAAACATATAGTATAGCAAATTGGAAAAAAATGCTAAGAAATTGTAATTATAGGGGAAAATAAGTCACAACCTTAAAGAAATAGGTCTAAAAAATGATATGTAAAAAATGCATTTCAGGGAAAGATAATGGGCAATTGCATGGAGGTAGTTCATGAGAACTGGCTGATGTTCACCATTGTTAACTGTATTTTGAAAACTTGTAATATCAGGAATAGCTGCTCTTCCCCCTTTAGATCTTGGTTCTCCTGGAAGAATGGTTCACCATTGTTTTCCACCTGGTGGAACTTCTTTAGTCAGTCTACTCAAACTCACACTGTAATCTACTGTAGAAACACATTACAGACCCAGCAATAATAGTGGTTGAATGGATTTCTGGGTATTTGTTAATCTGTATGAGGCTTCAATCCTGGGACCAAAAAAAAGCCACTAATTCCCTCTCCTTTGTATGACTTTCTACTCTTCTGTCACTTTGTTCTTTTATCTTTTTCTTCCAATGGGAATTGAAGTGCTTGGAACTTTGACTTTCAACATTCACGATTTTAATATTCAGGATTATGATTTTTAGAATTTTTGACTTTAAGAGACTTTGATCTTTTGTAAATTCAACATTCAGAATCATGGCATTCAGGAATGTCTTTGGGGATTATGATCAGTGTTCAGTATTACTAACGTAACTGCTGTGTCATCTGAGCTCTCTTAAACTTGTTTCAGTTTAATATAAAGGAGATTTTACTTATAAATTAGGAATCACATTTACTGCTAATAAAAACCAAATTATAAACATCACCATCTTTATCTCTAAAAATCAAAACAAAACCACTACACAGATTAGTTAATTCATTGCAATGATAGAATTCATATTTTTTCCTTAATCATAATATTCAAAATAGTCATTTTGTCATGAAATTATACTACATTTTCTTGGAAATGCTTGTATTTGTGTGAAAAACACTATTTTCTCTGGACAAACTCCAATTCAAGTGAGTTTCCAACTGCTAGGATAATGATTTTCTGACATCTTGCTCACTAGGAGTGCAACTTCTACTAATAAACAAATATTACCTACATATAAGAAAAGTGCCCTGTGAAATGGAAAAATACAATGAGCTCAGATTCACATCAGTTCTATCCACATATTTCATTGTGTTTAAAAATTTGTATTACCTAAATAACCCTGATTGTTCCTGTTGAAAACTTTTACTTTAAGTTGAGTAGTGCAGATAATTAATCTTTGTGATAAGCCACCTTCTGCACTGTGATATATAGTTGGTTAACTAGCAAGTGAAGAAACTTGGTAAGGAGGTCTGGCCCCATTATAAATTGTGCATGTAATCTTCAAAAAGCCATTTAACTTTCTTTTTTTTTTTACCTTAACTCCCTTATTTGCTCTTGGGATGATTTCATTAATACAATATGTAAATAGAAGTTAGAAAACCACAATGGAGCAGGCATGCAATGTATTATGACTACTATTGATTTAACCTCTTTAATGAAGCATTTTCTGACATCCAGAGGAAGAGTTAATTACAGTCCCTGTATTTTATAAAAAAACATTTATTCACACTCAGAAGATGGTAGAGCAGATCTAGGCAGCATCCTCAACTTCTCCACAACCCAAAAATGGAGCAATGAAAAAAGGAAAAAAAAGAACCAAATTGACCAGAGAGATGATTGAGAGTAAAGACTCTAAAAATCAATATTGGACAGCTTGAGAGTTTGGAGGACTTGGAATATGGTTGCAGGCTCAGAAAATCAGGCCAGAATTACCTGAGTAGGAATTCTCATCACGGTGGAGTCAAGGATAAGAGTAACAAAGGAGAATTAGGGACAGGAAAAGCCTGCAAGATGATTCCCTCAACAATAGTGGGAAAGAAAAGCATATCAAGATCAAACAGGACAGGAGCACCTCAGACAGCAAGGGAGATCACACCATCTAACCCAAATTGTGGGCTAAAAGCTTTGTCAGGCAGGGCAACCGTTTTGTAGACTTCACAGCTCACCAGCCTTTCATGAATAAATTAAATCAAGAAAGCATCTTCCTACCTGCGGATAATAACAAATAAAAACAGAGGGAATGTCTATGAAATAGGTTGTTGTTACTAAAAGGAGTTCTGGGTTCCTTGTCTCCATTCAGCAAAGAATTGAAGAAGAGGACACAGAGGTAGCAGCAAGCAGCAGGTTTATTGCAAATGTGACAGAGACAGACTTCTCTGAAGAGAAGGAGCCCCAGAGTTGGTGGGGGATTTGGGCCATTCTTTTTATCATCTCTGGAGTTCCCTCCTTTCTTTATCTCTTCCCCTGTCCACATGTTCCTCACTATTATTGATTGGTGCCTCCTCTGTCCTGGTGTCTAGTTTAGTTTTTCTATTGGATACCCTCCTTAGAAGCATGGGGTATTGGAAGTGTCAGCTTGAATAGGTCCCCCACTGTGTCCATGAGCACTTTTGTCAAGCAGGAAGTTGACCTCACCAGAAGACCCTCTCCATGATCCTTTGTTCGGGCCCTGCCCCTGGCCTCCTCATTCATCATCTTGTCCTGGCCATCTACATCCTTCTGCATCTCCCTCATTGTCTCATTAACACAAATTGTAGAGGGATCCAGCTAAAACTCACCAAAATCCCTCCTCCTCTCCACACACAAGTGATGGGGCGGATCTTACTACAGAGTTAATCATTCCCAGGGAGGGCTAACCTCAACCCTACAGCTTCTCTAGGAGCTCAGGTGAAGATGGGTCAACAGACACCTTATACCTGTCACTGTGACAGGCAAAACCCTGGTGATCGGCAGTAGCCACGGTAAAGAAAGGATATATACAATAATCCCAAAGCCAATATCATACTGAATGGGGAAAACCAGAAAGAATGTGGGTAATCCGGTACTCCCCCATAGACTACCTAGCACCACATAAAACAAACTATAATACCTCTAATGTAGACTGCCACACCCAGAAAACTCTGAAATATACAGGGGGATCAGATATAAACACTGGATTGGATAGTGCTAGATACACAGAGCTTTTCTTCAGGAGGGCACACAAACTCACAACCCTAACAGGGAGTAACCTGACTGCTAAGTCACATATGATTAGGAAATATCTCCTCTGACCCAACAGAAAGATCTTAAGTACATGGACACACCAAAGATGAGAAGGGGCCTCCTTCAAAATGATCACATTTTGATATACTTTAGGAAAACTTAGAGGTAAAGCTGAGGAGTGGTGGGTGTCTTGTAAAGATTTCATATACTGATAAAATACAAATCAGGAAGACTCAGTCGTCCCATCTCAGCATGTGATATTATAAATGGCTCAAATGTCAATTTTGATCTTCAATAAATTAGTTTTGATATTGAGTCAATAGGTGATCCCTTAATATTGGATAATGCAGCCCTCAACCTAATTGATTGTATTTCTTCTAATGTTTTAAGGTGCTACACCGGTCTTTCTATTTTTGCTTACCTAATGCAGGTTTATACTTGTGCTCTTATTTTCTCTTTTCCTCCGTGCATTATCTGCTCCTGCTTCAAATCCAAAATTCTGTCTTTTTATTTTAACTTGTATTATTTTTCTCTCTTCTCTTTTTCCTTTGCCCATTTTTTTCTCTTCTTCCTTTTTCTAACTCTATATTATGTAAAAGTAATTTTACTATCTTTCATAATCAATTTTTTCAACCTATTCAAAAATATTACTAGAATATTATATTTTGATTATAAGAAATGTGAAAAATTTTTGACTTTTTTAATGAAAATTTATTAGTACTTGGCTTTGCTTTGGAGTGAATATAGTTAATCGGCTTTAGTGTCTTCTCTCAAAATAGTTCTGACCTCAAACATAGCAGAAGATACACATTTTGTGGGAGTATCAAAACTTGGTTATTTACCAATAATGGAGCACATAAGAGAAAAAAAAAGTTCACTAAACAGTCATTTGCATAAAAGTAGAAGATATAACCAGTCCAGCAGATAGATGAGTAGACATAAAAACAACATTTAAAAAAAGGAAACAAGTCATTTTAAACAGTCCAAAACACTTTAACAATGGACCCACTGGTACCACAGTGGAGGAAATGTTGGATAAAGAATTTAAAAAGTTTGTAGTTAAAATACTCAATGATAAAAAAGGATACTGCAGCCCTTAACATAATTGATAGTATTTCTTCTAATGCTTTAAAGTGTCAAATGGGATCATTCTTTCTATTTACATATTTTGATAAGAATGGAAAGGAGTACGATAAAATATAGGAATTTAAAGATCATTTTAGTAAAGAGATAGAGATTCTGAAAAAAAAACCAAGCAGAAATTTTGTAGATGAAAAAGCTCAATAAATTTAATTAAAATTTTAGTGGAAATCATCAGTAATAGATTGACCACATAGGAGTAGGAGACGCATTCTCAGTTGGGTATTCTGGCACATACCTGTAATCACAGGGGCATGAGGCTGAGGCAGGAGAATCATGAGTTCAAAGCCAGCCTCAGCAAAAAACAAGGTTCTAAGCAACTCATTGAGACCCTGTCTCTAAATAAAATACAAAATGGGGTTTGGGATGTGGCTCAGTGGTCAAGTGCCCCTGAGTTCAATTCCTGATACCCTCTAAAAAAGAAGACACATTCTCAAACATGAAATATATAATCTTGAAAAATAATGTTGACAATAAAGAAAAGATGTTAAAAAATCATAACTAGAAATATGGGATAACATTAAGAGACCAAATCAAAGAATAATTAGCATACAAAAAGACACTGAAATAAAAAATAAATGAATGCTCAGCTCAAAGTTTTTAATGAAATAATATCAGAAAAATATAAAACCTTATAAATTACATTAAAATTCAAATACATGAGGCATTCAGAACCCCAAATAGTTAAAATCCAAAAAGATCCTCTCCAAGGCATGTTATGATTAAAATGCCTAATATAAAATATATGGATAGAATTTTATAGAATTTTTAAATCTGCAGGAGAAAAAAAAATGGCACTTTATATTTAGAAATAAGCCATTTAGACTCTACTTCTCTCTCAGCCTAAACCTTAACAGACAGGAGGGTTTGGAATAATACATACAAAACCCTAAAAAAATAAGAGTTGTCAGCCAACATTGTGATATCTAGCAAAACTCTTCTGTGGAATTGAAGATAAAATAAAAACTTCCATGGTAAGCAGATACCAGAAGAATTTATAACTACAAAGCCAACACCAAAAAACACATTCAATGAAATATTTTACACAGAAGAAATTTAAAGCATCAGAGTTGGTGTATGGATTAATCTCACTAGAAGAATAGTTAATTCTTCTAAGAATTTAAGTCTGAATTGAAGCATGAGAAATAAACCAAACTGGCAATAAATAAAAATCATCTCTAAACTCTCATATTGAAGGACATAGAATGGCAGAATAGACTAAAAACAAGGCCCAATCATATGATTTTTATAAGACATGTGCCTTACAGACAAAGATATAGCATTGAGATTAAAAGGAATCAGAAATAGTTACCTTCATATCTGACAAAGTAGTCATACAGACAGTTTTAACCAGAGGAGAGAAAGAAGGTCACTCTATACTGGTGAAGGAAATAATTTGACAATTAAATATAATAATCTTTGCAAATATTTATGTTTTGAATGTGCACTTATGTATGTAAAAACAAGTCCTATACAAAAAGACACTGAAATAAAAACTAAATGAATGCTGACAATATAAGGAGCCACATAACCTCCAATACAAGAATACTGGATGATTTCAGCACACCTTTCTCACCAGTAAGTAGTTCATCTGGACATAAATTAATTAAATACTCTTCAGAATTAAATAAGTACTATTCAATTGGACCTAACAGACATCTATAGAATTTATAATCCACTAACAACCAAATTCACATTCTTCTCAGATGCACATGGAACCTTCTCTAAAATACACAAATATATTTGCAAGTCTTAGCAAATATAAGAAAAAAGAACAATTTGTTGCATATTGTTCAATTATAATGGAATAACATTAGAAAACAACAAGAAGTTTAAAAAAAACAGTTTACTACCTAAAGACTAAATAATGCACATTTTAATGAAGAAGGTCAGAGAGGAAAATAGTGGAGAAAAGAATAATTTTTAGAAACAAATGAAAACAGAGATACAACACATCAAAATCTCTGAGACAGTATGAAGGCAGTTCTGAGAAGAAAGTTTATAGAATTGAGTGTTGACATTAAAAAAATGCAGAAGGGTCTCAAACAACTTCATGTTACACCTCAAGGTCCTAGAAAAGGAAGAACAAATTTCATAGATCAGAGACAAAAGTAAATTGAGAAAATAAAAATACAATTAATCAATGCAGCAAGGAGACAGTTCTTCAAAAAGATAAACAAGATGGACAAACCTTTAGCCAAACTCACCAAAAAGACAAGAGAAAACCTAAATTCATAGAAGTGGAGAAAAAGGTGCTATCAACCCAAACACTTCTAAAATCCAAAGGATCATTAGAAACTATTTTGAAAAATTACAATTCCAGTAAACTGGAAAATCTAAAATATATTGACAAATTTCTAGATATATATAACCTAGCCAAATTGAACCATGAGGATGTAGAAATCCTAAATAGACCAAAGCAATCAAATTGAGGAAGCAATTAAAGGTATTTAAACAAAGAACAGCCCAGGACCAGATGGATTTTCAGCTGAGCTCTACTAGACTTTTAAAGAAGACATAATTTTAATCCTCCTCAAATTATTCATTGAAATAAAAATTGAGGAAAAACTCCCAAATTCATTCTTTGAAGGTGATACCATACCTAGACAAAGACAAATCAAGAAAAAAAAAAAACAAAGCAAAACATAACAAAAACCTACACTAATATCCCTGATGAAACTAGATCTAAAAATCCTCAATAAAATATTAGCAAACAACATTCAAAATACATTAGAAAGATAATACACATAGATGAAGTGAGTTTTACCCCAGTAATGCAAGATTGTTTTAACACAAAAAAATCAATAATTGTAATGCACTTCATAAATAGAATTAAAGACAGGAATCATCTGATAATCTCAATAGATGCAGAAAAAGCCTTTAACAAAATCCAGCATCTACATATATTAAAAATGCTGAAGAAATGAGTGTTAAAAGGAACTTACTCAATATTCTAAATGTTATATATAACAAACAGGAAGCAAACATTATTTTGAGTGGAGAAAAACTAAAACATTTCCACAAAAATAAAAATAACACAAGAATGTCTTCTCTCACTACTCTTATTCAATATGCTTCTTGTAACTTTAGCCAGAACAAATAGGCAAGGAAATTAAAAAGATACAAGGAAAAGAATTACAATTATCTCTTGCTGATGATCTGATCCTATATCTAGAAGGCACAAAAACTCTACCATAGTACTTGTAAAGTTGATAAATTTAGTCATGTTTTAGTATTTAGTATGAGATCTATACACCAAAACTAATTGCTTTCCTATATGCCAATAAGGAATTATTATTATTATTATTATTATTATTATTATTATTATTATTAGAGAGAGACAATTGCAATAAAAATTATAAAACATTGAAGAAAGAATTTGAAGACCTTTGAAATATGAAAAGATCTCTCAAGTTCTTGGATATTAATATTTTCACAAGGTTTATATTACCAAAATCATTATACAAATTCAATACAATCCCCACCAAAATACAAATGATATTCTTCAGATAATGAAAAAGAAGTCCAAACATTTTTTGGAAGTAAAAAATATCCAAAATAATGAAAACAATTCTGAACAATAAAAGCAATTCTAGTATTATGATACTGAATTTCAAATTATGCTGCAGAGCTATAGTAGTAAAACCAGCATGATTGTCATCAAAACAGACATGAAGACCAAGCAATAGAAAGAAGACAGAAACAACTCATACAGATGCAATCATTTGATAGTCAACATAAATGTCAAAAACAGAAGTTGGAGAAAAGGTAGTCTTTTTTCACAAATGGTGTTGGAAAACTTTTTATCCATATAAAAAGAATGAAAAATAGATCCCTATCTTTTACCTTGCACAAAATTAAGTCAAAGTAAATCAAAGGCTTAGACCTGCAACTGCAACTGCTAGAAGAAAACATGCTCATCATTCCAATATGTTGGAGCAGGCAATGACTTCTTTAAGAAGACTTCAAAAGCTCAAGAAATAAATATGACAGTATCAAATTAAAATAATTTTCTTCACAGCAAAGGAAAAAATTAAGACCATGAAGAAAGAACCTACAGAAAGGGAGAAGATCTTTGCCAGATGCTCTTCTGAGAAGAGATTAATATACAGAATATATTAAAAAAAAATCTAAAAACAACACCAAAAAATAAAAACCAGCTATTTCTCAAATGAAGAAACACAAATGGCCAACAATTGTATGAAAAAGTGTTCAACATCCCTAGCAATCAGGGAAAGGCAAATTGAAAGTATATTGACATTCCATCTCACTCTAATTAGAATGTCAAGCAAGAATACAAATATTAATAAATGCTGGCAAGGATGTGGAGAGAAAGATACACTCATACATTGTTGATGGAACTGCAAATTAGTACAACTGCTTAGGACAACAATATGAAGATTTCTTGAAAATCTAGGATTGGAACCATGATATGACCCAGCTATCCCACTCTTATATTTGTCCAAAAGAACTAGAATCAGCATACAGTAGAGACATAGGCACAGTAATGCTTTATGGCAGCACAATTCACAAAGCCAAATTATGAAACCAGACCAGGTGCCCTCATCAACATATGACTGGCTAAATAAAATGTAATATATTTATATAACATAATGATATATAATAACATAATGATATGTAATGACATAATGATTACACACACACACTCATACACAAACACAATGGAGTTTTACTCAGTCAAAAAGAAGTAAATTATGGCATCTTCTGATAAATCTGGAGAATATCCATACTAAGTGAAATAAGCCAGATTCTAAAAGTAAAGGTTGAATGTTTTCTCTCATTTGAAGGAGTTAGAGCAAAATAAGAAAAAAAAGAGGGGAGTGGTAGGAGAATCTCATGAAAATAGAGGGGAATTTGATAAAGTTTGAAATAGAGTAAGGAAGTAGGGAGAGAGGAGGGATAGAAAAAGGAAGGATCTGGGGAATAAAATTGGTCAAGTTATGCTATATATATGTATAAATATACCACAGAGAATTTCTCTTTCAGGTCTATCTGTAAATCAACAATTTAAAAACAGTAAATAAATAGAAGGAAGAACAGTAGAATAGAGGAAGGAACACAAGGGGCGGGAGGAGGAAAGATAAAGAGGAAACACTTGGTACTGAAATGGAGCAAAAAGTATTCTATGAATATGATCATGTCAAAATGAACCACACGCAAACATGTATAATTCTAATGCACTAATAAAACTATTAAAAAGTAAAATAAAAATATAAAAATATTTATTATAATCGATCATTACCCAACTTGTCCGGGAAAAAGGTTCTTCAGACTTCATTCAACTGTTCTCAAGGGTTGGGTTTTAGGGCTAGACTATTCTCTGGAAAAGAGGAATAAGAGAGCAGGAAAAAAGAGAGAAGAGGGAAAGAGCCTCTCCAGGAACTCTTTCCCCATCAGTAGCTTCCAAATTCATTCCTCAAGAAAAATGAACAGAGCACGACATCCAAATGATGGATTCTGACATGCACACAAATTGGCACTGTGTCAAAGTTTTGGCCATTAATTATGGATTAGTTTATGTCCCATATCCAGAGATACACACATAGCTGTTGCTCACATCATGATTGATTGTACTCTATTTCGAAGATTTTTCCCATGGCTTCAGTATATTCTTACTTTTGGTATCTTATAAAATTGCTTTTCAGAACATAACTTCCTTTAAGAATCAGCAAATGACTCACCACCAAATATTAATTCATAAAACAAAAATAGTTTCTCTACTTATGTGTATCTAAATAGTGATTTTTTTTTACTTTTATCTAGCCAATATTTAAATTGTTACCATCCTCAAATCCATTGTTTCATTTTTATTCTATCTACTGATTGGAATTAAATTTCCTTGTGGATATCATGGATTGGTTTCTGATATACCACATTGGCTCTTGCAGATTTTTTTTTCTCAGAATACAGATAAATAACAAATGAAGATGCCGTTTTTTTTAACCTTGAAACTCATAAAATGCATTTGGTATTTTGTCAACTTGTCTGTGTGCATTGATGCTGAGGATGAGGCTAAAAAACATTTTTAGCGCAGCCTTAAGAGTTAAAATCATTTTTAGTTCTCTTGTTTATATTTTTGGTTGTCAAAGGTATGTATATGAATGTAGATGGAAAGGTGTGAGAAGAGCATTTGAGATTAATTTCTATAAACTTATTCCAAATGTTCTCTTTCTTGAGGTAATATACTTCATTTTTTATATACATATGTAAGTATTCTAGAACTTCAGTCGGTGATAAGTCAGATGACTTCCAACATTATTTTGTGTATCTACATCTTAATGGCTCATGCACACCAAAGATCAATGTTTTGCTAATAATTTCATTGATAAATTCTTTATTGTACAAAGCTTCATATAATTTGCAAATGCACAAATAATCCTTAATACAGTGGCTTGAGCTATTTTCTAAATCAAGCTAAAATCTGTAGTGTGAAACATTATAGATGGAGACTATATCAGGAGAATTTGCCTTCATTCCCAAAGCCATACTGATATTATTTGCGTATTTTCACTGCCAAATATTTATGAATTCTTCAAAATGGAAAAGTGCTGCAATTTCTAGAGTTTGGCATTCAAACCGATTTTGGAATGTTAGAACTAGTAGAGATTTAGAGGTCATTTGTTCTGTACCTTAATCTGTTTGAATAGTGTGGCGTTGTCCAGCTTTTAATTCACAGGCAAAGACTTTATCTTTGAAAGCTTTATATAAAATAGATTATGTTGTTAATTCTGAAAATTGGTCAAAGTCTTTTAAGAATTGTCTAAAAGCAACACACTTTATTTAAAAGCATAAATGGCTTAGGAAATCAGTGGTTTTAGTTTGAATTCTGGCTCTGACATTTACTGATTACAGGAAATAAATCAAACAATTTCAATCTTAGTGTCCCAATCTATATAAAGATATGATAACCATGCATCTTTATAAAATACAAAGAAGACAAGAAAAAATTCACACTACACTTGTTAAAGTAATAAAACATTATATATATGTTAGTGACTATATGTAGATATTACAACCTTATGCACAACTGAAGAATATATTTTCACTTGTTCTAACTTTAGACTTCACATACCCATATTACATTGATAATACTCTTTAATATCAATGTTCTCAATGCTAAATTTTTAACTTTTACATGGAAGTGAAAGTATTTATTGATGTAATACCATTTAAATTATGCAAATTAAAACACATAGTTTCCTTTCAACTTCTAACTTATTTGGAAAAAAAAAACTATAATAGTGATATCCTTTTAAACTTGAAACAATGATTGTTTACTATGTACAAAACCACTGTATATATGGGAAATAGATGCTAAAAATATGTTTTTTTTGACTAAATATTTTTGTAAATAACTTTTTCTTTATATATTTCTAACTTAAAGATAAGTTAGTAGGATTTTTGGCATGACAGTAAGGAGCTCCATAGAAATGCTGCATAGAGAAACCAGATAAAATTGTGAGAAAGAAACCCCTTGACGTATCTGGGAATATTTCAAGGATCAAATTAAGAAACCCATATTTAAGAAAATTCATTATGAACATCAAGACTGCATGGTTTTGAAACAAAGCTGTTCCTCCCATTCTTCCTCTCTGCTCAATGTGAAGGAAACTTTACTGACGCAGTCAAGAACACATGGATCCCATTTCCTGTGGCTTCTATTCTATTGATATCTTCCAGACATGGTAAGGACACTAGCACTTATCATTCTCTCCCTAGCCACCTGTTGCTGAGTTACAGCTATGAGATAAAATAATCAAGAAATGGGGTCTCTGTTTTGCAATTCCCACTGGAGGAGTGGTAGTTCTATACTGATACAGTACAACTGAGACACTGTGTCCGTCACTTGACTTGGAAGGCAGTGTTTTCATAGCATTACTAGCAGGATGCGAAGATCTAAGGTTACTGGTTCCCTCTGCCCACCTAACACTTAGCTCTTAAAGGGAAGCTATCACTCCCAGGAGGCATAACATAACACACTGCCCTGGTTTGTGAGCCAAGGTTCAGAGATTTTGCCAAGAAAAGAAGAAGGTCATAAAACAAAAAGTGTTCCCAAAGTTAATTTACAATTGACTGTAGAGAATTTAAAACCCTAGAGTTGGCTCAAAAATAGTGCAGTTTGTGGTCAAAGAAATGGAAATTGACTAGAATTGATAATAGAGGCTAAAATGTAGCTCGGTTACTTTGTACAAGATTAGATGGGGAAAGAGATCCGTAGATGTAGCCTGATTGAGGTTGAGAACAAATTTCAAACACTGACCCCCAAAACTACTCCTTCCAGGACTATGTTGAAAAGAAGTGGTGAGAGGGGACATCCCGGTCTTGTCCCAGTTTTTATGTTATGGTTTTCATTTTCTTCCATTTAGCACATACGAAGTGAAATAAGCAAATCCAAAAAAGAAAAAAAAAAGTTAAATGTCCTCTCTGATATGTTGGTGCTGGGAGCCATTAGCCAAGTAGGTATGACAATTTCCTTGCCAGCGTACCCCATGTTGCAGTGACATTGAATGTAGGTGACCTTGCTCAAGGACCAAGGCGGATTAGGACGTTCCCGGTTTAGGTTCCAGGTTTAAGGTTTAAGATTATTCCTGCTGGGAATAGGGCATATCCTGCTGCCTGAGTTCCCCTTGAGTTCTCATGGGATTCAGACAGTATATTTTGGGAGACAGAAGCCCAGTGGGAGTGGATTTGGGAAGAGAACGTGGATTTCCCCAGAAAGTGATTGTAGATGGCTGGTGTGAGTTCGGGAATAAAGAGTTGCTGTTTGAATCTACAAGCTGTGTGGTGGCTCGTGATTGTGTGCCCAGCCAGACTGCAGCATTTGTGCCCAGCCAGACTGCGGCATTTGGTGGCCCGTACGGGGAACTTCTGAAGCTTAGAGGTAAGTGAAATTTCTCACCCTTGAGGAAGAGAGAAAGAATGGGTCACCAATTCAAAAAACAATGTGTTATTGTTTTGATTTATTTTGTTTTTATTTCAAGTTGCCTATTCCTAGAACTTTCTCAGGCAAACTGGGGAAAATGGTTGACTCAAGGTTTGAAGTTGTTTGCCTCCGAGCAAGAGAAATTGTTAGAGGAAGGAGGCACCCCAGTGAGACCAAGAACAATTAGGGCATATGTTGATACAATACAAAAATGTAGCCCATGGCTTTTTAAAGATGCGTTATTAAGTATATCAATGGGACCATCATGGTATCCTTTAGAAAGATTTTTCTTCAACAAGAAAGAGATGGCTAGTTCTGTTTGCTACACTTGTCTAAGATCTTGGTTTTTACAGACATCTGATTAATTTACAAAGCTAAAGTGTTAAAATATCAACCACTAAATATGAAATCAAGTACTCTTTACTTATTAAGTTCCATAAGGTAATATATTTAAACATTATGTGTGTTTTCATAAATTGGTAAATGGAAAAAGGTTTAATATTGCTTTGTGTCTCTGTCTTTGCTAAAACAAGGTTACTAAGAGTTAAGATTCTATCATGTGTAATTTATATACAAAGAGTAGAAAAATTTTCAGTTGGGTTTCAATTATAGTATTATAGTATCATAAAAAACATGAAAGTCTTTCATCTTATTAAAGTGGAGTAATTTGTCTAAATCAGAAATTTTATAAGAGTTGTTTCAAAATGCGAATTTATATAAAGGGTTAACGGTTAAAAAGAGATAGAAAAAGATTCAAGATGTGGAAATATATTTTAATATATAAGGTTAAAGGAAAAAAATGTTTTTAGATGAGATAATCTCTGTGTGGTAAAGTAAAAAGTTGTAAAATGCCATTTAAAAAAATTTTGAGGAAACTAGACTTACTTTAAAAGCTTGAGAAAAGAAGAAATAAAAAAAAGGTATTTGTACATGGCAGATTGAGACAAAGTTTCTCAATGGAGTTAAAAAAAAAAAGCCTTTGGTTGAAGGGCAGCCATGTAAACTAACATTAAAGAGATTTAAACAGAATCTAAGCCTCATTTAAAAGAGTGAAGCTGTAGGTGGTGAAAAAGTACATTTAAAAGTACAGTATAGATGATAATTAAAAGGCTTTAAAAGGTTAAATTGAAGGTGGTTAAAATGCCTTCATGATGGAAAAAAGCTTAATCTTAAAGGCATTACTTAAAAAATGGGAAGATAATAGGATAAAAGATATTTAGATAAAGAAGATTAAAAATTTAAAGTGAAAAACTTTAAAGACAGAAGTATAGAAAGTTAAAAAGAATAAAGATAAAGAAGATGTAGAAAGATAGAAAAGATGTAGGAAGACAAGAATTTTAAACTCACAAAATAGGAAGAAAAAAAAAACTAGGAGGAAAATAAGCAACTAAGGGTAAATATACAACCCTTAGGAAAAAAAAATTAGAAGATAGAAATAAGAAAAAATGGTTGAAAATGTCAAGTAAGGTATTACAGATAGAAAATGCAAAAAGCTAGACAACTATTAGATACAGACATATACTTATTAAAGCAAAAAGAGGGAATTTGAAAGGGGTATATATCCCCCAAAGATAAACTTAAAATAACCCTTTTTACACTAAACTTTTTAAATTTGGATTCATAAGGACTTAGTGCTGCAGAAAGACATATGTATCCAAAAAATGTACATAAGCCTAAGGTACTTTGGAAAGATATTCTAACAGGACAAGGGAAAGGTCCTGACCCAGTGATTGTCTGGAGTCGGGGTTTTGTTTGTGTGTTTCCACAGGGAGAACAGCCGATTTGGATTCCAGAGAGATTAACTAAAACAATTTCTACAGATAGAAAAGAAGATGATTTGACTCAAATCCATAACAGCTGATATCCAGAGCTCCAGCTTGGCCATTCTTACATCTGTGACAGTGATTAACCAGTGATGCAATTTTTATTTCCTTGCCAGCGCACCCCATGTTAGTTGTGGTAGTGCTGACATATCTTTGCTGATGGTGTCACCAGTGATGCAATTTTTCCCAAGGAGCCGTCAATTGGCTTGGTGTCCTGGCATTTCTGTATCCTCCTCCCTTCTGCTAGTGATGGTCTAAAATTTGGGGGCCAATGGCTTATGCTGGACCGGTAGTCAGTGACGGGTATGATCCAATTGCAGTGGTATCAACCTAAGACAGGAGGCTGACGCCTAAAGGTCAGTTTTTCCCATGATGGGTAAGAACCATATGTTGAATTGGACAACCTACCAGGCACGGTCCTTAAGCCACATTGCTTGTTGTTTAATTAATCAGAAGGGGGGAGATGCTGGGAGCCATTAGCCAAGTAGGTATGACAATTTCCTTGCCAGCGTACCCCATGTTGCAGTGACATTGAATGTAGGTGACCTTGCTCAAGGACCAAGGCGGATTAGGGCGTTCCCGGTTTAGGTTCCAGGTTTAAGGTTTAAGATTATTCCTGCTGGGAATAGGGCATATCCTGCTGCCTGAGTTCCCCTTGAGTTCTCATGGGATTCAGACAGTATATTTTGGGAGACAGAAGCCCAGAGAACGTGGATTTGGGAAGAGAACGTGGATTTCCCCAGAACGTGATTGTAGATGGCTGGTGTGAGTTCGGGAATAAAGAGTTGCTGTTTGAATCTACAAGCTGTGTGGTGGCTCGTGATTGTGTGCCCAGCCAGACTGCGGCATTTGTGCCCAGCCAGACTGCGGCATGTTGGTGCAAATAAACAAGGCAGGAGGTGAGTAATGGGGAGAATAGCAGTTCAGTGGATTGGACAAAGGGGAATGAAAGGGAGGGAGGGAGATATGGATAGGAAAGACAGTGGAATGATCTGCAATGACTTTCCTATGTACATATATAAAGACACCACAGTGAATCTCAATAATAGCTACAACCACAACACCGGGATCCTAATTAGAATAAGATATTCTCCATGCTTGCATAAATATGACAAAATATACTCTACTGTCATGTATAACTAAGAAGAACAAATTTTAAAAAGAAATAAGTTTATTTTTTAAAAAAATATTCTTTCAAAGAAGTCTAAATTTAATTTTGGATTTGTTTGCATAAAAAGTTGTGTCACACAAATTGTTGAGAGCAATAGAGCAATTAGCCAGCCATTTGTGAAGTTGAACAATTAGTTATGGTGGAAAAAAGGAACACAGTAAGCCCTGCCCAAAACACTATCACTCAGGGTGACTGTGAGCATATCAAAGGCTTCTCTCTCAGGAACATGGGAGGCATAACACTACAGAAGGATGAGCATGTAGGTAGACCTCATTGTTATGGCTTGGATGTGAGGTGTCCTCAAAATGCTTATGTCTGAGACAATGCAAAAAGTTTTAGAGGGGGAAATGATTGGTTTATGAGAGCCTTAATCCAATCAGTGAATCAATCCCCTGAAAGAGATTAATTGACTGGTAATTAGAGATGGGTGAGATGTGGCTGAGGAGGGAGGGCATTGGGGGTGAGGCTTTGGATCTAGCAAGTAGAGTCTCTCTCTCTACTTTTTGATCATAATGTGAGCTGCTTCCCTCCACCACTCGGTTCAGCCATAATGTCCTGCCTCACCTTGAGCTGGGAGAAATGGAGCCAGTTGCTTATGGGCTGAGACCTTGGAAACAGTGAGCCCCCAAACAAAAACTGTTCCTTCTCTACAATTGTGCTGCTCAGGTCTTTCAGTCAGAGTTGAGAAAAAGCTGACTAAAACACACACTAAAATAATTCAACCAGGCACTGACTTATGTGTAGCAAATAACAATAATAAGCCCTCAAAGGCATAATGCCCAGAGTTACAATGACAGATTATCAAAAACATCCTCCAAAAAGTTTGAGATATGAAAAACATCAGAAAAGGATTTATACACCTGGAAAAAAAATGTACAAAAGAGACCTTTCTATACCAGAAGCCAATTCTCAGAGTTAACACAAAAAGGTTTCAGAGTAACCACTATAAATGTATTCAAATAGCTAAAGGAAATTATGAAAGAAGAAGAGAAAGGGAGTATGAGGACAATTCCATGTTAAAATGAATCAATAAAGAGATAAACTAATGAAATTGAAATAAATTAAAATTCTCAACTTAAAAATGACAAAAAAATGCTAAGGATATTCTATGGTAGATATGAACTGACTCATGGAAGTAGTAAATTTTAGGATACATTGATAAAGACTAGTTAACTAGAACAAGAATGAGAAAAAAAAAGAATGCCAAAAATAATGAACAGAATCTGAGAGAAATATAAAACAGCATTTAGGATATCAACACATATATGGCGGAGTACCACCAGGGGAAGAGAAAATGAAAGAAAGACCAATCCAAGAAATAATGGCTGAAAACTTTCCAAATCTTTTGAAAAACAATAATCTATACATACAGAAAATTCCGTGAATTCTAAACACATTAAAAACAGAGATACTCAGAGATACATTATCATAAAATTGCTGAAAGCCAAAGAAAAGAAGAAATCTTTTCATCAATAAAGAGAAACTAATTCTCATTGTAATGTTAAAGTTAAAGCAAAGTCCTGGGGTTTCAAAACTTGGCTTCCAGACCACTCAAGTATAATCAAATCAAGCCTTTATTGAAGCACACCTGTGGCAACTGACTGGGAACATAAAGTCTATTCCAGATCAGCCCTGAACAATTGTAAGGGCACTACATTTAAGCCTGAAAACTACAAAAGGGACTTTGAGGGCTTAGCCAATGCAAGGGAGCCAAGTTACAGAAGCAGGAGAGTGCAGTCAGGCAGCAAGAACCTTAGCCAATCACAATTAGCCCAGTCACCCCAGTTACAGAAACAGAGCCCAGTTACCCTAGTTACAGAACCAAAGCCCCATTAGGTAGTTCTGTGTTCTTTAGGGTTTCTATAACAACAGGAAAAGAACAACTTGCCCCAGTCATGACCTTTCTATTTGGCATGGCTGTTTTACAAAATGTAGTTACCAAACGAAATGGAGTCACTTTGACTTGACTATCACAGTAAAATCTCCCAATAAAATCAATAGCTGATCTCTTAGCAAAAACAATAAAAGAAAAACATATTTGAGGTATAATAGAAAAAAAAAAATACAACCAGGAATGGAAGTCCAGCATAACTATCGCTTGAAAATTAAGCTCATATAAAAACAGTCCCAGATAAATAAAAGCAAAATTCATGACCAGAGGACTCAATCATAAGAAGCACTAAAGGAATTTCTCCAGACTGTTTGCAAATAATTCCAGGCAATAATTTGAATCTATATACAGAAAATAAGAGCTTTGGTCAAGGAAATTATGTAATTGCATATAGTTCTTCATTTTTTCTTTCAGCTGTCTTCAATAGCAATCACATTATAGGCCCAGACATAATGGGCCTATGAAAGAAGTGTAAAATTATTTGCTAGTAACAGCACAAAAGAGGTGGGTGGGAGAAAGCTATATTGATTAAGAAATGACATGGGATATTTACTTGAATTCAAATAAACACATGAAGAGTACTAGAAAAAATAAGGGGGAAGATTAATATAACAAATATGGAGGTAATTTGTATAATAATAAGGCCACAAAAATGAGGGAAAGAGGATAAAAATATATAAGGATTGCATTTTTGTTTCTTATTAGAATTAAGTAAGATAATTGTAAACTTGAAGCTGATGCTGATACATTAATTTACCACGCAATTATTTTGTAAACCCATAGCAACTGCTAATGAAATATCTCAAAAAAATATAGTAAGAAAATCATTAAGTAAATGGCATGTTAGAAAATATTCACTTCATAAAAATATAGCAGGAAAGAATGAATAGAAGAACAAATATGGTAAGATATTAGTGAAAGCAAAAATAAAGCAGAAGACTTTTATCTCTCACTATAGGACTGCTATAGTAAATGTTATCAGTGCATCATAGTCACAGACATAGACACAGCAAGGGCATTGGAAGATGGAGGCAGAGATGGGTTAGGAGGTGTCCATACATCAAGGATCCAAGGATTTCCAGAAACTACCAAAGGATAGAGGAGGAAAGAAAGGGTCCTCCTCTGGAGGAATCAGAGGAATTATAGCATTCCTACCCCAATATATTGGTTGAAGTAAAAAAATACAAAAAAAAAAAATGAAGAGAAAAACACAGAGAAAATGTATAAAATAAAAAAGATATTGTCAGACTGCATGAAAAAAAAAAGATCAAACTAACTATACTGTCTATAGGAGACACTCTTTATACTTACCAAACATAGATTAAAGGTGATTAAAAATATAAGAAGGGAAAATATATGTATCACATAATCACACTAGTAAATAACAACTGTAAGAAAGCTAAAGTAGCCATAGTAAACAAACAATAAAAATGTTACTAGAGATAAAGAGTAACATTTTATAATAATTAAAGGGTCATTCCATAAAAAAGATGGAATAGTTACAAACATGTATGCACCTAATAACAGAGCACCAAAATAAAAAAATAAAGCAAATGAAGAACAAAATAGACAAATCAACAATAATAATTATAGACATCAAGACTCCCATTTTCAATAATAAAGATACTAAGCAGAAGATGCCATCAAGGAAGTAAAGAATCGCACAATATCATAAACAGAACCTATCAGAATATACCAAACATTCCTCCATACTGTAGCAGAATAATACATTCTTCTCAGTTCTAAGCATTCTCCAGGATAGAATATATACTTGCATAAAATAAAGCTCAATAAATTTTAAAAAATGAAAAATGTAAGTTTCATCTCTAGTCACAACAGAATAAGCTAACTAAAATAAAAGAAATTTGGGATGCTAAAAAATACCCAGAAGCTAAAGAACACATTCCTAAATCACTTATTAGTGAAAAAAATTGAAAAATTAAGTTAATAAATAATTTTAGATGAATTAAAATGATGACATAATACATTTAATTTATGGGATGCAGTTTAACCTCCATTAGACTAGAACTTCTACTATAAATACCTTTGTTTTCTTAAAAATAAATACATACCTTTAATAATCTAAGAAACTGGAAAGATGAAACTAAGCATAAAATAAACAGATATAAAATAATATTAAAATTAATGTAGAAACTTAAACAGAGAATAGAACAGAGTACCAACTGAGAAGATTAACTAAAAGTTACCACTTTGAAAATATCAATACTTACAAAGTTTTAGATAACAAAGAAACAAAACTTGTTTCTAACAAAGAAAAAATGGTGAAGACTCAAATATCCATGATCAGAAATGAAAGAGGGTCATTCTCACTGATATTATAAAGTTCAAACCAAAACAAAGTATAAAGAAATTCTAGGACTAGTGTGCCTTAAACTAGATAACAGAGACGTAATGGAAATTTTTCTAGAAGAATACATTTGCCACATATGACTCAAGGAAAACTAAAACAAGACAATAAATGCTAGACAAGTAAAGTGTTTTCTCTACTAATTTAAAAACTATTCACAATAAATTTCCCAGATACACGTGGTTTTGTTGTTGAATTTTACCAATTTTTCAAGAATTAAAACTAAATATTCATAAATTTATCCAAACCTAGAAGAGGAAGGGGATTTTCCAACTCATTTCATGACAGTAAGATTATTGATAACCAAACTAAACTAAAACATTGTATGAAACAGACTGCAGACTAAATGTCTTATGAGTATGTCCACAAAAGGACTCAATGAAATATTAGCAGACATAATCCAACAATATGTAAAGATAATTATATACCATGATGAATGGTGGATGTTTGAACATATCTGTGACTATATTAGAACCACATGAAATTCACATTTTAAATGAGTAAATTGTGTGGTATATAATAATAAATATAATAAAACTGTTAACAAGTGTATTACACTTTTATTTTTATGCATATTAAATTTCACAAAACATGCTATAATTCCAGATCTGATATGGAAGAAATTAAGTTTTATAGAAATAAATTGCTCCATATTTCAAATTCTTATAGCTATCATACACTAGCTCCTAGATTAGAAAAAAAATATCAACCAGTTAATTCCAAGATTAGGAAATTTTTCTGCTTGGTTATATTATTATAAATATTTCTAATATATTTCATATATATATATATAATTTTCTACAGAAGGAATGGATATACATTGTACTCTTTATAATTATGGTGTGTTATTCCTAAAGAGTTACTTGTTAAATTCAGTTTGATTCCCTTATCTAGGGTAGAACAAAAATTTTAAGAGTACATTACAAAAGGGTATGAAGATACCAAGGAACCTAATAAATAAGTTCTCCATTTTCTTCCGTTCTGTATTCAAAATAACCTGTAGATATTACCAGTGTGTTTTGTTTCTGCATGTGTCACTATTGACTGTTAGTCACAAAGTAAACTATGAAATAATTACAGAAGTAAAAGTTCAAATATCCCATATTTTGAGTTAGTGATAATAAAAAATTTGTTTCTGTTTTTTTTTTTTTTTCTCTTAAAGAAATCAGATAAACGAATAGTGTAAAGTGGGAAATTCTTATTTATTGTTTCTATGATGAGATAACTCTTCTGTGTCATTAGAAGTATCAGTGTCTCCTCTATGTTTTTGCCACCACCATTAAATTATAATGTGGAAAAATTATCTTTTTTAAAATCCTCTCAAAAACTTTTTTTGCAGTCATTATATGTACCATTACATATTACACATTTGGGATACAAATGTGATATTTATTTTTATAAGAATACTGAAACTTAATGTGGTTTAATAAGAAAAACATACTTTAGAATTATTTTAAATTCTCAAGAACCATATGCCATCACTGTAATCCCTTTAAATAATTCTTAACACTGACATTTCCTGGTGTAGACCATTGAGGTGAGACCCTGTTGGTGCTCTCTTAAACCCTCAGTGGCTTAAAATAACAAATGTTTATTTCTTCCTCCTGCTCCTTATGTATGGTGAGTCAGGGTCATCTGTAGTATGGCTTCGCAGCACTCTAAAAGAAACATCAGGACTACATAGCCACTCCATCTGAACATTATTCTTCAGAGTTAAAAAAGTAAAACATACATGATTCCTAAAGCTTCTGTCTAGATTGACGTGTTAATTCTGATTATTTTGTGCTACTCTGAATGATCATGTGTCTAAAATGAACGTGAACAGAATGGAAAGTGTAATCTTTCCTCAGGTGAAAAGCAAATATTTAGGAACAATTGTATTGTCCACTATAATAAATAAAATCATTAGTGTGTTTGATAATATTAACTGCTGAGGGGGATAATATCAGGGTGTTTATTGCATAGGATGGGAATAAAAGGAATATAAATTTTAACAAAGCCATCATAAAATTTTTCACTGAGAAGGTAACTTTTTGGTAGGTTTTGCTAGTGCATGGTAGTAATACTTGAGGTTTGGGTCCATTTGACATAATCATACATGCATGGAATACAATTTGCTCTCCTTTAGACCCCAGGGCTCCTCTTTCCCTCCCCTCATTCCTCTCCCTGTTTCTTTTCCTCTTCTCTACTGGTCTTCCTTCTGTTTATTTATTATATTTATTTTTATTTATAAAAATGGGTATACATAAAGGTGACATTCACTGTGCCACATTCATACATCTACATACCAGAATTTGAACAATTCCATTCCACTGTTCCTCTCTTTTCCCATTCCTCCTCCCTCCCATTCTATTCACTGACTCTACTCCACTGATCTCCACACACATTTCTTTTCCTTATTTTGTTGTAGTTTCTGTATCTATTACATATTCTTTATCCATTCATCTTCTTATGGGCATCTTGGCTGGTTCCATAACTTGGCTATTGTGAATTGCACAGCTATAAGAGTCGATGTGCTTATATTCTTAGAGTATTTTTATCTTAGTTCTCTTGTAAAAATACTATGGAATGGGAGAGCTAGATAATATGTGGTTCCATTCCTAGTTTCCTGAGGAATCTCTATACTACCTTTCAGAGTGGTTGTACTAATTTGCAAACCCATCAAAATGTATGAGTGTATCTTTCTCCAGATTTTTTCCAGCCAGTATTTATTATTATTTGTATTTTTCATGATTGCCATTCTAAGTGTAGTGTAATGGAATCTTAATGTAGTCTTCATTTGCATTTCCCTGATTTCTAGGGATCTTGAACACTCTTCATACAATTGTTGTCATTTGTATTTTTTATCTGAGAAGTGTCTGTTTAGTTCTTTTGCATATTTAATAATTGAGTTTCTTTTCTTTTTTGCTGTTAATTTTTTTAGTTCTTTATATATTCTGAATATTGACCTTCTGAGAGAGTAGAGCTGGAAAAGATCTCACATAATGAGGGTTCTCTCTTAATGCACTTGTTTCCTATGCCATACAGAAACTCTTTGAATTTAATACTGTTCCAGTTATTGATTCTTGTTTTATTCCCTGCACTTTAGGGGTCATGCTAAGGAAATCATTTCTTGTGCCAATATGTTGGAGTATTGAGCCTGTATTCTTCTAACAGTTGCAGTTTCTGGTCTGATTCCTAGGCTTTCATATTCTCCGAATTGACTTTTATGCCACATTCTATTTTCATTTTTCTACATATGGATATGCCATTTTCCCAGCACCATTTGTTAAAACGTTTATGTTTTCTCCGATTCACACTTTGACACTTTTGTCAAGTATTAGATGACTGTATCTGTGTGGGTTAATTTCTGTGTCTTCTATTCTATTTTATTGGTCTTCATGTCCACTTTGATGCCATTAACATTCTGTTTTTGTTACTATAGATCTGTAGTGTAATTTGAGATTTAGTATTGAGGTGCCTCCAACATCACTGTTTTTGCTTAGAATTGTTTTGCCTATTGTGGTTCTTTTATTCTTTCAAATGAATTTTAGGGCTGTTCTTTTTTTATTTTTTATTTTCTTACTCCTTTTAAAAATTACATTAGTATTTTGAAGGTAACATTTGAAATGAGGACTAGAGGACAAAAAGGAATTGCTATGTGGATATCTGCTGGAAGTGTCTATATGAATCAAGTCAGAGGGATAAGAAAGCTCTGAGGCAGTATTGTGCTGAGTGAGTTTGGAGATTCTAAGGTAATAGCAGTGTAGTGTGCAAGTTGGAATACTGCTAGAACTGAGGACACAGAAGCCAAGCTGCACTGGAGGAAGTTCCTCCAGTTACCAGCTCACATTACACACAGTCTTTTGTTAGGAACAGAAGAGTAGCCACTGGAGGATCTGAGCCTGATAACAGCATGGTCTGATCAGCATAACACATTTTTACTTGTATTGTTATTTTTTATTTTTTTGTTCATGGTGAGAAAAGGGACATAGTCAAAAACAAAGAGAACCACTTTGTTGACCTTTGTTTTTCACCCCCACAGGATTAAACCCAGAGGCACCTTACCACTGAAGCCACATCCCCAGCCCTTTTTATTTTGAGAAAGAACCTACCTAAATTTCTGGGGACTCGCCAAGTTGCAGAGGATGACCACAAACTTGTAATCCTCTTGCCTTATCCTCCAGAGTACCTGGGATTGCAGGTATGCACTATCTTGATTACATTTTTAGAATTTTGTAATCAATCCAGGAAAGAGACTAGGGTCTCCCATATTAAATGCAATTTAAAAATCATATTATAAACAAATAATTTTTCATTGTCCTGAAATAATTTATGCAATTCCTAAATTGTTCCATTTTTAGCACTTCTTGAGGAGACACCTTGTCTCTTTTATAAATGGCATGCATGTTTTACCTTTGTATTTGCTCTTGTATTAAAAACTTTACAGTAGATATTGAAGACTTACTACTCTGATTCTGTGAAATTATATAGACAAAGTGGGAACAAATTCTTAATTTCTATAGACTTCCACTAATATGAGAAATCGTCATCTCAGTTTTCTTAAATATTACATCTTCTATAAACCAAGGCCGTGGGTTTCTACTAATAGAGTTATTCTACAGAAGGTGACAGTTTTAATGACACAAAACTATATCCCTTCGGGACCACATGTCAAATGTCTGAATCTTCTCAGGGTCTCAGTTCTGGCATGATGATAAAATCACAAGACTAAAAAAACTGTGAGAATGTTCATTATAATTTTTACTACATGTGCAGAATTTCACCAAAGTTTTTTTTTTTTTTTTTTTCAAAATCATTGTAAGTGCCTCTGCATTTGCTTGCAATTTTTACATGATGAACAGAGTTCAAAATTGGCAAGAGTCAAAAATTAGAGGAAGAGGGAAGATATTTCCAGGTGGTTTAATTTCATTAAGTCAACCATGCTTTTGAAAAATGACAAATGTGAAATTCATATTAATCTAGAATATAAAATTTAACTGTCATTAAAAGAGATTTGAGAAGAAGGAAATTATTTCTAAGATGAATGGTTTGAGTTCCTTTTCATACTTGGGGTATTTGGCCATTTAATAAAGCATAGAAGTTCTTTTTTTCCCAGTGTTTTCAATGTTGTTTCTGTTCCAAGATCCTTCAGGGAAGGAAGGTTCCCTCATCACAGATTTTTTTATATATAAATCCTTATTATGGCCAGGTGCAGAGGTGCACACCTGTAATCCCAAATACTGGGGAGACTAAGACAGGAGGATCACAAGTTTAAGGCCAACCTGGGTAACTTAGCCAGACTCTGTCTCAAAATATAATTTCAAAGCACTGGGGATGTAGTTCAGGTGACAGAGTGCTTGCCTATCATGCACAGGGCCCCAGGTTCATATACCAGCACTGCAGACAAAATAGAATAAACAACAATCACCTTATCACCCAGTTCGGAAAACACCTGTAATTTTATCTAAGAATCACTGATGTCAGGAGTCTGCATTGGGTTGGATTGTTTCTCTCTACTAGGACATGAGAAATAAGACCTAGAATACATGAAAACAAAAAGATTCTAATAAATGGCCCCATCATTTTAAAATCAGTTCTTGTATTTTTCTATTTGAATACCTAACATAGTATATTATTCTCTAGACATAAGTCACTTGAGTTCATATACTCACCCAGTATGTGTTGTAATATATCCATTCTAGCCCTTCTAAACCATCATTTTTTATACAGTGCATATAATAATTGATGTACTAGCTACTGTTTAAAATTTCCATCAATATAACTAAAAAAACTTTTAGATTTTATATCCAACCAGATTTAATATTTCCCTTTTCTAAATATGTTGTCTTTTTATTACTCTGACAGTTTTTCTAATACCATTTGTAATATTCTGATACACAATATTTTAATGTACTTTTCTTTCTTCAATAGTTTAAGTGGACTGAGAATAGAAAAGACATGCCTAATGAAAAATAGTCCTAAATTCCAGAGATTATTTCCTTACAAACAAAAGACAATCAATATATATTTGATTAATGAAATTATAAAACAACCTCTCAGGGATATAGCTCTATAATAATTTTTTTCTATAATATTTTCTATGATCACATTTTCACAAAGAAAATATGCTTCCATTTTGGATCTTGGCTTCATAAATAGAATATTAATGAAATCCCTAAGTATCTGGATAATACTCTAACTTTAGAATACAGAGATATGCCAAAATATTCCTGATAACCAAATAGATTAAAATAAGAGTTTTGGCTTGAATTTATTTTACAAGTCTGGGGAAATTGGTGAAACTTTTTAATTTAAGACCCATTTTATTTTTTTAAAATTATTGTAATCATTGCAAAGTATCCAGGTGCAATATGGCAGTCATTTATAAATAAATAAATAAAATTAAATAAAATACAGGATCATTATCATTATGTGTAATGTACTAATTACACAGAGCTCTATTCAGGCCAAATTTGATTACTGTGATTCTTCATTACTATTTCCCTAGATTTAAAAGCCAAGTACTATTACAACCAATTTTTTTTAAAACTTTGTTTCTGATACCTTTTATTTTATCCTTTTTCTCGGTTGCATGGAAAAAGCATAATTGTACTGTGAATAAAAGTACATTTTCCTCCTATTTTGAGATAATTAATAGGTCTCCTTATTTGTGTTTGAATTTAAAATGAATAATTCACAGTACCTATGTGAAAAGCAAATTATGATTTCATGGCATCCCATATTGCTTGCCAAAAGTCACCTTGATTGTAGAAGCTATTATTTGGTACATGTAGCCTATTAACTCTAAAGAAAGGAATGAAGGAAACTTCAAAGGTTTAAAGGGAAAGCAATGCTACTGTTTTTTTTTTATTTTTATTTATTTATTTATTTGGTGGCATAAGAGATGCAATCCACGGTGCTTAACCACTGAGCTACACCTACATCCCTTTTTATGTTTTCTTTTGTGACAGGGTCTTGCTAAGTTGCTTAGGTCCTCACTAAATTGCTGAGCCTGGCTTTGAACTCACAACACCCTTGGCTCAACCTCCAGAGCTGCTCAATGCTACTGTCTTAAAGATGGAGGTAACTGAATAGACAGAGCAGCAGAACCCAGGGTAAGCTAGTCACTGAGCTGTTTTGGAAGACCAAAAGGAGTTAGCAATGAAACCTAAGTGAAGTCCTCACTTGGACTTAACATGAGCTTATTATATAAACTTCATATGGTTGGGGGTTCCAAAAATTTTCACTTTTAGAAAAGTGAGATCACAAAATAGTTACTATACTTTAGCTACTTTACATGTAATAGGTTTTGCATTAGTTGATTTATAAGTATTACCATCTAAATCTCACAACTCCCTTGATAGATCTAAATATACCCAAATAGTAAAGAGAAATCAGAAGTACACACAGTTTAGTGCAGTTTTCCAAGGTAGTATTGAACATACACAGCCTTGCTTTGAACCACAGCTCCCTGACTCCAAGGCCTATTTTTTTATGAAGTTATTCAGAAGGAAAATGAGATTGTAAGGATGCAGGCTAGAATGCTTGAAGAGTTAGGTTTGGTGTCTGACTAGTACTAGTAAGAAAAGACTTTTGAATGGGTCACAGAGCTTCGCAATAAAAATATAATGAATAACCCTCACTTTCTAAAGCACATTCCTTCCTAAGTCATGCAATATAAGAACTACAATATAAGAACAGAGACAAAATAGACTTCACCCACAAATAACAACAACAACAGAAAAAAACAGGACAATCTGATGGTTGATTTATATTAAGAATAGTTCAAGTACACAAAGTATAGTCCACATTACAATCAAATTAATATCCTTGAAACCAAATAGAAAGACAGTTTCCAACCAAAAGAAATAATTGAATACTATCATTGAAAGGTCTAGGCAATTTTAAAAGAACAATATTCTGATTTTTAAAAATATTTCATTTATGTCAGCAGTATTAAGTCAACAGCCCAATTAACCCCCCTCCAAAAGTGTGTATGCTGCCTTTTAACTTGGTTTAAGATAGAATCTCTTTTGAAAATTTTCAAATATTAATCTTATTCATAAGGTTGATGGACACTTACTATATTAAAATCTTTAAAGTTATTTCCTTCTAAATATATGGTTAATTTTGATCTTTGAAAAAATATTAAGTGGCAAATTGTTTTCTTAAGTGCAGATGTTGCTTTTTTGTGAAAAGCAAAATCACTAGAGTTAGTTAGCTATTGGCAACTACAAATGTGCATAGGTATCTCCAGTTTGCGGCAGATTTTGGGGTGTGTGTGTGGTGTGGGAGTCAAAAAATAATAAAGCAGTGAGAAATAACTTCAATTTTCCCAACACGTACTGAAGCCTTGGTATGGATTGGGGTTGCAATATCTTGAATCATCTCTTTCTACCAGATTAGCCCTGCTCCAGGGACCTGGGCAATCTGTCTGAAGTCAATAGTGAGGCCTGCAGCACACACACTGCCACAAATTTTTGGTGCTGATCATTGTTACTGCGTGAACTTTTCAAGAAATTGGCCTCAGAGAGAGAGAGAGCAGAATTGCAAATTGTCTTATAACACTTTAAACTTCCACCAACTGAGCCACAACCCCAGTCGAATACTCTTAATATACTTCAATATATGTATTTATTTTGTTTACCCAAAGTTGTTGAGAACTTTATGTTTAAACTTTGCTGGAAAATTAAGCTAAGAATAATTTGTCCAGTATGTTCTTTTAATAGTATTTATTGAGCAACTGCTATGTATTGTTTGCTGAGGATAGAGCAAATATATACAAGGATGTTGGCTTTGTAGAGCTTGCAGATGTAGAAAACATTATAAGTCAGATGTGTACCCATGAAATTAATTGTAAAAAATGAAAGAAAGAAAACAGGGTTTTATATAAGAAACAGCAATTAAATAGGGTTTTAATAGTTTCATAGTACATTTCTGCAAGACTGATATGACCACTGAATAAAGAGGATTATAAACTGGCCAGGTTAATAGTGAACTAATCACAGAGTAATGCAGATGTCTAGGAAAGATATGTGCATCATTTAAATTAATGTGACCACAGGCTATGAAAGTAAAAGTGGATAGATATACCACCACCAGTGTCATACCAATGGGCAAACAATGAATGTCACCCCAAGTGCTGAATGTCATCTATACTAAAAAGTCAAGCATAATATTCAGGAGTATCAAGTTTGGACAATAATGAATGACCGCTAAGAGCCTTATTCACCTAGAGCCACTTAGAGTGAAGTGAATTCTGTCTTTACATAAAATAAGCTTTATTCTTTCTTGAATACATATGTCCTTAGTGTGGCTAGGATAATGTATTATAATGTTTTTGCAGCTTTATTGACATATGATTATCAAATTAAAATTGTACATATTTAGGCTGAACCATAAGATGTCTTGACATCAGGGTGCTAGGCAAGTGCTCTGCCAATGAGATGTCTTGAACTGTATGGACATTGTTAAATGATTACCACGATATGTCCATTATCTCACATGACAGTCAGTGTGTGTGTGAATGTGTGTGTGTATGTGTGTGTGTGTGTGTGTGTGTTGAGAACACTTGACATATACTGTCAGCAAATCTCCACTACACACTAAAAGGTATATCCCAGAGTTGGATACATACTCTTAGTAATTTTTAGCTGATGTGTAACTCAGAACTCCCCAAATGAGTGTCTTTTAAAATCTATCCTTTCTACTCTACACCATGCAGCAAATATTTATTAAGCACCTGAAATTTACCAGACACAATGATGAATGTGGGATACTAATGGTGGAAAAAATGAAAGCACATCTTATCATCATAGAATTCTATCAGTCTGTTTGAAAAATGTAATGTGTATTACTACTTAAATTATAATGATTATTGGTCAAATAAAATACAATGATACAGGTAGGACAATAGATTGGGTGGTGCAGCAAGTGTTGAGTTGACAGAGCATAAAAAGGAGGTTTGTTTTTGGTTTTGGTTTTGTCAATGGAGTAAAAACATTTCTTAAAGATTCTATATGAACAGGTAAACATGAAATGTTGCAGACATGGAAGAGGTTGGATGATGTCTGCCACAAAATGGAGCTAGGGAGGTGGGTGATGGGTGGCAAGCTGGAGATTGCAAGTAGTGGAAAGTGTTACTAAATAAAAATCAGTTCATTAAAAGCAGGAGTGAAGGAAAGGGAGGGTGTATGACAGTAAGCATGACAGTAGAATGGATCAACATTATTACCCTCTGTACATATATGATTACACAACCAGTGTGATTCTACATCATGTACAATCAGAAGAATGAGTCATACTCCAATATGCAGGATATGTCAAAATTCTTTCTTCTGCCATGTATAACTAATTAGAATAACAAAAATAAAATTAAAAATAAAAACAAGCCACATGTGCCATGATAAAGACTTCAGACTTGATTCAAAGTGGAAAATAAAAACACTACTAAAATGTTTTAGAGCAAAATAGGAATACTTACATTCAGAAACATAACTGAGCCCTAATGTACAGTGGAGACCTAAAAATAAGGAAATCTGTTGAGATGATGTTGAAATCAGCAGGCCAAAGGGCAGTGGGTATTGTCTCTTACAAAGTACAAATGTAAATGATGTTTAGAAATAGTTAAAGAAAACTCAACAAGCCTTGGTGACAGTTTGAATGCCTGGGTTGGGTGAGCTTTAGAAGAAAGAGCACCTACTTCCCAATCCATCCTGGGATGCAGATGCACCCTTGGCTTGCTAGAGAGAAGTAACATGAACAGAATCAATGTATATTAAACATTTCACGTGCTGTTTATATTCAGCATATGAAGAGCCATGATTTAGGCTCCTGGACCTGGTTTCCAGAAGTTATAAGCCACTTTATGAACCCTTCAAGAAGAGGGTTTACCTTCATACTGTAAGAGTTGATTGGCAAAAGATATGGTTTAGAGGAAGTCCCCATAATGAGGGGAAAATATCTAGTGTTCAGTAGTAAAATTGACTACTCATGAAAACTGAAGATGAATGCTAAATCAGAGTTTGGAGCATTCGGACAATTAAAGAAATCATAATGGAGTGGCTTAGAGAAGACAATTTTATTCAACTGCTAAGTAAATTACAGAATAGTAAATAGGTCATCATTATTAATTTATCATCTTTTCAAGTTCATGAAATGACAAAGGTGAAAAGTTGAGGCTAAACCACATTAAATTCTAAATCTTTTTTTTAATTTTTTTTAAAGAGAGAGAGAGAGAGAGAGAGAGAGAGAGAGAGAGAAATAATTTTTTAATATTTATTTTTGGCGGACACAACATCTTTGTTTGTATGTGGTGCTGAGGATCGAACCCAGGCTGCACGCATGCCAGGCTAGCACGCTACCGCTTGAGCCACATCCCCAGCCCAAATTCTAAATCTTAAAACAAGGAATTAGTAATGTTAAACTCACAGTTCATTTAGTGAGTGCAATGAAAGCACTAAGAGATCAACATCTTAACCCATTAATTTTCTAAAATGTGCTGCAAGATCAAGCATATAAAAGTTTTACAAATGGAATGAAAAATAATTAGTAATAAGTAAATTTAGTTAATAACTAGCTCTCCCTAAATAGTTGTGCAGTTGGGTCACAGGTTTAAGGCAGAAGACATGAAAATAGGATTAAGGAGGCAAGAGGTGGGACAATACAAAATTGAAATAATGGAATCCCCTAGAAAGCATGGAAAAGTTGTAAAACGTTTTGAGGATGAACCGAAGAAACTATCAAAAATAACACCGTTTGGTTGAACCAGAAAATCTTGCTGGAGGAAACCCCATATAGATAACGTGCAGTGAATTTTAAGACACACCAAATACCCCGTATTTTATATTTTTAAGGGCAAAAGCAAGAGAAAAAATGTAGTTTAAGAAATAGTTACTTGTATGAATACAAAGAATAGTGCAATGGACTGGACACTTGTATCTTCCATATTCGTACTGAACTGAAACCCTAATGCCCAATGTGATGGTGTTTGGAGATGGACCTTTACTTAAGGTGAGTACAAACCATAATGCGGGGCCCTTACCATGAGCTGGATTTTCTTATAGATGGAGGACATGAAAGCTCTATCGATATGATGTGAACATACAAGGAGATGCCTTCCCATAAGCCACATAGATGGTATTCACTCTTGGACTTCCTCATCTCTAGAACAAGGAAAAGGAATTTTCTTGTTTAAGTCATTCAGTCTATGATAGTCTGTTACATTAAGCCAAATGACCAAGATATAGTCATCTTCCACAGAAGGCTAAAGTTTGGAGAATTGATGCTAATTTAGGGTAGAATATTTAGAGGAGATTTAAGACAAGACTGAGTAGCATCAGTGAAGGAGATGTGCAATCATTTAATTTCATCATCAGCCTTGGAAAGTGCTGCTGCAATTCGAAAGAGGTTCATTATCATCCTTCGCTTAAAGTTTCACTCCCCTCCATGAAGAGGACCCTGTGCTTGCAGTCGGCAGTTCCTCCAGCGTTCTGTCTCCAACACGTTGCTGGAACATTTGTTATATGATGTTGACACACAGGAGGTCAAAGTTATAATCCAAATGATATTCTATTTAATCTATTAATAGTACTAATGGAGGAGTCCAGCTACTATTCAATATGTTTTTAAGTTCATTATGCACCAGAAAACATTTAGAATATGCCAGGGTAATTGTAACCATATGGCAAAAATTAGTATTTTTCACCTCTAGAACCATATTTAATATTCTTATTTATCAAAGTGAATTATCTACGATGTCCTCAATTAGTTTCACAAGGTCAATTAGTTTTTGCTCATCAAAACTTATCATTGGTCAATTTATAAAATGTCTAGCTTTTTGTTGTTGTTGTTTCACTCTGAGATCTCTGTTACGGCTTCAATAGATTCTGTGCAGATGGTTTGTCAAATTCCTGATTTTGCATATAACTTTTGAAGAGCAGTAAGGTGTATTTAACACTTTCAGAGCCTACTTTTTTTCCTTTTCAAAGGAGAAAGAATAGGGAAAATTAATTTAAAAGAATATACAACTATGTGTATACTATAGATGTATATCATCAACTAATTTTATACTATACCACACAACTTCTTCCTGAAAGCTACATACGAAATTTAGAGGGATTACCTATTGACACCTTATTCTATCCTTTATAGCAAACATAAAATTTGAATATAGAATTCTCACAATCATACTGCTATATTATTACATAGCATTGTGAATTGGAAAGACAATAATTTTCTATTTAAAAATTATGAAATATAAAATGTTATACTTTAATAAAATTAACATGGTGATAAATTTGGACTGGGAAACTTGTCCTTAATGAGAAAATTAGTTATTCTGTTAATTAATTGTAAATTGACACTAAAATTTCTTCAACTGTCAGAAATTATAATCATGTATTGAATAACCCAGCACCAAGAAATTCTCACTATTGTTAACTTGATATTTTATTGAGTTATTTGTTTTCTTCATTCATTTTTAAAATTCTTTGCATATATTAAATTAAATATGTGTTAAAAATATTCATTGTGAATATTTTATCTCATGTGTTTGGCCTGACTTTTTATTTGATTTGCTCATTAAAGTCAAGTTGGTCAAATTTTCTCTATAATTTTTTATGTTGTTTAAAAAATTCTGTCTTGCAATAGGTTTAAAAAGTACTTTTGTGTTTGTCTTTTAAATTTGTCATGTTTTTTCTTCATTATGAAATATCTAAAACACTTTGAATTATTTTAAAATACATGAGTCAGTTATGAAATACCTTATTTTTTTGATTACCACAAAGTTTAACAATCATTTCTCCATTATTCATTTAATAACTGCCCTGTTTCCCACTGAAGTGAAATGTCTGTTTGACAGAAACTGTGTCTCTATTTATTTCTAAGCTATTTTTATCACTGATTGATCTATTAAGTTATCATTTAATGAATAAACTAATATCACATTGGAATTAAGAGTTCTTTGCTTTTTATTTTGTTTTAGTATGTTGGGCAAGTTCTTCTTACCCGGAACTCATTCTTTGTCAATATTGTTTTAGATATTGGTTCTTGGATGTCCCTTCCAATTTTTACTCTTCAAATAGGGAAATAAAAATCCTCTTATTATTTAGATCTAATTGTTTGCTAATTCCTTTTCTTAACTTATTGGTTTGTCTAAATCTGCAATTCAATGCTGATTCAGTGGTGATATTGGATCCTCTGGGGACCAAGCTCTGGGGTAAGGTGTTTTTCTACTATTTTCAAGGCCCTGGGATTGATTCTCGGCATTGAAAAAGAAAGAAAGAAAAAAAGAAACCCTGATTAGTAGACAATTTCATATCCCACCCTCCAAAGAGAAATTTCCAACATTTCAACACTATATGATTTGATAATTCATCCAATTAAAGCACTTTGCTTTTAGCTCTCATTTTCTAAGTTTCAGTATAGATGTTGAGTTTTACCTTTTTCAAATCTAATTAGATGATGTAAAGCATATTTCCCTGATAAATCTGCTATTGTGATATATTACATTAACCTATTTCATGATTTCAGAATCACCCCAGACTAACCTCAGATTTATTCATCTTGCTTATAATACAGCTATTCATAAAGTAGTTGATGTTGATCACCTTATAAATTTCCCTGACATTCCCCTAAAGTCCAAATAAATAAGGGTAATTAAGCTAAAAATATATATCCAACTTCTACAAGAAAATTAGTCAGAAAATCATGCAGAGGAGCTCAAAATCTTTGACAACCTCCATGATGTGTGATGTAACAACAGTAAGATGAAACATAAGAAGGCTACCACATTTGTAATATCCCTGCGATAGTAAAATCCCAAGTGCACTGGGCCACCCTGAAAATAGCATTTGTTGTGTTGAGCCCAAGTTTTAAGTCAGTCAAGAAGGTAATGTACAAGGTTAGGGTGTCTGAACATTTCGGACACATGCCCTCCAAGATTGGGAAACTTCTTTCCAGTCATTCTGCTAGAAAATTGTTTGAAGCAAAATCCAAATTAAGTGGAGTAGGCACAGCACAGGGAAGGGAAGAGTACACTCACATAAACTCAGGGAAAGGTCACAAAGTCACTTTGTGAACACAAGAGCTCCTGAGTCATGATTCTCCACTTTTCTGATTGACACTCTCCAGAAGTATGAGGAAAAATCTTGAATTGAAAAATGGGCCACACAACATGATTGCAAGTACATTCCCTACAAATCTTCCAGATGATTAAAAGTTAATAGAAGCATAATTTAACCCCCCAACAATGATAATGTTCAAGAAAGCCATGCTCCAAAATGAAGACAAAAATGCACAAAATATTTAAAAATATCTATAAAGATTTTATGGAATATATACAAGATTGGGATAAACAAAATAAGTTAGAATTGTTTATAAAACTTGTAAATGAGGAAATTGGAGCAAAGACGATGCAAAATAGAAGTCATAAATTTCAACAAATGATCAGAAATAACAAAACAAAACTTCTTGAGAATAGAAGATCAAACTTAAATAGAACCAAAGAGCAAATAAACGTAGAAAGAAATTGTTTAAAAAAAAACATAGCAATGAAAATTGTAACAAAAAACAAGGAGGCAATGAGTCTGAGTTAAGGGCAGAGAGGAGGAGACCAGTAAGAGAGAGGGATGCAGGAAAGTCACAGTGACCCCTTCACTTAGCTTTCAGACCAAGTCTCTACTGTCTTGGCTTTCCTGCATCTGAATTTACAGTTCATTTTATTAGCCAGTCACAAATTGAATGCATTAAAAACATAACAAAATAACACAAAAATAACCCGTGTAAAGAATAATAATAAATAGTATGACAGTGCGTGTTCACTACTGTTTAACATGCATTCAGTGTTCACATGACGTCACACATACAACCAGATATGGTACAGTTTGTGGAAATCGTTCCAACTGGGGGATGTAGTCTCACGAATCAGCCATGTAGGTGGTTTTAGAAAACAATGAAAACAGACAGGATTACACAGGGAATGGGTATATGTAGAAAATAGAAGTCAGAGGGAACTGGGCCCTGGCACTATCACTGCATTGTTAATACTGTTTCCATTTTTATTTATCATTTGTTGTTCTGATTATAATAGATTTTTATGAAATATGCTTTTAAAAAAATTGAAACTTTTTTTTTTTTTTTACATTGGTTACTCTGCTTCTTGGTAGTACCTTAAATTTTATACCCAAAATGAGTTCACCATTTACATCAGCAACCTCTACCCTGCCTAAGGTACTCCAATTAATGAGCCAGCAAAAAAGATTAAGATAAATTGGCCAGAAATGTGGTAAAAACAGATGAATGTAGTATTTAGAATCCACAAGAGGAAGCATTTCAAAGAGATGAAAAGATTAAATGTTGCCAAAAAATGTAAAGCCAAATAAAGATAGAGAAATGACCAGGGTTTTTAGCAATGGGCGTTAGTGACCTTGGAAGTACAGTTTTAGTGGATTGGTGGGCGTCAAAATCTAATTAGAGTGAATTATAGAGAGACAGTGAGGAAAGAAATTGGAAGAACAATTGTAGCAAATTCTTTCCAAGGCGTTTTCCATAGAAAAGAGAAAAATCAGATGGCTTATGAATAAATTAGATCATGACGTTGATTCATTTTTAAATGGGAGAAAAATAAGAGCATTGATTTATAAGGTGGTGAAATGATTCTCATATTCTGAAGATCTGAAATGATTCTGTAAAAGATAAAATTATGATGTAAGAGAGTGAGAGAGACAACGGGAGCACCTTGAGAAAGGTCCTTGAGCACTGAGCAGGAAGAAAACCTTGTGAATAGTGGTTAGAATTGGCCTCAGCTAGCCACACAGAGGAGCAGTACATTTGGAAAAGAAGCAAATGTAGGGCACATGGGAGGAGAAGTACGAAGTAGTTTCACATAGTGGTACAAAATAAGCCATCACACTGCTTCCATTTTCTTCATGATGTAGGAAGTGCAGGTGGGACTTAGAGTGTGGACTGTGGAGGAAGTGCCAAAGGGAGAAGAGGCATGAGAGAGAAGAAATGTGAAATAATTACCTGGACCCCCAGGGGAGTGAAGGGGTTAATGGACTAGGTGTGTGCTTTCCAGTAGAGCCATAGAACAAGTATCCCAGGCAAGTATCAGAACACTCTATTATCATCAAAATGCCATATTTTGGAGGCTGGGATGGAATAATGCATGGATCACTGACAGATAGAAATAAAACAGGATTATAACTATTTCTGTTTCAATTTTTGGAAACTTTTCCTTTCCCCAATAAATGCCAACATCTGCCAAGGTCCAGCTAAAATATTTCTGAAACTCATTCCAATTTCAGGTACCAACTGGTTCTCTTCCAAAGCAGCCTCCTGCAACTTTGTAGTAATTTTGAAATGGGCATCTGTCATATTAAATAAAAACGTTTAAAGATGGTTCATCAACTCTTTGATTCCCAGTTGGCTTCATTCTTACCCAGAAACTTGATACAATGCTTGGTACATAGCAGGCATTCACCAAATACTGTTGAAAAAAACTAATGAAGAATGGAACAAGATCATCCTGATTCAGAAAACACAAAAAAGGGAATGTTAGATGACCTTTGGAAGTTCCTGGCAGCCATACGGTTTAGCATTTATATTTTGTAGAAAAATATTCAGAGTAGGTTTCTAACTGTTTTTAAAATGGGTTGATAGCTCATTTTGTGGGTTGTTTTGAAAGTTGCTCCAGCAGGCAGAATACATTAGCATTCATCTTAGAAAGGAAGTGGCAGCATATCTATTTCTGTAATTCCTATGCAAGTAATCAGTTCACTGGGGGGAATAATAAGCTAAGAGTTCAAACAAATTTAACTTGAACTGCCTAGCCTTTTGCTTAGTTGAAAAATTTTCTAGCAATGGTTTGGTGGTTTCTGCTTAGGGATTTTGTTCTGAAAAAATAAATACCTTGCTAATTCTCGAACATAGTGCTGTGCATAACCCATCTCAAGGCCAAATTCAGAGGCAGATTTTCTTAACAGAGAGAGAAAGGAGGAGAAACATTTCATTTTCATTATACATCCATTGTCCTCTACACTTGTGAAAAAAGCTACCCATGTCTGCCAGTCATACATTGTTTATGCAGTTTAGATGACCCCCACTGGGATCTAAAATTTTTCTCACACACACATTTTATTAATTTTCTCCAGAAACCACCACCACTTTATTCTCTAGAGACTTGGACCACAATCCATTCCTGTAAAAGCCTATTTGTATTACACTCTTGCTCAGTTATGGGCATAGAACACAATAATGTATCCTGTTAACCTAAGGGCAAAACATTTTCAGCATGTGCAGTTTGATTAATACCAGATTCTGACCAAACAACCTATTGGCTAGAATATCGCATATTCACATCTATCTTTGCTTAAATTTTCAATAATATATCTATATTATTTTCAGTGTAATGCTGAAAACTTTTAGGTTTTTCTACCTGCACATAGGGCCATGCTTCTTAGTAGTAAATATGTTAGTAACTCTATTCTAGTTACTGCTAAGTTCACTGCAGATAGTACTTTAAAAAACAATAGGATGTTAATTATTCTGTGAAAACAATATATTAAATTATTTCCATCTCCCTATTCATAAACATTTTTAAAGTGGTTTAAATGTATTATTTCTAATACTTAATTGCTTTTGGAATAGCAGTGTAGCACAAAACCAAAAATAACATTCATATGCTTATTTGGAGGTATATTTATCTTTTATTGTTAAGCATCCATTATCATAAAAGTAGGAGATTAATTTCCACCCAATCTTTTTTCCTCAAAATGTTAATGGATTTAAGCATGTAAATTTAGGAGATGTTGTTATTTGATAGGTTTACATTGATTTTTCAAGGTTAACATTAGTCTAATTTTCCAATAAAATATAAATATATGGACTTTTAAGATTCATTGAAAATAAAATTTGATTAAAACAACCAAAAAAGAAAGAGAAAAAAATAAAGAAAAATAAAACAGACACAAAATAAATAACTAAACAATAATATATGTAAACAAAAGATGATGGAATAATCATAAGGGTGTGTATGTGAGTCAACTTTCCATTACTGTAATGAAATATCTAGGAAAATCAACTTTAAATTTGGGGCTCATGGTTTTGGAAAATTCAGTCCTTGATGAATGGCCCTGTTGTTTTTGGGCCTGTGACAGAGCAGCACAGCATGGCCGAAACACATGGTGGAGTAAACTGTTCCTTTCCTGGCAGTTGGGAAACAGAGAAAGCACAAGAGGAAGGGCTGACATTTCAATATCCCTGCTAGGCCACTTCCCCAATGACCTGATTTCCCTCCAGTAAGGGCCACTTCTGAAAGGTTCCACCACTTCACAATAGTGCCCAGGCTAGAAACCAAGCCTTGAACACACTGCCCTTTGAGAACACTGATGACCCAAACTATAGCAGCAGGGCTCTCTTTAGGAAGAACAGATAGTGGGTACAGGATCTATCTGGAAGCATCAGCTAGGGAATTCTTAAAGTTCTTAATTTGAATTATGAGTCTTTAATTTTAGCAATAGTTTAGGATTATAGTAAGTATATGATTTTTCGTGAAAGAATAGATTTAACCTCAGAAAAATATGAAACATAGCAGTGACAAGCAGTCCTCAACATTCAGAGAGCATCAGTGAGGGCTCCACTGTGTGAACTGATATTCACAGTTATTACAGACTCTTATGCTTTGAGACCTCCCCGGGCCTAAAATAAGCTTCCAGGACCAGAAGAGCTAACAACCTTCCCTTGATAGTGTGTGTGGAACCACCACAGTTTTCAGTTTCCTTCTTTCATCTGGTAGACGTTAATATCTTACTGTCCAACCCAGAATCACTTGGGAGACTTGTGCATGCTGGCAGAGGCTGTGGTGAGTCTGATGGATTTCTAGTTCATGCCTTCCTGACCATGGCTCTGGCCCTGGGCGCCGATCTTGTGTTCTTTCCAGAGTGCCAGGGAAAACTGGCCTGGTGTAGTTCCTCGTTGTTCACATGGAAGGTGTATATTCAGTACACCACCATGGGAGGAAACAGGTTTAAAGATTTTCAGTCATGTATTCTGGGCAACGAGGATATAATTAGTCATGAAGGCAGTCCTTGGGCATCAGGTAAAGTGAGGCAGGAATAAAGAATCAGGCAGGGGGCAGGGGGCAGAGAGAGCATTCAGACTGACGTGGCAGCTAGTATATATGACGGAATAGACTGTGGGTCCACTTAAGTTTTTGATCAATTTCTGAATAGTCGGCATAAGGGAAAAAGCAGGACACTCAGGAAGACCAGTCTTCTGGGCAAGAGAGGAGCAGTCAGTTTCTGGTGTCGAGTTTAAGCCACCTGGGTGATGTAAGATGGGAAACTGTGTCAAGGGCAACTAAGCCCTGTTTCTGGTGTGAAAAAGCTAAACTTATATTCAAAATTAACATAAAATTATAATAATTCACTATAATATAGTATTTCCACTTACACCTTCTACTGTGTAATGGGTTCCAAAGCAATGGTGAAATAAGAAATAGACAAATTAAAACAGTAGGTATAAGGAGAAACAAAGGAATAAAATATGTAGAGCCTAAATATAATCAGTGTATGAATAATGAAGATTTATCTGTACTCTGCTATTTAGATAGTAAATCCTACTGCTTATTAACTCCAAATCAAAACTCTTAATTTTTGTCTGATTATTTTGAAGATTCAAACATCAGTTTCCTGAAAGTACTTCTACTATATAAAATGAATAATTTTAACTCATAAAACTGATATGTAACATAATATAACATAAACTTATTATCATGTACTATGATACTAAATAAATGAAAGATACTTACCTAGAAATTATTTCAATTATCCTTCAGACACTCAGGTGTTTTTGCTTAATCCATGTACATTGTTCAAGATTATTTGTAATAGATAAAGTTGTCTATTGTTATGTTGAGACTTTAAGTTGATTAAAAATTGTGTGTGCATATGTTTTTCCTTTGATGAACTTCATCATCAGGAATTCATATACCTTTTTCTTACATAGGAAAGTTATATCGATATCAATGCTTAAGGTATTTCATGAGTGAAATTTACTTTCACAGTTGTAGATATTTGCAAATCAGAGTTTGGCTGTAATTTTAAGTGGCTGGATTTCTCATTAGGCCAAAAAATAAAAGGAAAAAAAAAAAAACTCTGAAAGAGAAAATGGCTCAAAAATTTTCATACCCGTGTGCATACATATACACAAGTATTTATTTTTATCTATCCAATCTAAATGGATTTAAGTTACTGATTTCTATGTCATATTTTCTAATATATTATTGTCTAGCATGTAAACCTTATTTTGTTTTATTTGATAGTGGTAGATATTTTCCTATTGTAATTATACCAAAGTTGAACTTCCAGTCCATGTGTTATGTATAATTTCCTTTTGTTAAAAATTACAGAAAAATTGTTTCTTCAAATCATGATTTGATGAAACCGGCATTTTATCAGAGGCTCAATGTGGAATATTTCTGCTAGTGCAAATGCTGCCTCATGTTACGTTTGTATAAATACTATGTAATTGAGTGATAATCAAATGGTTACAGGAATACCATTTGGGACTAGGGCATTCACATATGTCAGTTTATGCATTTATAACCATTCACATGAATTAATGACAGTTTTTGTACATACTTTCAAATGTTTTTATGTTAAGAGGTGGAGTATGACAAAACTCTTTTAAAGTCATGAGGTATTTTGATAATAACCTATGCCCAGGATCAGGTTCAAAAAAGGCACATATTATTGTTAAGTCACAGAATATCCCAGTGTGGCACAATAAACTAAGAGGATGCAATGATTATCAAGGTATATGTCTAAATTGCTATACCAACATTAATAAAAGTAATGAGAGAAATACCACTTATAAAGACCTTCAGCAATCTAATACCAGAATTCTCAAAAGTCCCTCATTTAAGGTTAAGGAATCTGGTATTACAGCTTAGATATTAAATGTCCCCCAAATTCTATATGCTAAATTTGATTGCCATATTGTAAAAATATTAAAAGATGGTAGAAGCTTCAGAAGATGGAACCTCGTGGGGAAAAAATTAGGTAATTGAACAAGTGCTCTTGAAGAAGATGTTGAGACCCTGACTCTGTGCTCTCTCTGTTTCCTAGCCAGCATTTGGTGACCAGATTTGCTTCACCACATGTTCCTCTCCTTAATATTCTGCCTCATCATAGGCCCAAGGTGATGTGACCAAATGCCATGGGCTGAAACCTCCGAAATGGTAAGCCAAAATAAATTTCTTCTCCTTCAAGTTGATTTATCTCAAGTATTTCATCACAGCAATGAAAAGCTGACAATAGATGAATTGTGCAAAATGAAATAAAATGCATTAACAGAAATGTACTCCAATTTTATAAACCTCCTCATCAACTTAATCACACATCTTTAGTATCTACTTGAGATTTATGCTTACACCCTAATGATATAAATGTATGTATGCATGTATGTGTACACACACACATATTTCTTATTTATACAATTATGAAATCTCCAAATAATCTTCATGTTTGTACTAAATTATCTTGATTAGAAATTTCAAATATCTCCTGTGTCTACCTCATTATGTACAATTAAAATATCAAGTCAACCAATTAATACATGACATAGCTTTAAGAACAAAAATCCTGAAAAGCAATGTGTTATTAATCTTAGAAAGACACTTAACATTTATTACTATCACAAAAGACTTCCAGATATTAATACAAATACCAACATAGTATAGAACAAGAATACTTTTTATGAATACATTTTCAAAACAAAATAAATCTAATTGACAAAAATTTTTGAGGAGGAAAAAGAATCATGAAGTCAGAAAAGTTCTCCATGTTTATTCTCAAATATAGTTATGTCAACCAGTACCAAATGTGACTTTCCTATGCTTAGACTTTCAATGTATAAATACTCCTTTCTCTTATTCTTTCTCTCTCATACCAAAAAGAAGAATAATTAGTGGAATAAATTTTACTTAAATCATGGATGTTCCTTGAGACACTCAGAAAAAGATATAAATCTGAAAGAACAAACTTGTTTCCTCAACCTCTATCCACCATAAAGTAGGTCATTAAAATACTTACAATAAATGAGGCTTGGATTAAGAGGATAGAGGCAAAGAATTTTGATTAAGAGGCAGTCTTGAATGATTTTCTAAACATACATATCATTCATTAATTACTTTATATTTTGCTTCTATACATAATATTTTGTATATTTGCATACAATTTAATTCAAGCAATGAACCAAAATAAAATAAGATTCTGTAATTTATTTATTCATTATTCATTGCTGTGACAAAATAACTGTTCTTTAATGTCAAGTCGAAGCACAATACAGAGCTACCATGTCAGTAAGTCATCTTGCATTTCACTCTTAATTGAAGCCATTCATAGAGCAAGCCTAAGGATCTCTGGTATTAGTGAATCAGTGCTTCTTGAAGGAATGGTGAAATGTATTCCACTCTCAAGAGTGCCCAAGGTCATTATTCATAGTACAGGTTACACAACACACTCTGCTTTTATATGGTCTTTGCTATATTAGCTCTTTCTGTGCTTTGGAACTCTTTTATTTCCCCACATCTATTTCACTATTTGTTTTCTGTTCCATAACAGCCTATAATAGTTCTATATGACCTAAGAGAGAATTAATTTCAAACCTCCCTTGACTAACTGGAAAAGTGGAAAAAAGGCAATTTTGAAGGAATAAACAAACAAACATACAACTTGTTTTAAATACCTCTAAAACAAACAAACAAACAAATCACCTATCTGCTTTGAGTTGGCAGTCATAGGCGATTTTGTTTTTCAGTATCATGCAAGGAGTATGACATGCACTACACTGTACCCAGCCCTTGTTAAAACCAGGAGGGTCTCCACAGTGCAGTCAAAAAGGCATGGTCCATGTCTCCAGGGTGATCATCATCAGTATCATCATCATCTTTTTTTTCTATTAATGCATTATAATTATACATGATAGTGGGATATATTATGCACAATTCATACATGCACACAATTCATACATGCACATAATTTGACCAATATCATTGAGCAGTTTTTCCCCCACTCTCCCATTTGCTTTACTGATGCTTCTTCTACCATTATCAGTATTGCTTTAATTAGTGCATAATAATTATATATACATATATGTGGAATTCATTGTGGTTTACTCCTACATGGACATAGCATTATGTTTATTTTAAATTAGAAGTTTAGAAAGATTTTAATTTACTTAGTGAATAAATGATACAGAAAATTAAAAAAAATACAAATATATTTTTACATATAAGGTGCCATAAACTATAAGCTTTGTGGGTCTTGTCTTCACCATGAGTCTTTAAGACCTCAACCAACAGGTTGAATTTGAACCTGGTTAACATTGTTTTCTGAGTGCATCCCAGATGCTGTTAGTCTGTACAGCCTTAGAGCAGTATTCAGTTTTGACCTCCTATAAGTAAGCATTGTGCATAAAACTCGTTTATGTAGACTTTTACAATAAATTAGCCCAAAAGTTAATCTGAATTATAGTTTTGTTGAAAGGAATGTCACCAAGTTTCACAGTGGGGAATGGGAAGTATTTTTAAAATGTGAATAATGTGGGATACCAAGATCTGTAAATTAATTTTTTTTTCTGAGTTAATTTTCTGTGTGCTTCGATCAGCTCATACCATTAAAAAAATAAAATATCACAAACTGTGTGACTGAACATAAATTTCAAGGGAGTCACTATCCGACCCAAAGTATTTCTCATACTTTGTTCCCATAAAATACACATTTATTCCAAAGAAAAAATACATGCCCCCATCCACCTCAACATTCCCAAATGACTAATTTTAGAACTAAAATCTCATCTAACTATTAACAACTCAAAATTCCATATCACATCTTCTAAATCAGTTTTAGTTGAGACACTGTATGATACAGTCACACTGACCCTGCTGTTACACAATGCTGCAGAAACTTCATGATTGCCCATGTATGCTAAAGGGATCTGTGGCACTTGGCACAAAGGTTCCCCATAGCTCTTTCTGGAATACTTCACCTCTGTTTCTGGCTTCAGCTGAAGTAATGTATTGGGCCCTTAAATCACATATGTAATGTCTCCAGCTACAGTTTCTCCAGCCTCACCTTGGCATTTTTTCCACAGTATTCATTGTTATCTTTTGAGATACAAGTAAGCTTTTTTCCAAATTATCAAGTTATGTTCCCTTTTTCTTACCAATTTCTTCCCCTGTGAATCTTCTCTCATATTTTACTATAAGCAGCAAAGGAGTAACAAGGCTACTGCTTCACCAATGTGCTTGGGAATCTCCTCAGTTAAATACTCAAGTTCATCATTTTGAGTTATTTTTCTAACCAATAGAAAACACGATTCTGCCAAACGTTTTCCCCCTTTAAAACATAAGTCATTTTTTCCTCTAGTATCCAACAACACACTTCATCATTCCATCTCAAATACCAGCAGATATATTTTCAAAATATTTCTATGAATAGTGTCTTCAAATAAACCTAGAATTCAATCCTGGCGGTTTCTACGCATTACTAAATTTAAAAAAAAATCAAAATATTTTACACAGGACTTCACTTCCCAGTAACAATATCTGTATTAGTTTTCTGCATCTACCATAACAGTGTATCCACATGCCAGATGAATTCAATTGAGAATGATTTCTTCTCTCATACTTCTATAGGATAGAAGTGGCAAATCTATATATGACCAATAAAATGTTTCCTCTCGAGTCTCTTGGGAACAATTTTTCTTTTCTTCTTCTAATCTCTAGTGGTCCTAGGTTTTCCTTTAAATGTGGCAATATAACTCCAATTCTAAATTTAGTATGATACCATCCCCAGATCTTTAATTAGTTACATCCACAAAGATACAAATTCCAAATAAAATCACATTTTGAGGTTTTAGGTAAACGTAAATGGCGGCGGCACCAATTCATTATACTTCACTATACCAATTCAGCCCAGTATACTTCCATCACAATGTCACCAATAACAATACAAGTTAAAAGCTACTGGATTTTCCGTAAGAAATGCAACCTTCCAGTTTTGTTTCTTTTTTTTTAAATTTTAATTTAACATACATTATAACCTTTATGACAACTGCTTGAGCAGAGACCAGTAATCATGTGTGAATGGAGGGAATATAAAGAATGAAAATTCATGGTGTCTTTGTACTTGATCTCTTTTTTTAAAAATATATTGTTTTGTTGTTGTTGTGGTTGGACACAAAATCATTATTATTTTTATGTGGTGCTGAGTATTGAACTCAGTGCCTCACAGGTGCAAGTCAGGCACTCTACCACTGAGCTACAGCCCTAGCCCACTTGATCCCTTCTTAAAGGGGTTATTTTTAAGTACTATGAGATTCATCATTATAATAAATGGTCATGTTTAAGTATTTCTCTATTCCAAGTCAACATCTTTTGTTTTTCTTTTTGACATGAACTTTTATCTCTAGCACTACTTAAAAAAATACTTAAAGTTAATAATATGATATTTCAAAATTCTTTCACTGAGATTGAAAAATCCAATGTATATTTTAAACCAGAATTTCCATTTTTAAAATGATAAAGCAATTCCCTCACTCCTTGTAGGAAATTAAAATGAACATACACACACACACACACACATGCACGCGCACACACACACAAACACATGCTTTCTTCTATATTTCTATGAGAGTAATTGCCAAAAATAAATGATGGTATGTTCTTCAAATGATTTCCAAATGAGTAAATTACCAAAGTTTATATTATTTTATAAAGTTGGAAAGGCTGTCAAGGAGTTGCACTCCTGTAATCCAAGCAATTTGGGAAGCTGAGGCAGATGGACTTCTATTTTGAGGCCAGCATCAGGACTGGGAATGTAGTTAAAGTGGTAAAGCAGCCCTGGGTTCAATTCCCTAGTACCAATAAATGAATAAATAAGTAAGTAAAGTTTGAAAGTATGCTAGCATTTTTCTGCTCAAACATAACAGGTTACTGTTGAAGAAAATGAGGACAAAAGTTAGTGACTGTCTCAAAATCACATATTTAATTGGTGACAAGCTTGGAGTTGTGTAAATACTTGGTCTTTTAAATTGAGTCTATAGATTTCTCTTACTTGCAGACAATTACTTTTCTTGTTACTGATAGTGTCTCATAAAAGTGCCAAGAACTTTATCTTTCTCTGCTTCTCTGTGAAATCCGTGCTGAGTCCTGTGAAACATATGCTGATCCGCCTTTTTCCTTATGGTCTCACTTCTGCATCATGGAGAAGATGCTGCTTTACATGAGTTCGTGTTGGGGGTGAGATAATTTAACTAGACCTATCTATTAAAAAGACATGTGGGAATGCATAACCAACTTATTTCTTTGCCAAGTAAAGCCAAACCATTATTTCCAACGCTAATATTTTTGTATGGTCTTTCTAAAAGAAGGGCAGCAGGAATAAAAATGACTATATTAAAATACTGCTTCAAGGATCAAACACACACACACATTAATTTCCTAATATATAGTTAAAAATAAGTAACTCTTAATGCCTTCTATATTTTTTCACAGAAATTAGAGAACAAAATGTTAAAATAATAATGATAATTACTCTAAATGATATCAGGATAAAAAGAAATTAGGAGACCATGAACCATCCAGAGCAATTAAACAAAAGAGATATTCAATACCTAGGAATGACATTTGCTCAAATTCATCCTTTTTGCTGCATTAAATGAATAAGCAATTTGATACTCATAACATTTTAGAGCTGGAATAAAGCATCCTATGTGCTTAATCTGAACCAGGGTTTTTCAACCCAGCACTGTTGACATCTTGGTCCATGGACTTTTGTTGCTGGGGCTCTTCCGTGCACTGTTCGGTGACATTCCTGGCCTCTGTTTGTATGTGTTAGTAGTGCTCTTGCTCCTGAAGTTGTGATAACCAAACACACTGCCAGGTGTCCCCTTAGGAGCAAAATCATCCCTGTTTCATAATCACTGGTTTGATATGATCATTTATTTTTCCTTTTGAGAATCTGAAATTAAAAGGAATTCATCTGAGGTCCTATAAACTGGCTATTCACTATAGGGAGGCAGAGAAGGAATTAAACTGAAGCATGGAGTCATGAATGTGAACACAGATTTCACATGAACTCTGCTTTTAACTCTACATTGGACTTGGTGTGATTCACCTAACTTCTGTGAGTCTGACTGTCCTCACTTAAAAGAAGAAGGAAACCGTTTCCCATATACAACCTGCAAGTGTGTGCTAAAATGTAGAATTCATATGCATTTCCAGTTAATTTAATCTAAAAGTTTAGTTGAACTTTAGAATAGGTGTGATTTAACAGACAATCTTAGATAACTTATGTTTTGGTTTATTTTTAAATAATTACAATACTGATTTTTCAAATATTCCCAAAATAAGTCCTGTAGTTTTTAAATGTTTTACTTTCTCAATTGAATATTTTGTGAGAATCTATTTTCTGCCATGTATTCTCATTGGCATACAATTTTTACTGCAAAACTTCTGCAATGAGTCTTTTTATTAGAATGTATACAATGAAACTTCTTTCATCACACAAGATCTTTATAAGATCTGTCTCCTTTTCTACTGATCAATCTCATCTCCTACATCTTTCCTTTTTATTAATCTCTTTATCCCTCTTTTTCTTTTATTCTGCCTTTTATAATTTATTCTTTCTGGAAATCTCCAGCCTCATACTCACACTTGAAACTCCTACAACAACAAATTTTCTAAAATGCCAAAACACAGTATTTTCTCACAAATACTATGCTTTGTGAATGTTTAAAAACTATTGAGTAGAACACTAACTCCTGTCCATCTTTATTTTTTCTTTTGTAGCAAGGATTAAATCCAGGGTCACTAAACTATAGATCCATGAAACTACAGAGCCACATCTTATTTATTTATTTATTTTATTTTGAGACAAGATCTCACCAAGTAGCTTAAGACCTCACTAAGTTGCTGAAGCTGGGTTTGAAATTGCCATCTCCTGACTCAGCCTCCAGAGCTCTGGGGATCACAGTTGTTGGCCACCATGCCCTGCCTGTCTATCTTTCATTCTGATCTCATAGGAAGCACTCTATAGTGCTGAGTTCCCATATGCAGCTTCTGTAGAGAGATCCCTACACACTTTCCCAATTCCCCTATTCTTTGTATGCCCATCAAATACAGGTACAGGATTGTGTGTGTGTGTGTGTGTGTCTCCATGAACCACAGAGAACAATGTTCACTGATGCTAATAGAAACTTCCATTTATCTCATATATAGCACTATTACTGACACATAGTAAAAGCTCAATAAATACTTGATGACAAAAATGAATGGCATTGTGAATAGTACAGATATACCTTAGATGAAGCCATATGTTAAAGAGCTTAGAAATAGTGAAGGAAATGATTGTACTCATATGAAAATATGAAATAGCCCCCGTTACATACTCCGCCATCTTAATTATTTTCATACAACACTGTGGGAGCACAAAAATAGCAAATGACTTCTGCTCATTAATATTTACATTTCTGTTCCCAAAAAGGTCCAGAAGACTTCTCTCATCAACCACAGATACTGGGAGGGCATTTAGTTCAAATTAACTGCAGTTACAGTTTTATTTCTGATGCCAAGATCGAGCTCTGCTGCAGGACTGGGCTCTTCCGGCCAGAGTTGTTTCTCATGCTTCCTGTACCATGCAGGCTTATTAGTTTGTGGCTATATTCTGTCTCACAGGATAAGTGTCTGCAGTACTCTTACTTTCAAACTTTAAGTATTCCTAGCTGAATATTCTGTAACCAGACCAGAACTCATCTCCTCATTTCTTCTAAAGCAGAGACATCAAAACACTCTTTGATTTTCCTCTTAAGTGCAAGCAACTTCTAACCAACAAGTTTTACTTACCATCTACTCTTTGTTGAACAAAGACTTATAGAACTGTATAGAAATAGTAGAGAGAACCTTTGAGCATGGGCATAGTATCTCCAAATGAAATAAATTTACCACCAGACTGATGTGGTAAGTATCCATAACTCTCTCCTACTTGGATATGGTTCTAATTAATACGTGAGGATTGTTTTATGGTTCTTCCTCACATTGCTGTTATAACTCAAATCATAAGCATCCAATGCAATCTTACCACCTTCTAATTTCATCTGTTGAGTAACAGTTTTCACATGTTCTCCCAAAGGCTGAATATTACAGAAGTACAGGTTTGTTAGTATTTACCCAATATAGATAATCAAGAAGCACATTAATTTGCTTAAATAGGCTATATTATAATTCAATTTTACATATTCATCTACCAGACCTTTATTTTCCCCTTAATGTGTGACAGAATTTGTTAAAAATGAATCATTCACAGAATAAATCATTCATTTATCAGAGAGATACACATGAGTCTTTTCAAGTCTTCTTAAGCAAAATAAATCTCTCAAAAATCTAAAGTAAGAAAGATACTGGCCACTGCTGCTCTTTGATATTCTGAAAGAAAAAAATCATTTTATTATATTTAATATAGTCATTGAAAAGAAATGAGGGGCATTTGCATTTAGAGAAAGTGCTACTTAGAACTTCTTTTTATTTTCCTTTTATCAACAATGCTGGTCAATACTTTATAGCTTTTCTGAGCTTATGCATTCTGATCAAACTTTGGAATATAAAAGATTAAACTTCTCAGTTAATTACATGCCTGGAGGCACATTAACAATGCAAGTGTCAATGCTCTGTTAAAAATTCATTTTGCATTTTTTACACAGTCCTGATAGCAAAACTTTGAAGGCAACAAAGTGGAAAGAGTTATATTCTTACTTTAAAAGATAGCCTAGGAACCTTGAAAAATTGGAACTTCATTATTTCATATTATAAAAAATATCAGAAATAGTATGTAATCAAAATGAATTTTTACATACTTAAAATTTTCATGAGTCATTGAAATTCAGTGAGAAGGAATTGAAAAATCTTTCAGCCCACTTTTCATTTCATTATTGAGATTACTAAAGCCTAGAAAGATTTTTTTTTTTTTTTAGATTTATTCAAGGGTTGAGTGTTAGAAAGAGGGGTCTAGTACTCAGAACTATTCACTCTTAAGCCAGATAGGGTCCCAAGATATTGTTACCTATTAATGCTACAGTAATTTATGTTTTAATATGTTTAAAATACATGCTGCCTTTGACAGGCTGATTTCTGTCCACCTCAAAATGTACATGTTGAAGCTAAACCTCAAATACCTCAGAATGTGACTGTGCTTGAAAATAAGACTTTGAAAGAGGTGATTAAGTTAATGTGAGACCTTTGGGTGGGCCCTAATGCAATCTCACTGGTGTCTTTTTGAGGAGAAAATTTGGACACTTGGAGAAACCTCGGCATGCCTGCACACACAAGAGCAACCATGTGAAGATAGTGATATGTGGGCACCTAGAATCTTAGGAAGGGGGCTTGGAAGAAGCCAAACTTGGTTTGGAATTTTGGCTTCCAAATCATTGAGAAAATAAAAATTTGTTGTTTAAGCCACACAATTTATATTATTTTGTTACAATTGCCCTAGAAAACTAATACACTGCCTAAATTGTACAAAGTTTTGTAAATATTTTGTAATAAAATTCTAAGTAGTATTTTTTTAGGTTTAACCTCACCAAGAGACTCTGAATTATCATCAAGACATTAAAACTACTATGAAAAGATTTTCTTATCTAAGAAAAGGAGGAGTATTTTCCAATTTACTTAGAAGAATGTTCTATAATGAATAGCTAACAAAATAAAACTTAATTTGGTGTGTTGGGCAGAATTGATAAAATTTGAAAATTATAGATTAAGTTGTATATGCATCATAATTGATTGCATGACAAAAATACAAATTATCACAAAGATGAAAATAACTTGTTAAATTTCACCTATTTTATATCTGACAATTGTAGACAATATCAAGAATGTGTAATTTATCTATTTCTAACTTAGAAACACAAATGTGTAGTTTTCATATTTCTAATTATCATGATGCCTATGAGCACATTAACTAAGTTTCATATTTTCCAAAGTAAATTTATTAAGGAGTTTGACAATTTTATGTTCATAAAACTTCAAAGGAAGTGAAAGAAAATTTAAATTTTTGGAAAAACAGAAACCTAGAATTATTTTAGCCCCTAATTGGCAGTATAATCATGTACACATTGCTTACTTCCTCTGATATTCAAATGCTGTGTATTTAAAAGACAGGATTATTCTATTTTGTTTTGGTTTATTTCTCTCCTAAATTTTTTTCTATACTGAAGATAATTGCTTCATTTGAAAAAGTTGATATGTGGTTGCATATAAAAATAAATACCCATCCGTCCACCTTGAGAAAGAGAATCAGGATAAGAAAGCAGACTTTTAAAGTTTTATAATCTTCTTAAAAATCAGAAAGAAGAAGAGTAAGAAATCTGCAGATGTTGAATTCTTTGAGACCTCTGCACCAGTAATTCTCTCAGGAAGGTTCCCTGGCTTCTCCCCATGACAGTCATAACACACCACAGCTCTGTCTCCTGACTGCTGCTCACCAAACAGAACCATGTTTTGCACATTTTTTTTTCTTTCCTACAGATTCCTACAGATGTGACAGAGCAAATGAGGGCAGAGAATAAAACAGGTGCTGGAGAGAGAGAAAACAAAAGGTAAATGTTTTCCTAAGCAGTTGTTCTTCAGACACCAAATTTCCTCAGCTAGCATTTTCCTTATTGAAAATAATCAGAGTTATAAATAGATGTTGATATAGCACCAAGAGAATAGAAAGAGAAAATAGATGCTTTAGTGTGCATGTAATCTGAAACAACAAAAACGTTGGACTAAGAGGCTGGTGCAAAGTAACTTAAGAACCATGAGCCCCTTGATCAATAGGAGCCAGAATTGAATATGGGTAAACTAAGAGGTGATGAAATCACTCTAGAACATTTGTTGAGGACACAGAGGCGCCATACATTTATGCTAGCTTCTGGAGATTAGAAAAATGAAGGAAAGCCACAATCATATAAGGGAAAATCAGAGGTAACAAGTGTTATGACCGAGATACACACAGCGTGTGGTGGAAGGAAGTTAAGAAGTGTCTAATCCAGCATGGGAGCAGTATGAGTTTGCAAGTTTGCAATACCATTGGCTTCTGTGCTGAGGCTGGGAGCATATGCATGGGGCATCCGAAAAAGGAAAAAATGAAGGTGAAGCAGAATCGTATGAAGAAAATCATAGCACAGAAGAATGACTGCCAGGAAAGTTTGATGCTAAGGTTGATATTTCTGTCCTCTAAGGTCCCTTCCAGAAGTACAAGCTATGCAGAGCATGTATTTAACACAAACAACAACACAAACCCCAGAAGTACTTTGTTCAAGAATTTTTTGGATAGAAGAACAGGGTGGAAGTATTATTAAAGCTTTTTTTCCCCCACTCAGGTGTTTAAAAATGTATCTATTTTCCAGCTTTGGGGTCTTTCCAGGGTAAGCAATTAGGATGTGCTAAACCTTATTCTATGTTCTCTCTTCAACTCCAACCACTATATAATGTGATAAAATTAACTTCAAATAAATGCTGGAAGACAGAAATTCCCCAGTATTCTCTGATATTCCTACCCTCTGCCTTCCCCACGCAATAGCACCTTGATGCTTATGTTTTGCCACTATTAATTCCAGATATGACCAGTTCATGCTATACCTGTGAACACAAAGACAATATCATTTTGTAGTTCTGTGGAGTATACTACAGCTTTTCCTGGACATACAATGTCTTATGTCCTAATATAACTATTGTAAATTGAAAAATCTCACAAATCAAAAATACATTTAATGCACCTAACCTTCACAGGATAAATAGCTAGCCTGTCTTACCTAAAAACTGCTCAGAGCCAACAGTTAGACAAATAATCTAATACAAAGCCTAGTTCATGATAACAGTATGAAAATCTCATGTACTTAGTGAATTCTGTTCTGAAGAGAATGGTTTATTGCATGCACACTTCCAAATCTCCACAGAGTTAGAGAAATAATCATTAAAATTATAGTAAATCATGATAGTCTGTTTTGCAGGTAAAGGCAGAAGAACATTATATACATCTCCACCATTTATGTCGAGGAGTCTATGACTGAGCACAAGGACTGGACCATCTAAAAGGGAGCAGTCCGGGTATGGAGCCACATGCCTGTACTCCCAGCCTCTTGGATGGCTGAGGCAGGAGAATCATGAGTTGAAAGCCAGCCTCAGCAACAGTGAGGCTCTAAGCTATTCAGGGAGACCCTATCCCTAACTAAAATACAAAAAAGGGCTTGGTATGTTGCTTAGTGGTTGAGTGCCCTGAGTTCCATCCTGGTACCCCCAAATAAATAACTAAATAAAAGGGAGCAGAATATTGAGTCAAGTGCATGCTGGGATCAATGCTGCCTCAGTCCCATGTTCTTCTGCCACCTTCTCACTCTTTTTCAGGACAGATGCCTGGCCTGGAGAGCACTCTTTCCTCTATGCTAGTCCCCCAATCTTCTGTTCACATTTTTGCAGTTTCAATGTACTGGTGTCAACTCTTTTCCAAAATAATAATATTTGTCTTGACTTTTCTAAGAAAAATCACTTCAACATGACTTTTGTGGCAGCATATTGTTATAATTTCTGTATTTTATTAATACTGTTATTAATCTCTTTTATGCCTAATTTGTAGATTAACTAACATAGATAAACCTTATAGGAAATATATATATATATATATATATATATATATATATATATATATATATATATATATATAAATATAATTGTACAAATCTATCTATCTATCTATATATCTACTATATACAAAGAGAGAAAGAAAGAGAGAGAAAGAATATTCAGTATCATCCAGTTTCAGATATCCACTGAATAAGGAAGAGACTATTATAATAATATAGAGAATTCATTGTCTGTAACAAATAAGAAGTGTAACTCCAAAGTTCTCCAGCTGAGAAAACACATATTTTAACAAAGCATCTATCCTGATATACTTGGTGGATAGCTGTCCTGTTCAGATTCTCAGCAGGATGAAGGAACAGAGAGATTACATTGTTCTTGCCTGTGCTTGTGCATAATTAATATCAATGATTATTTATTTCACACAGAAAAATTGTGAAAGACAAACTTAATAGATATAGGAAAAGTACTCTTTTTCTCTGTGGCATGGATAAGAGGGAGGAGGTAAGAAGAGTTGGTAGGGCAGAGTAGTTATCTTTTAAATTATTAGATAATTGTCTTCCTCTTCAACTTGTTCAGTCAAGTCTCTTCACAAAAGTTCCCCTGAAATCAAAGCCCTAAGGTAGGTTTCAATTCCAATTCCTCTAAGAGTACTCAAACTTGATTATGTATAGCACTTTGAACAATTTCTATGTAATGCTAGTAGTTTTCTTAAGTATAATGTGAAACATTAAAATAGTTTTTCATTCTTAACTTAATTCAGATATTTGACCACTTAAATTTGGCTATATACTGAGCATCTTGAAAAGAAAAAAATTATATAGCAATAAAGGAAGTATTAATTTTTGTTTAAAATTCATAATGCTAATGTTTGAATATTGATATTTATATGAACGGTAAAATGAGGATTACTTTAAAGATAGAGAAAGACTTGATGAATTTAATGTGAAAACTATATAATGGTCCATATCTTGCAGGTATGTTTTCTTAGTCCTTAGAATTGCTTTCCTTTTCTGAGGTTTATTTTGATTGCTTCTGTTTGCTTAAACAGAACAATAATGTATCATAGAGAGCTTTAGTTGTCCTTGGAACAAGGCTGTTTTCTTGGATATTAACTGCCCTGCTTTACAAGAAAGTACTCCTTAGGTGCACTTTAGAATAACATCGACCTTTTCACAGCAGCAGTATACCACCACCTTCTATTTAATTCATTACCACCTCTTGTCTTTCTCTGATTCCTCTCTTTTAAAATCCTTCTACTCTCTAATTTGAAACCATATCTTTCTGTTTAAGAAACTATTTAAAGGAGTGATCCACATCAACTTTTCAGCAGGTTTGTGACTACCAGTCTTTAAATTTTCTGTTTCTGTTACTTAAAAATAAACCCAGAATGATAAGTTGGACTAGACATCATTTTCAATTGTTTTATCCAATCTTTTTGCTGATGCATCTAAAAGACCTGACAAGAACAATTTTAGAGTAGAAAAAGTTTATTTGGGGGCTCATAGTTTTAGAGCTCTCAGTCTATAGACAGCCAGCTCCATTCCTCAGGGCTGAAGTTGAGGCAGAACATTATGGTGGAAGAGTGTGATGGAGGAAAGAGGCTCCTGTGATGGATGATAAGGAAAGAGAGAGAGAGAGAGAGAGAGAGAGAGAGAGAGAGAGAGAGAGAACTCCACTCACCAGACACAAAATTATACTCCAAAGGCACAACCACCATGACTCATTTCCTGCAGCCACACACAACCTGCCTTTAGTTACCACTCAGTTAATCCACACTAGGGTATTAATTCACTGATTGGAATAAGGCTGTCATAACCCAATCATTTTACCTCTGAATGTTCTTCCAATATCTCACACATGAGCTTTTGGAGGACACATAATAGGTAAACCATAACACCAAAGTAAACATAAGCTTCTTAATTTTCAAGAAATCTAAAATCATTTTTTTCACATATTTCATAGCGACAAAATTCAACTCATGCTTACACAGCTCATTATTTTTGAGCTATTATGTTATTGTTTCTAAAATTATCTCACAATGAAATGGTGCAAATACAGCAGAAGTGTGTATGTCTCTTATAAGGCAGTCCACAGTGGTTGTTGGTCAAGCAGATGGTTCAAAATCATGAGTCACATAAGAACTCAGACTGTTTCATCTCACTCGCTCTTCGGCCATAGTGGAAGGGCTCATGTGCATGTATGACTTTGCTCCCACTTCAATTTCTTGTCTCAGCTGCAGCAAAGGAGAGAGAGGAAGTAGAAAGCAAGCAATTGCTACACAAACATCTGTTCAGAGAGTACATACATCTCTGCCTTCTCATTTTATTTGCTATAACAAGAAGCATGCCTCGAAAAACCATAAAAGTCCCAGAAATAGAGACTCTAACATCATAGCTTCCTTCTCAACTTTTAAAGAAAGAGTGAAAGTTTAATTGTGAAAAATTATCAGTCTCTCTTGCAGCTCATCATTGAATGTGGCCCTGTAGTTACAGGGTTAACAAATAAATAGCAATAAAAGGGAAAAACCAAGTATATTTGTAAGCTAAGAAACTAGATTTTGATGATTATTTTATGGTGGCAGTTTTCAACCTGTCAATGTTTCATAAATTACTATGTTATTAAATAATGGAAAATATTTATTATTTTGTATAATTATCTGAAAGTAGTAAAGTAGCTCATACTTTTTAAATTAAACTATTTTTTGCAAGTTATAGCAATTTATCAAAAATATTTAAGAACTTGTTATGGATTTATGGATAATCTTATCCCCCGAGCATGATCAAAAATAGGAAAATGTTGAATGTATTTGTTTTCCTTTATAGAAAGCTTAATTGAGTTCTATGGTTGAAATATAAGTGTCCATCAAATTTTCGTGTGTTGCAGCTTAAATCTGAATGTGATAGTATTAAGAGAAGGGACTTCCCAAATCACAAGAAATCAATTTTAATTGTTTAAAAATCACCCTGACTAAGGAATTTTGTTATAGTAGCAGGGACTGAATAATACATACAGATTAGGATATATCAAAATTCATGAATTAAAAAGATATAATAAAAGGTGCTATGTGAAGGAATAAAGGTGAAGCATGAGTAATTAATGACTATGAATTGCTCAGTGTTTAGTTCCCTTTCTTTGAGTCTCAGGCAGCACAAATCTTCCTCCCCTGGCTCAGCCTTCCTCTTGGTGCCCACAGTGCACTATGCAGGCAACTGGTACTGGATTCACATGTCTTTCAATAAAAAATAAGCAGAGAGCTGTATTTTTTTTTCCTCTTACCATTCTAAAAGCAAGATGTTATTGTAAACCAAGGTGTTGGCTGCAGTGGGTCTTCCTGGAGAAGCTGGGAAACAATGCTTTCCATGCCTCTCTCCTGGCTCCTGCTGACATTAGTTGGTTCACAGCTACATACCTGTGATCCTGAACCCCCTCTTCCTATGGTCTCTGTCCTTTGTCTCTGAACCTCTTTGTCTCCTCTTATAAGAACAGCTTTGAATTTAAATTTAAGGCCCATTCAAATCCAGGATGATCTCATTTTGAAATCTTTATCTTAATACTCTATCTGCAAAAACTCTATTTCCAAATAAGGTCCCATGACAGATAACACATGAATTTGGGCATATTGTATTTTGGGACACTACTCAACCCACTGCAGAGAGGAAGTCTTTTAAAGAGTACAAACCTATCAAGAACACAGCTATCCTCAATTTATTAAACAGTACAAAGAACTCAGAAATGTATAAGTTTTCTGATACAAGTTTCATCAGACCATTTGGATCTCTGTTGAAATTGTCTGAAAACCAGTTTCAACTTTTCACCTCATCTTCCATCCCCTTGGACTATACCTTTAATGCCAATTCATCTTGAACAAAAACAAATAAAACTAACTCTGCCCCCAAAATGAACTTTAGCTAAGAATATATATATATATATACACATATACATGTATATATGTATATACATATATATGTGTGTGTATATATATATCTCAAAGGAAAAAATACATACTTCCAAGGATTTGGGGTAGAATTAGCATATTTCCACATCTATTTTACCATTTATTTCTAAGTTGAATCCACTGGGTACTTTTGCCTCATGATTTCCCTCTAACAAGTTTTGCTAAAATCAGCAGTCTCTTAAATTTCTCAAATCATGGATGACTTTAAATTCACTTGATACTTCTGTGATACTTATAATTTCCTTCTCTGGTCTTTTTCTTTCTTTGGCTACTGGGAAATCATGCTCTGCTTTCTTTGTGACTCTTTTAAGGGCTTCTTTCTTTTTTCTTCTTAACTTAGCTTTTACTAACAGTTCATTGTACTCAGCTTTTCTCAAACTCCATTTATATCCAAGACTTCCACAGTCCAAACTTTTATTCCAAGATTCAGATCTACTTTTTTATCTTTCCCTGGATATATTCCAAGCAGCTGAAAAACAGCATATTACAAACTATACTAATAACTGTCTATTATCCAATTCTCCTTTTGGATTTTTTTGGAGTTAATGTGTATTGTGCAAACACACAAAAATTAAGTATTTCTTCTCTTTACATATTTATATATTTATATCTTCATATTTCCATACCTATACCTATATTTGTGTATTTTTTACTTATATTTATTACAAGAATTTTACTTTACTCAACTGTGGGAGCCCCTTACACATTCTATGTGAGACCATCTATGGTTTCAGTTTCTGGTGCAGAAGACCAATGCCTGAAGGTCAGCCATCAGCAAAGGGAGACACAGAATCAGTGAACTAGACAAACACCAGCAAAGATCTGTGAGTCTGAGATGAAAACCAGGAGAATGAACTCGAACACATTTTGTGAACTGTCATCTACATGTCAACAATTTGAGGATGGGGAGCCTGATTGAGAAACCTTTGTTCTTAAATGGAACACACCATAGGAGTTACAGCAGCTACTGGAGTGATGAGGGCCAATCCTAAACCACCATGTGAGTCAGAAGATAGATATCCATGTGTGTGAACTGTCACAACAGGCCATGCCCACTGCAAACATTTTGAGCACAGAAAGAATATATCAGTAGCTTCATTTATTCTTTAAAATTCTGTGCAACATTTCTCTCATACTTCATGCAAATATGGAAGTTGTCACGGAAGGAAGCTTTGAGAAGTATATCCATTTTAGCTAAATTGACAAGAAACATATCTATTGCAAGAGTATCAGTGTACTTCAGAAGACTAGAAGTTCCCTTCGACTTTTGCTAACTCCCTGCTTTTATATTCAAATTCAGTATATCCCATCCATCCATCTTACTAAATGCCTATCATTTAGCACTATGATGAATCATCACCCACAATTCTTTCTCTATAGTTCATGTTCTATTTGCAGTTTATCCTACTGATAGAAAATGGTCTCCATTTCTTCTTCTTCTACTACTACTTCTTATTCTAACAAAGCTTCATTATTTGTTCAGAGATTGATCTTCCTTAAAAAAATCTAATTGTATTTATATATACTTAAAACTCTTCATGATTTGCAGTGTCTGGATAAATTCTAAATCTGATACTACTGATTCTTACATTTTTAGTCTTTGTTCATCCATGCAACACTCTTTCCTTCTACCAAATTCACCAAAAGATAGAAATAAATTAATCATTTTGTGCTGGTTGTATTTTTATTATACTTATTATTTTAGATGTAGGTTAAGATTTTGTTGTTAATACTGAAAGACATTATCAAAGGCTAGCCAGACTTCAAAAGGATGGATTAATCCTAAAAAAGTCCCTTGAAGCTGACCCTTCATTTTGAGTATGCATGAAATCTTACTGCTTAATAAGCTACATACTCTTTATAATTTAAAAGAGCTGAAAGATTGTTTGAAAGACACCTTTGAATTCCCTGAAAATCGTTATCGACTGTGAAATATTTAGCTTCAACAAGATTGAGAAGAGTACCATGCTCTGTAGGAGAGAGGATGATTTGAAATACAGAGAGAAAATAACAAATGTGGAGTTAGAACTCCCTCTGGAATTCAGACCTAAGAAATTATAGTTTGTTTCATTGTAACCTGCCTATATTATAATACTTATTAATGTTCATTTATTTTTCAATGACTTTTTACATACAGTCATGCACAGCATAACAAAGTTTTGGTCAAAAAGGGACCGCAAATGCCAAAGTGGTCCCTTAAAATTAAAATTATAGCCTAAGCTGTACTAGACTATACCACCTGAGTTTGTGTGGCTGCACACTATGATGTTCACATAAGAAAGGAAGTGCCTAAGAATGCATTTCTGCAAGTATGTCCCTGTCATTAAGTGATGCATAACAATACGTCACAAACAACTTTAATTTGTAAGGAAATGTTGTTGGATCCCCCCCCAAAATTTTCCTGGCTTATTTACACTTGTATGGCTATAGTGAAGAGATAAGGTCTTTTATTTTATAAGAATCTTTGATAGGGGCTGCGGTTGTGGCTCAGTGGTAGAGTGCTTGCCTAACATGTGTGACACACTAGGTTGGATTCTCAGCACCACATATAAATAAATAAAGGTCCATCAACAACTAATAAAATATTTAAATAAAGAAAAAAAATCTTTAAAATAAAAAAAAAAGAATCTTTGACAACTATCTATGATCTACAATCAAAATTCTGGAGTTAAATAGCTGATCTGGTACATAGTTATATAAATTGTTCCTACAATCCCAGTAGCTATGAGCTTGGGTCCTTCCCTGCTACAATGACTACAAGGTTATAATGTGGATTACACTGACCACTGGAATATCAGTCCATATGACTTCAGTGGAGATTTCTAAATGCTTATCTATGAAGATTATCTTGGAACCTGAGTGCCATGTTAAGATGCCCAAGCCAGCCTATGGGGCCCACCTTCTGAATTTGCTTAGGAATTAGTATCTTCATCTCAAATAGGAAACATTATATTAAAATTCAAACATTCCTTTGAATTTAACAATAATGTTTTGATGATTTGAGCTAGTTTTGGCCCCTATTATCTTATCTTCTTTGGTTCTATGGATCCTAACTTGTAAGTTTATGTTCACGTGTTAATAGCCTATGGCCAACAGGGGAAAGATTCATTAGAATTTAAATGGAAAAATATTAAGATGATCTAAGTTGTGGGATCTCCACTACAGAACAATAATCAAATAACATAAGCTGGACATTGTTGATATTTGAATATTAAATTGGCAGAAGAAGCCTATTATTAGTTTCATTTTTAACTTGTCATGATTTTATAACTTCTTAGATGAAATATAACACTGCATCTACCTATATTCCAATTAAAAGACTTCATTTATGTGCATATTACCAGCATTAATATGTGAGGTAATTAGGAGCATAAGTGAATTTTGAAAAGGATAAAAAGCTTTATAGTTTGAAAATACAAGTTTAATCATACTCTTACTTATTTGAAGTTAGAAAAACATTATTTTAATTTAAAATAAAGATTTCCCATTGAATGCTAAGTGATTGACATTATGTAAATTGGATATAGACTATTATAATAATGTTTCACACAGGTGTACTATATTTTAAAACTACCATCATAATAATTTGCTCAATTCATATTCGATGAGCATTGAAAACTGTATTGTGAGCTTGCCATGCTTCAAGATTTATCACTAAAAGGCTGTCTTTAAAGCAATTCTGATTTGCAGATTAATTCTAATGAAAGCACCCTTATGAAGTTATTATTATCTGTGCACTTTATATACTTTGCATAATGATTTTATAAAAATAGTAACATTTTTAAGAATCATCATCAGACATGCATTCTGACTGCTAAAGAATGAGTTAAACAAACAGAAGAGTCAATCATATTTGTTTGGAATAGACCTAGAATTAGTTACAGATGAAATGCACTTATTTATAGTTGAGGTGGAGATTTTTCTAGGAGAATAATACTCCTGATAATAATGAAAATATTTATTGAAATCTTACTACATGTTATAGGCACCATAATAAAGAAAACTAAATCTGGATTTGTTTAGTATTTTTCAAGTTACTTGAAACTTGTTTATGACTTTTTCCATTAATTATTCATATCAATGCTATCAATTTAGCATTTGATGATAGGTGGTTAGATACTCTTGTTTTGTTTCTGGGGAATATTTTAATTTTCTTCGGATGAGACATATATACTTTATATTATTGTAATTTATCAATTAATTATAGACACTAATGTATTAAATAGACACTATTAGAATGATTTTTTTGAAAATGAGTCATTTTTAACATTTCATTTTACTTTATTGTGTGACTTAAAAATAGATATAACTGAATAACTGAATATCTTAAAAGACTTATGAGAATCATCAACATATTGAAAGACTCCTATAAAATTTCACTTGCTTTCTTCTCAACAATCTGAATTTAAATAAGCACAGACTTTAAGACAAAGCAAAACTAAAATAAGTAAGTAAATTAGAGAAAAGTTTTTCAAAGTCATTTTATGGTTGAGATCCTTTTTCTATCATTTTAATTATTTTTATTTATTTATTTGGTGCATTACTGTGGATGGAAGGGCCTTGCACATGTGGGGTAAGCACTTGACCACCAGGCTACAGATTCAGGTCAATATATATATCTTAGCTTTCATCCTGTAGAGAATTTAAATTATAAGAAATCTGTTAGTTTTTTATTAAATGTTAGTTTTCCACTAACAGATCCCAATAAGTACTGATTTCTCAAAGAGAAATGAATATCCAAGCTTTGTCCTTTGACATACAGTAGCAGCTATAGTTTTCGTAAGTAGAAACAATTTCTCCCTTTGTCTTAGATGTGGGGCTGCCATGGTAGGAGGGATTGGCCTGTACTCGGGTTTATTTTTTAATTGCATAAGCCTTTGTTAGTAGTATCTGCAAGGAGAGCACCCTTGACTCCTGGTAACTTCTCTTCAACCATGGTTGGCTCATTATATTGCTTTCGTACATAGCTGTTGGCAGAGGCAGACATAACATTTTAACATGCATTGAGTCTGCTTCAAGCATTTTAATTGGTTTAGAACTGTTGGTAGCATCTTTTACTGTATTAATTTATTGCTTCAGTTTCAGTCAACTGAAACCTTTGCCAGATGGTAGTGCAACCACTGCATACAGAACAGGAGATGGAAGGTATTTATATGATGCAAATGTCTCTTTATCATTAAGTATTCATGAACTTTCTCTTAATGATTATATTGAAAAAGTACCACAAAGGTTAAGATTCATGGCTTGTGGAAATTAATAATCTAATTTTGCAAAGTGACAGTTTTGTTTAAAGTGATGGAAGGTGAAGCTTTTGAACAGACACTAAGAAAGTGAATATCTATTCTCAAGTTTTGTTTCACTTGGATTCAATGAAATTCAGAAGTGGCAGCCTAAAAGAAAAAAAAAAAAAAACGCCCCTCATATCATGGAAGAAGAGAGCATATTGTTTGTTTATGCCATAACTTTAGAACATTGCATAATGTGTGTTCATTTTGTTACAGAAAACACACTTGCAGTTGTTATGTAATTGTCAGTCTGTTTCACAATAGCTTTAACCTCAAATTGTTCATATAAAAATAGAAAGTTATTCTTAGGTAGAATGTGACACTTTAAAATCATATACATGCACACACACACACACACACACACACAGAGACAGAGTACCAAAATAACATTAAAGCTATTTTCAATTTCAATCAATCAAAATTTTTTAGCTTTTAGAATATCTTGCTCAAGACTGCACATAAGCAACTTAAATGCAAATTTTATTGGCAGTGCTTAAGGGAAGCAAACTGTGTACTGTTGAATACCTTTCCTGCTGCAAAACATTCTACCAATCATCACAAAGACAAAATATGTATTCAAAATGAGCTATATACATATTTATGAGTTGTACCCAGATGGCCAGGGTCAAAATGCTCCTGACCCAAGCTCTACCTTAGTACTGAAAACATTTATGTATCCATGAGTTTTCATTCTCTAGCAATATGTGTCTTTATGATATGGTCCATTAACTGCACACAGGGCATTGCTGCCTGAAACACTATCTAATGGCAGGACTTTTCTCAAGATATTTGCTTACAGTATTTGTACCTTGCATCAGGGTACAGAGAATTAGCCAGCATCCTCAGCAACAGAAACAAACTTCCAGGGATCCAAGAAAATCAAGGCTATCACTTAAAAGAGTGGGTTATTATTACTTAAAAATAAGAGCATGTTTTAAATATAAATTAGATTTTAATTAAAAGCATAGATTTGTTGATAAGAATTTATGTAACTGATGGAAAAAGAGAAAGAGAGAGTTTGGGTAGGAAGGAGGAGTGAGAAAGAACAAGAGAATATTTATATATCTGTGAGAAGATATTTTATAAAATTCATAATTGTCACAGGGTCATAATTTCAAGCTAAACTTGATCTCTTTGATACAGAGTTCACTTATTCTTGCTCAAGCATGACACATTTTGAAATAAAAATGTTGTCCAGCTTTGTCTTAATACTCAAAAAATCCACACTGATGTGTTAAGCAAAGAATAATACACCCCACTAATGAGTTCATTTTCCTTTTTCACCCATTGGCACTTGCTAACCCTCTACCATTGATGTCATTCTGTATCCTACATGTGCAAACTTCTAAATCTACTGTGTAGATTAAAATATTGAAGCAAAGTTTAAAGCTTTTATAAACTGAAGTGTGTTGTTCTCAATCTTCCTCATTTGTTTAAATTTTGCAAGGTCTTATTGGGATAATTGATAAAAAATTCTAGGCCTGTAATTCACAAAGTCTCTTTCAAAAAAATCTATTTTTAGTATCATTTATTCAGGACCATCTTCACTTTCAGAAGTGTACAGATTAATGGGGATGTTTATCACCAAATATATGTCTATATTTAAATACCACCACAAAAAAGGCACAGAACTCTTCTGTCTTCCCCACCAGTTTCTTATGTTCCCGTCGCTGTCCATGTGCTCCTCAGTTCCAAGCAACTTCGGGCTTAGTATTCACCATCCAATCTTAGTTTGCCTTTTCAGAACTCAATATTAACTAGGAATATTGAGGGTTTTTTTTCTATTTTGGGGCCAGGTTTCTTTTACTCAGCCAAATAGTATTATTTGTTCATGCTTTTAGAAAAAAAAAATCAGTAGTTGACTCTTTTTAACAGCCAACAAATGATATTCCATTTGTAAATGTATTTATTCACCTAAAGATGGACAGTAATTTCTTCCTTCAATATTTTATCATTCTGATTAAAGCTGCTACAATTATCTTTGTATGTGCTTTTAGTTCATTCAGATGAATACTTGAGAATGTGGTTTCCAGGTGACTGCTTAGGTGTCTACTCAACTTTTTAAGGAAAGGTCAATCTATCTTCCAGTGTTTCACTGTTTCACCTTCTCATATCATCTGAGATATCTGGTACTAGTTTTGTTAATGTAGCTATTCCTGGGGGTCTGAAGTCCTATTGCTTTATGGCTTTATTTCCATTTCTCTGGAGACCAATGACAACTGTCCTTCATTAGACATTTATATATTGTCTTTTTCCAAATATTTTATATTCTATGTTTTTATGGTATTATTTTTCATTTAATTTATTTTATGTGTATATCATCTTCATATAGTATATGAGTATATTACTTGTGTGGGGCATAAGTCTTGTAAATATTGACTTATTGTACCCTAGTGCACAATTTATGTTTTCATTAACAGTGTCTTTTGAAGAAAAGAGCTTTAGTAGTAATGGGGTCTGCTGAGACTTGAAATGTGTCCTCCAAACATTCATGTTTCAGAAGCTCCATCCTGGTGTGACAGAGCTGGGAGCAGGAGTGTAATTGTTGAGAGGTGGGGCCTACCTGGAAATTACTGAGTCCTTGCTGGCACTGACCTGGGAAGGAACTGATGGAGTACTTTTGGGAACCTGGGTAGTTCTTAAGAGAGGGTTGTTATAAAAGAGTGTTCCTGACCCAAATCACTCTTCTGATTTTTGTCCTGTCCTGTCATCTCTTGTCTCACGCACACTCCTGACTTGGGGATGCCACCTACAGTAGACCTCACCAGAGCCGAACAGCTAAGGGCACGCCACCAGAATTATGAGCTAAACAAAACCTTTTTTTATTTATATATAAATTTTGTAAGTCTCATTTATTTCAATATAATAACCAAAAAATAGGTTAATACACGTTCCAAGGCATTCTTTTTGTTTTGTTTTATTTTTATTATCCTCATTCTTTCTTAGGATATTGCCTGTGATTTCTTCTCTTCTGAACTTAATTTTTGGCAATGTCCTGAGATCTTGGTCCAGAATCATTGTTTAAAACACAATATTTGTTCAGTTTGCCTATCAACATTTTATGTAAAGTCTATATTTTTTTCTATGAAATGATGTTAGCACATCATTAGAAATTAGTCGGTAGTGTGAGTTCATTCTGGATGCCTTCTTATGAACTATTATATATTTGTCAATCTTTTCACAATTAGCACATAGTAGAACAACAGTAAATTTAGAAAATGTCACAAAATTCTTCAACTATAATAATGTTCAAAAGTATTTTAGCCATCATTTCTACATATGTTTTACAATCAGTTTGTCAACTTCCAGAAAAGTTCTGCTGAGGATTTTGATTGGAAGACAAAGGGAAGAATATCTGTTCCTAGCACAAGCTAGCTCAGAAATTCAATGGAAGCTGAACTGCACCTACTCAGCCCATCCTGGAAATGTCATCAGCTAGGCTCCTCCACCCAAAGCACCTTCTCACTGAGATCTGTCAAAAGCAAATTCTCTCTGGAATTTTCCTAAAACAAATGTCTCTTTAGTCCTGTTTTTAGTCTGAACTCCTTGATGTTTCCTGTTTGTCCTTCTTCTTTTGATTCTATCCATTGTTCTTGTTTTATCATTCTGACCAAGATGAATACTGCAGCCCTGGATATATCACTTCAGTCCGCTTTAGATTATAATCCCGGTGTCATCCATTTTTATGTATCACAAATATAGAAAAGATATCTTCAGTTCTTAAACCCTACTCTGACTCATATATTTTCTAATATTATTTACCATTTAAATATTTTATTTGGGGCATTATAAAATCATTTTTCATGTCCATTCCAAAATATATGTTTATTATAATTTGTTTTTACCTAAATATCATAAGGGAGGAATAGAAGGAATCTGGAAGAAATATCATACTATGTGAAATTTGTGTGCTTAGTTTGGATTCCTCAATGAGTTGAGCTTTTCCTTTGTTCACTCTCTGCCAGCTTCACATTTCCTCTGTTCTGCAAGCCTCAATGTGCTGTCAGTGTTTCATATAAAGTATCAAATATTCATAAACAAAATAACACAGTCTTCACTGAACTCTGACAGCACTAGCAACTGAGATGCACAGTATTTTCAATCACATTTTTTTCTTTCTTTCTTATCCATATTTCCCAAATCAGCACAGAGAAAACCCGATTATCAAAACAGTTACTCCAGCTTATACCTATTACATGACATCCAAATTCTCCCTATAATCAATCCCAGATTTGTGGTTTTTCTGATTGTGAAACAGATACAAAATATCCAGCAAATGTCAAAGCAATCACATTTATATATCAGAGTGACAGTGTATCAATTGAAATTTCCTAACACTAGTGTGGATGAGATCCTTTTTCTCTGCATTATTGACAGCATTTAGTATCCTTGCTACTTTTTTGTTGTTGGTTTTTAAGCTCTTCTGATAGGTACAAAAGGATCTCTCTTTGTTTATGTATGAATATATGTATGCATATCAGTGTTTATTTTAGTGATAGAGATTGACCACAGCATGCTAAGCACATGCTCTACCACTATGCCATGTCCCTGCCTTCTCCCTTTGGTTTTAATTTGATTTTCCTTACTGGGTAGTGATGGTGAGCATCACTTCATATCTTCATTGCCAACCATTAAAGGCAAAATATCTCTGTCTATTGTCTTTCAACTGAATTTTTTGTTTACTACTTTTGAGTTTTTACTTTTAATAATTTTTAATTTTAAAAAATGAACACAATACTTTTATTGTACTGTCAGTGTTTCATATAAAGTATCACAATTTGTCCACTTCTTTCTTTTTCCCTTTTTTTTTTTAAATGTGGTACTGAGGATCAAACCAGTACCTCACACATGCTAAGCTAAAATGTTCTACCACTGAGCTACAATGTCTCCACTCTTAACAAATTTTATAATTCTAGAACTTAGTCCCTTGTTAGATGTGTGTTTTAAAATATTTTTACTCAAACTATACAAGGCTTTCATTTTCTAGATAGTGTGTTTTGTGGAACAAAGTTTTAATGGCATGAGTCTGATGTCATGTATAAAATGTTTTTCAATTCCTAGGTCCAAATTTTTTCATTTTATTTTCTTAATGATTTTTAGAATTTCAGAATTTTCAATCTTTCATATAATTCCATGATTTGTTCTGAATTAAATTTTATAGAATGAGATTCAGAAGCAAGTTCCATTTATTTGCTTCTGGATATCCAGTTTCTCTGACAACATATATGAGTAGGTATTTTTCTGAGTTTTCTATTTTGGACTATTTATATATTCATTTCTATGCCAAAATGCATAATATAAATTACCATAGCTATATAATAATTTCTAAAATAATAATTTCAGGTAAGAAATAATTGACATTTTAACAGAATGTTTATCAAATATTTTGCCCATTTACCCTTAAATTATCCAAAGTGACCTATCAACAGAGAGCAAAAATAAAAATTACAATAAATTTCAAATCTTACATTAATCAATATTATTAGCATAGTTCCAAATAATACCATTGGACAAACCCAAATACACAAGTTTCAAGACAGATTTTATATTTTAATAAGAAGAAAAACACTGACCCATGTACAACCAAATGGAAGAAAATCTTTAGATATTTTATATATTTTTTTATCAGTCTCTTTTATCCTGTCTTAATAATATTTATTTCAAAAAAAAGAGCCAAGTGATCCGATATTTGTAAAATATTAATACAAATTTCCTCACTCACATGGTAATGCCTCTCATTGAAAATGAATATTGATTTCCCCACAAAACTTTTTCCTTTATAAGAATACAGTACCTACCCTGTTATTTACCAAAATGTCTAATACTCCCATTAAATAACACTTATTGCTTTCCAGGAATCACACACAAGTTTACTGTTTTTATTGCTCCAAGAGTTCATTAAATATTATCCCACACTTTCTGATTATATAATTTGTATATTATAACTTAATAATTCAGTGTGTATATATATAATAATGTGTTTATATATGTATATATATGTGTGTGTGTGTGTGTGTATATATATATATATATATAATACTCTTTTGGTCAATATTTGGAATTCCGTTTAATAGTGTTCAATTTCATAAAAGAGATGTAGTTGAATTTTTACAGAAGAAACTTTCCAGTAATTTTTTGTTGCAATCAGATCATAAATATACTGCATGACAATTTATTTTCTTCAGAAAATATGGCACACTTTTGCAAAACCATTTGTGTCTACCTGCTTCCATTATTAGATCAAAAACTCCCAGTGGGCTTGGGCTGTAGCTCTGTGGTGAAGCGTTCTTTCCTCGCAAGGCACTAGGTTGGATCCTCAGAACCACATAAAATAAATAAATAAATAAATATATGTGTCCATATACAACTAAATAATATTTTTTTTAAAAAGTAAGTTAAAAAAAAAAAAACTTCTCAGTGCCACTAGCTATGCTTTATTGTATTTTAATATCCAATGCCTAGCTTGGGTAGAACATTCAATAAATATTTACTGAATAAAGTAAGAACAGACAGGAAGGAGAGAAAAAAGAATTTGATTCATTCTATATGTTGTTGACTATTAAAAATACTGCTCCTTTATGATTGTCAACTGAATTAGATTTATCAAACTAAAATACTAGAGATCAAATTAATATTCATTAATTTGCATAGCACAAATGTACTTTATATGTAACATCAAAGGCAATGACTCATTTCAAGTGGTACTTTAAAGATAAAACATCCATGAAATCTTTATAAAACTCATACCTTTTAATCCCCACGCATCTAAACCACATTACATAGGATTCCTTGGTTAGTCTCCTGACAGTTTATGAACAATTGTTCTCTTCTCACATGTCATTATGGAATGCCTTGCCAATTCCTTAGGGCACTGACCTACAATGTGTAACACCATTCAAGGGTATTCCATCAATCCCAACCATTCATTTTGTACTCACCAATAGAATGACGTTAATAGCTGTAGGCTTCCATTCAGAGGGGTTAATGTTCTCTGTTACTACCAAAATACTGAATGTATGCTGTTTCCTTTGTTCACATAGTGCTTCTCTTAGGTATGTGGTCACTTATTAATCTACAGCATATTATTCTGATAACAATGACATTTCCTTATACTTCTACTTGAAAGACCTTCTTTTCAGGAAAAACAGCATGTTTAGCAACATATATATCTGTTAAATATATTCCTTAAACACATTTGTCTCTTTCTTTTCTATTTATATTTTTTTAATACTATCTTCTGCCACTGTGTTCCATTTAGGATGGGAACTATTTATCCCCAAAGAATTGAGTTATAATTAGGAAATGATGCAATTAACACTATATTTTATTTTAGCATCTTTGTTACAGCTGAATTGGTAGCATCCATCAGAGGGATTCATATTCTAATATCAAAATGATTGTAAATTGTTGACAAAAGCACAGTCATTAGTAAAAACCATATTTTTCTACTTATGTTCTTTATTCTGATTCTAGCAGTTACTTAAAATGAGATTACATAAAAAAGGTATTTCTTAGTTCATTCTTTTATTGTTGCCCCTAATAATAATCTTCATTTTGTTCTTATGACAAAAAGTCTTTCGAGGTCAAGGAAAAATATACACTTTTTATAAGATTCATAAGATTTTTTTAAAATACAACTCCAGTGAGAAGGAGAATACTTTTAAGAGCATGTTTACTAAGAAGAAAATTGTAGTAAAACAAAGTATTTCAGACCTACTTTTTAAACTATTGCAATTATAAAGTATAAAGAATATAAACACACACATACACCTCACACACCAGCTCACTGTATAAACTTATAAGCAACATAGATCTTTAAAAAAAAAGGACATTAGAGTCCATGCGAGTCCAGGGCACCTACAAGAAAGCACTACAGGTGCATTTTCTTTTAACACATCCTATGATATTTTTAGCTGAAGTAATTAATGCCTAAGATGAGAAAGACATTTGCTTTTGATATAGTTTAGTTGAAATGAACTCTATTTCCCCAGTGATGAAATGGTGAGCCTCATTCTTCTCCCTCTACCTGTGTCCTTCCTCTAACGCCAATGCCTTCCTCTTACAGGGCCCTTTCTTCTAGTAATGAAGGTACCACACCCACCAGGAAAGACACAAGCATGCAACTCTGGAGAATATATTTTCCTAAATACATTTGGTTGAATGATAGTCAAAAATAACTGCTTGGTAGAGCCACAAACATATTTCACATTTCAGTTCATCAGAAACAGAGAAATACAACAATATAATTTCCTAATTTTGTTTATTGAACACATTTGTTATCCCCATGAATTTTCTCTAATGATCTGAAATAAATTCACATACTAGCAGTTCTCTAATAGGAAATTATTTACTTATCCATAGCAAAAACTTTTCATATTGTTATATACCTTAGAATTTAATTTTCCTTTTTTCCCACTATATTACTTTACCCAACCTTAAACCATATTCCCTTAAAAGAATACATAGCTTCACCAGTGGATTAACTGATGAGGTTAATTGGAACAAATTTCCATATGATCATTCTTGAACCTGATTCTCAACAGATAACACAGCTCCAGACATTAGCCTACTATATGTGATATTTAAAGCCACAGACTGAGATTAAGTAGGCTGGTGAGTTGAATAATTTGTGTTGAATATATTACCAAGATATTGAAAAGCTGTTCAAATTCACTTGTTTCAGAATATTAGCTTTTTCTATATATACTTTATTATTCACTCCTTTCACCTGTTATATTACCTACTTATGTTCAAGAAAAAAGCTTTTTGCTATTTTAATAGTGCTTTTCTATGAAATCTGGGTATAAGAAGAGATCTCATGTATTTTGTTTACTCTTTATAAATACTAGTTTTCCATTTTTTTGATCAGACTAATTTTTATGATTTATTATATTATGTCATTTCAGGGTTTATTTCTGTTTGAGTTGTTTGCTTTGCAAGATAGAGAAAAATTCACATTGCCTCTGAAGTTATTCTTCATAATGCTTCCACCTATCTTCACAATCAAATCACTCATAGACATCTGACATTTAACATTTTTTTCTATTAAGATCATGATACAGAAGTAAAAATATCTCTGTTAAATAACAATATTTTTAAAAGTTGGACATATATAGAAATAATAGTTGTTTCAATAAGTCGATATGTGAAAAGTTTTATGATTGGATTTAAATTTTAAAACTTAGGTAAGTGTTTTAAAAGATCTAATTCATTTAACTTAATTACATTATTTTGTATAAAACCTCTATTATAGTCATAGCTTGGGTCTGGGTCTCTTGCATGGAACCTCTGATGTTGTTCTTCAGGGGATGGCTAATTAATTCCTTATAAAGAAATTTGGTGGACACGATTTCTTTACAGAGGTTGGGGATTACAGCTGTAGTCTTGACGATGACATCCAAGTTTGTTTTTACAAAGATGTCCAGGGGCAGTAGAACCCTGGACTGAGCTGTAACAGCTCTCAGTACGGGCCATCAGCAACTTTGGAAGCACAAGAGCCAAGACAATCCCAGTGTTCCTAGGTGCAGAGACAAGACACACCAATAAAGAGCCATAGTTGGCTGTCATCTTGCAAGGGACAGTGTCAGACCTTCCAATCTTGTTTTCACAGTCAGCTTTCTCCATGGAGACAATGGAGAGTCTACGAAGGATGATGGCCCTTTGATGGGCATGGTTGCCTGCTTGGAGCTCTTATCCATACTGGTGTAATCACCATAGTCCCTGGGGGCAAAAATGCCTTTTTCCAGGGCTGCTGAAGATAATAATAGCTGGCATTATGTTCCAAACTTCATCCTTGAAGGATGCCCCAGCAATGATCCAGATTGGTTAATGGGAAGGGAAATGAAATAGATTCCCTCCAGGGACTGGGTCTTCATGCCTTTGACTGTTGACTGCTGGGAGCCATTAGCCAAGTAGGTATGACAATTTCCTTGCCAGCGTACCCCATGTTGCTGACATTTTGCAGTGACATTGAATGTAGGTGACCTTGCTCAAGGACCAGGGCGTATTAGGGTGTTCCCGGTTTAAGATAATCGGGTTTAGGGCGTTCCCAGTTTAGGTTCCAGGTTTAAGGTTTAAGATTATTCCTGCTGGGAATAGGGCGTATCCTGCTGCCTGAGTTCCCCTTGAGTTCTCACGGGATTCAGACAGTATATTTTGGGAGATAGAAGCCCAGTGGAGGTGATTTTGGGCAGAGAATGTGGATTTCCCCAGAACGTGTTTGTAGACAGCTGGTGTGAGTTTGGGAATAAAGAGTTGCTGTTTGAATCTACAAGCTGTGTGGTGGCTCGTGATTGTGTGCCCAGCCAGACTGCGGCATTTGTGCCCAGCCAGACTGCGGCAGTTGACCAGAGCTCAGTATTCCTGGCCGGCCCTCTAACTCTCTGGTGTCAACTCCAGCTCAAAGCACAAAGCTTTAGCTGTGGTCGTCCCTGCCAAACTCTCCTTGGAAGATGCTGGAATTGCCCCCCCCCCCACACACACACACATTTGCTACATCAACATCATCTACCATGAGTGCTCTCTCAAAATAGCTCTGATAAGATTTTGTTGTTACTATTGCTGTTTTTTTTTTTCCTTTACCATTTTAGTTCAGTTTGACAAAAGTTAGAAAGCGATAAAAATCATGTCCTCTAGCTTACTAACATAAAACACATGGTAGGATTGAGACAAAAAAAAAAAAAAAAGGACAGAGAAGGTAAAAACATGAAATAATATAAAGTTTATAGGTCTCTAAATTTTACTAAAATTATAAATCATGGATCTAAGCATATTCACAATATCAAACACATTACATTGTATCATAAACTAATTGATTCAAATAAGTAATAAAAAGAAATCCTAACACACCAAAAGAATAAGATAATTTGGACCAACCCCAGCCCTACACACAGAGGAGGCAGAGGAGATCGACCCCAGCCCTATTCACAGAGGAGGAGACCGACCATGCAGGTGAAGAGGAGGAGGCAGCGCTGCTACTCCCATCTCCCAAGCATTGCTGTCCCAGCCCACTTCCACCTAGAGACAACAGCTAAGACTGGGAAGACCATAATAAGGTCCCCTAAGGCCTGTTTACACCAGAGGTGAGGTATTGCTAGCTTTCTGGGTCAGTACAAGATTACAGGTTAGAAACTGTAATACCTCAGATCCATACTGCTAGAGAGAAAGACAAATAGACAACATGGAAAAAGAAGGGGAAAAATGCCCAAAATAAACGAAAATGCTACAATAATAGAATCCATTGACATCACAGCAGATGAAATGTCAGAGAATGAGTTTAGAACCTACATAATTAACATGATCTGCAAAGCACAGGATAATACAAGAGAGCAATTACAGGCAACAATGGATCACTCCAACAAAGAGATTAGTGAGCAATACAGGTGACAAAAGATTACTTCAAGAAAGAGATAGAGACTCTAGAAAAAAAAAAGAGAAATCCTGGAAATGAAGGAAACCATGTAAAAATTTTAATAGAAAGCATCACCAACAGACTAGATCACTTGGAACACAGAACCTCCGGTAATGAAGACAAAATATATGATCTAGAGAATAAAGTTGATCACACAATGAACATGGTAAGAAACCATGAACAGAATATCCAAGAATTATGGCATAACATGAAAAGGCCAAATCTAAGAATTATTGTGATAGGTGAAAACACAGAGTTTCAAACCAAAGGAATGCACAATCTCTTCAATGAAATAATATCAGAAAATTTCCCAAACATAAAGAATGAATTGGAAAATAAAATACAGGAGGCTTACAGAACACCAAATGGAAAAAACTACAATAGTTACATACCAAGGCTCATTATTATGAAAATAACTAACATAGAGAATGAAAATTAAAATTTAAAAGCCACAAGAGAAAAGTTTCAAATTACATACAGGGGAAAACTAATTCAGAACTCAGCATATTTCTCAACCTAGACCCTCAAAACTAGAAGATCCTGGAAGAACATTCTGAAAGAAAATGGATTTCAACCAAGAATTTTATATCCAGCAAAACTGAGCTTCAGATTTGATGTTGAAATAAAAACCTCCCATGATAAAAGTCAAAAGAATTTGCAATGAGAAAGTCTACACTACAGAATATTTTCAGCAAAATATTCCATGAGGTAAAAATGAAAAACAACAATGAAAATCAGCAAAGGGAGCAACTACACTAAAGGATAGGTCTATCAAAGGAGAAACCAAGTCAAGTTGAAAACCAAAAATGAGCCAAAATGACCTGGATAACAAACTATATTTCAATAATAACCCTAAATGTTAATGGATTAAACTCACCAATTAAAGGACATAGACTGGCAAAATGAATTTGAAAAAAAGAAACAACAATATGCTGCCTTCAAGAGACTCATCTCATAGGAAAAGACATCCACAGACTGAAGGTAAAAGAATAGGATAAAAAACATACCACTCACATGGACCATGTAAACAAGTAGGGGGTCCATCCTCATATCAGATGAAGTGGACTTCAATCCAAAGATAGTCAGAGGGATAGAGAAGATCATTTTACTGTGTAAAGGAATCATACATCAGCAAGACATAACAATCATAAATATCTATGCCCCAAATAATGGGGCAACAACATATGCTTTTGAACATAAGAAAGCAAAAGGAAGTAGGCAACTAATTTTTGTAACAAATTAAAAAACTAAAAAAATTTAAAAGCAAAGTAACCACAATTTCATTATTTGTAATCTTTGTTTATGAAAAAATAAATAAATTTATGAAGCCTTTTCATATATCTATATCTGTGCTATGAAATAAATGAAAAGTGCTTCACCTGTGTTATTCTTAATTATTCTTCTTCTTAAAGTCCTGATGAAAAATAAGATGCAACTTTATATGTTTCTAAGAATTTTGAGATTTGTAATGGAAGTAAGACCAAAAAATTAATTTCTAACAAAACTTTTTAACATACATGGCTATTACCTAAGAAGTAATTCTCCTAATCATGTGGTTTTAAAAGCAAGTGGTATTTACGGAAGAGTAAATTTGGCTACCATGTAACAAAACCAGTGTTTTACTTTTCAAGAAAATAATATTTACGCACATGACATTTTAATTTTATTGCTTCCATAGTTTGTAACAAGATTTCCTTATTTATCATCCTTCCATAATAATACACAATTTTTTAGTATGGAGACATTTTAAATTAAAATCATACTTTATTAAATATATTGAATAAATATGTGTGAATTTTAGTTTATTCTTAAATGAAACAACAACCTGGAAAGAATTGTTTTTAAAAATAACTCTTACTAGGCTAAAATCAAATGGCTGGACAATAAATGAACATATTAATGGACTCAGATAACTTGTGAAATTTCTTGGGTTAAATAATTGATATCTCTTGGTAAGTTTTATTCATGTATTTTAAATAATAACGCTTGAGACAAGAGCAATTTAATGGTAAAAAAATCTTTCATGATTTAAATTGTCTGTGTTATTTTCTTTATATTTAAAACTTTTTAAAAATATATTTTATTAGTTGATGATATTTATTTATTTATTTATTTATGTGCAGTGCTGAGGTTTGAACCCAGTGCCTCACACATACAGTGCCTCACACTGAGCCACAACCCCAGCCCTTATTTTCTTTATTTTGTAACAATTTTCTATGACTTAATCTCTCTTTAGTGAATATTAAGATGATATTTAAATAACATTCAGACACTAAAAATTGAAAAAAAAAATATTCCTGAGTATGTAAGTCAATTGTAAGTATGAAAGTCTTATCCTTATATTAAAAACAACTAGAATAAACACAAGAATGATTATGAATGGTAAATGTCCAAATAATGTATAATGAAGTCATATAGATTCTTTTATTTGTTTATTTTTTCTATAGTAGTAGGAATTAATCTAATATCTAAGGAATCCTAGGCAGGCACTGGACAACTGAGCTAAATCCCAGCCCTATATATGTTTTTTTTTTAAGAAAATAAATTACTGATGCACCCCAAAACTTATTTTCTTAAAAAAAAACACATCTATAGGGCTGGGATTTAGCTCAGTTGTCCAGTGCCTGCCTAGGATTCCTTAGATATTAGGTTAATACTAAGCACAGTTGAGATTCTTACTCTAATATTTCAGAATATTTGTTTACATACCTACATACCTAGTGTCCCACCATTTTGTGTGATTCAAGTGCCTCATGAAAGCAGAAGCTAAAGTAGTAAAAAAAAAAAAAAAATCCTTTCAGCTGAAAATTAGTTAATGATATTTTAATTTATGAATATGTTAATAAATATTATTACATGAATTACCAATTGTTGTACATTGGTGAAACTATATTTTTCCAGCAATATTTTTTCTCCTCCCGTTATTATTTGATAATATTGATTGTCATCTGAGTGTTTTTTAGGATCTCCAGACTTTGTAGAGATCCAAGTAGGTTCGGTTTTGGGCCCTCCATTGATTTATTTATAATAAGTCCCTCAGAGAGTTTGTGCACTCTGACTGAACACCTATTAAGAGAAGATTCCAAAATCTGCCTCTAGCCTGGATGTCCTCCTGTCATGATTTTATATACACTTCTATCTGACTTATCCAGAAAAGTGAACTCATCATTTTCACTCCATGGTATCTGTTTGTTTCTTCACCCACCACATTAAAACCTTAAATACGTCAAACACTTTATCCTCCATGATTTCTTCTTAATTTCTGTCGTCATTCTCCTTAGCAGATAATAACCTTCTCATAACTGGATAATCACATCACAATTCTTTACAGCGTTTCTGCTACTGCTCCTGTTTCTGGTATAATTCACCATTGGATTCTCAAATCCAATGTATAAAAACATCACTAAAGGTTGCACTTTTTAACATATGAAACATATCATCTGGATTTCTGACATTTAAACTTTTCTGTAGTTTTCTTTTATCATCTGGATCCCTCACACTTTTCCCTCATTGGTTTTGTAATTAGATTTTAAACTTTTCTTATGTATATCTATATCTATATATTTTTATCTATATGTAGATATAGATAAAAAAAATATATATGTACTGCTCCCAATCAATGATGAATTGGTTTTGCTTAACAGATCAGCCATTTCAATCAATCCATTCCATTTGACATTCATGCAAGAAATATAATTCATTCAATTGTCCCAAGGGGAAGATGTCCTATATTTTTATTTTTATTTTTTTATTTTTATTTTTTTGTCTTTACAACCTGTCCTGGTTAATCTGCCTTTAAGATTTGTTCTAAGATCACCTTTGTAATACTATGTGCCCAGAAACCCAATCTGTATAGTGGCTTCAAGTGGCACATCTTGTCCCTAGGTAAAAGGAAGCACCAGAGGGGACCCATTGGCAGCCTGGAGCAGTCCTGGTGTTCACTGCCCTCGCCCTGTCTGTTGCTCTTTGGGCACTGGCTGTGTCCTGCTCATTGGCATATTTCCTTTTGGGAGGCCCTTTCCACACAAAAGCAAATTCTGTCAATGATTAATAACATGGCTCCTTCTCCCTGCCAGGCAAACCGGGAGTAAGGGCTTCCCACTATCACTGGTCTGTGGGTCATTTCTTGTTATTGGTTTCTATTTCCTGTAGAGTCGGGATCTAAATAAAAACCTGCCTTCTCATGTTCTTCTTTTCTTTCTAAAGTGGCCACGTCCTTTTTCTCAGTCTATGCTTATGCAATCTATAAAAAATTTCAGTTCCACCTTTAGAATTAACTTCTATTTCACATCCTGCAGGAAAAGCAATGTCAGGCGGGTGGACTACAAAATAAAATGAAGATGACATAGCATGATGCCTTCATCACAGGGAGGTAGGGAAGAAAATAGTGAATGGAACAAACCTAAAAGCCCAAAATGTAAAGAAAAATAAGTGTAATGAAAGAATACATGTTTCTTTATCTGCTCTTTCAAAAGTCAGCAACAGGTGAAACTGCACAGTGGTAGGATTTAGGACAGCAGCTGTCTTTCGGGAACTATTTATGGCTAATTGGGAGCAGGTCAGGTCTGCTAGCAGTTTTAATCCAGCTCCTGAGATCACATAGTGTTACATTTGTGCTTATTGTCAATTTTTACATATATTTTTGTCAATATCTCTATTTTTATTATAATTAAATTGAATAAAAAGCTTAAAATCCAATTACTGACAGAACAGAGAAGACATAAAAACAGGTCCATATGAAAATGAATGCCATCAATGCAGGTAGATGCATTTTGAGGAGGGAAAAGGGGCAAATTACTATAGACCATCTTGTGTGGTAGTTGCAGTTTTCTCTAAATTCAGAGGCAGTAGATGTTGAAGGTTTAGATCTAGGGTAGTAACATTTGTAAATAACGAAAAAGTTCTTATCGTCATGGTAAATAGAAAGCCTGCTCTCGTTCTTTTGTTTGTTTGTTTAACTTTTTTAATTTGTTTTAATTAGTTACACATGTACAAAAGTACAATGATCTTGACATTATTATTGCTGTGGGTATATACATGACTGCATGACCAGTGTAATTCTGCAACCTGTACACTCAGAAAAATGAGAAATTATATTCCTTCTGATTCCAATGTATGATATGTCAAGATCACTGTACTGCTCTCATTCTTGCTTACCAATTTTCACCTGCCTCTCCTCTGTTGGGTCATGTCTATTGTCACTTAACTGTTACCAGTTCACTATATCCTGATGTTTTTTTTTTTTGTTTTTTTTTTTTTTTACTGATGTATATTCATGTCTCCATAGTGAAATCTTAGAGCAGTGTCTTAATATGCAATTACAGTATCTTCAGGTGCTACATGGAGGTGGATATGGTAGATTATACATAAGCATGTGGAGCACATGAGCATAATGAAGGATGAGGATGAGGTTTTCACCACTGATTTTGATAATTTGTAGACAGACCCATTGTGATAGTAGATAAAATATATGAGCCCAGAAATACATATAGATATTTCTGGGTAACTGTGTTAATTGCTGTTTCATTCCTGTGATCAAAGTGCCTGACAAGAACAGTTTACAGGAGGAAAAGTTCGTTTGGGGTTCAGTTCATGGTGGGCAGGCTCAGTTTCTCTGGGTCTGAGTGAGAGGACATCAATGGTGGAAGGGCATGGCAGAGGGAAGCTGCTTAGCTCTTTGCAGTCAGGAAGGAAAAGCACAGAGAGAATGTTCCAGACACCAGGCACATCTCTGGTGACCTATTTCATACAACTACACCCTGCGTGCCTAGTTACCAACCAACAATCCATTCTAATTATTAATCCATCAAAAAGATCAATTTACTAACTAGGTCTCTACTTTCATCACTGCTAAGATCCCAATCTCTGAACCTTGCTGTATTGGGGACCATACTTCCAAAATACGAACTTTTCATGGGACACTTCTAGATCAAAATCATAGTGACAACCTAAAATTTTTAGTTATTATTTAGTAAGTTATCAGGAGAAATATAAATTTAAATAATTCAGTTGAAAATAATATATACCAGCTAAAATGAGATGACATTAAGATATAATAGGATATAAGTGGTTTGAAGAAGCCTACCTGGTGTTATTAAATTTCTTACGGTGAATAAGGTTGCCTACTTTTTTCCAGCAGTCTTTTCTGAAACAAATAGGCAGAAGTGTTGCTACCCTGAAGAACACCATTGACAGAACATTTTCTATATTGTATTTTTTTGTACTTCCATTCCACATATACACACTAACTTTTTAGGAAGAAGTCTGTTTTAGAGAATTCACACACCTTTTTTTTTTTTTTTTACTTTGGAAAGAAAAATAACTAATCAGGCAGAACACATTAAAATACAAGCCTTAATACTAAAGAGAAGATCAAGACAAAACAAAATGAATAATCAAGCAAACAATAAACATCCTTCTATGCTATGCGTCTTATTAATTTGTACTTGGTATCATTATTTGTTTCTGTTTCCCCTGATTAGTCCAACTTAAATACAAAGAGACCACTCTACTGAACTTGTATTGGACTTCAATAGAAAAATCCTGCCAATGCATTTCCATCTGCAGGTACATATGCTTTCAGACTTCTTTCTTTCAGGCGACAGAAGGTTAATATATGCTGTCAGAAGAAAAAAAAATGCCTTAATTTTCTTTCATTTGTACTGAGGACAAGCAGATAAACACCTATAGGCAGTTCTCTGCCTGCAGGCATGAATATGCTTTAAGAGAAAAATTCTTAAGTTATGCAAGATGCTATTAGAAGGAATTCTTTAATGTTTTTGCTAATTGCGACCCAGCCCTGGAATATGTTTACTTTGAATATTCTTGGAATTTTTCCAGTTCCTTTACTGTATTGCATTTTGTTTGCTCACACTTTGAGGAGAAAAAGGAAATAAATGCAAGTTTTTTTTTTTTTTAAACCCTATTATAAGATTTTATTAAAAGTCATCTTTCCTCTCAGCTTTAAATCTCAATTTCTGATTGATATTATAAATATGAAATTTTATCTTAGTCTTAATGAAATTGCATGCTGGTGATCCCAGAGACTCAGGAGGCTGAGGCAGAAGGATCGTGAGTTCAAAGCCAGCCTCAGCAACTTAGTAAGGCTCTAAGCAACTCAGGAGACCCTGTCTCTAAATAAAATACAATAAAGGGCACAGGGTATAGTTCGGTGGTTAAGTGGCACCAACTTCAATCCCTGGTAATAATAATAATAATAATAATAATAATAATAATAATAATAATGTCTAAACAAAAAGTAACTACATGACACATATCAGGAATTTATTTTTTTGCAAAAAAATACTTCTTGAGGAAGTATTAAATATACTAAAAATACTATAGTTTGTTTTGATTCTTTTGACAAATATAGAGATCAGAAAAAATATTTTTTGAGCTTTACAATTAGTTCAAACTGAATTTTTTTCAAAACTCGTCTTATTAAATAATTTCAACTAATTAAAAATACAATTATTATGTATTCAATAAAAAGAAAAAAAAACATAAAAAATTTAAAAACTGGAGGCAGACCAAAACATATATTTATAATTAAAAAATCATAGTTGAATTTTGATAACCCAATTATTCAATTATTTAAATTTAGTCTAGGGAAATTTTAGATTTTAGTTAATGGGCAATATGCTTCTGATAGTTGGTATAATTTCACTCAGAATTAGAACATAATTATGATCCTGAGCTATGTTCTCTATTGCCAAATTTCATATTGCTTTACATTGTAAACTATACAGATAATTCACTTCCTTTTCTGCCCTAAATATGACTCCCATTCTTAATGACTTAAATTGGTTTTATTTTAATTTATAGTGCAGCATTTAAGAAAAGCTACTCATATTAAGTGTCAGAATTTTCTAGTACTCTCTAAATCTATTATATTTTGAAGTAGATTGTTGAGACAATCTTAAAAAATAATGCTTCCAGGTGTTTTTGTATTAATTGTCATGGTCTGTAAATGTTATTAGCATTAAAGGCAAGGAAACTACTCTATTTCAAGAAGATCTGATTACTAGGATATGCCCTTGGGAAAATGATTTCCCATCATACTTGAAACAAATCTTCATGTATGTTGACATTCATTCATCTACCATACACCAGTGACTAATTGGGCTGGAGCAAAAGAATATTTGTCAAAAGAATCAAAACAAGCTATAGTATTTTTAGTATGTTTAATATTTCCTCAAGAAGTATTTTTTTTTTTCAAAAAAATAAGTGATGTGCATTGCAAGGTAAGAGGTTGCAAAAATCCATCAGTGAAGGGATTGTAGGCCTATATGTAGGCCCTCCTTTGTACCAGAGAAATCCAAGTGGGAGACCCCTTGGTAAGCCTGCCAGAATGCTCAGTGCTAAATGTGAAATGTTGTTAAATTGGTTTCTAGTCTTATTTTTTGAAATGGAAAGTAAGAGGGAAGTAATGATTTATTTCATAAATACTCACCAATAAATGTATGCATGTAAGTAGGAAACCCCCACTAAGAAAACTGTGACCATAGCTACCTGGATGTAAAAATTAGATCAGTATTTGCAGGACTAGGAGTAGGCAGAGGCAGCTCAAAGTAAAACCATCTGCTCTAAGAATAATTGATATAATCCACTTACCACTTCCATGATGCTCTGTGTGTGTGTGTGTGTGTTATATTTTTTGTTTTTAATATGTTAAACTTTCACCTCAGCCAAAGAACAATAGCAAAAAAGACTCTTTGGATTTTTTGATGAAAATCTTAAAAGCACTTCAAATGATATGATAGCTAATAAATAAAAGTTATAACTGCAGGTTCATAGGTTCTTTTGAAGCTGAGTGGAGGGAATTTCCCAAGTGTCCCACCAACCAAGAAAGAGTTGTCAATCAAGGAAATGTCAATGCACCAAAAATGAGGCAGCAGCCTGAAATATTATCCATCATGAGGACTCAGTGCTTTAAAGAAAGACTGTGCTAAGGAAAAAATCATTAAGACCAGAACCAAGAGGGCTGTTGGCACTATTTAGAACTTCAAACAAAAGACAGATGAAGAAGCTTGAAGTCTAATCTTTCCCTACAACACACAACATAGATTGTCATTCACCATTTCTGTGTTTTGCCATCCACAGCGGCAAAACAAAAGTCAAATCAAAGGGACATAGATTTTATCAATATTTGGAAAATAAGCCACAAGACTGTTGTAGCTCTATTTGTGGTAAATAAGTGATCCAATCACATTTGTAAAACGTAGAGGATTGGATTATAGTGAATTAAGATACAGAACCCAGGTGTCCATTAAACAAATACATGAAGATTTTCCAAAAGAGAAGGCAGGTTTGTGTGTAGAAGAAGGAAATGTCAGTGAGAATAAGAACAATTTGTTATCTCTTAAAAGTTCTAAGCTACTATTGCCTACTGCCAGCATGCATCAAACACCTCCATGTTCAACAGTTACAGGGAACACCATGAACAGGTTCAGGGATTTGCAACAGAATGCAGAGAACAAAGTGCTCACACACAGAAAGAGAGAATTAAATTGGGTGGACTAGTTGCTAAACTAGAACTGTATGAATCTTTGTGACTGAAACAGATAAGCAGAAAAGGCTTGATGAGCATCAAGGCAGAGAGATTAATGATTTTGGTGTACATGGAAATCAACAGTTTTTCCTATTTCATAGAATCTCTTTTCCACTTTCGTAATGGAAGTAAATGAATGGGAAGACTCTGTCTGAGATTCTTGTCTATCTCATTCCCCTTATGTCTGATAACCATAAGATTTTGGGAAATATGTCCTGTTATACTGGCCTTCTGGCCTCTTGGGACAAATATATTTTCTGGGTGTACTTCCAGACAACTGTCACACTCACTGTACATAAGCACAAATATAACAGCAAATCCAATAGAATTTTGGAAATTCAACACATTAAAATATAGAAAATCTCAATATTTAAAAAATTTTAAAATTTTCAGATTATATGATCCCAATGTGTTCCCCCAAATCTATATGTTGGAAATTTAATTATCAGTGAAACAATGTTGGGAGATGAGGACTTTTGAAAGGTGGTACAAAAACAAGGAAAGAAAATAAGAAGGAGAGAGAGAGAGAGAGAGAGAGAGAGAGAGAGAGAGAGAGAGAGAGAGAGAAAGAAATCAAAGTAAGTCAAAATCAAAATAAATAAAAAAATAAAACTGCTTTCAAGTCCAATCCTAATTTTAAGCAATTGTTCTATTTGTGGAAACTGGTCTACAACATCTTTATTTTCTTGAAGGTTTATTGGAGAGATTCCATCAGATTGGGATTGAAAATAAGTTTTTTTTTTTCCATTTCCATTGTGTGATGGTTAGTGATTTAAGTGGTCATGCAAGTTATCTTGATGCTTTCAAAAAAATCACATCAGCTATAAAATTATATTACATAGCAGTTAATTTGATTTTTAAAAGATGTCTATTAATAGTAAGTAAAAAAATAAGGCATTCCATATAAAACCACATTGTATTTTTACCTAATAAATTTTAAGAGCCTGTATGTCATGGCAAATTTTCCTGTAGCCGTCCATAAACTTGGATCCTGTTTATAACTGTGCTACTGATATTTAGTGTCACAACCATGGACAAAACAACTGGGTTTCAAGTAGTTCTTTTGTAATGAAAGTTTATATATATAGTCAAAGAAAGCATGGGAGATCTATTTTTTTTTAAATGCAAGAGTTTGTTAATGTTTCTGAAGGCAAAGGGGGAATATACCTGTTCTTATGCTCTTTATACTGTCCTTTTTCTGAGAAAAACTTAGAAACACATAAGAGTTGAATAACATGTTCCACCTAGGAAGGACGATTATTTCCACTTACCATCTGATGTGTTTGTCAACAGTTATTTCTGCAGCTACTGAAATGTGTCTCTTAAAGGAAGGAGGAAGCTGAAGATAAGAATTATGATGAAGCATCAATAAATATTTAAAAGGATTATTCTTCTACAATGCTATAAAAAGGGTTGAACTGTAAAGACAGAGTTAGCAGGGTAGAGTTGAAAGGTGATGCTAGTAAAATCAAAGGATTTGGAAAAAAAATATCAGGTAAGTAGATTTAGATTAATTTTTTTAAAGAGAGAGAGAATATTTAATATTTATTTTTTAGTTTTCAGTGGACACAACATCTTTATTTTATTTTTATGTGTTGCTGAGTTTCGAACCCAGCGCCCCGCACAAGCCAGGCAAGTGCACTACCGCTTGAGCCACATCCCCAGCCCTAGATTAATTTTTGACTAAGCACAATATTGATTGATCATATGGAGTCATAGTAAGATAGACAATGTTTAGTCTTTATTTGCATTATCTTTTCTCTTTACCTCATCTTTGAAACACCAGTATTTTTTCAAACTATGTGTCACAATCTTCACCCCCTCAAAAATGATGCTGTGGATTTAGTGTCACTCCATATGAACAGAGGTCTTTCTTTCCATCTGTATCCTACTTAATAAGTGTAAATGCACATACACACACATGCTTCTGTTGTTTTTCCTATAGGAGAATCAAAGTTTTATCAATGCCCCAAGAATATTTACTTAAGGATATATTTAGTGGAGTATGTAAAATAAAATGATCTAAAATAAATTATCAGATATTATATTCATTCCTTTTTTAATTGAGTAACGCGTTCAATAGCATCAAGCCATATTGTAGCCCTGGTGATAAACACTCAGACAAACCCAGCAAAATCCTTGTCCTTCTGAGGTTCACATTTTCCTGGAGACGATCAGAAACTATAAGTAAAATAAATTATCAAATTATATGAAGAAAGTCGTAGTGTCAGGAAAATATGACAGATTTAGGGGAATGGTGAGTTCTAGGGAGAATTTATAACTTGAAAACAACAAATAGAAAAATTCTCCTTGAGAAAATTGACATTTAAGAAAAAGTTTGAAGAAGCAGTGGGAGAGAGCCATCAGGTATGTCTGCAGACGAGCTCTTAAGGGTCATGGTAGTGCCAGAGCAAAGGCCCAGAAGCCGGGTACCCTGGTATTTTATAACAAGTAAGAGAGGAGACTGTAGCTGGAGTTGAGTGTGCTAGAAGGAGAGTGGAAGGAGATATGATCAGAGAGGTAACAGGGGTCAGATTACCTAGGAATCTTTTTGAGTCATACTAAGAAATTTGTTCTTTACTAGAGATAAATGGATAGTCAAGTGAGCCTCAAGCACAGAAGTGGCTTCCATTACATCAGAATTGCTCTGGATGTTCTTTTTAGAACAAACTGGATAGAGGCATGACCCCATTCGGGGGGAGTGCATACAAGAGACAATAATAGTCTAGGGCATGCTGAGATACCAAATAAACCCATAACCTCAGCAAGTTACCCCAACAAGTTTCATCCCTGACACATATACACAGGTCTAACACAGGTTTTCAAGTGTTATGGACATTAAGTAGTTAAAAAGGGCTGGATTTCTGTCTTGGTGGCTTCTGCAAATTGTAAGAAGGGAAGGGGAATGTGAGGAAACAAGCATCAGCTCTCAAAGTTTCCATGCAGAGTTTCTAATGTCACTGCTGCTTACATTTTATTAGCCAAGCCAAGCACTTAGTCACGTCTAACTTTAAGGGGAAAAAAGATGAGTTATCCTCTTAGCAAACTGGAAGGAGAAGAAAACATGATAGAGAATTTTCCAGAAATTCCAGGAAAGAAGGGTGGACCTGTTGAGAAGTGATGGGATTCTGCACATTTTTGTAGAGCCAGCCAATAGTATTTCCTGAAAAAAATTATATACTAGGTATGAGAGAAAGAGGGAAGGTAGACATCATAGCTTTTAAGGGAAAAGCTACAACTGGAAAAGAATAGCCATGCTTCAGATCAAGGAGACAGGGGCTAATGCAGAATTTGGAGTGGCTTTTAATTACACATTCTTTTACATAGCAAAAGGAAGAGCACATATAAGCCACTGAAACTCAAACTGGGGACTGCAAGGGAGAGATCTATGCTGGGGACAAAGATAAAGAAAGGAACACATCAAATTGCATTTAAGTTTACATCGTGGCTGGATGAGATCATCAAGGGAGTCAACATAATGCTGTAAATAGCAATATTTGAATCCAGAATTTAATAGTGTCTCTCTGGACCTATCTGATTTTGAGAAGCCCAGGCCTACACAAATGCATCATGAGTGTCATAGCCAAGTATTGGGATATATTTCTCTGTTTCCTGTAAGTAAGTGATGTATGAGAATTACCTAATAACTAGTCAGAAAGGGTGAATCCTGCCCAAACAACTCTCACTGTCCCTCCATGTTCCATTTTCTGCTCCATGAATCTCAATTTCATTTCCATTGGCAGAATTTCATTATGATTTGCTTCCTTATTTTATATTACATTTTATCAAAACTGTATTACAGAATTTATCACTTTGGGCAAACATTTTAAATTGATGTTTTCTTCACAAAACCTTAAGAGTATCTTTCTTATGCTTTTTTAACATCATGAAGCACAGATCTTGACACACAGATTGATCTCAAATTATGAATATTGAAAAAGTAAATTTAAACTAATTATAATTAGATTGTTATAACCAAGTAAGTTATGTTTCTTGGTAATTATTCTAATCCTATTTGATCTCATAATTCATTATTTATCAAATGAGCTTTTAAAAATTTATAACAAAAATGAAAACAACTTGACTGTGCTTTCCTAGGCTAAAATTTTCAGAGCTATAAGGGCATGAGGATGTTGCTCAGTGGCAGACCATCTGTCTAGCATGCACAAGACCCTGAGTTCCATCCCCAGCACCACAAATAAAAAGCAATAACATTAGGAAATTGCACAATTAATCGTTTCATATCAGAACGACTTGCTACACTGTGAGCTCACTAAGGATCCATATTGTTTTTTCACTTATAAGCATATAGTGCAATACATGCAGCACAGTAAGCATTCACTGCTTTATTTCAATATATGTCAACAAATATATTTTGAGAATCTTTTGGTGACAGCTATAGTCCAATGATAAGGAAAGAGAAAGAAACTGGCAGATTGGTATAGCACTATTTATAGTCCACATTCTACTGTTAGATATAGGAAATTTTAAAAAATTATACTTATAGGTAAGTTGTAACTTCAAGTGCTGATAAATGGCATACACTGAATTAAATCAGGATGGAAGGATAAAAAGTAAAGGGAGAAAGAGACTACACGGCTGGGGAGGGTGTTGCTGTTCTGAGCTGATGACAAATGAGGAGAGACATGAGTAATATAAAGAAGCAAACTAAATAGAGATCTGTGGAAAGATATTTCCAAGAAAAAGAATAATAGTTCTAAAGACCAGTGTCCAGCAATAGCCTTAGTAGGATCAAAGGTAGCAAAGCCAGAAGGATAGAATCAAAACAAATAGAGAAACCAAAAGTAGCAGATAGGATCAGAGATTTAGGCAGGGGTCATATTTTGTAAAACCCCACAAATTACATAATTTTGATTTTATTCTGTGATAGGAAGCTACTGGGGCTTTGTAAAGGATAGAGGTATGATTTGATTTACGCTTCCAAGAGATTGTTTTGTAGTCTATGTCTATAGGTAATAAATCATGTGGAATCTGGGAGACTGATTTGTGAACAGGCTATATAAGTAATTTGGAAAGAAGATGATTATGGTTAGAACAAACCACAGCAGAAGAACTTAGTAGTTGTATTTGAAAACTTATGGTTGTGCCTACTAATAGTGAATAATTGGCTTATAGATGGTTGAGTAACCAAAGTATTGATCAATTACACATATAGTTTTAGGGAATGAGAAAGCATGGGTAAATCTTGGAGCATTGAAATTTTCCTGATGATACAGGAAGTATTAGAACAGCAGACATTTAGGCCAGAAAATCAAATTTGAATATGTTAAGTTTTATATGCCTAATACATATTTAGAAGGAAATATGTCAAATATAAACTGATAAAATGTGTTCTGGAGTCATTGGTGTATAAAGTGAATTTACATCCCTGGGATGACTAAACAGTCAGCAAAGGATCAAATAGAAAGGAGAAAAGAAAAGATATGAGGATTGAGTGGTTGGCATTTGGGAATCCTAAGAGTTGAATAAGTTAATTAGATAAATTCGTTTTGTTTTTTTTTTTTTTTAAAGAGAGAATACCAGTAGTGATATGATTTTTTTCCCACAAAACAGAGAATAGTATGATACATAAAATAATATGTAATGTTTGGTGATAGATATGTCAAGTACTTTGATTGTGATAATCATTAAATTTTATATATGTATATGTACATATATACATATATATAATCACATTGAATACCTTAGTTATATAAAATCCCTATAAAATATTAAAATCTTTTAAAATAAAAATAAATTAAAGTACAATGTTGTTTAAAGTTGATCACTGGGATTGATCAGGAAAGATAATGGTGATATTAGCAAGAATGATTTCTGCACACTACCAAACTATTCAGTCAAAATTAGCATTTGACTATATTAAAAAAGGAAGATGTGAACATGGTACCAATGGTGAAAAAAAGAAACTTTTAAAGTTTGTTTTAATTTGGAAACATATCTGTAGATACAGTTACAATCTGTGGGAAAGCAGGATATTTGAGCACACATAGATTGATTTGTTAATGGAAGATGAGGCAGGTCTATTTTTATTTCTTCCATTTTGTCAGTAAAAGGAGAATCAAATTAACCAGCATTGAGAAAGAGGGGAGAGGAAAAAAGAGAAAGGAGAAAGTGTAAACGAGTCTTGAAAAAGGAAACAAGCAATTTTACCTTAGACATGTGAACTTCCATAGAGACCAACCTGGGTCACTAGGGAGAAAAATTCATACGCAGATATAAGCGAAAGTTGCTTTAGGCTTGATGCAGTCTCCATCCAATCATGACAATGTTTTTTAATCCTCATTTTAAAAACAATGATTTTTTTTAAAACCAATTTGGAATATGAAGTAAATCACAAAATTTTTAGCTAGACTGACTAAACAAACTAAAATGGGTTTTATTGATGTTTTGCGCTGTATATTTATAACACAGGAATTCTCAGAGCTTTTAAATAAAGCCAAATGCCGAAAGTTTTCTCTGATATAAGGAGGCCGATTCATAGTGGGGTTGGGAGTGGCAGCAGGGAATTATTAGATTAACTCTAGATAGAGCAAAGGGGTGGGAGGGGAAAGGGTGGAGGCATGGGGGTAAAAAGATGGTGGAATGAAATGGACATTATTACCCTAAGTACATATATGAAGACACAAATGGTGTGAATATACTTTGTATACCACCAGGGATTTGAAAAATTGTGCTCTATATGTGTAATATGGATTCTAATGCATTTTCTGCTGTCATATATAATAAATTAGAATAAAAAATAAATTAAGAAAAACACTCTCTCATTATGTATCTCCAAGACCATGAGTTTTGAACATTGTTATTAAGGGGATCCCTTTTTTGAGGTAAAATGAGATCCCTAGAATTTCTGAAAATTTCGCTTCTCCAACACAAGGTCAACAGTTAAACATCTACAGGACATTTTCAGGAAGGCTAGAGAAAGAATAAAGTATAAACTCTAATGGAATTTATAAAGTACAGTTGGGAGGATCTGTCCTATTACTTCTGAGTTTCAAAATATTTGAACAATCTGCCTTTCCATTTTGCTTCTCTTCAAAGCTACTTTAGGTAATACCTTCTACTCACCTTTATTTTGCCTTTGATTGGTAAAGTGTCATGAGACTTATTTTGTGAAATATACATTCATAACATGTCACTTTGTCTCTGGTAATCAGGTATTAAATACCTGTCTTTTTATTGATTATACTATTATACAGGTTAAGCAGTCCTTATCTGAATTGCTTAGAGACAAAAGTATTTGGAATTTTAGATTTTTTTCCCACATAGCTGCATATCCATAATGAGATATCTTGGGATTGGGGCTCAAGGCTAAACACAAAATTAATTTGTTTTATATTTACCTTATACACATAGCCTGAAGGTAATTTTATGCATCATTTTTTTAAAGTTCCAGCATTTTGACTGCTCCCTGCTTGATGAGGATAGGTGTAGTATTTACCACTGTGGGCATCATGACAGTGATCAAAAAGTTTTTGGAACATTTGGAATTTAGGAATTTTGGAGTAAGGGATGCTCAACCTGTCTTTAACCTTGGAAGAAGAAAATATCATTTCTCTATTGGAATGTGATCTTAGATTTCAGGGAATGCTTTCTTTCTCTGAAGAGTGTTCAATTTTGGTTAAACACAAGCCACATGAATCAAAATCGCCAAAATTTCAAGTTACTTCAAGGTTTAGCTGAAAACTAGGAACTTGAGTAAATCATACGATTACTTAGTCCATGGTAGATGCAGAGCTAATGTATGGATTTGAGAGTGCTATTTTCATAATTCATAAGAAAGCAGGAAAAATAATAATCTCATGATTTCTAGAGAAGACTAAGCAAAAACTTTCCTAGGTTTTCACAAGATTTTTTTTCTTATCATAGTCCATAGAACTGAAGTTGCTGTGTTTCATAAGCTAATAACTTAATTAGCAATTCAGTGTATCTGGTCTGCAGTTGAAAATGATTTTGAAAAGGAAGGCAGCCCCATTCTGTTGAATAGGAATCTGAGGAATTTCCATCTCCACCAACTGGTTTGTGAAATCCAGAAGGCTTACCTGAGTTTGTCCTTGTTAAACCCAAAGCATATCACAAGGCTCAGCTTGATGTCTAGTGTCCCAGTGCACTGTGTGCCTGGCCCACACAGGCTGAGATCTCATTCTGTGAATAGGGAGTTGGGTTTTATCTAAGTGTTCCAAATCCATGGACTAAAAAGGGATGCCTCAGGACATAAGAGGCTTTTATTGAATCATACTGAAAGCATTTACATCCACAAGAAAAGCTGTGCTTCCTAAGGACACTCAGAAATGACTAATTGTGTCTGGTGCCAGGTGCACATAGCAAATGATTTGATTTTCCTTTCACAGTTTTTAAGGGGAAGAAAAGGTACATTGTTCACAGAGAATCACCATATTGCTTCTTGAGATGTACTTTTTGTTTCTGGGAAAGGATACCATCTTTCTATTTATTAATCCAGTTCAATTTCCTTATATTCTTTGCCTTTTTCTCTTTAATTTCTATATTGAATTGTAATCAGAAGAGTTAATTCATTTTGTAGAATCCTCTACAGATTTCTATATAAATTTCAGAAAATGTAGAGGTTGACTATCAGGAGGTTGGTATTTCTTTCTTCCTGCTCCTCATGGTTTGAAGTCCTTTTAACTGAGTGAAACTAATGGGCAATAATGGAGGAGCTTATGAACATGCCTACCCAAGCCAGACATTCTTTAGTCAATAAGAATATCAGATGCAGTCTCAGTGTTGTTTGCATTCTTCTTCTTTTTAAATTCTAATTTCTATTCTTTTGCTATGTCTTTTTTTTTTAAATCTCCAAATGGTACTATGTTGTTATAATTCTCAGTGTTGTGTGGGTCACATTGATGTGGTTCATTATTTTTGATCCCTAAGGATTACGACCGTCATTTAACATGTATAAACCTTTCTACTTATTCCTCAGTTGCCATAATTAGTTTCTATGAGAAATCTTTCTAGAAAGTTTTTAAAGTAAATTAAATATGGCATGTTTATTTTGTGTTTTGATCTATGAAATATTATTTTTTCCTAGTTTAAATAATCACAGACTGAGGTTAAATGGGCAGTTGTATAGAAATAACCATATAATTCAATCTAATATTTAGTCCAGGACATCTTCTTCTTGGTAATCTTATGATATTTCTGTGTAATTATTTTGTTCCTAGATGTGCTACCAAATATTTAACTTTCCAAGTCATGGTTCTGCCTGTAAAACAGAACCTAAAATGCTGGATATATATTAATGATTTACTATTAGGAGTCAGTTTAAGTTGTGGACATAGTTTAAACAATTATGGAGGTTTCCTTTCAAATATTTAGGTAGGCCATCAGGAAAGAAAAGTGTAATTCTCAGGCATGAGTTCAAGTTGCAGCCCACTGATGAAATTTGTTCTTCTTCTTGGAAATGCTCAATACTGTTCTAAGGACTTCCACTGATTGGATCAAACCCATCCACATTATCTAGGATAATAGCCTTTATTTAAAGGCAACTGACTGTGAACGTTAATCACATCTATAAATGATTATTACAAAAAAATCTAGATTAGTGTTTGAAAGAATAACTGACTACTGTAATCTAGCCAAGTGGACTCACTAAAATGAGCATTTAAGTCCAACACTTGTCAATTTGACACTCATATACATCCCCTTAAACCAAGCTAAATAAAGTAAAGACAATAATGAAGTCAAACTTTCCATCGAACATAACATACTCATCTTGTGTACAATCCCTAATGTACTATTTCCTCAGAAAATGATGCACAGTTGTGTGATGCTTATTTTCATCTTGATGTATGTTATTTGTAATATCATAATATCAATTTGATGTATGATAATTTTAATATTGTAATATAACTTTAACTGTTACTAATATATCTTACATTTGATTAAAAGGGATGAGAAGAAAACAAAAAACGCTTATGTAGGTATCTATATATTTATAACAAACAAGGAGTAAATGCTCATAAGTATTGTCCTCAATGATGCAAACTGGTCATTAGGTCTTTGCAGATATTCATAACTACTTTTTCCATTCACTGCATCCTCTCTACCACCCCAGCTGGTCACAGATCATTGACTGGTGAAGTGATCTGAACCTGCAGTAATGAAGGGTTTGGGCCATCAGTAGCGCTTCCTGCGTTGTACATCTCTGTTGCTTTTAATAATAGGATATGGAGGTACTAGGGGATGAGTTAAAGGACCACATATATTCCAGACATAATTTTCTGTATCTCCATTTTGCATAACAGCAAACCAATTTCTCAATGGTAGTCAGAATCATCCATCCTGGCCAGTACAGTCCCCATTCTTCTTTGTTTATTTAGAAGCATGAGGTTAATAAAGTAGCCAGTAACCATATCAACTTATATTTCAATGAAATTACTGTTTTGCTTCCTATTGAAAGTGTACCCTCCCATACCTTGAACTAAGACATCTAAACCACAGATCAAATTCTCTAAAGACAGAAATTATATTTTTTCTTTCCTACTGGTAACAGCGAGTGATGCCACTCTCATTTCTACTCCTTGATTAATTCTAGCCAGGGAAAAACTAGCAACATATATTGAATGCTTATCAGACCATAAAGAACCTTCTGAAAAACCTTTCTTCAGTCCTGCAAATTATTCCCATCTAGCTAACACTTAAATAGTATTCAAATGATGATTCCACTGCCCCACCTGTCCTTGTTTCATGATGGTGAAGAACACGGCAATGCTGGTGAATTTCATGACCTTGGACCAATTGTCACACTTCTTCTGCTCTAGAGTGAGTTTCTTGGTAAAAAGCAAGGTGATGTGGACTGTGATGATGGTGAATACGGCATGCTGTATACCCATGAATGGAAGGTTGGGCAGGAGCATTGCAGTAAGAAAAGGCAAATCCATTTCCAGAGCAAGTTTCTCTTCCAGTTAGAAAAACATGTTTCCCCTTTCATGGCAGAAGTGGTTTGATATAATCAACCTGTTATGAGGTACAAGACTGGTAACCCTGGGGAATGGTGTCATTCAGATATTCAGTGTTGTCTCTGCTCTTGGCAGACTGGACAGTCAGTCATGGTTGTGGTCAGTTATCCTTGCTGTGTAGAAGTTCACATTTCCAAGGCCATGTAAACCCTCCATTCTTGCCACTATGGCCATTTTGCTCATGAACCCATTAAGTCAGGGCTAGTATCTAAAAAAAAAAAAAAGTGGAAGGCAGGTATGCTGTCATAGGTCCTATCCAGGAGATTATTGAAACCCTCCTTTGCTAGGTCACCCTTTCCTAAGCATTTACATGGACTCAGGAGTTCACAGTCTTGGCCCATCCACATGTCTCCCACAGACCTCCCTCCCCACCATCAATTTTTCAGTTAGGAACTTTCCAAGTCTCTAACAATCACCCTGAATCATTAGCCAAAGTCCATGAATCAACATATATCTCTGGCAACTGTTCCTTCTTAGCAAATGTGCAACCAAGTTTACTGTTTAAATTTCTGGCAACAGAAAACAGTTTCTTTTCCAACTCTACCTTAGAAATTCCCCAGGAAGGATCTATAATGTGGCTATCAACTTTCATATTTGCCTGCATATTGTCCAAACCATCAATAAACTCGGCCTAAATTTTCTGTTGCTCAATCAACTCATCATAGGAATCTCCCCAGGAAGCCACAGGTGCAAGCTGAGAAAGAGAAGCTAATAATGCAGAGAGGGGGGGTTACACACATTTGAGCTACAACCTCATGCAACTTACATGTGCTTCCTCCAGCCTGATATCATATATATTATTTCCATATATGAAGATAGAGTGCTGATGAACAGGCCAAACTTCTTGGCTTGCTGGGTTGGAAAATATCTAGTTCATGATGGACAACTCATATTGCTCAGTGCCTTGGAGGTCCATGGTTAATCTTTCAGACTCCACAGCAAACCAAAGCTACTTCATGAAAATAGAATTGTTATTCAGAAGGCATAACAGGGCTTTGCTCAGAAATTTTAAGGACCTTTATTATAAGTCACGTGTTAAGAGCCTTCCAAAGGCCCAACCAGAAATTGTATTGGCTACTGACGTTTTAAATATCAGTGAACATACTGAATTATATGGCCCAGAGGGCAATCAACTTTCTTGATAACATGGATATCTGTTACAGACACTTCTAATGGCCTGAGTACTATACAAAAGTAGCATTTTGTTGTTGTTATTGTTGGGCCAGATGCAAGAACTTATCCTTCAACTTAGAAAGGATATCTTGATGTGCTGAACACCACTGCAGCCCAAGAATTTTTACCAAGTTAAAAGGTCTGAAAGTTTTCATGAAATTTATTTCTCACCTCTATAAGACAAAAAATTTAACTGTAAGTCTAGTATAGTTGCTAATTTTGCTCATCGGATCTAGTTCTTTTAATACAATCAATGTAATAAATCAGTATAACACCTTATGGTGGAAAAAAAAAAAAAAGATGTTCAAGATCCCAGCAAAGGAAATCATAACATAGGGTTGGAAAGCTGATATATTTCTGGCCTTCCCAGCTGGAAAAAAAATAAAAAAAAAAAAACAGTTTCTGGTGCTCATTACTGACATAGATTTAGCAAAAAGTATTAGATTAATAGTTTTACAGCAAATTTCAGAAGATACGTTAATTTGTTCAAGCAATAAACTCATATCTGGAACAGCAGCTGCAGTTACTAGAGGATGAGTATGGGGACGAGTGGGGTCATCTATTGGACCTTCTATAGGACAAATGTGAGCTATAGATTCATTACTTACCTGGTCTCCACAAATGTCTGTTCTGACTGATGGATCACATTTTAGAACTTCAGTCATTAATTTTCATTTATACCTAGTGTTTAAAATGCCTTGAGCATTTCCCTTTTCCTATTTCATACTCACCTTTGTAAGTATCTAAAATTGACTTTTGGGAAGACTGGGAGAAATATTAAATTGTAAACATTTGGAACTCTAGCAGGTTCCTCCCTCCTCAAGAGTTTTCAATCTCTCCTGTATTCAAGAAATTTAGGTTCTGTAAACTTCATCAAATCTGGGAGTGTATTGAACAGAGAGAGTTGTATGTTTTAGAGATTCAAGTAACACTTCTGTGTTCTTGACCTAATCTGTGTTTTTGACCTGTTCTGTGTCCTTAATCCATTTGTACATATCATGTAAGAATTTAACATACTGTTTATTTATTTGTTTCAAGATAGACAATGATCAAAGCAGCAAAACCATAGTCCTCTGTGGGTCAAAACATTCTAATTGCTCCTTTGAGTCTGTTGTTCATTACTATAACCTCAACCATGTTGTCTTTGATAACCATGTTATCCCTACTCATCCTCTCTTACCCTGGGATGCTAGTAAGCCTATTGTATTTATGAATACATGCTCAGTTTTACCAGTTCCCACTGTAATTTCTGACATATAGAGAATTATTACTACAGAGTTCTTCAATGATGCAAGGACTCCTCTCACAACTTTCTTTCTTATAGTTGTAGTGAAAGATGTACCTTCTAGATGATGGATGATTTTGGATTGATGGGCAGATTTTACAGGCTAAACCCAGTATAACTTTTCAAACTCTCTAAATGTATACAAAGTTTCTTCAATGGTAATACAAGGCAGTTCCCCATTTCATCTCCAATTACTGGAAGCCATTTTTTCTTCCATATTTTACTTAACCAACCAAGATAATAAAATAAACCCCTCAAGCATATAGAACACAGAATCTCTGATTTATTTCCAATTTTTTCCATACGTCCCCATTCCAATTTTGGGATTCCTATACCTTAGAAAGTTATGTATTTAACCAACGATATACTGCAAGACTGGGTACTCAATTTCTGATGTAATTTGTTCACTCCAAAGACTAGACTCTGGGTTTACTCTTCAAAAATTTAAGCCCTTGGCTACAGGAGACAAGGTTCTCTTTCATGGAAGACATAAAGCTTTTAATTCATTTATTCTGAGTTTGGATTGAATTTGGAACCCTGAGTTCAATGCTGTCTTTCCCCACTTTCTCCAGTGCAGATACAAGCAACCAGTCATTCTTATTATACTCATTAGTGTATATATAGTCAACATGAACCTTTAGAAAGCATTTGAGTAGAAGTATCAAATGGTAATACTTTGCCTCTCTCTATTACATCATGTCATGGACAACTAGTGTTCTCTTTACTCCTGAAAATAGTCTCATTAGTTCTTTGATATATAATCAAGATAGAAACCCAATAACAGAATAAATGGAAAAATTAGAAGCAATTCAAGAAAGTTATCCTTAAGATTGTTTATCTAGAACCACTACTGGAACCAAAATATGTATCTAACATTTTATTTAGAAACACAATGAGAAATGATAGGAATCACATTACATTAAGAGATTTATTGGAAGAAATTGACTTGCATGATTATGGTGGCTGATCATTCATGCCCATAATCCGTATCTAGACCATCAGAAAGGGCACAATGGAACTCCCCATGAGCTGAAGCTGCCAAGAGGTGAAATTTAGTCCATAGTGAATCCTCAGTTTAATTTCCACTGGTTGAATAATGTTCACCAGATTATTTAAGATAATCTCTTTTACTTAATATCAACTTTATGAACTTTAATGGCATCTACAAAAAATTTTCACAAAACTTAGTTTAATGTTTGAATAATCTGGATTCAAGCTTAGCTAAATTGACACATAAAACTGATCATCCTCGTAACTTTATTAGTCAGGGTTCTCTAGAGGAACAGAAACAACAGAAAGTGTGATTACAAAAAGAGGATTTATTAGACTGGCTTACACAACCAGAAGCTGGATAGTCTACAGTGGTCATCTGCAGGCTGGAGAGCTGGAGGAACCAGTAGCTGCACAGTCCATGATGCTGACACTCAGAAGAAGACGGATCAATGGTGCTACCCAATTCTCAGACTGAAGTCTTGTGGACTTCCGGGAGAATCACTGGCAGAGGCCACTTTGAAAGACTGAAGGATCAACAGCCTGGTGTCCATAGGTGATCACAGGAGCAATACAAAACCCATTCAAGAAAAATGGAGTTTGCATGTACTGTGGCTTTCTTGTTTTTCCAACTTTTATTCCATCCAAATTCCAGTTTATTAGATGGTGCTGCCAATGCTTAGGAGTTTTTCAGTCATTCCCAGACACACCCTCATTGACACACCCAGAAGCCTCTTAATCTTCAGCATTTCTTAATCCAATCAAGTTGATGATTCAGATTAACCATTACATAACTCTTGCACAACAACCAATATCTCTTTGAGATTTTTCTTAAGTTGTAAAATAAGGCATTTTCTAAATGATGTTTAAACCTTTTCTTAGCTCTATATGACTTCAGATCTTCATAATATATTCCAGTAAATTCCAGTAGGTTAGAAATTATATGAAAGAGCAAGTGTAATCACTACCAATTCCAAGTAATATTTACAAGCCTGATTTATGCTAACTTTTAGCCAATAAGTTTTTTTTCATTTTTCAGACTTAAATTAATTACCTTAATCTCACCTTATTTACAATTTTAATTACATAGTGCTTTTAATAAATTAATGAGTGTTATGGAAATTATTATGAGATCTATAAAATATTTTATACCATTTATTTGATGCCTAAACAAATCATCATTTATTGGCAAATTTTATATATCAGAGAAATATTGCCTTCTTCTGCTAAAGCAGTTCCCTAAATTTTTGAATATCTAGAAAATACTATTTTTATGAATGTAAATGCAGTTTTCTGTGTCCCTGCCACATCAAAAAATCTCATAGGGAAAATTAAAAAAAGATTTTACTTGTAAAGATGTGAATCCTCATTCTTAATGCTTTTATAATTATTATGATTCTATTTAATCTATATTTGGATGCAGATTTTTATTTTTTTCAATTCCTGTCATCTTCCAAGATCAGAATTCTGGGAAAAACATTCCAACAATCCTTATTTGCTTGTGTTGTGTTCATGCTATGGAGTGTTCATGTTATAATTACTTTAAAAATGCCACTGATTTTCATTCAGCTACTATGTTCCCTACACTGATCTTATTCATTTTTGTTCAACTAGAATAATTCTAAAATTGATCTTTCTTTTGACATGCATATCTCACAAAAATATTCTATTTAAATTTAATAATTCTTAAATTAATGACATTTATTTATTAATATATAAAATAAAATTCAAGCTTTGTTTTATCCTATAGAATGCACACCACAATTTGTAGCAGCTGAACTTTCCACTGTTGTTTAATATGCTCTATGTATCACCTATATTAAGTCAGCCTTTTTCCTACCATATAAAGAATAAATGTGAAGACAACTTTCCTATTCTACTGATCTTATACTCTTTTGTGGACCAGATAAAATATTTGTAAAATGGAAAAAAGTCTTAACTCCTTAGAATGAATTTTAAATCACAGTTTTAAAATTTTGAAAGCTTATTGTTATTAAGCACTTCAAGATCTATCCTTCTTTCCTCATTTGCAAAATTGTAAAACCTGCCCTTTTTAAAAAAATAATAATATATAAATTTAAATATAATTAAGTCCTTAATATGATAAAAAGGTGGGTACTCCTATTTAAATAATGGAGAACTCCTTTTGGTTTGGATGTATGGTTTCCCCCCAAAGCTCACATGTGAGACAATGCAAGAGGGTTCAGAGGGGAAATGATTGGGTTGTAAATGTCTAACCCAGTCAGTGATTTCATTCCCGATAGGATAGGGATCATCTGAGCGGTAACTGAAGTGGTAGGGAGGGTGTGGTTGGTGGAGGTGGAAATTGGAGTGTGGCTTTGGTGTATATATTTGTTTCTGGAAATAGAAATCTCTCTCTCTGCTTCTTGATCACTGTGATGTGAGCTGCTTACCTCTGCCACATACTCCGCCATGATGTTCAGCCTCATCTCATGCCAGAGAAATGGAGCTGGCACTCTGTGGACTAAGAGCTCTGAAACCATGAGCCTTCTGATAAACCTTTCCTCCTTTATAATTGTTTTGGTCAGATGCTTTAGTCACAGCAGTGAAAAATCTGACTAAAACAGGCAGGGAGAAGGGTTCAGGGGGAGGAGAGTTGTTTTGTTCTTGCTTCTCTGTGTGGCAGGAGTCTTGCAGTAAGCAGTTTGATTGGCATTTGGCAAGCTGTGCCCATCTCTCAGAGGCTGTTTGGATCTAGCAGTTTATTCCCAACTCTGGAGCTATGTTTGCACTTGAGCTGTGAGCTAGAAGAGGGTGCCAATGTGAAATGGGCATTCTTGCACCATGAGGTTTCTCCAGGGAGTTCCCAAGACAGGGTTTCCCTGTCTAATAGCTCCAACATGCTCAGTTCACACTTGGCTCATAGATGGCCCCTAGCAGAATTGGCTCTGGGGTTTCTGGAATTGGATCTTTAATATGACTAAGTGTACATATGCTAATAAATATATTTTAGTAAGTACTAAAATGTGAACTGATAGTCTGAGGTAATATTTTAAAATAGAATTTATAAAATATGGCCATTAAATAATTTTATACAACAATTTATAAGAAATAAGAATGTTGAAAACTATATGCATTAGTTCATTTTTTTGTTGCTCTAATGAAACACCTGAGACAGCCTGCTAATTTATAAACAGAGTTTATTTCAAAGAGGCTGAATGTTCAAATAGCATAGCACCTGCTCTGATGAGGGCCCCATGGAAGATAATGGAGTGGGTGCATGAGGAAGGATCATCTCTCAAAATAGGAACTCAGAGAGACTGGTTGGAGTCAGGTTCAGGTTTTTATAACAATCATTTTGCAAGACTTAGTCAGGATCCCAAGAAAAATACATGAATTCCTTTCAAAGGCACCCTCCCAATGACCTAAGAACTTCCCTCTAATATTCACCTTTGAAAGGTCTACACCTGCTAACACTACCTTTTAGCCACCAAATTTTCAACACATACATTTGTGGTGAGATATCCTTAGATCATATTCAAACCATAGCACTGTAGTTAGAGGACTTGCAAACATTTTTGTCAAACTAATACATTGAATTACCTGGTTGCTCTAAAATTGCTAGACAAAGTGTAGGAAAAAAGTTTGATCTTAGAAATTCTAATTCCCAACTCACACACTGAGGAACTTCTATGTGTTCTGAAAATTTCTATGTGGTCACTAAAGGAAATAGTTCTTATAACCACAGGACCAAGAATGAGGAAAGTCAAGTGAAATTTATTCTGCAATCGACTGAATTACAGTGCAAATTGTACTCCCTACCTCAGAAGTTATCTACTTTTAAAATGAGGGCATCAATTTAGAAATATTGGGATATTGCAAATTGAAATGTAGATGTAAAAGTAGTTGCTGTCTGGAGACACTGAGCCCCTACATTTTGATGTGTCTTCTTTGACAAGGAAAGATCCCTCCCTACTCTAAAGGGAAGAAGAATCTGACCTCTCTCTGGAGGAATTAACTCCTCATTACCTGGGGAAATTCTAATGATCTCCCTGAGGCAGTTGCCATGCAAAATTAACACCCAGGAGAAGTTTTAGAAAGAGTGTACACTTTTTTGCTTCTAAACATACAACTAGACTTAAGCCCTAGTATGGCCCAAAGGTAAGATACTAAGTGTAATATATTAAGAGGTATGCTAAAAAAACAAAAGAACCATTTCAGTTTTCAAATTGATGCTACATAAATCCAGGGAACATGTATAGAAAAGAATATTAGAGTGAATGATAATGATAGAAAAAAACATAAAGTTGGATGGGACCAAACTTATTGACATGGTCTCACTAAGCACATATTCTGTAATTAATATTAATGATCAATGAGTTAGAATATGTTGTAGCAATTTGATTGGTTGGCTGAAGAATACAAAAAGTGGCTGTTTTGGTTTTGATATAAGGTGTTCCCCAAAAGCTCATGTGTGAGACAACAGAAGAAAGTTCAGATGTGAAATGAATGGATTAAAAAAACCTAAAGCTAATAAGTGAATTAAACCACTGATAGGGATTAACAGGGCAATAACTATAGACAGGTAGGATGAACTTGCAAGAGATAGGTCACTGGGAGGTGGGCCTTTGCAGTGCATATTTTGTTGTTGGTGAGAAGAACTCTGTCTCTGCTTCCTGATTCCCATGTCCTGAGCTATCTTTCTTTGCCATGATGTTCTGCATCACCTAGAGCCCAGATGGAGTCTGCCATCTACAGACTGAGATCTCTGAAACCATTAGCACCAAATGAAGTTTCCCTTCTCTAAAATTTTTCTTGTTGGGTCTTTTCATCACAATGGTGAAAAGGATGACTAAAACAGTGGCCCAAACTGGAAATACTTGACATGCGTTGGTTGAATGTTGAGAAGGGTATTTGTTATAGCTTGGGTATGAAGTGTCCTGTTCAAAGTAAAGTGGTTGTACTATGAGAATAGTAACCCAATCAATCCATCCTAGTGTGAATGACTTGGGGGAAACTAGGGCAGGTAGGGTGTGGCTGGAGGAATTGGGTGTCTGGGAACATGTGCTGGAAGGGTGCATTTTCCTTTCAGACCCTTTCCCACCTGTATTTTTCCCTCTTCTTTCTGACCCCACCAGGACCTGAACAGATTTCCTCCACTGGGCCCTTTCCTCCATGATGCCTCACCTTAAGCCCAGAGGAATGGAGTCAGATTTCCTCCTGGTTTCTACCCATGATGGGCAGCCTGACCTTAGGCCCATTATGGTTCTCTATGGAATGAGATCACTGAAATTGTGATCAACAAACTTTTCCTTCTCTAAGTAGTTCTTGTTGGGTATTTTAGTCACAGTGATGCAAGAGTGTACTAAATCCAAAAAGGGTATCAAGAGTGCAGTTGTTACTTTGTCTAAAATGACCATGTGATTAGAAGATTTTGGAGGTGATTTGCAGAAGAATTCTTAGAAAATTTAGAGTTGTTAGATGGAAAAATTTTAGAATATCCTAAGCAGAGTTTAATTGCTGATTTTGATGGGAGCTCACAAGACCATAATACCTATAAAAATGTGGACTGTGCTCATGAAAGAAATGAGGATTCTGTTGGAAATTGGGCTAGAGGCCACTCATACTATAGTCTCTAAAGGAATATTTTGTATATTTCTTTTGACGTCATGTAACACTGATTTTAAAAGTGATGACTACTGGGCTGCGGTTGTAGCTCAGTAGCAGAGCACTTGCCTAGCATGTGTACTAGGTTCACATGAGGTACTGGGTTCAATCCTTAGCTCCACATACAAATAAAAATAAAGGAATTCTCTCCATCTACAACTACAAAAAAAATTAAATAGTGATGACTACTTAATCTGGTAGAGGAAATTTCAAGGCAATAGAGTGTTCAGTGCCATGGATATTGCACACAGTTTATAGTTGGATTTACTATGAGATTCTGGAGTAGGAAGCAAACCTAAAGAATTTTGAAAACTTGCAGTTTGGCTAGAAATGTGCATGTAAAAGTTGCGGCCAAAAAAGGTGTGTTGTTGAAGTGATTACAGCCTTGAAAGAAATGCTAAGTACTTTGCACAGTAACAATAGGAAAGATGCCTCAAAAGCCTCTTAAGAAAATTGCAAGACTGTCCCCAGTAGAAAATTTCTTTGAGAGGAGACCATGAGCATGCCCTCCTTACACCTAGGAAGTTGTTTTACCACACCACATCTTGCAGGTTCTCGGAGGTCACTAGAGCCATGATTCCAGGGCACCCATGTATTGAGCTAGCTAGTGGCAGATATTCTCATCATGAATATGGTTCTAGTTCTGCAGGAATGCATGGTGCTCAAGTTAAGGGACCATGGAGGCTTCCACCAAGATTTCACAGAAAGACCTGGGAGGCTGGGCAATGTGTAACAGGGTCAGATTCCCTGAAGGATGTCCCTGAAATGCTGATGCTATTCACTATTAAGGTGAAGCTAGAGCTAGAATAGAGACCCCAGGAATCAACAGATGCCAGCAATATTGACTGTCTGCTGAGAAAAGCTGCTAAATGTGGATAGAGTCAAACTAAAAGAGAATCCATGTGGTCTGCAACTGGCAAGGCCAAAGAAGCAGAGTTGGCCAGCACTTTGGAACTAACAACTCACAGACGTGTATCCTAGATGCTGCTGTACACAAATTTACAAATCAAGTTCTGAGATCTTTTTACCTGATTTGGTTTTGGTCTTGCTTTGGACATATATCTCTAATCTATTCCCCTTTCACTTTGGGAATTGGAATGTTTATTCTGTGCCATCATATATTTTATTAATGGATATGTTTTTTGATTTTATAGGGACTCACAATCAACAGTTTGTCTTGAGACTTGAAGAAAATTAGGAAGTGGATTGGACTTTTGGGCAATAGTGGAACCATGAAGACCATGGGGCTCTCAGAAATAGAGTAAATTCTTTTGCATTGTGAGATGGGAGAGAGCTTTTTGGTGAAAGGAGGAGAACATTATGGTTTGGACATGAGGTATCCTTAAAAACTCCTGTTAATGCAGGAGTGTTCAGAGGTAAAGTGATTGTATTCTGCGAGCTATAAGCTAATCAGTCCATCCTAGTTTGAATGATTAGGTGGTAATTGTAGCAGGTAGGGGTGAGTAAGAAGCGGTGAACTAAAAATGGTACACCTTTCCTCCAACCCCTTCCCTTCTCTCATTCTGTTTCATGACCCAACCATGAGCTGAGCAGCTCTCCTCCACTGGTTTCTACCCCCATAAAAGATCATAGCTCAATAACTGTACATCGGGTAGCAGGGTATATGTTAATTTGCTCAAGAAGAGAAACCACATGTGCTGAATTAGTTGTAACTGCAGAATCTGCATAGTTAAGCTCACAATAATCCACTGTCATGGCTTACGATTCACCTGTCTTCTGCATAGAGCAAATAGGATACATGAATGGGGATATAGTAGGAATCATCGCCCCTATGTATTTCATACCCTTGATGGTGACATTTAATTTAAAATTGTCCCCCCTGACCTTTGGCCCAGAGTAATGGAGTCAGTCAGGTATGGACTGGGAACTCTGAAACTGTCAGCCCCAAATAAAATTTTCCTCCTTTAAGTTGTTCTTGTTGGGTATTTTGGTCAGGGTGATAGGAAAGCTGCCTATAGCAGTATTTGAAGGCTTATGGAGACTGTAATGTGAGAATTGATTCCTGATTTATGACCTAGTCACCACACTGGGGTGGAGGCAATGGAGTCCAGAACACAAATCTTTCACTTATGCAGAATGAGAATACTTTATCTAAAATACTTTGGACAAAAAATATTTCAGATTTCAGATTTTTTTTTCTTCAGATTTTGGAATACTTGTACACACAAGTGAAATATATTTTTGATGTGACTCAAGTAAAAACATAAAATTTATTAATGTTTGATATATAAATTATACATATAGCCTGAAAGTAATTTTATGTAATATTTTTAATGTCTCAAGTTTTTTCAAAATGTATAACTCTATTTATTTATTTATTCATTCATTTCATTTATTTTAGTGTCTGATTTTTAACTGCAACATACCACACGAGGTTACATATGAGATTTTCCACTTATGGTGTCATGTTCAAGTTCAAAATGTGTCAGATATTGAATTTCTCATACTAAGATTATGGATGCTCAGTCTATGTTTTGGAAAATAAATTATAAGGAAGTTTTTCTTCATCCTTGAAGAGCTATGTGATTGTGATTGCCATTCTCTGTAGATCAGACCTAACATTAAAACTATTTAATAGAGAAATTTAAATGTGGTGAAAATAATCCCAAATGGTAGGAGACATATAGCAGTACTCAACCACAAAGTAAAGCTGAGGTGGTTATCATAGCAGAACAAGAATCATCAAAATCTGACCCAAACAGACCTATGACATTGGATAGTTGATCACAGTATTCCTAGAAATGAAAACTACATCTTGATCAGTATAAGCATAAATAAATAAATAAAAATAAACAACAACAAACATTCTAATTCAAGTGAACAAAAGTTTAACCGTAGTCACAAAAACAGAGTTATGGCCTCTTGATAAATCCCCATAATTAACCCAACCCTCTTGAATATAGAGGAAGTTGGGTCTCCTTGACAAGGAACTCCTCACACTGCCAAAGCTTATACTATTGATTATTCTTCTAGCCTTTTAGAAAGGGATCTATGGTCGTTTACTAGAGCAATTGCCCATGTGAAAAAGGAAATAAGACATTATATAGACTAGTAGAACACTGAGTATTGAACTGACACAAATTTAAGAAGAACTAAAATATCACCCTGGTTGACCGGCAAGTTTAGGAGCTTGTAGTGGTCAGATTTAAAAAAAAAAAAAAAAAATATATATATATATATATATATATATATACACACACACACACACACACACACACACACATATATATACACATACACTTAAATGGACCAAATAGTTTCCTGAAATCATAATGTGACTACTCCTCTACTTCTGGAGTATAGAATTGGAATAGCCATATTTAGGAGCTGACAGAATTCTCCTGTTAGTTCCTTGAAAAGATAAGTGAGGACTACTATGTTAGGTATAACCAAGTGAGTCTATGTAAAAAAAAAAAAATAGTAACCCACAGCAAAATTGTATTCCTGGGACAATTTTAAATTAAATGTCACTATCAAGGGTGTGAAATACATAGGGGCGATGATTCCTACTATATTCCCATTCATGTATCCTATTTGGTCTATGCAGAAGTCAGGTGAATCATAAGCCATGACTGTGGATTATTGTGAGCTTAACTATGTGGGTTCTTCAGTTACAACTAATTCAGCATATGTGGCTTCTCTTCTTGAGCGAATTAACATATATCCTGCTACCTGATGTACAGTTATTGAGCTATGATCTTTTATCAATATTTGCTAGTAAGTATGTCTAGAAGCAGTCTGCTTTCAGTTGTCAAGGCCAGCAGTGCACTTTCACTGTCCTGCCTCAGGAGTAAACCACACCCCAACCCCATGTCATAGTTTAGTTTGCAAGGAACTCAATCAGCTTTCCCTTATGCCGCAGTCCGGCTGCAGCAAAATAACCGGGGGTGAGGAACAACTTGTGCACATTGATACAGCAGGAGTGGGAGCCGTTTATTGTAGGACAGGAGGGGTATAATACATTACACACAGCTTATCTTAATTAACATAAACTAGATACAGCAATCAACCAATAAGGAATCTCCACACTTAATGGCTCCCTGGTGTTACTTCACAAACCACTCCCTCTGCAAAATGCCAGGCGCCATCTTGACTTGTTTACAGACTCTAACACCCTTACACAAGATGTCATAGTGGTCTATTACATGGGTTAAAACATGCTTACTGGACGTAAGAGCAAGCAATGACAAGTAATCTAAACTTACAGGTAAGACATTTGCATTTCAGAGGAAGTGAAATAAATGTGACAGAAACTCAGAGAACCTCTACCTCTGTAGGGGTTCTGTGTTTGGGATTGAGGTGTCTGATAGATTCATGACTGTGGCATGCTTGGTAGCTAGGAAGTTTCTGTGCAAAGACACAGAATACCTGGTTGCTGAGAAAACTTCTGTGCAGAGACACAGGATGCCTGGCTGCTGTAGCAATGTCCTTCAAGAGGAGGCTCCGTGTTGGAGTCAGCCTCAACCTTGATCTCAGGCACACAGCTCCTGAGAATAAAGAAACTCTCTTGTTAGGTAACCACAACTTTTCACTGAGCCTAAACATGCCCACATAACAGTAACTTTATACAGTGTACTTTCTTGAAAGCTACACAAAGCTCCTGACATTTCACATTGCAACTTAGTATATAAGGTAAGAATAAACTGCATAATGTTGCTAAGTCTGTAACCTGCCCTGTAAGACAATGAACAATATGTACTAATGATGACAATGACCTAAAGGAACCTGTTGATATAAATAAAGCTTGGCAGCTTGGCCTCTCTGCCATTCTGTCATCCATCTTTCCTGCCTCTGCATCTTGTCTCTGTGTCTTCTTTTCATTTTCCTTACGTACCTTAGTGAAATTTCTGGAAGTTTAGTGGTGTGGGATAAGTAAAGATATCCCTTCTAAGTTGAAAGATAATTTCTTTACCTGACATCTCCTGCAATGCTCTAAAATGAGTATTATGATTCACTGTCCTTATTTACCATATTGGCATTAGAAAGGATAGACTGTCTCCTTTCTTTTATCTGACATCTATAGTCTCATGAGGAATTCTCCATAATCTATTGCAAAAGGAAGAAAAAAAAGATTCAGTCCTGGTTTATAGGTCTTCTGCGTTCTGCAGATACATGCAGTGACCATAAGAAAAGTAGAGAGCTTCAGATTAATGGACCATTCCTGGGACATTCCCAAAGAAAAATGGTAAAGGGAGACATTTTCCAAGTTGATGGCACTTCAAACAGTGCACCTAATCATTTAATTTTCTTGAAAGAAGAAATGGTCAAATTCCTCAAATGATCAAATGGGTTTATGAACAAGGTGGTATGGTGGCAGGGATGGAAGTTACATGTGGGCTTAGTTACATGTACTTTAACTCATTGAGGCTGATGTGACTATTGCCTCTACTGAGAGTTCAGTCTGCCAGCAGAAAAAACAAACACTGAAACTCTTATGTGACACCAATTCCCCCATATAATTAGTCACAGGTGTCCTATGTTGGCCTGTTGATTATATTGAAATCTTTTTATCTTCATAGGGGCAACATTCTGCTTTACTGGAATAGGCCCTTATTCGGGAAATGAATTTGTCTTCCATGAATGCAATGTTTCCAGCAAAATTTCCATTCCTGGACTTATGAAATGCCTTATTCATTGTCATGTTATTCTATACAGAATTGCTTCTGATTAAGAACTCCCTTCATAGTAATCCAAATGTGAGAAAGGGCCTATGCTCATGGAATTTACTGGCCTTACCATGTTACCCACCATCATGAAGGTGTTGGCTTCATAGAGCAATGAAATGGTCTTTGAAGATGTCAGCCAGGTGTAAAAATTTGGGAAACATGTTCTCCAGAAAGTGCACATACCTTGAATCAGCTGCATGCATGACACTGTTTCTACCATGGCCAGGATTCATGGGTCCAGAAATCCAGGGGTAGAAATGGGAGTGACATCACTAATTATTATTCATATGACCCACTAGCACAACCTTTGCTCTCTACTTCCACAATGTTATACTCTGTCATCATGGAGCTAATTCCAAAGGGAAGAATGGTTAAGGCAGGAGATAAAATTATGACTCTGGAAATTAAGAAGGTCACTTTGGCAGTTGGATTTCTCAGATCTCTAATCCACAGGTAAAGGAGGGAGTTACTATGTTGATTAAGCTGAGTGATTCTGTCTAAGGATTCCAGTGCATTTAGGAATTCAGTCTAGAATACAGTAGATCCCTAGGGCATCTCTTAGGATTACTGTGTCCTGAAATTAAGGTAAATGGAAATCCATGACAAACCAATCCAGGCAGGACCATGGATGATCCAGATTCTTCAGAAATGAAGATTTGGGTCACCAAACCAGATGAGAAATTATGACTGGTCGAGGTGCTAGCAGAAGACAAAGATAAAGCAAAATGAATAAGAGGAATAAGTATAAACACAGCTATAATCACATGGCCAGTTACAAAAATGAAGATTGTAGTTGATATGATTATTTTATCCTTATTTTGCTATAGGTATGTTTATGTGCATTTATATATTCAGCCAATATCTTTTTTTATCTCATTCCTTTATCATGTAGCATGAACTGTATTTCATATCATCAAATTAATTCAAGTATTGTTAATTTTAAGAACATATTATTTTAGTTACAGTTTATCAAGTAGTAGAGTACATATCAAGGGATTTTTCTCTTCTGGGGGAGAGTTTCGAACATTTTTGATTGTACAATAAATAGTTATGTCATGTTGCACAGAAATATTACATGCTATTGTTTATGTTGGCGATAGTATAGTTTAAGCAGATGAGTATGTACCAAGATGTCAATGAATAGATTTATGAAAGTGATTTGAATTTGAACTTAACAGAGCCAAGGGTATTCAGACACCTAGACATTTGGCCAAATGTTATTCTGAGTTTGTCTTTAAGATTTTTCTGAATGAGATCAACATTGGAATCAGTAAACTGAATAAAAGAGATTGACTGCCTCCCCAATGTGAGTGTGCCACATTCACTCAGTTGAAAGTCTGAACAGAACAAAGAGGCTGACCATTCTGGGAGATGAAGGGAATTTCTTTGTCTGACTTTCTTCAAGCTGGAGCTTTTAATTTTTCTGCCTTTGAATCAGAACTGTATTATCAGCTCTTGCAGGTATCGAATCCTTTGGGTTTCATATGATCAATATCAGCTCCACTGGACCTCAGTCCTTCAGAGTTTGGACCTGGAATGAAAGTACAGAATCAGCTCTCCTACACCTCCATCTTGAAGTCAGATATGGATGCAGATACAAATTTACATATAGAAATATATATGGATATAGATTATTATAGAGATAAAGATATAGTTAGTATATTGTCCGAAATGTCTTTCAGAACACTAATAGAAAAGTAGAAAATTTTGTTATAATTTTGATGATTGTACACTCCAAACAATTTTTCCCCACAGAATGTTTTTTTAATATGATATTGTTTTCACATCTGCTCTACTAAATCACAAAACCATTTTTGGCAGACACTGTCAATAAAAATAAGACATTTAGGTTAGAGGCCCTATTACAGAAGTCTTTTTGTGCAAAATTTTGTCTCTTTGTATTATATTATTTAGGTCTCATAGCTCATCTAAGTATTAGTTTCCTAATGCAGATTAATAAGCAAGTTTTACTGTGTTTATGTACTTATTTGTGCCATAAAAACATTTAACAATTGGCAGATTAAGCTAACTTCTTTCTTCATGATTTAGTCATCTGTCAGTATTTTGAGAAAAGGAAGCATAAAACTTGGGAGCTTTTAACAAATAGAAGGAGAAGAAATTTGAGCTTGTCAGTCATAATGCATAGAACTTTAGACAGTTTTGCTATTGAAAAAACATACTTGAAAATTAAATCTCCTTCAATAGGAGAAAAAAATGAAATTTTCATAGAAATTGTAGTGAAAAAGTAAAAGGATACTGTAAAAGAAAAAAGAAAAATACATGCTCATGAGGGGGAACTTTATACAGGTTTTTTTTTTTTTTTGCTGGGATGAAGAATTCCAGTATAATGACTGGATTCTTTGCACAGAATTAGACTTGAAATACAATGAAAGTTAAGGACATTGCTGTTAGCTCTCACGTTGGCTATCTCTGATGGTAGTAGTATGAGATTCTGTATATTGAATTAATATGGAATCTTAAAACAGGGACTTTTCTCCATATTATGCTTCTCAGTAGCCTGTGGTATGAATATAAAAGATTTAAAGATTTCTTCTTAGTATCTCTCTCTCTCTCTCTCTTTTTTTTTCCTGCCACAGGGAAAAGTGGGACTCTCAACTGAAGTCAGTATACCTTAATCTAACCCAAATTACTCCCAAAGGGCCAAACAGCCCTAATATCTAATAGTATATCTTTTTGATGTCTCCTGCAATGGTTGTTTGGTCTTGGGAAATAAGAACAGAGAAAAGAGAGTCTTCTCTGTTTAGTGTCAAGGGCAGATTTATTCTGTTCAGCCCAACTAGTGCAATAGTTATTCCTAACTTTTGTATTGAATTTCTTCTTCAGTGAGAGGGTGTGCAACCTAATTCTCTACATACTTTTTTTTTAACCACAAGAATTGACTCACATAAATATGTATTTGTTTTGAGTTAAAACTAGAAATACATAAAAGGGTATTATATCTAAAACAGAATAGTATAAAAGCCAAAAATAGTCATTGATAACCAATGTCTAAGGCAGAGCATGGATTTTTTTTTGTATAAAATAGTCTTTGAATTTCTATAGTCATTACATGAACTCTCACAGAAACTGAATTTTTTTTTAATTTAAGTTTTTGCAGGGAAAATTCTGCTATTATTCTTTTGAGATGGTGAAAAATACTAAAATATATTTTTGTTACCATGAGAGTAAATATCTAGACAAACAAATCAAAGGAATTTTAGAAAGAAATCCTCTTGTGTATCTTACTCTTAATGATCCTTTAAAGCTACACTTTTAAAACAGAGACAATTTTTTTTTTCTCCAAGAAAAATTTAGTCATACTGGGAGGTATTTTTGGTTGTCATACCAACATAGGTGCCGAAGAAAATAATTCTACTGACATCCAGTGGGTAGAAGTGAGGGATAGTGCACAGAGTCCCATAGTGAAGAGGAATACCCTCTACTAATAACAAATTGCCACCCGAAATGCCAGCAGTACTGAGACAGCTTCTTTAAATGGTTGAAAGAAAGGTGATTTTTGTGTATTTGGAAAATTGATAGTTGTTATATTTATATTATTATATTCAACATTGTGCAATATTAACAATGTAGACACATTATGAAAGGTGTTCCAAAAGATTCTGTGGTTATTTTTCATAACTGTGTTCTATCCTCATTTTACCATGTTTGTATATCATTGATCTACTTAGATGGATCTTGTAAATCATTGCTTCCTAAGTATATGCTGACATGAAAATCAAAATATCTCTCTACACATTACCTTTGATTAATGTTTCCCTTTATTCTTTATTTCTGTCTTTTTTTAATAGATGTAGGTTAATTTTTGTTCCTCCAAATTCTTGTATGTATGCATTCAAAACCTATTTATTAGACAACATTTTATGATTCAGATGTTATCTACACACTAATTATGAAGGAAAAAGTACAATAAAGAAGTTGGTGACTTGCAAAGATTTCAGGGAGAATCAGCTTTTATCTGGATCCTGAAGTTGAAGTCATACAATGAAAATGCAAAAGACAATAGATATCCAACGAAGAGGAAGGTGTAAGCACAAGACAGCTATTGATGAGGAACATCAATTTGAGGAATAGGAATACATGAGATCAAATGAGTAAATATTTTTAAGTCAAAACATAGGGAAAGATAATTGTGCTTATGCTACTGAAGGCCTCATTGACATTCTGAGTGCCAAGCTAAGAAGTCTGGGTTTTGTTTTTGCTTTTAAACAAATGGAAGATGCAAAAGTCTTTTGATATAGAGACATGTCACAGGCAGAGAAAGTTTCTAGGATGACTAATCTGTTAGTAATATGTAGAATGGATTTTGTTTGGGGGAAGCCACTGGGAGAAAATTAAATATTGGAGAATGGATTTGAAGAGGAATACCAAGTCTGGAAATAAATATAAGAAGTAAAAACATTAGACTTTAAGTCCCCGGAGAAAATATAGATCAGCCAAGGAAAAAATTCTAATGACTGAATATTGATGTATTCTATACAGAAGTGAGAGGAGGAATAGAACAGTGCAGATGATCCATATAGCTTTTAAAAGAGGGAATAAAATATAGTGAAAATCAGTTATCATCTAAGTGTAAAATCACAGTGTATGAATTATTGCAATATGTTCATTATGATTCACTGTTATTTAGAGCTGTTTTCATGTTGGTAAACAAGATTGGCTTACAATTTGTCATTGCATATAAACTGTCTGTGCATTTAATACTAAAGTAGAATAAATTAGGAAATTCTATTCCTTGCACTCTGCATTGGAGATTTTTTTAGTAAAGGAGATTTTACTTTAATTTTCACAGAAAATCTTCAGGCCGTTGTGTTCATGGGTTAAAAGTTTAGGAGAAGGGTTTTTGCTGCTACACATGGTGGGGGGGTCAAAATAACTTTTCTAAGATAAGCTTAATATATGTTTGCATACTTAATTTATTCCTTCAAAGTCCATTTCATCAAGATTTCAAAATTAATAAGTATGTAATTGACCATAATGGTCTTCAAATTGAGTCCTATTAGCAGGTATTAATATGTTGGAACTTGAGAGCATGCATGCTATAGATGTCATTTCTTTGGTCATTTTTTTTTTAATGCAGTAGTTTTGCTAATGTCAATTTCCTTTAAAATTTTTTATGGTCACTTTAACAAATTGTGCATATTCAAATGACTTAACTTTTATATGCATCACAATTTTCCTAGGGGTGAGTGAACTATTTGATACAGATATTGAAAATATCTATAATTCAGAAATATTTCCCTTTTTATATGATTTACCTTTTTCTTTGGATTCTATTCTCTTTTTCTGCAATTTCTCAATCAATACATTACAGATGCTTTGCTTGACAGAGCCAAGGAAGAACACCAATCTCCCATGTTCATTGAGATTGTCTGCTTACCTATGGGTGTGCTTCATTCTGTCTATGGAGATTTGCCCTAATGTTCTTTCTGCAATCTGAGTATAGACTGCTCAAGTAGGACGAGGATTTAAATGAGAGAGGAATAATTAGGTTACCATGACAAAGGAATTTTCTACTCTCATATTTCGAACTTATGTTTTCTTTTCTGGCTATTATGGTGAGCAGCCTCAGGTCTTATCTGGAGTTTATAACACAAAACATTTTTTAGGCATTAATGTGGTAGAAATTAATGTACAGAGATAACTACTGTTAACAGTTTGGAGTAAGAAACACAGTCACGTTCTCTGAACGCATTATACAGGTTCTGGCTATATTTTGTGTATTTAACTCACTCTTATAAGTACTGTATCTTTATTTTTTTTCCAGCAATCTTTTTTGGGGGGCTGTTTTTTTTTTTTTTAAAAAAAAACACTTTTGGTGTTTTTAAGGGAAAATCATTCTTTTTTTGTCAATCTTGTCACAATTGTGCTAAAACTAGCAAATTCACTTAGAATTTCTGATCATGTTTGGCACAATTATTTCTCTATAATTATCTCAAGGATTGGTTTATACTTTCATGTTTCTTAATGTATGCTTTAGAAGATATTTTGAGGGAGGATAACATGAGAGTTTAAAATTTACCTTTTGACTTGGAAGTTTTAATCATTAATCTTTCATAGTATTTAAATGATTCTTAAAATGTTATACACTCAGAAAAAAACTTATTTTCTTAACCTATCTAGACCTTGTCTTCATACCCCAAATCACTAATATCTGAGATATGGATAACTGTTATAATATTCTAATATGTATTATCTGGACTTATTATATGTATTATTTTTTAATATTTGAAATTAAATCCAATTGGTACAACATTCTTTTCTTTATGATTATTCATTTGAAAAACATGTTCATAAATTAGGTCATATTACCAGCATAGTTTTCTCAAGATTTAGGCTATAACTCACAAGAAGGAAAATAGTAAACTAGACCAAAATTGCCCTAGGGAGATCCTCCAGAAATCTTTGTACTGACACAAAATTTTGTAATCTTTGTGGTATAATATGTAATTTTGTTGTAAGATATCAAAATTTCATTTTTAAAAATTAATAAAATATGGGACATTTATTTATTTATTTATTTATTTATTTATTTTACCAGGATTAGACCTGAGGGTACTTAATAACTGAAACACATCCCCAGACCTTTTTACTTTTTATTTTAAGACAGCATCTGACTAAATTGCTTAGAGCTCGCTAAGCCACGGAGGCTGGTTTATGAGATACTCCTATCTCAGCCCCTCACATCACTGGGATCATAGGCATGCACCAGGACACCCAGTTTTATTTATTCATTTAATTTGTGGAAAATATGTGCTATTTGTTGAAACAAACAGAAAGAAGGCACTCACCAAGCATTTTATCAAGATAGAGACTAGATGGTAGAAAGGGGGTTCATGACAATAAAGAATAATTCTTTAAGTACTGAATTTGAGGTGCAGCTCTGCTAGTTAAAAATTGGTGGCCTTTGAAAGGCAACTCAATTTCTCAAAACCATTCAGTTTCTTGGAAGATTGTGGTATAGTTTACAAGTTTTGTACAGAATAATCAGGAGGGGAGAAAGAAGAATTATAAAAATAATTTTAACAATGACAATATACTGTGCCAATATCAATATTATTTCATTGAATAAATACATATTTTATTTGTCTAAAATCATTCTGATTCTGATGTAGTTTACAATGGAGAAAGTCTGACAACTTCCAATGACACATACCACAAAATCCTTAGGTGACTAAAAATGCAAAGGTTTGTCTGGTTACTGGGAAACAGAGGTTCAGAAAAATAGGTCTTGCATTTATGCACCAAACCAATAAAATTGGAAATATATTTTCATATGTTGAATAATAAGCATAATATTTTATACATACCTTTCTCTGGCAATCAAAATGCTCCTTATTATCTCTTCCTCACTTTTTATATAATCTACTAAAAAAACCCAAAGATAATGGTATCTAGATGATAATATTTTGAATCTTACCTTTTCATAAAAAGTAGAGGAGGCAGGGGAGAGCAGGGACAAAATATTTAAAAATGCTTATCTATTTAGTTTTAAAAAGACAAGTTCTTCTCCCAAAACCATCTGCCATGTAATCAGATTCACTGGTCATCACAGACAAACTCAGTCAAATCAAAGTACAGATGGCCGCTTATTACAAAACAACACAGGAGGCTTCGAATAGATGATACATTTGGTCATTTTTGCACATAAAGTCTCTGATTAAGTATGAAAAATGTGAACATTTGTTTATCTTGGAAAAATGCTATTACTTGTCAGGCATGACCAATTAGTTATTTCTAAACTGTTATCCATATAATTAAGAAAAACAACCATCTGTAAAGTCAGAAGTTTGTGTCTCTTTTCTGATCCACATGTAAATGTAATTTCTGAAATCTGATTTACTTGAAAGAGAATTATCAGACACAAAGCAAGACAGATGATAGAAACTGATGTATTTTTTGTAATTGTCATTTTCTGTTTATCCCTTCATTTATGTGATAGTGTAGAGGAAATGTGGCTGAAATAAGGAAAGCCAAAAGAACATTTTTAAAAATCTTCTTAAATTATTAATTTTCCAAATATGAAACATTGTTATGAAAATTTTTGAATATGTCACATAATAAAGTTTTAACTATTTATGACACTTTAACATTTTACATATTTTGCTAGTCAGAGTGCTCCAGAAAAAGAGAAAGATATAAAGATAAATGGATGTTCAGATAGATGGTAGGTAGAAGGATGGATGGATAGATAATTATGATGATGAAGCAGGATAGATAGATAGATAGATAGATAGATAGATAGATAGAGGCACAAACACACACCAGAAAAGCCAATGGTATAAGTTCCAGTCTGAAAGCCTGTTGACTTGAACCAGAGAACGGCCTATATTTTATTCTGCTCAAGCAGTCAGGCAGGAGGAATTGCCTTTGTAAGTTTATAGTTACCTTCAAGCCTTCAGTAGATTGGACAGCGCCACCACATAGCAGGAGGAAAACTATTTTACTCCACCTATCCATGAAAACGTTAATCTCATCCACACACACCTCATAGACACAGAGTAATGATGGCCAAATGTTTGGGTATCCTGTTTTCCATTCAGGGTAACACTTAAATCTAACTATCACACATACTTAACACAGGGAAAAAATGAATACAAACAAGTCTTTAAAAATAGCATGATTAGAATATAATTTTAATGTGCAATCTCTATGTTAATAGGTACATATAGGTGCTTGATTTTAATAAATATTACTTTATGGTGTATTAACCTTCACTTTTAGATTTATCTAATCATCAATTATATAAAATATTTACTTATATTCCATTTTTTTTCTAAACAGTGTTATTTAATTCAAGCAATATTCCTACATCACAAAGTTCAAAATCAAATTGTGAGCCAGTTAATTAATTTACATAAGTGCAAAATATAAAAATATAATTTATATAAATGCAATTTCATGCTTTTCCCCATTTGAATTAAATACTGTCCTGAATTCCCAGAATGGTGGAGGATGTCACGTACAAGAATTCATGCATCACTTATCAACTCCAGATGTCCTCTAACCTAGTATTTTTGGTATTTAATCATCATAAACACAGCTGAATTTTCTTTCTCTTGGACTTTTAAGTATTGAACCCTTTTAAAAACCCCATAAATTCTATTTTAATTGAAATTATTAATGCAAAAAGCAAAAGTACTTGGCTTATATATCTCATAACTAATTATTCTTAGTTACATGTTATTATGGTTTAGAATTTCCAGGAAAATATGAAATTCCTTAGACAAGTGGCAGAAGAATAAACTGATAATATAATAATTTCCAATTTCTTTTAGTCAGTCAAAAAATAAAGACATTCAGGATTTTAGTAACATGACACATATATGTATAAACAGCAAGAATTTCTGCCATATATTAAACTGATATAGCCAGAATATTTAGTCAAATCTCTTTCTGTGTGATACATTATATTTATTACATGGAAGCATTTTTAAAACACTGAAAGCTACTTTTTTTTCCTTAAAAATAAAATGTTTAATAGCAGGTTTTTTAACATGATGGAGAACACTGTATTTCCATGTTTAAGATGAAGACAGCTTCTGTGGAAGCAGATTATAAAATATTTGTCACAAACTATACTTGTGTGTGTGTTGGGGTGGGGGTGTTGGGGATTCAAACTCTGAGCCTCACATATGCTATGCAAATAATCTACCACTGACTTATACTCACAGAAAACTATTCTTAGATTTTACAGCATTTGCAAATAATCCAGGGAACAGCAACCCATGTGTTTCCCAAGTCTTTTTGTGGAATTCCTAAAAGAAAAATAATGTATGGGCTTCAAATTATATATTTTCAAAAGTTTTAAAATGGATTTTCTCAAAACAAACTTAATATGTAAAAGTAAATTCCAATGAGAGAGAAGAAATAATCACTTCAATAAAACACACAAAAAAACTGAGAATGGGTTGTTATTGTTGTTATTTTATGTATTGAGGGGAAAATACCCTCTCAAAAACTTCCTTTTCCTGGATGCCTTCTAAATCAGGTGTTCTAAAACATTTTGATATTAAAAGCTCTTTTCTGTCTTGGAAACTACTTAATATACAAATGCTCTTTGTCTTTTTTTATCTTCAAATTTTGGGGTAACCAAAATTTTAAAAAAGTATGAACTTTGCTATGATTTATGTATGAAATGTCCCCCAAAGGCTCAGGTGTGAGACAACACAAGAGTTCAGAGGTGAACTGATAGTGTTATGTGAAGCTTAACTTAATCAGTGAAGTAATACTTGATAGGGATTAACTAGGTGGTAGGGTATGGCTGAAGTAGTGGGTCCCTGGTGTGGTGCCTTTGGAGTATATGTTTTGTCCTTGTTGAGTGGAAATTTCTCTCTCTCTCTCTTTCTCTCTCTCTCTCTCTCTCTCTCTCTCTCTCTCTATGTGTGTGTGTGTGTGTGTGTGTCTCTCTCTCTCTCTCTCTCTGTTTGCTTATTGGTGCCATGTTCCAAGCTGCTTTTTTTTCCAACACATCCTTCCACCATGCTATTCTGCCTCGCCTGGAGCCCCAAGGAATGGAGCCAGCTGCCTGTGGACTCAGAGTTCTGTGAACTGAGACATCCGAAACTGTGAGCAAAAAAATAAACCTTCCTTCCTTTAAAATGTTCTTGCTATGATTTTTGGTTGCAGCAGAAAAGGAAGGAAGGAAGGAAGGAAGGAAGGAAGGAAGGAAGGAAGGAAGGAAGGAGACTAAAACAAACTTCAATAAAATTATATGTTAAAAAGTTGTAAAATGGATTTTTCTTCTCACTTTCTTTTTCTCTCTCAATGTGTATTAGAATTATATTTTTCAGCTTTATTGAGTTATACTTGAGTATATCTTTCAAATAAAGATTGTATTTTTTACAGTGTACAATGTGATGTTTTGATTCCTCTATGTATTATGAAATGATTATCAAAACTTAGCTAGTTAAAATACCCATTACTTCACATAGTTATGATTTTTTTGTGTGTTGAGAACATTTAAAATCAACTCCTTCGGAAATTTCCATTCTATAGTACTCATAGCTAACTATAGTCACCATGCTCTATAATAGATATCAAAGACAAATTCAAACTGTCTAAATGAAATTTTGTACCCCGTGACCAACTTCTATCTAGTCCCTTTTCCTTCTACTCTGCCCTGGGAACCTTAATTCTATTATGAGTTTGTGAGTTAGAGTTTCTTAGATTCCATATGTAAATGTGATCATGCTGAAATTGTCTTGCTGTGCCAAGCTTATTTCACTCTTCATAATGTCCTTCTAGTTCATCCAAGACAGAATTTTCTTTCTTATAGCAGAGTAGTATTCGTGTGTGTGTGTGTGTGTGTGTGTGTGTGTGTGTGTGTTGGGGCTGGAGGGGATGTTTTCTTTACCATTTATTCATCAGTATACACTTAGGTTGTTTCCTTCACTTGCTAGTGTGGATAATGCTGCAATAAACAAGGGAATGTAGGTATCCTTTTGATATACTGATTTCATTTCTTTTAGATATATATCCAGCAGTGGGATTGCTTTATTCTGTGGCACTTGTACTTTTAATTTTCTGAGAGAGTAGCATATTGTTTTCCTAACACATATTTGTGCATAATAGCTGTACAAATTTACGTTCCAATCATTATTGCGTAAGAGTACCTTATTCTCCACATCCTCACAAACACTTTTTATTTTGCCTTTTTGATACTAACCATTCCAAAAGCGTGAGGTGATATTTAATTGTGGGTTTAATTTGTGTTTTCCTAATAATTAGTAATGTTAAACACTTTTTCATATGCTTCTTGGCCACAAAAATGTGTCAGAAGACATTTTCCAATTATTTGTATTTTTGTTGTTGTTGTTTTCTTGCTATTGAGATAATCGAGTTCCTTATACATTTTGATTATTAACTCCTAATCAGATATGTGGTCTGCAAACATTTACTTTCATTTGAGAAGATTTTCTATTTACTATGTTGAGTATTTCCTTTTCTGTGCAGAAGATTTTTAGTTTGATAGTATCTCATTTATCTCTTTATTTATTTTGATGTTGTGTCTACTTCAGGGAGATTATATCTCTATCTCTACCTATATATCTATCCTTGAACAACACAAGGCAATATATATACAATATATATATTCAACACCACCAATGCCAAGAAACTTTCCCCCCACATTTTCTATTTTCTTCAAATATTTTTATACTTTTGGTATTATATTTAAGTCATTAATCTACCTTGAGTTTATTTTTATGGATAGTGTGAAATTAATGCAATTTCATTTTATGCATGTGGGTATACAATTTTCCAAATGGCGTTTATTAAAGGGAATTGACTTTCCTCTGTTGCATGATATTGAAAATTTTAGGAAAGATCAGTTGACTGTACAAATATGAATTTATTTTGAGGTCTGAATTCTGTTCCATTGTTTTGCTTATTTTTTATGCCAATAACATCCTGTTTTATTACTATAGCTTCAAGGATGTTTTGAAATCCGGTAATATTGATTTTCCTATTTGGTTGCATAATTTATCTACATATGAATTTAAGAATTGCTTTTTCTATTTCTATGAAAAAATGACATTGGAATTTTGATAGGTATACCACTAAATCTGTAGATTGCTTTGGGTATTATGAACATTTTAACAATATTAATACTTCTAAACCATGAACATAGATCATATTTTCATTTATTTGTGTATTTTCAAATTTTTTTCATAATTATTTTATTGTATTCCCTGTATCAACATTTTACCTCTGTTATGGTTAGACATGGTTTGAGTATGTCATATTTTGGAAGACTGGTCTCTAGCGTAGTGTTATTAAGAGGTGGTGGGATATTAAGAGGTGAGGCGTATTTGGAGGTCATTACTAACCCTCCACAGTTTTGCTCTGGATTCCATCTCTCCATATAGGCTTTTATTATTCTGGTATCATCCAATACAAAGTCTTCACTAGAGCCAAACTGATGAAGTTGCCATGATAACGAATCCTCAGAACCATCCTTTGTTTATAAAGTATACAGTTTTAGACATTTTGCTATAATAATAGAAAGATTAATAAAATTCTTTATTATACTTATTTCTAAGTATTATTTTTGTTGGTCTTGAAAGTGATATTGGTTTCTTGATCTCTGTCTCGGATAATTTTTAGTCTATAGAGACTTCTAATTTTTGTATTTTTATTTTTGTATCTTGCAAATTTATTTATGGATTCTAATAGTGTTCAGTGGAGTCTTTAATGTTTTCTGTATATAAGATCATGTCCTCTGTAAAGTAAGAATATATCATGTATAAAATGAGCAATTTAACTTCTTTCTGATTTGTGTCTCTTCATTCATTTTTCCTGCCTAATTTCTCTGGCTAGATACATTATCATATTGAATAGGAATCTCAAAGGTGGCTATTCTTATTCTTGATCTTAGAGAAACTGTTTTCAGCTTTTCACCATGGGTATGTTGTTTGCTGTGGGTTTGTTGTTTATTGTGTTTGTTATGTTGATATATATATATATATATATATATATATATATACCTTCTATACTGATTTGTGAATTTTTATCATGAAAGGATTTTGAATTATTGAAATGCCTTTTCTGCCTCTTTTTAGATGATCATTTTTTATCCTTCATTGTGTTCATGTGCTATCTCACAGTTGTTGATGTGTGTGTTTGGCACCATCCTTATATATCACTGATAAAGCCTATTTGGTGATGGTGCATGGTCTATTAAAAAAAAAAACTACTGAATTCAGATTACTAGTATTATGTTGAGAATTATTGCATGTATATTCATTAGTGAAATTGACCTGTAGTTTTCTATTCCTATAGTGTCCTTATCAGACTTTGTTATTGGGATAAAGCTGCTCTTATAAAATGTGATTTAAAGTGTTCTCATCAATATTTTGGGAGTCTTTGAGAAGGATTATTATTATTTTTTTCCTTCAATGTTTTGTAGAATTCACCAATTGACTCATGAGGTCCTGGAATTGTCTTTGGGAAGAGAGTTTCATTTCCGATTAAATCTCATGTTTATCATTAGTCTGCTCATTTTTTATTTTTTTTTTCATGACTCAATCTTGGTAGTTTATATGTTTCCAGGAATTTGTCCTTTGCTTCAATAGTACCAGTTTTTGTCATATGATTAACTGTTCACAGTGCTTTTTCAGATTTCTGAGATATCATGTGAAATTTCTCCTCTTTCGTCTTTTTTCTCTTTTTTCTTCTCAGTTAATCTTGCTAAAGGCTTTTCAACTTTATTTCTGTGTTTCACCCAACTCTTTATTGTTTTTTTTTCTTGTGCTTTTCTAATCTTTATTTACTTTTACTCTGATATTAATTATTGCCTTTTCTCTGCTGTCTTTGGTTTAGTTTATTTTCTGTTTTTTTTTTAGATGAAAAGCTAGATTGTTTATTTGATATTTATCATTTTTTCTTTACAGAGGAATTTACTGCTCTACCCGGCCCACTTAGAACCGCTTTGGATGCCCTTAGGAGTTTTGGTCTTATATTCATGAAACCAAAAATGAAAAGTGAAAAGTTTTAAGTTGTGTTTATTAATCAAGTAATACTGTTAATATACTTATCAAAAAGTAAATTAACCTAGGCAATAAAAAATCCCATTTAGAAAAATAATAAGTACTCTACATTTAAAAAAATAAATTTTAAAAATAAAGTTTCAGTTAAAAGTAGTTGGATTGTCTTCTCTCCTTTTTTCATTGAAAGAACTATGATATTACATGTCATGTAGCATCTGAAAAGAGGTAGTTGTGAAAAAACGAGATAGCCAAAGGCAAAAATGTCATTGAATTGCTGTGAAAATAATTATTTTGGCTTCTAGACACAAAAGAGTTTGAAGAAATTTATGAAGTTCCAGAAAACACTGTTTTAGAGTATATGTCACACACTCAACTGATTTTGAGAAATGAATTTAAAGCAATGTTTGTAAGCACATACGATATCATTTGAAATGTCTGTATACTATGTACTAGTTACCGTTGTTGATATCTGGCTAACCAAAATATAATAACATTGATGTACTATAAGTTGAACAGCGATTTAAAAGTCAACATCAAGAAGGCATTGAACTGAGCATTATATTATTGATCTAAATTCGAAAACAGCATTCTACTTTGGGTTTTGCAAATTGACACAGTAGTTCAAATTATACAATTTGAATTATAAATAAAACTCTCTAATTAGCTAATATTATAGTTTGAATGTATCCCCGAAAGTTCGTCTGTGTGAAACTGAATCTCCAATCCAATAGTGTAGAAAGGTGGGACTTTTGCCAGGTGATTAGGTCATGAGGGCTCTGTTCTCAGATGGGGCAATACCATTATTATGAGTGGGTTAGCCTTTGTACAGTGGATTCTTGATAGAAGAATGACTTGGACCCACTTTCCTTCTCTTTCTTTTACGTTTGTTCTTGCCCTTTCAACTTCTGCCATGAGATGAGTTAACAACAAAGCCATTGCCAGATGCAGGCCCCTCAACTTGGGCTTCCCAGTCTCCAATAAACAAGAAATAAATCTCCTTCATTAATTATCCAGTCTCAGTTACTCTGACAGTAATAAATGAACTAAGTACCTTAATTTATACATTAAATAGTACTGGTTATTGCTTGTAACATGATAAAATATTGGCACACATTATACTCATCTCTTTATATAGATGAAGACCTGTTTGTAAAACTCTCACATAGAGTCTTATATGATAAAACCAAAATATAAAGCACTTGGATTTACACCACTCAGAATCTTAAGTTCTATTTTATTGTTTATTTTATTTTTTATTCTTTTTAGTTATACATGACAACAGGATACCTTTTGGTAAAATTATACAGGCAAGAAATATAACTTATTCTAATTAGGACCTCATTTTATTTTAACAAACAAGAGGCCTTGCATGTAATGTCAATTCACATTGTTTACACTATCTGTTAGGCTGTCTAAAAGCAACATTGATTTGCTATTAGATTTTTAAGGCATAAATTAGTCCTTCAGAGATGACTGCAACTGGAAAACGGGCTTCATTACTAAGTGATCTGCATAGAAATCCCATATCATCTTTTATATAATCTTTGCATTAATGCTGCACAACAATGTCAGGCTCATCACATCAGAGTCAGGATGATTCATAAAGTTAATAACTAGAGAATAAAATGGTGAACACAAGAAATATGGGTATACATTTTCTGACTAGCTCCAGAACAAGTTGATGACTATGTGGGGAATGAACCAGAGTCCAGAAAGACAGCCAAGGACCATTTATGATTCTGGAGGAGAGTGAGTGACTCTGACCATCCACAGACAAGCAAGAGCCTCTCAGATGGGGAGTCCATGTAGGTGGAATATAATAATATCCCCTTTTATATTAGTTTCAAAATCACAACTAAGTGTAAAGTTACAGCCCCCTGCCCTCTCAATACCGCCTCCCTGCTCACCATGTTGTTTTTATTTTTATTTTTTTTTGACAAATTACTTATATGAAGTAGAAGATGAAAGGTGAAGTAGAAGAAGTAAAAGGTGAGGATTCATTCTTTCTTTTCCTTCCTTCCTTTCTCTCTCTCTCTCTCTCTCTCTCTCTCTCTCTCTCTCTCTTTATTTCACATGTAATTAAGGTTATGATGACCACCCCATTCCACCATCACTCCTCCCAGATACCCCATCCCTACCCCTCCCTCCCCTTTTCCCTATCTAAAGTTCTTACACTCCTCCCATTCTCCTCACCCACTCACCCCCACTGACTGCATTGGGGATCAGCCTCCTCATATCAGAGAGAACATTCATCCTTTGGTTTTCTGAGATTGGCTTACTTCACTTAGCATGATATTCTCCAACTCCATTAGTTAACCTGCAAATGCCATTATTTTATTCTCTTTTAATGCTTTATTTTATTCCATTCTGCATGTATACCACAGTTTCTTTATCCATTCATCTATTGAAGGGCATCTAAGTTGGTTCCACAATTAAGTTATTGTGAATTGTGCTGTAAAAACATTGATGTAGCTGTGTCATTGCAGAAGGCTGCTTTTAAGTTCTTTGGGAGTGGTACAGCTGAGTCAAATGGTGGCTCCATTCCAAGTTTTCCAAGGAATCTCCATATTGCTTTCCAGATTGGTTACACCAATTTGCAGTCCCACCAGCAATGTATGAGTGTGCCTTTCCCCCAGAGCCTCACCAACACTTATTGTTGTTTGTAGTCTTTTTTAAGTGATATGCAAAAGTGTGAGGCATTTTTATTGCTCTTTGTTTTTTTTTTAATTTTTTAATTTGTCTTAATTAGTTATACATCACAGTAGAATGCATTTATATGCTTTGATATATCATACATAGATGGGATATAAGTTCTCATTTTTTATATATCATATACATATTGTAGAACCACATTGGTCACACAGTCACATACATACATAAAGTAATAATGTGTTTCTTTCTACTATCTGATGTGTGTGGTACAAATTTGCTTCCATTCTGTAGGTGTTCTCTTCACATCACTGATTGCTTCTTTTGCTGAGAAGAAGCTTTTTAGTTTGAATCCATCCCATTGATTGATTGTTGATTTTACTTCTTATGCTATAGGAGTCTTGAGAAGGGAATTGGGACCTAATCTGAGCTGATGAAGAGATGGACCTACTTTTTCATCTATTAGGTGCATGGTCTCTGCTCAAATTCCTAGGTCTTCGATAAAGTTGAGTTAAGTTTTATGCATGAGAGATAGGGGTTTATTTTCATTTTGCTGCATATGGATTTATGGTTCTCTCAGAACCAGTTGTTGAAGAGGATATGTTTTCTCCAATATATGTTTTGGGCACCTTTATCTAGTATGAGATAACTGTACTCATGTGGGTTTATCTATGTGTTCTCTATTATATACTATTGGTTTAAAAGTCTATTTTGGTGCAAATACCATGTCATTTGTGTTACTATTGCTTTGTAGTATAGTTTAAGGTCAGGTACAGTGACATCACCTACCTCACTCTTAGTTTTCCAAATGAATTTCATGACTGCTTTTTCTATTACTATGAGGAATGACATTAGGATTTTTATTAAAATTGCTTTTAAAACTATGTAGTGCTTTTGGTAGTATGGTTATTTTGACAATATTAATTCTGCCTCTCCAAGAACATGAGAGATCTTTCCGTCTTCTAAGGTCATCATTAATTTATTTCTTTAGCGTTCTGTAGTTTTCATTATACATGTTTTTCACCTCTTTCATAAGCTGATTCTCAAGGGTTTTTTTTTGTTTTGTTTTGTTTTGTTGTTGTTGTTTTGAGTCTATTGGGATTGTTATCTTAGTTTCTCTTTCAGAGGATTTTTCATAGATGTACAGCAATGCCTTGGATTTATGGGTTTTAGTTTTATATTCTGCCACTTTGCAGAATTCATTTATTAGTTCTACATGTTTATTAGTTCTACATGTGGAATTTTTGGATCCTCTAGGTATAGAATCATTTTGTCGGCAAAGAGTGATAGTTTGAGTTATTTTCGTATCCAGATCCCTTTACTTTCTTTTTTCTGTTTAACTGCTCTAGCTAGAGTTTCAAAGCTATGATAAATAGAAGTGGTGAAAAAGGGCATCCCTGTCTTGTTTCAGTTTTCAGAGGAGTGCTTTCAATTTTTTTTCTGTTTAGAATGAGGTTGGCCTTGGGTTTAGCATAGATAGCTTTTACCATGTTGAGATATGTTCCTATTTTCCCTAATTTTTCTTGTACTTTGAACATAAAGGAGTGGTGTATTTTTTCAAATGCTTTTCCCACATCTATTTCAATGATCATAGAATTCTTATATTTAGTTCTTGATGTGATTAATTACATTTATTTATTTCCTTATTTTGATATCTTTTTAATGTGTTTTTGTATTTGATTTGCAAGAATGTTATTTAGAATTTTTAAATCTATGTTCATTACAGATATTGGTTTGAAGTTTTCTTTTTTTTTTTTTTTTTGATGTTTCTTTGCCTGCTTTTGGAATCAGGGTGATATTGGCCTCATAGCATGAGTTTGGAAGTGTTCCCTCTTTTTCTATTTCATGGAAAAATTTCAGGAGTGGTATTAGTTTTTCTTTGAAGGTATTGTAGAACTCAGCTGTGTATCCATCTGGTCCTGGGCTTTTCTTGGTTGGTAGACTTCTGATGGTGTCTTCTATTTCATTGCTTGTAATTGATGTATTTAACTTGTGGATATCTTCCTGATTAAGTTTGGGCAAGTCATATAACTAGAAATTTGTCAATGCCTTCAATATTTTCTTTTTCACTAGAGTACAAATTTTCAAAATAAATTCTAATTGTCTTCTGTATTTCTGTAGTGTCTCTGGTAATATTTTCTTTTCGATCATGGATGTCAGTAATTTGAGTTTTGTCTCTCCTTCTTTTCATTAGCATCATTAAGGGAGTATCAATTTTATTTATTTTTTCAAATAATCAATTTCTTTTTCAATTTTCTTAATTGTTCCTTTTGTTTCAATTGTATTGATTTCAGCTCTGATTTGAATTATATGCTGTCTTCTGCTTTAGGTGTTAATTTGTTCTTATTTTTCTAGGACTTTGAGATGTAATGTTAGGTTATTTATTTGTTGGCATTTTTCATCTTTTAAGAATTGAACTCTATGCAATAAACTTTTCACTTAGCACTGCCTTCATAGTGTCCCAGATATTTTGATATGTTGTATCAGTGTTCTCATTTACCTCTAATAATATTTTAATCTCCTGTTTGATATTTTATATATATATATATATATATATATATATATATATATATATATATGTTGTAGATGAACAAAATGTCTTTATTTTATTTATTCATTTTTTTCATGTGGTGATGTGGTGCCTGGGATCATGCCTAGTGCCTCATGCATGCTAGGCAAACACTTTTCCACTGAGCCATAACTCAGCCACACTTTGATTTCTTTTGCAATCTATTGTTCATTTAATAACATATTATTTATTCTCCAGGTGTTGGAGTAGCTTCTATATTTTATTTTTTGTTTGATTTCTTATTTTATTTCATTATAATCTGGTAGAATAAAGGATTGTATCTCTACTTCTTTGTATTTGTTTCCTAGTAATAAATTCTTTTAACTTTTTAAATCTCTCTGAAATTTTTTTTTCATGAAAAGTTTTTATTTGTCATCGAATCTAGAGCTTAATATTTCTGCATATAAGATTCTTGGTTGGCATTCATTTTCTTTGAGACTTTAATATATGTTGTTCAAGGATCTTCAAGCTTTCAGAATCTGGGTTGAAAAATCTGCAGAGATTTTAATTGGTTTCCTCCTATATGTAATCTGATTCCTTTCTCTTTTGGTTTTTAAAATTCTCTCCTTATTCTGTATGCTAGGCATTTTCATTATAATTTGTCTTTGTGTAGATCTGTTGTGATTTTGTACATTTGGTATCACATAAGCCTCTTATATCATCTGATTTTAGAATTCATTCTTCATATTTGGAAAATTTTCTGATACTATTTCATTGAATAGATTGTTCATTCCTTTGGATTAGAACTCCATGCCTTCCTCTATCCCAATAATTCTTAATTTTTTTAATGTTATACCATATTTCTTGAATGTTCTGTTCATGTTTTTTTTACTATCTTCACTGTGTGGTCAACTTTATTTTAAAGATTATATATTTTTTCGTCATTGTCTGAGGTTCTGTCTTCCAAGTGATCCAATCTTTTGGTGGTGCTTTCTATAGAGTTTTAAGTTTGGTTTATTGTTTCCTCCATTTCAAGGATTTCTGTTTTTTTTCTCCCTAGAATTTCTATCTCCTTATTGAAGTCATCTTTTGCTTCCTGTATTTGCTTATGTAGCTATTTATTGAAATGATATTTTGCTGCTTGTATTTGTACTCTTATATTATCTTTTAATTCACAGAACATTTAATTATGTGCATTTCTTCTGCTGTCAATGTCAATTTCTTCTAATAATGTAGTATCTTGGTTTGTTTGGGGACTTTCTTCCCTTGTTTTTTTCATGTTGTTCACGTGTCTTCCCTTCTTCCACTGCAGATGTGAAGTTTTACAGTTTTTACCCTATAGGCTTATAGGGTCCCTGTATGGTTCCAATAACTCTCCTTTAAGGGGGAGAATGATATTAACAGATACCAACACAAACAATATACAGTCTTAAACCAAATAGCTACTATTAAGACATTTACAGCTTTGTCACAATATACAGAAATGTTGTGTTCAAATATTATCTACAATAAAAACAGTAGGTTTGCAAAAGGGTCTACAGTTTCTGATGGTGGACAAAGAATCGGGGTGAGGTGTAGGATGAGATAGAAGTTAAGGAGGTAGGAGATGAGAAGATAGTTATTAGATATTAGGGAGCATGAAAGAGGAATCTAAAGAAGTTGGCTAATAGCGGGAGAAAAGAGAGAAGGTGATTTATGGGAGAAAAGTAAGTGGGAAGACAATAGGGAGATTATAAAAAACTAACAAACATAAAAAGTAAGAAAAATAAAAGATTATAAAAATAGGAGATAAAAATATATACAACTCAAGGTTAGGCCCAGGTTTGCCCCACCAACCAGCAGACTCACTCTGGAGCCCAGGCCCTGGCATAGGACCACCTCTGCTGCCCTCGATGAGAGCCCAGGCCTAGGATAGGTCGAGGTCCTCCCTGCCCAACCAGTGAATCAATGCTGGAGCTCAGAATCTGGCCCAGGAACACCTCCACAACCCCCTGTGTGAGCCCAGGCCGAGGTGAGTCCCACCTGGGATCCAGGCCTAGCCCACTTCCATTTTTGGACACTGCAGCCATGACCAAAGCCCTCCCCATGCAGTAAACTCCACCTTGTGACAACCGATAGCTGCATGTCATAACAGCATATTCAGAGAAGACCCCTGTGCCATGCAACGTTGTGGCTGCCAGCTGTCTCCAGACCCTGTGTGGTGTCCTCAGGTGCAGGCTACGGTGTGTGGTGAACTCTGGCTGCAGTGTCCCAAGTTGGAGGTGACCCAGGGAGCCCCATGTTGGTAGATGGGGGTCCACACAAGAATGGCGGCTCTGCATGGGCAGAAGCTGGGTGTCCTGCGTGGAAGCAGTGGCCAGGATTCCAGTGCATGTGGGTGGCCAGGGGTCCTGAGCATATGCTGGTGCCAGGGGTGCTGTGCTGTTCAGGCACAGTGGCCTGAGGTACTGTGTGAGCAAGTGGCTGGGGGTCCTGTGCTGAGGTTGAGGCCTGGGGACCTGCATGGTCACAGAAGCTGAGATTCCTGTACTGGAGCAGGTGTTGGTGGTACTCTAATAATATTATTTCTAGTCTCTTCCACGACTGAGGCATGGTAAATAAAAGAGACACAATCTTCAAAAAAGACTTAACTACACTTAGTGTAAAATTGGGAGCCATATATATATAACATTCTTCTAAAAATTTAATGTCTCTTTTGTTGATTTACATTTTAGACACACCTGCAAAGAAGAACGACATGAATTTGAGAGATGAAAAAAAATGAGACCTGTTTTCTTTTCACATTTGTATGTTTGTTTTCTATTATAAAGAGCCATACCAGGGGGGAGGGACATGGAAGGAAGGGAGCAAAGAAATGAAAGGGAAGGAAGAGAAACAAAAAAAAAGGAAACAACATTTTCTATCATGGGAAGTGATAATAAAGAAATTCGTTTGATGTAAGCAATTGTTTTCCATGAAGCTGATGGGGAAGTAGCGTGAACAATTGCTTTTCATGCCTGTCTTACATCCTTCTATAAACCCTCATCAAGTGGCATGTCATAAACTCAGTGGTGGCTATGAGGCAGACTGTAGGGCGTGTTATTATGATTCTGAAAGTTCTTATTCCTGAAGAAGATTGATGATGATAAAGGTTTCTCATCACTCCCATTTAAAATGCTGAAATTCTCCCATAGAAAGCAGCATGATTTCAGTACAACACTGTAAATGAATATTAATAGACTATGTCAGCATTCAATGCTTTCACTGTTGTATATTTTGGACACTGCAAATTACACAATTTTTAGAGTTTGATCTTGAAAAAAAAGGTGGCCACCATCACTTGCTGCTTTAACTCAATAAGTACAAAGTCATCTTGAAATTTATTTCTTACACTCATCGAATGGGTAGCAATGAAAAATATTTCAGACTAGTAAATTCAGTAATTTTAAATATTTTAAAGTGTATTGCTCCTATTGATTGTACTGTATCTGCACTATTGAAGTATCCTGAAACTAATAATAAGAATTAATTTATTTATGTTTTGTCTTTGGTGCTGACAAACATCAACAACATACATACATGATCTGTTCTTCACTGTGTTCCGCTCCCTGTCTTTTCAGTTTCCACCATTTAAAAATATTTTTTCTTAGTTACTTCCATGTTACTTATATTATACTCTAAAGATGAAAGTTATGTGAGAGAAAATAACTTATATTTACCTCTTTTGTTACTATCCTATCATTTAACAGGTAGACTATAAAATTGTCAGAGGTTAGCTAAATATGGAATACTATACTGGAAGAGAAAAATGTCTATAGAATCAGCTTGATAATCATCCCTAATTCAGCTCTTATGAGAGTTGGGTGGTACTTGTGTACAACATGGAAATACTAGCTTGTGAATGGCAAATATCTATGACTACTATGGATCGAAGACTACTACCCAAGCTGGTAGAGAAGGCTTCTAGGAAAACTCCTCACAGTCTTTGAACAAGAGAGAGGACATGTCTTCCCTTCTTGCCTTTGGGCAAATTGTGAAATAAGAAATACTGGCACTGGGAAAACAGCTTTCAAGCTTCAGAAAATAATCAAGATGCTTACCATAGTAGAATAAAGATAGTCAGAATTTCTTGAAGGATCCTGTCCTTGAGAGTCTATGATCTTCTTCTTGCATCTAAAAAGGACCTGTAATTGTTTTGTACAGTAGGGGGACCTTCCAGGGATGGATCCATTCCCTTTTTTCTCTCTTTGATCACTGGCTCAGGTAACCTTTATCTCATGTGAGTAATCCAACTGGAGAGACCACAGGGAAGGAGCTTGTGAATATATTGAGAGGAGGGGGGTCTCTGCTGACCCCAGTCTTCCAGACTTCTAGCCATCCTTGCCAAGGCACCAGGCCTGCGAGTGATTCTTTTTGGACCTTCAAGACTAAATCAACCATGAGCTAAATACCACTGAGGAACAAAAGACTCACCTGGTTCAGCTTTGTCAAAATTCCTGACTCAAATCATGAGCAAAATGAAATAAAATGATTGTTTTAAACCACTAAGTTTGAGATGGTTGATTTTGCAACAATAACCTCAGTATGGAATTAAAGCTGTTTCTGAACTGCTGGATTAGCCAGCATTGTACTTCTTGCACTAGTTATACACCAATTTTATACACTAGTTATAAGGACATAATCATGACTTAGTGGTTCTATGTAATAAAAACTGTAGTTCTGTGTTTCAGGATCTCATAAGGACTGTGGTCTTTCATGCAGCTTGACTAGGGAAGGATCTGTTTTCAAACTGCTATGGTCTGGGCAATATTTAAGTTCCTGGAGGGACATTAGACTGAGACTTCAGTTCCTTGCTATGAGCTACAGGACATCCTCAGTTCCTTGTCACATAGGCCTAACATAAGGAATGCTTCCCTTCTCAGAGGCATTCAGGAGATATCCCTGGTAGGTGCTTTATAATCTTATGTTGTGTGATCTCGTACACTTAAGTACATGCATCCATTGCCTCTGCCATGCTCTGTTGACTAGAAACAAGCTGTGGTTTCTTTCTTACTCAGGGGAGGAGATCATACAGAAGCGTGTGCACCTGGTGGAAGAGATCACTGGGGCCACTCTATAGTTTGTCACACAGCCCTATCTCTAGACTTCTTTTTATGTGACAGAATCAATTCTCAAAAACTTTTGTGATTTTTATTTGGCTCTAGTGTTCTTGTATCTGAAAGAATCCTAGGTGACACAACAACCAGGACTGCAATAGATTAACAAAACACTGGCCGTAAAGTCTTGGCACTTGACATTCAGCAACATAATAAGTTCCTATAGCATTGGACTAAGGAGTTTTCAATTTGTAAATTATTGTTTTCCTCCACGAATTCATATGTTCCAATACTTACTCCCAATGACTAAGCTTATTCCCTACCTGGAATTATTCTTCTAAGTACTGAATCAATAAAATTTCAGTATAAAAGTAAGAGAAGTCATGGGAGAAAGTGGCTACTTCCTTAATATAATGAGGGAACTCAGGGAAAAAAGAAAGAAAGAAACTTCTTTGCTGTTTTGAACAGCAAGGTAGGCCACAATAGCAAGAGAATAAAAATATATTCTAGAAAGCAGTCAACACACAGAAATGTCACTTGCGGAGTTTTGGGATGCAAGACTTCTAATGACTCTGTAAATATAGACTGCCACAGGATATCCTGGGTCCTGTCTACAAATTGAAATCTGCCTTCAACTTATTGTTGATAATGTATCCTTAGCACACACTGTACACTGACTTGGGAGAAAGAGACCAGGCACTGTAATGAGCACGGGGGTTTAACAAGAGCCAGAGAGATGGTCACAGAGGCAAAGCTCCTTCTTTTTCAATTTTCTTTAGAAAAAAATCAACATTGAAGATTATCAACCTACACAGTTTCCAGACACTAAATCCATGTTCTCAGGCAATCTGGATGGGTGCCAGGTGATGGTTTCAGAGAATTATAGAAGATTCAGCTAGTGGATTCTCTGTACTTTTAGCCTCCTGTTATGCAGGGTCACCCAGGCAGGCAGGAGCCTAAAGAGGGAGAGGTGAAATTCTCACACATTCACATGCTGATCACTGCTAAAGAAGCCTTCCTTAAAGTTCTCCAGGCTCCTCTAGCACTCTTCAGAGCTATGACTAAGCATTCAGTGCCAACTTGTCTCTGGTTGCTTATGGCAGTCCCAGAAACAAACCCTGCAAGTTCAGTTTACAGAGAAGCTTCTGCCCTTGTTATCTGATCACCCTCAATATCTTAGCATAAGCCCTATCCCCGACCTTTGACCCCTAAGCTCTTGGCCTGACTTTAGCAAGACTCCTGTCTACTAACAGTCTTCCCTATCTATTTCCACCTTTGCATCCACTCACTCCCTCATTCAGATTAATCAATTGTTTGTAAATATCCAGCTCTCTTTGCCTGATCACTCTTCTCCATTAAAAAGCCTTGACACCTATTTAATGGAGTGGAGTTCTGAATCATCTTTCTTACCATTTTAATAAATGTGAGTATTTTTTCTTTAACACAGTTAACCCTGAGATATGAGCAGGGCCAGAGAAACCAATCCTTGTTAACTAGATACTGGAGAAATGATGACTTGAGCCATCTAGAGGAGACTGATGGTTGGGCAGGTGGAACACACTTGTAATTCCAGCTGCTCTGAAGGCTGAGCAATTTGGTGAGGTCCTATGCAACCTAGCAAGACCCTGTCTCTAAATAAAAGAAATTAAAAGGGCTGGGGATGTGGCTTATTGGTTAAGTGCTCCTGGGTTCAATCCCTGGTACAAAGAAAAAAAAACAGATTGCTGAGTAATTTGCTACCAATAATTCATATTAACTTGCCCAAAATCAATTTCCAAAAGGCTACTTAGGTTTATTTCAAGGTTTAGAGATACATATAACTAGGTAGACACAGACTAAAGAGACTAAAGGCCATATAATGTTTATAAGTTTAGGTCATTGAATTCATTTCTGGATGAAAAATGTACTCTAAGAAATAGTCTCTTGAGATTAGGAAGTGAGTTCTCATTTTCATTCCTGAAGAGCATAAGAAAATCACTAACCCCAAAGCAAAACATATGTGTGGGAAAATTTTAGTACTTTGAAGGGAAAGAATGTGTGTGCATGTGTATTAGAAACTGCTTCTTAGCTGTATCACATTTAGTAGTTTATTCATATTTTTATATGGTCTTTATTTTTTAATTTTGTAAAAAGTTGTCTAGATTCTCCCCAAAGCTATATTCAATGAATAATACATGTCATAGTATTAGCCATTTCAATAAGCCATAATCTATAATGTAATATTATTTATAATTTTACCTCAATAAAGATCTATAATTATCATCATCATCTTCATCATCATCATCATCATTGAATAGTAGCAAGGAGATAGCAGGGGTATAGACAAAATATGAATGTAGAATAAAGGTAGTTATTAAGTCTGGGACATAAGTAAATAGATTCTAGTTATACAATTCAGTTTACACTTATAAATTTGAAATTTGCATAATAAAGTGCTTAGTGAAAAGAAGCAAAATATATGACATTAATTTCATAGCCTTGACTAATAGTTTTAAATTCTCATTGGCTATAATTTTTGTAAACTAATGATGAGCTTGAAGGTGGTGCAGAGCTTACCTACCTATGTGCAGGTGAAAAAGAAATTACAAAAGCTCACTGAGTGTCTACAAGTTTCTGTAATAGTAAGTAAAAAAATGTAATCCTAAAAGTAAATTAATTTGTTCAAACGTATAGTTAAGTTTCAGGAATACATTCATATCCAGCACTGGAAAATATTTTCTGAGATATAATGTTCTATGAGATGAAAATCAACATTTTATTAGATGACTAATTTATCTGTCCATTCTTTGAGAAGAGCTATATTCATATAATTTGATATATGTTAAAAATTCATAATCCCTATTATACATTAGAATCTCATTGAATAGATTGATGATAAAAAACAAAAAGATAGAAGATTGATAGATAGATCATTATTGCTAGGGTTTGGTTCTGGTGTGGAGTGTCCATCAAGACTCATTTGTTGGACATTGGGTTCCCACCTGGCAGTTTTGGGAGACAGTGTGAAACCTTGAGGAGGAGTAGCTTTAGAGAAGGTCTTTAGGTCATTGAGGTTGTTGCCCTCAGAAGCCAGAGCGAATGATTGTCTTCTGGAACAAGTTCTTGTGAGTGTGCTCTTATAGGAGTGAGTCCAATTTCAGAACTGCTTTCTGGCTCCTATCTGGTGTTGTGATTTCTCCCTCATGTACACTCATACAATCTATGATGAGATTCTAATCAGAGCTGAGCTGATGCCATTCCCATGCCCTTGAATTCATATAACTGTGAACTGAATAAACCTGTTTACTTTATAAAGCTATCCTGCCTCAGGTATTTCATCATACCAATGACAAATGGATAGTACCATTGTTTTCACATTTATGTACATGTTTATGTATAAATATATGTATATTATATAAATATATGAACATATATATACACACTATGTATATGTGTATACACATACATACATTTGAATTATAAATATCTTATTAGGAGGGATCTTTTGTTTATTTTATGAAAATAATAGAATAGTTTTCATGGATTTTAGGACAAAATTGTGATTTTTTTATATCTAGAAATATTTTTATCTTCTCTTGGTTTAATATAAAATGTAGAAACTGATGTTTCTCATCCATTTTTCTTTGTTTTTTCTTCTTTATTTTTTCTCTGGCTCCACCTGATTAATCTTGTTTTGATTTTTAGTTTTTGAACTCTTGATATTTACAAATATAGTTGTTTTTAAAATGATTAATTCCAGATGACTTCAGATATACAACCCTAGAAGAAATCACCTTAAAATACAGCATCAACATGAGGCTATTATCCTGAACTACATGCTTTCCTCTCAAACAAAAAAAAATCTTGAAAGACTCAGTAATTTCAATCATATAAATCCAGTGGGAATTTACCAAGATCTGTGGTTCATTCTTCATTCTTGTGAATCTGCTGTTCTCCCCTTGGGTGTGGATATGCAATGTGGTCCTGCTGTGGGTGAGAAGACTGTCCGCACAGCACTTTAACTCACTCAGGTAAATATACATATATAAGACATCAGTGGTCTTGCCTTGTCCATAGTGTCACTTTCCACAGTTACAATACCCATGATCAACTGAGGTCTGAAAATATTAAATGGAACATTTAGAAATAAATAATGCATGAGTTTTCAACTGTGAGTGACACGGTGAAATCCCATATGCCCCACTCTATCCCTCTGGGGACATGAGTTGTCCTGTTATTCTGTATATCCTGCTGTATATGGTGCCATCCCTTAGTCACTTCATAGTCTTTTCAGTTATCAGGGAGACTGTAGAGGTGTTACCATGTGTGTGTTCAAATAACTCTTTTTTTTTTTTTTTCTAATTATTCCCCCAAGGTTCAAGAGTAAAGATTCAAAGGAGACACCCGGGCATCAAACATGGAAGGACAGGTTAATTCTGGTATAATGTAGTAAGGCTGAAGGGCATTCAGAAAAGTCTAGAAAAAAGCAGTGTGGCTAGGATTTGGTCCTGCATATGATTTCAGGCACCATTGGTGGTCTTGGAATATATCTCCAGGAGATAAGGGAGGTGTAACCGCAAAATAATAGTACATGAAATCGCAAATTTTCAGATGGAAATTTCCTTCCTTCCTTCCTTCCTTCCTTCCTTCCTTCCTTCCTTCCTTTGTAAGAGTCAAGGACTAAGCACAAAGCTTTCCATATGGTAGACAAGTGCTCTGCCACTGAGCCAAATCCCTCAGCTCTAGTTGGGAGTAAGTCTACAAAATAATCTTCAGAAATTTGCTTAAAATTGTTTAAACAAATTGTTCTGAGTCAGATGTGTAGGACACTGACTCCTGATAACCCAGCCAAGGTTCTCTCTATTTATTTCCTCCTACTTAATCTGGTGAGTGGAAATTGCCCGTTGAAATGGTCATATTCATTACTCTTGTAAGCTAATTAATGCAGAAGCTACATTGTTCCATCTTGTCCTATAGTCATGTTCAAGGAAATAAAAATAATTAAAAATAAATGTCATCCTGTGATTTAAATATCTCGAAACAGTAACTGGATCTAAATTCATAATCTAGAGACAACATTTCATCTGCTATCTTTTGTTGCTTCAATTACTACCTTTTAACATATACAAAATGGATTTTTATATAGGCATCTAGATTTCTTTATTCTTTATCCTTTTCCTGATATCACAATACTTTCTTAAATAGGTTTATTTATTTTTCAGAGAAAGAGTTTACTTCAGGAGTAATGGAATGATGTCTTAGTATAGAGAGAATTCAAAGATGGTCTCAATATTTTTATTTTCTTATACAACCTTTGCTGAATTATTCGATTAGATAGTAATCTAGTTACTGATGTTTTTTGGTAGTAATTTTGCAGATACAAATAAGTTCCTCAATCAGTTGACCTAAGAATAGAGAGGTTATATGGGTGAGCCTGTCCCCATCACAAAAACTCTTTAGACCTGGTTCTGAAGGGCGAGGTCAGGGACAGAAAAATGCAGAGATTCAATATTATCTATTCTGGACCAAAGACAGAGGGGTCTTGTGACAAGTAATGTGGGAATCTTGCAAGGCCTGAGGAGACCCAGCTAATTGTCCTTAAAGAAGACCTTTGTCCCACAATGGGATTGTGGAATTGAATTCAACTGCTTTGGAGTTCAACTTGAAAGTGGGCTTTCTAAAGAATCCCCATATCATGATTCAGCCTGGCCAACTTTGGAGTGTGTTTAACACCCAGAGCACACATCCCAGCCAGGTAGTAGTGACTCTCTAACCTACAGGAACTGGGAGGTAATGCTTTGTGTTGTTGTTTTAAACTGCTAATATGTGGTAAATTGTTATACAGAAACAGAAAAAAACAACATATCTGTAAACTTTTCTACCCATGAAACACCTACTGTATATACAATATATATTCAAGCAATATTTCCATTTTGATTCAAGAATGGAATTTTGAAGAATGAAATAGTTTAAAATATTTTGTAGATATACTGATTGAACCCTATTTTAGTGTGAACATACCATGATCAAAATTATTTAAAAATTTCCTCATATCCATTGGTGAATGTTCATTTAAATATTTCATTGCTTTAAATCATTTAGTTTTAAATCATTTAGTTTACTGAAGAATATATATATATATATATATATATATATATATATATATATATAGAGAGAGAGAGAGAGAGAGAGAGAGAGAGAGAGATAGATATAGATATAGATATATTTGGTGCTGGGATTGAACCCAGAGCCTTGTGCATGCAAGGCAAGCACTCTACCCCAGCTTTGAAAAAATGTTTTTAAAAGGTCCAAATCTTTTTCACATACAAATGATCTGATTGGCTGGTAAGATAATGGCTTTGATCTTCTTTGATAATTTTTAAATAACACTCTTAAGTGGCCAAAAACTGAAATGTATTTAAATTCGCTAATTTTATCCCTGAGAAAAACTTTGAACATACAACACCTTAGCAAGTTAAACCTAACTATACATTATGAAACTATATGCTTATTATGAAATAATTATGAAATACATGCTTATGCTAACCTGATACAATTGTCAATAATTCTGTATGAGTTACAGAGAATACTTAATTTGGTGGAATTCAGTTTCATGACTAAAGATACTTAATATACCAAATGCAATTTAAATAGAGTGATGATGTTAATTAAATTTGCTTTGTATTTATTGCTTTATCCAAAATACCACAAAGAGTACAGTTATGTACATTTATGACAGTCACCTCATACAAGATGGTGTTTCCAATTACCAAGTATAAATTTCCAAAGATGGTTTTTATATGACAGATGTTATCATTATACTATGTATCTATGAATTCAGCATGCTTCTGAGTTTGTATTTGAAAATGAAATTTTCATACTGATGCTAGTTGAGAGTAATGAAGCAAAGGGTGGTTAATAGTTCTGATAATGACACAAGATTTTGATAGACACTGCTAATCATGATAGGCTGGATATGTGGACCTTTAACATATTTCCAAAAGAATGAAAACTCCCTAGTACCAGAATATAGGCTCACACAAAACTTTTAAATATTTAACAATTTTAAATTCTAAAGGAAAGTTCTGTGATGTTTTCGATATATGTCATGTTCAGTTATTTATCTAAAAAAATGAGATTAAACTTACAGTTTTCTGTCTTCATCTATCATCTCATCCAATAAGGCTGTGATGTAGATAACAATGGATAGAAACAAAACTGAACAAGCTAGTAGTGTCCTTTATAACTAAAACCCATAGCTTAAAAACATTCTAAACACAACAGGAAAAAACGCCTGACTACATGAAAGCCCATAACTATGAATGCCAATCACAAATTACATCAAGCATGTCCGGATTTAAACATACTGTTATGCCAATCTCTATTCAATATAGTTTTTAAAGCTTAGCTCTACCTTACCATAATAAGTGCAGGGAAGCCACTGAGAGGTCAATTAAAGTTGAGTAACTAAGCGCAGCCCAGCATTTTTCAGGAATAACAGTTATAGTTTATTACATATTAAAAACAGTTCATTAAACAATTTAGAGTAATGGCTTGGAGTTTTGTTGTAGCTATTAGTATTACTGACTGTGAAGCAGCTGCTTGATTTAATTGGCAAACACTTGTTCTTTCATTTACAAGCAAAATTAGCACCTACACTCTTGCCAATAAATTAGACATTGTACCTGTTCTGAAATGAGCACCACTAAGTACTGATTGTAATTAGAGGAGGTAACCTCCTGCTCCTGTCTCAGGCCTTTTGTTTTGGTGTTATATCCACCTTAGGAAATACAAGGAACTGATACATCAAGGACACAGTAAGTTCCTTCATAAATGTCACACTGTCTTGGTAAACAAATGATGCAAAATTCAGCAATTAATCTCTGAGTAGTATTTGCTGAATGGACTTCTCTATGGAGCAGCTCAGACATGCAATATGAGATGTTAGTGGAACTATGCCCCAGAATTGCTTTTGCAAAGGTATATTGCACTGTTTCTCTCACAGACATTTCTTATACCTGGAAAATCACAATTTCAAATTTTTAATAACATGCTTATATTTGTTAAGAAAATAAGAATAGTCTAGTGTTCTTTAGGATAAAATTGATAAATTTGAGCTTTTGAAATTTCATACACAAACACACACACACACACACACTATTGAGATAAAATCTTTAATCTGGGGGCATATCTAGGAAGGTATGACCATACATAGAACAAATTTCCTAAATGCTTAATGCCCAGGTTGTTCCTATGCTGTGTAAAATCTCCTAGCTGGGCTGAGTCGATATCATCTAGCAATTCCTAGAGTGATTATTTAAAGACAGTCTCCAAATGAAGATGAGAAAATATTTCGGTGAGAATGTCTAAACCCAAGTTCTGTGATAATTGAAAAAAAAAAAAAAATATATATATATATATATATATATATATATATATATATATATATATATATATATATATATATTCAAATAGATATCCGGTTGTATGCACCATTTTTTAATTAAATTATAAATAATTGATGAGTTTCTATTTATGTATAATAAGCCTACTGATTTTCACTTCTTTCTCACAAAGCATGGCCTACCCATCATGTGGATTTTGACTTCTGCCCTTGAAGGAGACAGAGTTCATCTCATCAGATAGGAGATAGGTATGGGCTTTGTTATGGCGTGCCCCACTGTGATGCACTGGTGATACTGTCACAGGAACCTCAGTCTAGGACTGCTCCCTCACCTTCTCAGGGTAGAGTGGTGCTGTGCTTATTTGTTCTGTTTCAGTTCTCTTTACCTGTTAAGAAAAGTATCCTAGCAGTTCCAACTCTGCCTGTCCTTCACCTGCAGCCAGTCGCCCCTGCACCCTTGCATCACCAAAGAGATCTTTCACATTACCTGCTCCCCTGCCCCCTGCCTTTCTCATGAATCCCACGTGAACACAAATATGTTGCAACTTTGATGCAATAAACCTATCGCCACACCTATCGCCACATCTGAGACAACATTTTAAAATCAAATCTGTTGCTCTTTTCAGCCACATTATTTGTTGAATCAATTCAAGACCACCTATTTCAAGGTCTCATATTGCCTAATTATTTTTTTCTCACAATTACTCTCTATAACATCACAATTTTAATTGAAAAATTTTCTCTGTAATCCAAACATATCCTTATAATTCCTAGTTTGTACCTTTATAACAAGATACATTCTCTTCCTCACTTAATATTATCCAACTTCCACTTCATTTTATATATTATTTTCTTTCGGGATTTATCAAAAAATAATATCTTTCATAATTTTCCTCTATCATTGCATTTCTTATCCATCTCACTTCTATTAGGTAGAGTAGCATTGCATTGTTCTGTAATTCATAGTTTCTAATTAATGACCTAATTTGGGACAATGTTCCCTGATTGTAGATATGTTAATCTTGCCTTCTCCTGCAGAATCAGAAGCTCTTAGAGCAGGTAATGCATGTGTTTTCTTTAAAATGCACAATTTCCTAAAACAACTGCTACACTATTCAGTACCATTTAATAGCCAATGATTAATTAACAATCATTTGTTAATTATAAAGTGAAACTACATAAATATTTTAATTAATCATGTCATGAAATGAAATCTGTGCCCGTATAAATAATAAAAACTTAATCATTGTAAGGATCAAAGTCAATTCAGAAAGAAAATCTTACTTGGAATTTTGTACTTATAAAACTCATACCATGTTCTGAATCATTATATGTTTATTTCTTCATTGGTTTTGAATCATTTGTATAGCAGTCATTTGTGAATAGGGAAAAGAACTCATAACTATCCTGTCTCTAGATATTTCCATTCCAGCTCATTGAAATTTGACCTGAGTATGGAACAACAGTTCAAGGATCAAATGTACTAGAAATCAATGAGAATTATAAGAAGGCATTGAAATAATCTATTTAAACTCAATTTCTACTGAAAAGCTAGTCATAGTTTCCTGAATGATGACAGAAATTAGATTTTACAATCCATTGGATATGTGCCAGAATATAATATCAGAAATTAATTTCTCTAAAATTTTACTCCATATTTTATTAAACTCACTTGTGATAAGGTATTTGAGTGCTTTGTCATCAATTACATTTGTTTTTAGTTTTGTCGTCAGTGAGATTTTTATGGTAAATATAGTTTTAGGTTTATAGAAAAATTTTGAAGACAGTTCCGAATGGAATCCCCATATATCCCAAACCCAGGTTGCCTTACTTAATAAGCATAAAGCATTGACAGTTTATTGTTTAGATGCTCTTATAAGTATTAACTCACATTAATAACTGATTGATAGGCATTTCCACCCATGAAGACATTGTGTTTTAGTCCTGTGCACCCTCAACTGCTGCACTCCCTTGCTTTCCCCTTCACTCCTCTTGACTCTCTCAACAAAGTCCTCTTCCTCCTTCCTCTTTTCTAATAGTCTCTCTCCTAATTTCAGGTCATTTCCTTTTAGTTTGTTTTAGATTTCTAGTGTATGAAAGAAAAAAAATATGTCTCTTTCTACATCTCTCTTATTTTACTTAAATGATGACCTTCACTTTGACCCATGCATGGCATGATTTCATTCTTCCACAGCTGAATGATATTCCATGGTGTGTATATGCAATATTTTGGATTTTATGTACTTATTTATTTTTCACAATAATAGGAAGCAAAACCATAGGCTTTTTACCTCTGAACTATGTTCCAATCCCTTTGTATCTTTGAGACAGGTTTCACTAAATTTCCCAGGCTGGCCTCATCATTGCAATCTTCTTGCCTCAACCATTCGTTTCTTCATACTTAGACAATGATACCCATCTTATTCCACCTTCTTTCTTGCCCCCATGCCTCCTCTCTTTCCATCCCTTTCCTTTTCCAAAATATCTAAAGTTTGTCTATTGCTCCCATGCCCCCCCATCCCCATTATGAATCAGCATCCTTATATCAAAGAAGACATTCGGCATTTGGTTTTGGGGGATTGGCTTACTACACTTAGCAAGTTACTCTCCAACTGCATCTATTTACCTGATAATGCCATGATTTTTATTATCTTTATTGCCAACTAAAATTCAATTGTGTGTATATATCACATTTTCTTTATCCATTCATCTACTGACGGGCATCTAGGTTTGTTCCATAGTTTAGCTATTGTGAATTGTGCTGCAATAAACATTGATGTGGCTGTGTCCCTGTCGTATGCTGTTTTTAAGTCCTTTGGGTATAAATCAAGAAGTGGTACAGCTGAATCAAATGGAGGTTCCATTCCAAGTTTTCCAAGGAATCTCCATACTGCTTTCCATATTGGCTGCACCAATTTGCAGTCTCATCATCAATGTAAGAGTGTGTCCTTTCCCCCACATCCTCACCAACACTTATTATTGTTTGTATTTGTAATAGCTGTCATTATGACTGGAGTAAGATAAAATCTTAGAGTAGTTTTGATTTGCATTTCTCTAATTGCTAGAGATGTTGAACATTTTTTTCATATATTTGTTGATTATATATCATCTTCTGAGAAGTGTCTGCTCAGTCCCTTAACCCATTGATTAATTGGGTTATTTAGTTTTTTGGCATTAAGTTTTTTGAGTTCTTTGTATATCCTAGAGATTAGTGCTCTATCTGATGTGCATGTGGTAAAAATTCACTCCCATTCTGTAGGCTCTCTATTCACCTCACTGATTGTTTCTTCTTCTGAGAAGAAGCTTTTGAGTTTGAATCCATCCCATTTATTGATTCTTGATTTTCATTCTTGGGATATAGGAGTCTTATTAAGAAAGTTGGGCCTAATCTGAAATGATAAAGAATGAAATCATGCCATGGGTCAACATCGCTAGTAATTAGAAAAATGCAAGTGAAGATTTCGAGCCTACTTTTCCTTCTATTAAGTGCAGGGTCTCCAGTTTAATTCCTAAGTTCTTGATCCACTTTGAGTTGAGTTTTGTGCATGGTGAGGGATAGGGGTTTAGTTTCATTTTGCTGCATATGGATTTCCAGTTTTCCCTGCACCATTTGTTGAAGAGGCTATGTTTTCTTCAGGATATATTTTTTTGGCATAAATGGCTGAATTTTTATGCCAAGAGGTAAGCCTATTTATGAGTGTAGGTCTTATAATAACATTCAAAATTGAGTCTGTTACTAGTAACTAAATAACACATTTAATAAGGGCAGAGTTTAATACATCGAGTCTTCTATTTAAGTTAAATAGGAAATTATATGTTCAGAAAATATACATGCCTTAACACATTTTTCCTTTAAGGTTCAAGTTCTTGCCTTAATATATATTTTATGAAGTTCACATGTAATTACCTTATAATAATATTTTTTTACAAAATTTTGCAGGGTCAGAGATTGAACCCAGGGCCTTTATCATTTGGGGTAATACCAGCCCCGTTACAGTCATCTAAAAACTGGAAATGTTTTTCTGAATATGAGGACACACAGAAAGTGGGAGATAAAGATAAAAGAGATGAAGATGTAAGAAGGTTCAAAGAGATGCATTCTTGCTTGCTGGCTTCTTATCTGGAAGAAGTGAGTTATGAACCCAGGAGAAAAGAGGGCATCTTGATACTGAAAATTGAAAAGAAATGGATTCTACTTGTGGCCACCAGAAAGAAATTAGTATTACTAACACCTTAAGTTCAGCTTAATGAGGTACTTTTAAGAATTCCAACCTGTGAACAATAAGACAATAAATTTGCATCATTTAAAGTTCTAAATTTGTAAAGACTTTATTATGGTGGCATTAGAAAATTCATACTATTAACTACTGTCAGTCATCTAAATTTAAAGTAGACAAAAATGTGAAAAGGACCAAGAAAGGTCCTGTTTGATTGCTATTGTTAGCAAGATTAGCACTGGAGTTCTGTTCAGGTTCACTTCATGGATTTGAACCCAATCCCTCCAATCCAGAGACTCTGTAACTCATGTATCTATTCACAGGGTGAATGATTTTTACCTGCTGGTCAGTGTGACTTTTCTTAGGCATCAGTCACACCTCTCTCTCTCTCTCTCTCTCTCTCTCTCTCTCTCTCTCTCTCTCTCCTTCTTCTATAGTAGAATGAAACAGACATTATTATTACTGTGTGTATATATGTGATTGCATGACCAATGTGATTCTGCAACCTGTATGTATATGCAGAAAAATGAGATATTATATCCCAATTTTTTTATTTGTTTTAATTACACATGACAGTACAATGACCTTGACATATCATACCTTTGAATCAGATGGGATATAATATCTCATTTTTCTGCATATACATACAGGTTGCAGAATCACATTGGTCATGCAGTCACATATATACACACAGTAATAATAATGTCTGTTTCATTCTACTATCCTTCTTATCTACCCAACGCCTCCCCTCCCCTCTCATCACTTCTCTCTACCTAATCTAGGGTAACGCTATTCTTTTTTTTTTCCTTACATCTTCATACATGTATTTTGTATAACAATGAGGGTCTCCTTCCACCTTCTATGCAACCCCTCTATCTCTTAGCCCCTGTGTTTTCCTCACTATTTCAGGTAACCCCCATCTGATCTAATCTGAGGTAACAAGGCCATCTCTTTTTCACTTTTATTTATTTATTTTCAGTTTTAAAATTTATTCTAATAAGTTATACATAGTAGCAGAATGCATTTAAATTCATTGTACAGAAATGGAGCACAACTTTTCATTTCTCCAGTTGTACATGATGTAGAGTCGTACCACATGTGCGGTCATACATGTACCTAGGATAATGATGTTCATCTCATTCCCTTCACTGGGTAGTGCACAGGCAATTTGGGGGAATCCATCCAGATTCCCATGCCTGTAGGACAACATGTGACTCAGTAACTGAATAGTTCAGTCAGAAATCATCTCACTTCCTGTATCTCTATGAATCAAGTTAGATTATGAAGAATATTTTGCCTATGGCTTTGAAATCAGGTCTAAAGTTGAAATAGTATCAGTTAGGAATTATTTTAGTTAGAAATAATAGATACTCAATATTATGGATTGTCAAGGGATTTCAATGTTTAGCCATCAGAATATAGATGTTGTATTTGGCCCAATATTATTGTTAGGATGTGATTTCTTTTAATCATTCCACTCTGTCATATATGTTGCTTTTGATATATTGCTGGGATTGTCTGTCTATAGGATGAGCAGGAGACTTTTCTGAAAATAGGCAGGATGAGTAGGTGAAAAGATTCCGAAAGTGGATAATAGTTACGCATTTACCTCTGTTACCAGAAACTTAATACATTTGAGGAACCATCGTTTGTCCAGTGAAATTTCTCTACTCATAAACAATAACCTGCTATTTAATCATTTATTCAGAAAATAAATGGGTATGTTCAACTTTAATTTTGAGCTGAAGTTAATACCTCTATAATGATTAATTATATTATTAATACTAAAGAATGAAAATATAAAGAAAAATAGCTTTGATGAAAGATTAGCACTCATCCTTACTGTATATGAAATAAATAAAATGATCTTCAAAATATGGGATACATGAATTCTACAGAAGATGTTCTCATTTCTTAAGAAAAATTCCCTAAATAACGTCACAGAAAATAAATTATCTGATACTATTATTAAGATACTATTAAAGGCTAAGACCAACATACATTATTCATGAATTTTACATATTCTAAACATTGTCACCAGTATTTGTGATGCATAGTCTACAGTTATACCATCAAGGACACATAGAAAATATATTTTCTCCAAATTAGCTTTCATCAAGCTGACTATAGCTCCAAGACATGCATTAGTTTGGAAGCAGATGATTTATATAAGTTCCAATAATGGTCTCACTGTCCTGGATACCAATCAATAGAGTCTTCCTAATGTTTTTCACTTGACTTTGTCGTTTATGCTGACACGGAGACAAAGATCACTGCACAAGTTCATAAAGAGAGTTTTGGCATATTAAAATAATGATTTGAAAAAGAACTTTCAATGTTAGTAAAGTGTATTTTAAGGTCCTAATAGAATCGGTTAACAATATTTTAAATAATGGCAAGACATCTATCTCCTTTACCTCTTTATTCAAAATTCCCCTTGAAAGAATCTCCCTCATTAATTCCTTGTCTGTTTGAATTGGTTATCTACTTAATGCCATTATATACAGATTTTTAATTTCTTTCAGATTTTGGTAGTAATGTCAATGACAATATGCATGCTGCATTTTTATAATACACAAAAGACTAAGAAGGCATTATGTAAATTGTGTCACAATTTTTTTAAGTGACTCAGTGGTACAGTGGAGGAAGAACAAGAGGAAAAACTGGTGGTTCTACCCCTGAGTATTAAGATATATCACACCCTCATGTACTCTCCTGCTCCTTTGCCTAGTCAATAGCTTTTACACAGGAAAAACTCTTCAAGGATATCTTTGTATTTAAAAACAACAACAGAATTCATTTTAATAAGATGAATTTAATCTTTTTAAACAATTATTCAATTTTAAGTTTATTTTACATAGAGATAAATAAAAAATGTATAGGAAAGTGTCCACAATTATTAACTTTTGCCATTATCTTATAAAATAACTTATTATTTTCCATCAGAGTTCCAAAATATTGTAGACTGCTCCATATGATTCCAAGCTTAATTATTTAAAAAAATTAAAATAAAGACTATTCAATTTACTAATATATATATATATATATATATATATATATATATATATATATATATTAGACAAAATTAATTAGCTTAAACTAATGTGATTATTTTGATAAAAAGAAATTCAGTGACAGTAAAATTTAAGCAAAAGATTCCCAATAACCTCTATGTGTGGAAATTTGGAATTCTGGACAATTATTTCATCAGGTAAACTTTTAAAAGTCTGGGGAATCCTAACTTACTATTTATAAAAAAACAAAATGTGTATACACTCTGTCTCTATTTCTTTCTCACGAAAGAGTCATGGTGACGTCACACATTAGACCAGCAACAACCACAAAATATGATATTAGAGTCAGATTAGCAAGAGATGGAACATTTTGACTTAGTTCAACTTTGTACCAGTGCACTTAAAAAGTAAAATATTTCGACATCACAAGTAGTATAGTAGAAAGAGAAATGGGTACAATACTAAACCCATTACAAAGGAGCACATAGAATAATTGAAAAATCTCTCTCTCTCTCTCTCTCTCTCTCTCTCTCTCTCTCACACACACACACACACACACACACACACACACACAGTTTCACTGGGTTCTTGAATTGCTTTGAAAACATTTTTTGTGCAAGTGCAGAAATTCTGACTGGTTTCTCAAGATAATAATATTAATAAATCCCATTTAAATTGGTAAGGAAATGTCTCAAATGTCTCCATGCTTCAGGCAAGATATTTTTATTTCTTAGGGTATTTATTTTCCCACTTTCCTAAAAACTCTTTCAATTCTCTTCAATATCTTCAATACTTCAATATACTTAAGCTCTCCTTACACTTGCCTGATGCTGTGCCTCTTAATTTATTATGAAAATGTAAATAATCATTTACAAATCATCAAATCTTATTTTTTTCACCACCAAACTTTTGGAACAAATCAGCATCCATATCCCAAATTAATTTTTTTTTGCCTTTATCAAAAATGCCTCCTGATCAGTCCCATAGGAGTTAAGAAATATTCTTCATGGCTTAAACACAACAATTTCTTTCTTCCTCTTGCTGGTATATCCATCAGAGAAGTGCCAATTGCTATGCTCCCACACCATCATTGCTCTTCTTACAGAATCCAAGACCAAAGTGTCTGGAAGAACCAGTACCTGGAAGGTTGTCAGGCAATGTGGAAAAGGGAAGAGAGAAAAGGTGCAAACAACACCATCTCCTAGAACTCTTCCCATAGGAAATGCTTCATTTTCCCACCCCAATTGTTCAAGCAAATCACATTTCTGATCTCTTCTCTGCACCTGATCCCGACACCATCTCTGGGAACTTTGCTACTGAAATCCTTCTCTCCTCAGAATCACCCTTGTTATGATACTCTGCGTAATATTTACATGAATATCTCTTGTGTTAAAAAAATGAAAGAAAAAAAAACGTAGCTTGCATTCAATTAAACCATCTTTTATCACCATATTTTTTCTATTTTGAACCAAATTTCTTGAATGACTCTTACAGACATCGTACCATATCCTCACCCAACTTTTCTCTTCAACTCATTGCAACCAGATTCTTATTTTTACCATTCCATTGAAATATTGATTATTATTTCACAAATAAATTTCTTTCGAGATTTTAATGATCTGTATTTTATCCTCATGAACTTGTTCTCTTGTAACTGACAGAAAGTGCCTTGCATATTTACAATGTCCCACCTCAGTTATGAGCCATCCTTCCCAACCCCATCTGCCCCAAAACCCATGCAGTTCACAAACTCGCACAGTTCAACAATGTTGGGATTTGCAATTCCAACACCCACCACCAAATGGAAATGATGTATAAATGTCCCATTTTCACATCCATTGGATTATTCTAGGGAGCCTTCTGGAAGGTTTACAAGGTGCAAACTTAGTTAAGCCCTCATTGTCTCTACCAGTTTTATCATTCATGCATCTCTAATTGGCTTTTCCTCATTCCCTGATTCACTGATACTATTATCTCACACTGCCTAGAGGTTATTCTCCATAATATTCTTCTCAAATTCTTAGCCCAGGCACTGTGTTTTGACTCAATCCACACAAAGTATTTGGCCTTCAGAGTGACCACACAAAAGAAACATTTTGAATGACACTCTGAAACAAGGTCATTTATTAATCAGATGAAAATAATTGCTGATTTGTCATCTAGATGGTGACATGTGTACGATGAGCCACAAGTAGAAACAAGCAATGGTTTATATAGAATCTCTAGTACTGGAAAGATACAGAGCAAAGGTAAAAATTGTGTAGATCTTACTTTGATGAATAAATTGCAGTACAAGCTTTGCAAATAGAGAATGATATGTTCAAGTCATCCAGCTCCCACCTATGACATGCTATGAAAGCTGGAGAGGTTAGACAGGGGCATATAAAGATCCTGCAGCTACCACAGCAGACTGTGCTGTAAATCAGGCAGGAACATTTACATGAGAGTGGCACAGTGGCAAAGGACAATGAATGTTTAGCATTAAGTGTCATCCTGTGATGAAGTACGACTTCTGAAATTTGAATACTTAAATTTATTTCAGGATATATATGTATATCAAATTTCAAGTTGTGCATATATAAGTATGGACAATTTTAATTATAAAATTAATCTCAATATAAGTGAGAACTAGAATAAATTATTTGTGTGGTTTTATGTTAGCATCAATGTCTATATTTCAATTTTTAGATTAGCAAGAGATGAAGCTGTAATTGGCCAGGACATATTCTTAATATTGAGGCCACATTTGATGATGATGGTAGTGGTGTTTATGGAGAAAAGCTAATAATTATTGAAAAGCTGACATATTCTAGACTTGTTACACACTCTATGCAATAGTTTCTTTGAACAATATTTAATGGATGAAAACTTCAAACCAAGAGACATTAAATCTTTTCTCCCAAATCAAGGAAATGAGAAGAAATGAAGCCAAAATTTTAACCCAGATATGTTTGCTTCATTGTTTTATATATATATATATATATATAAAATATATATCACACTGCCTAGAGGTTATTCTCCATTATATATATATATATATATATATATATATATATATATATATATATATATATATATACACACACACACACACACACACACACACATGCAAACACATACACCCTTCATATCATGCAAATGAGTGTGTGTTTTGTCTTAAAAATGCTGGAACCATTTAAGGATCTTTGCAATAGTCTTGATATAGGAGTTTGAAATTTATTTTAGTATTCAGAAAGAGAGGACACTGTCTTGTTTTAAAATACTTAGTGAATATTTATGTGATGATGTTGAGAAATAGACATATTGTAGAGAGGATTATGAAGTAGAAATTATAGTTCCTGAAGACTGATTTGATATGGAGTGAGATGTAATCAGGTATAATATTCAGGTATTCAAAAGCCAACACAGATCAAGTACCAATCAATCAGATTGAATGTCAGATCTACCAGAATAGGCATTAGCTATACCAGTCAGTCCTGGCTCATTATCAGTGTGGCTAAAACAAATAGGAGGAAAATGTGTAGTGCATCTTTCTGTCTTAATTGAATGGGCGGATGGTAATCTACTGTTTATACTGAGCCATATTTTTCTACTGAATGATAATATGGTCTTATTTCCTTCAGGAAATAGTTTTCTGAATTTTCCTCAATTGAAAAAAAAAAGTGAAAAAAATTAAAATTATAGTGTTACTATCCTTATAGTTAGTTTTTTGTGTGTGTGAAGGTCAAATAAAATATATTTTGTCATCCACAGAACAATGGAAAAAAATGGATAGGGATTCAATATTTAAATATTTTCTACTTCATACAGAAAATATGTATTTAAAAGAAAAAAATGCTCAAGTATTTTGTTTTATTCTGAACTATAAAAACATAAAATATATACCAGAGATTAAATATGTAAGAGAATTATTTTTAGCATAAAAGTATCTCTTTATAAGAGAAATTTATGTAGGATAAAGGTATTCATTGATAATAGCATATTAATTTACATGTGACTTTGGTGACCTATTATAGTTAAGATATTTTAACAAATTATTATAAAATAATAGGATGCTACATGGAAACACTTATTTCTGAAATTTCAAAGTATACAATTATGTTCATATCAAAAAGAACATATGTTTACTTTGTAGATAAATATGTTGATGATATTATACTTTATTTTATACTGCTACCTACCTCTCTTAGAGGATGGAAGGTAGGTATTGAATAGGGTATTATGGAAAAGCAATTCAAATGACAGAAAAATCAATACTGTACAATTCTCTGATTTTTTAAATTTTTATTTCAAATATTATTCTAGAACACTAACAAAATAAAAAGTTGAATGAGTAAACAGGCAACACTTTCAAACATTCTTGATGGGTTGATAAATGGCTTCAGTTTATTTTAGGACAATTTATCAATAACAATAAAAATTTTAAAGTGCACATACCTGTATTCAGATATTTACTAAAAAAAAGCACATGAACATATGGTCATTACATCATTGATAATGGTGTAAAATATTTAAATAACTTAAAGTATCCATGGGTACACAACAGATGGTGTAAGTTTTGTGTACCCTGGTACCGATGCACAACAAAATCCAAAACAGTAGTTAAAATAATTGACTTAAACAGAATTGCTAACCTGTGGAAATGTTCTCAATATATTGTTAAGTGGCAAAGGATCATTTTCTTTTTTTGGTATTATATAGTATGAATGATTCCTTTGGTGTAGCTGAGAATTGAATTCTATTCTTAGGAAACCAAAGCTGCTCTGTGTCTTGGCTATACCCTGTTGCCTTCCAGCCATATTAACAAAATTAGCATAAATATAACCCTTGTGCCTTAGATTCCCCAGATACGAGGAACTCCTGATTAATTTCACATTGGGTAATGGGTGCCTGGCAATATAGATCATCCTTAATTTGCCTCGAGTCTGTACTCATTCCCCAAAAGAACAAAATAAACCAATAGACATACTTGATTACCCTGGCACATGCATCCATAAGAGCTTGTAAAAGAATGCTTACAACACAACTTAAGAAACACCTCTAACTACAGGAAAGCAACATCACTAAATGTGATGCATACAAGTGAATAGAAGGGCAATCAAGCAATATGTGGGGAAATATCAGAGAAAGACGATGGAAGGAGGAATAAAAAAGAAAGGAGAAAGGAGGTGGGGACATGGAAAGGAAGAATAGATAATTTTACTTTTTAGAGTCTTCAATATATGATTCTCACATGGCTTTTTAAATTTATCTCCCACCCACACTTCTAAGCATTTCATAAACCAATGGACCGGATCCTGTGATTTTCTCGGTACATGATTTAATATTTTCAGTTTCCATGATGTGTTCTAGAAATTTTCTTCTAAAAAAAAAATCTTTGTATGTATACATCTTACACGGTTTGCAAGACAAATTTGAGGGCTACACATCCCACAAAGTCTTTATTTTTCAATATTTTTATCAGTGCACTATATTCATACATAATAGTGGGTTCACTTTGCTTTATCATACATGCATGCAATATAGTTTGTTCCACTTCAGTCCAAAGTACTTATTGTTTCTCTCCCTCTGTTCCCTTTTCTCTATCCTACTGGTCTTTCCTCTATTTAGTGTGTGTGTGTGTGTGTGTGTGTGTGTGTGTGAAAGAAATCCATTGTGACATATTCATATATAGCATAATTTTGCCAATTTAACTCCACAGTTCCTCCCTTTTCCTCCCTTTTCCCATCCCTCCTCCCTCTCCCTCCATTCCCTTTCTCTACTCCATTAAACTCCCTTCTGTTTTCATGATCTGCTCCCCCTTTATTTTTCTTAGTTTCACCTAGCTTCTGTATGACAGAAAATATTTGATCATTGATTTTCTGAGTCTGGCATATTTCACTTAGCATGATGTTCTCTAGTTCCATTCATCTACCAGCAAATGCCAAAATTTCATTCTTCTTTAGGGCTGAACAAAACTCCATTGTGTATACATACCACATTTTCTTTAACCATTTATCTGCTGACAGGCAACTGTGCTAGTTCCATAACTTGACTAATAGGAATTGGGCTGTTATAAATATCAATATGCCTATATCACAACAACGTGCTGATTTTAGTTCTTTTGGATAAAAACCAAGGAGTAGAATGCATGGGTCATATGGTGGTTCCATTCCTCATCTTTTGAGGAATCTTCATAGTGCTTTCCAAAGTGGTTATTCTAATTTGCAGTCCCATCAGTAATACACAGGTGAATGATTTCCCATACATCCTCACCAGAATCCATCATTATTGTGTTTTTGATGATTGTCATTCTGAGTGGAATGACATGAATTCCTGGTGTAGTTTTGACTTGCATTTCCCTGATTGCCAGTGTTAATGTACATTTTTTCATACCTTTTTGTCCATTTTTATTTCTTCTTTTGAGAATTTAATTAAATTCTTTTGCCCATTTATTGATTGGGTTATTTGGTTTGAGGGTGCGTTTGTGTGTGTGTAAGTTTTAAAATGCTTTGTATATTCTGTATATTAATTCCCTAAATGCTTTGTATATTCTTTATATTAATTCCTTGTTGGAGTAATAGTTGGCAAAGATTTTTCTTCAATCTGTAAGCTCTGTCAACATTCTCTTGTTTCCTTTGATGTGCAGAAGCATTTTAATTTGATGCTGTCCCATATATTGGTTCTTGGTTTTATTTCTTGAGCTTTAGGGTTCTTGTCCAGGAACTTGGTACCTGAACCAATGTCTTGGAGTGTGGATTCTATATTTTCTTCTAGAAGTGGCAAAATTTCTAGTCTAATTCCTACCTCTATGATCCATTTTGAATTGACCTTTGTGTCTGTCACAAAGCCTCTCTTGACTAATCATTATTCTGGACCAAACTCTCACTGCAATAAGTTCTGAAAGTAGACCATCATATTTTACCTGAAATTTTAAGAACATCTAAGGTGTTCTATAGGTGCTAGTAAATATTTTGTTGTTTGCTTCTGTATAAATAATGTTATTAATAAATAAATAAATAAATTTCCCTATTTTCATTCTGGAAATATTAAAATTCTCTTTTCTGTGTATTTTTTGACTTATAAAAGTTTATGTTTCTGAAATTTCTCCTTTTTTGTCATTTTAATGAATTCTCTAAAAATTCATTAGCTTTCCTTTTAGTTCTTACAGAGCTATACCAAAGTAAAATGTTATTGTTGTTTATAAAAACAATGGATTTATAGTAATACACATAGCAGATTAAATTGTATCATCATTACCACTTCTTTTTTAATATTTATTTTTTAGTTGTAGTTAGACAGGATACCTTTATTTTATTTATTTTTATGTGGTGCTATGTATCAAACCCAGGACCCCACACGTACTGGGTGAGCGCTCCACCACTGAGCCACAACCTCTGCCCCACCATCACCACTTCTTAAAAACATGATTACACACAAGATTTTGACCTTATTATAAGTTTTAGGCATTTATGCAAGATGCCCACTGGAATTCTGCCAAGTTCTAAAGACTTGTAGGCACAAAGTGTCTATGCACTATGATAGAAAATGCATTATAAAACTGTTTCTAGACACAAAACAGTTTCACTTAATTTTTATGTTTACCTTTGTATAATACATGCACGATTGTTTATGTGTATATAATTATTTACAGAATAAATAGATTTCTGGTGGTTTTAATTTATGTATTTTGTAGAATTATTTTTCATGAGATAGTAGATGCTACTGTTTAGGCTACGATATGGTAGGAAATTTATGTTATTTGTTTGCTTCATTGCCTCTAACAATAATTGTTTACTATTCCTAATACCCCCTCCATAAACTATGAAGCGACAGAATAGCTCCCTCATCTAATATGGGACCCATGATATCTGACTCCTGCTTTTTCTAAGCTGACTTGACACTGCTCTCTCTCTTCTCTGTTGCTTAGCCACACTGGCCTTCTTTCCCTTGAACTTGCAAAACTCCTCTGAGTATTAAAGAATAAATACTGATTTTCATTTTTTATGCTTTTCTCCAAATGAAGAAATAAACTCCTTTTTTTTTTTTTTTGCTGCCTGATTCAAATATCACCTGTATAGAAGGGATTTTCCAAGTTATCCTGATACTCCTCACACTTTAGATATTCTTTTTTTTTCATTTTCTAGTAAGTGCTATTTATTTTCTTTATAGGGCATATCATTGAAACTGCACTAATTTATTTAGTTTCATTAATTTCAGCAACATCAGAATGCAGCATTCTTTAAAAATGGAACTTTATCTTGTTCAGTGTTGAAATCTTGTACCTACAATGGAGTCTGCCACATGGCCACTATCTAGGGAATAAATTAACATCTTTCATGCATTCACATCCTGGAAAACATTGTATTGTTTTTGGTATCATTAATGAGGGTGAAGAAGTGTTCTGGTGCCAAAATTAGGACCACTCCAAGTTTCCAAACATTTTTAAAGGTTCAAATTATAATGAATACCATTTCTTTCTTTAAATCTTGAATTGCCCTACTCCAGAAATGGGAGGATTTGATTTAAATTGTTATAAGGGGAAACACTTAAGTCTGGGGAGAGTGATATCAGTTTCCCAGTGAAGAATTTTGTTGCTACATTTGCTGTTCATTTAGAACTGGCTAGTGTATCTTGCACAGCTTTTGCATAGATGATAGAATGAAGGGGGCCATTTGGATCATCCCACAGACATAGAGAAGCACAGTTACTTCTTTGTAATGATGGAGCAGCTGCTGTAGAAGACTAATTGTTGCTAGTTATTGCAGCTTTTTGCAACTTGAATAGGAACTCTGAAAGAAAAAGAAAGGGAAAGTGAGAGCGCAAAAGAGAACAAATTACTTCTGATAAATTCTAAGCCAGGAATAGACAATTTGAACTGGGAATGTGGGAAGTGAAAAAGAAGAGAAAGACAACATAGGAACAGATGGATATTTACTCTTTTTTTTTCTATATCAGAGGTATGAAGACAACAAGAGAGAAATTTAACTCAAAAATTGTGTTGCTCTTTTATCAAAGAACAAAGAGCAGAAGAGGGAAAATAGACCCTGCAATGAAAATTAAGTGCTATGCTTCTGCCAGCTGTCTTCAGTGGCTTGCCCAGTTTTTGAGTGATTAAAAGAGAAGTTATAAACCAGAGTACTTCACCTGCTTACTCGTAGGGGGCTTTGATGTTGGAATGCAATAACTCTTTCAGCATGGATGGAATTCAAAGACTTACCTTATTAAACTCCTCTGGGAAGTGAAACTACTGAAGATTTTTATTTTGACCACTATTAAAAATTTTTTAAAGGAGAAAGCAGAAAACATATGTTAAACAAATGTATGAACTTATAATAAAAAATGCCTATGTGGAAACCATTCCTGAATGCATGTAGCTGTCAGTATAATTAATTACCAACAGGTAAAACATAGATCTTAGGTATTCATTAAGATGATTATAACAACCAAGTACAGAGAACTGAATCACTTTGTTAATCAGAATAACTGTATGCCTGAAAAATAAACTTGATTTGAACAATATTGATTCACATGACTATTATTTTGAGTTGATATTTTTATCTCTTTTCACCCTGTTTTGTATGTGGCATGTTTGCTGATGCATGAACTCTGTCACTTAGACTCTTCTAAAAGCACAAATATAGTCCCCCAAATGGGTTTGCTCTGTTTCTGCTTATCAAATACCAACTAGAACTATTAAACCTATAGATTATAGTGAATTTCACACTCCCAAATTATTTCATTTCAACATCAGTAAAATAAATATTTAATTTCATCTCCATTTTGAGCAATTCTCTTTATGTTTTTTCCATGACTAATTTTCTACTGAAAAGAAGCCAGTGGAAATAAAGGATATTTGTATCCCACCCAGACTTCTGGACTTGAAATTGAATTTAAAACAACAACAAAAACAATAAAAATAAATGCTTTAGGGGGAATATTGAACTTAAATGTGGCACCAGTATTAACAGCATCAATGTGCTACAGATCTCAAGTTTAAGATGAAAGTAGTAGTTGCTGACTTAGTTTTATCAATTCCCTGCAGGTTATCAATTTCACCCAAAAGAATATACACAAAGAGATATACTCAAAATATATTTTCTTTATCTGTTTTGTGTCATTGGTAAACAATTCCTGTTGATTCTGGGTCCAAAATATATGAAATATATTGACGTCTCTACTTTTCTGTTGTCATAACTCTTACTAGCCTGAGCTCCAACAATATTCCCCTAACATGTATCTATTTTCCCTTTCATGTCTTTCATTTACCAGTCACACCATCTTATCAAGATATACTGAGTAGTTTGTTTAACTTTATATTTACCAGGTTATTTATAATTTGGTAGAAAATGATAAAATATGAACATACAATTCCTTTATCACTGCTTTTCCATTTAAAAAATAATATAATGTGGTGAAATGTACATGATATAAAATTAATCATTTCATTGTGAATGATTTAATGGCATTTAGTACATTCACAATTTAGTAAAACCACGAAGTCTAGTTTCAAACAATTGCATATACTGCAAAATAAAACCTGTACCTGTACAATATTTTCTTCCCATTTCTCCTATGCCCCAGCCCTAGGAAATGACAATTTCTATGTATCTATAAATTCTAGACATTTTATTTAATAAAGTCACAGAATGTGTGAATTTTTTCTGGCTTATTTCACTTAGCGTAATGATTTTGAGATTCACCCATGTTTGTGCATGCATCAGTGCTTTCTTCTTTCATTTGTGGCTTAATAATATGCCATTGTATGTACATATCAGTTTCTTCATCCATTGATAGACTTTGGGACTTTTTATACCATCAGGTGAATAGTTCTGCTATGAAGAAGTGTACAAATATCTCTTGAAGACCTTTCTATTTATTTGTTTTTTAAAAATTTATCTGTAGCTGTTCAGGATTGAATCTGGGCTTTCTACTACTGATCTACACCCCCAGCTTTTTTGATTTTTCACTTGAGACAGGGTGTTAAGAACATGCCCAGGCTGTCCTGAACTTAAAATCTTCCTGCCTTGGCCGTCTGGGTCACTAGGATTATAAGCATGCACCACCAGGTCTAGAAAGATCTTGCTTTTAATAATTAAAAATAAATACCATAAATGAGATTGCTTGATCCTATTGGGTTCTATGGCAACTCTTTGAGGAACATTAATATTGATTCACAGAGCAGACCCCTATTCTGTATTTGCTCCTATAGTTCAGAGATGTTCCAATTTTACATATCTATACCAATACTTGCTTTCTCTGGTTTTTGCTGTTGTGTTATGTGGTTTTTGCTGTTCATTTGTTTGTTTTATAATAATCATCCTGATGGGTGAGGGGTTATATCTCATTATCCGTTTTATTGGAATTCTCTCTGTTTCTAAGATCTCAATTTGTTTGTATATTTCAGAACCATTCTCTTGTGATCACTGTATTTTTGTAATATGCTTTGAGAAAAGTTAATACTTCAATATCATTTTTTAATTGCTTTGGCTATTCAGGGATTTTTGAAATTCCATTGAATTTTCATATGTCTGACACTCAATATGATATTACACATTAATTTTTATGTTTTTATGAAGAAAATTCTGATGATATTTTGATAGAAATCAGTTGAAATTATTGTTCCTTTTGGGTCATGTGAAGATCTTAATGATGTTAACTCCTTCAACCCATGAACACAGTGTCTTTCATTTATTTATTTATTTATTTTTCTGAATCTAGCCACGAAGAAGCATGAAAGTAATTCACAAAAGAGTTTTAATTTGAAATAAAAATGAGAATAAAAACAAAAACAGAAGTATGGCCAATAACATCAATTCATAAAATGTAAAGAAAAACTGAAAAATCTTTTTTAGGTAGACTAAAACTGACAACTTCTTAATGTACTTGACTCTAGACTAGGCACATTGCTGAAGAGAACAATTTTTACACATATCATTGGGTCAATTGAAAAACTAGAATATGAACTCCAATATATATATATATATATGAAACTAAATTTTCTGACATCATTCATTCCACTTATGACTATGCAAAAGAATAAATTGATGACCAGCAAATGCGTACTGTGGCTTTAGGGATACAGGGCAATGATATAAACAACTTGTTCTTAGATAATTCAGAGACAGAAAATAAAGATAATTAATGTCTTGTTTTTCCATTACTATGACAAGTATCTGAGAGAGTCAACTTAAAAGGAAGAAAAGTTTATTTAGGCTTGTTATTTTCAGAGGTTTCAATTCATTGTCAGTTGGCTCTGTTGCTTTTGGGCTTGTGGAAATATAGTATATCATGGCAGGGAACACATGGGGTGGAGAGGTCTGTTCACCTCATAACAACCAGAAAGTGAAAGATAAGAAGAAGTAAGGTCTCTATAGCTCCTTCAAGGACAGATTCCCCATAACCAAACTTCCTTCCTAGGCTCCACTTCCTAAAGTTTCAACTACCTCCCAATAGTGTCACAGACTGTCCACCAAACCTCTAACACATGGGTCTGTGGAGGGACATTCAAGGTCCAACGTAGAGAATGAGTGAGAGAAAGCAAGGATGAAGGATAAATCAATTGAGTTAAAATGTTAGCAATAATTTAATATGGCTAAAAGGTTAATGAGTATGCATTTTATTCAATATGGGTAAAGGTTAATTAATGAGTATCTTTTGTATTATTCTTTAAATTGTCATAGGTTTGAAACTTTATACAAATGAAATTAAAAATTGAAAATGGAGTCTGTTGTAATTTATCTATTTTGTATGTATTTTGCAATGTGATTTTTTTGGTATGTTTTTAGAATTTCTGTAAGAAGTGAAATATTTTCATGTTTTACCCCATGTTTATCTCTTGACATATAATATGGGTTTTTCCACAAAATAAGATACACAAGAGTATCCTCAAATATATTTGAAGAATTTTCTCTTGCTTTGGCTTTGATAACAAAGTTTTTCCTGCTAACGATACTTTTTTCTTCCATTACTAATTCCATAATCTCCCTTTCAAGTTTGTCATAGTTAAACCAGATTAATTATGTATTTGTATTACTCATCCAATTTTGAGCTAATTAGATTGTAAATAGCTTGATCTCTTTCATATTTTAATCTCTATTTTAAAAACCTGTGCATTTTAATTAATGTAGAAACACTCTCTGAAAAATTAAAATTACAACCTTATACAGATTTTTTCTGATGCATAAGATACTGTTTTATGTGTTTTGAAATTAAAACAAGTGGAAGGATGATAATATTAAAACAAGTGCACTTATTGCACCTATTTCACCTTCTGACACACCATTAATGCTTTGAGGATGAGCAATATTTATGCAAATACCAGATGTTTCAAGCTGATGTGTTTGAAAATTTAGTGATGGGCAGCCTCCAGTAATGAGAAATGATCATGAATATGCACAAATGAACCCCCCTGTTCTTTAACATCCTTGTAGTACCCTAGCACTGATGTATTTCTAAACTAGTCAACACTTTTTTTTTTTAATTAATAGAGGAAGAATTAGGCTTTCTGGCAGTAGATAAGAATTGCCATCATGATGATCAATTATCCACACCTCTGTTGACTAAAGAAAAAAGGGGAAAGAAAAAAGTAAAAAGAGCCTATTAACCATGTAAATATTTTGTCAACATCAAGGAATAAGGTAGGACATGTGAGAGTATTATACCTGTAGGATTTGAGTCATAGAAAGTGATAGAATGAAAAGAAGATGATTACTTGTGTTTAAAGATTATATATTCTGCAAAAATCCTGATGTGTATGCACAAAATTAAAAACATTTTTATCATGTTTTACAGCACTCAAAATCCTTTACCTTCCCTATATCTTATCCTTTCCATCTATCATATACTGTAATTCTGCAATCTCATTGCCCTTCATCTAAAGTTGAGCATACTTTCCACTCTGCACTGTTTTTTTTTTAAATCTCATTTCCAGTGATTTTCTCTTTTTCTTCACTTTCCCACATTATAAGTGGGATATTTATCTGCCCTGTTTTTCATTGGTACCAACCTATCAGATCAATTTTAAAAAAATACTACACGACCATGTTCCATAGTTCATTATTTTAATAACCTCATTCCCTTTTTACATTCTCATTGTCCTTATGAAACAAATTCTAACCCTTGTTTATGCTCTTTCCACTTCTTTTTTTAATTGATTTTATTTTTTAAATTGATGACAGCAGAATACATTACAATTGCTCTTTTCAATTCTAAGTGAGATTATCTATACTATTGGGGGAAAATTACTTCACAAATACAAGCATTATCAGTACACATACTGTCTAGCACCCTTGATGGTGGTCATGTTCACCTTCTTTATTAGGAGTTCTATATATTCTAATTCATTTGAGATTTATTTAGCACAATCTTTCAACAACAGTCATTGAAGCAATCTCGGGTCATATCATGTGTAAAAAAATCTATTGGATTGTATGTATCCTCTATAAACTACCTCATCATTTTCTTCTCTTCATCTCAATTCAAGATTTCTTCTCCAATTATCAAAACGGTGCTTGTTTAAGGTTCTTTACTTAGAACCTTCTGGATGCTAATTTAGAAGCATATTTTAAATTTCTTAGCCATTGTCTGCATCATTCATTTTTTGAAACATTTCTCTTGGATTTTGCATTCTAAGCCCCACCTATTGTATTATATTATTTGTGTTCTGACTTCTTGATCTGATTTTCTGAATCATGAGTTCTAAATCTCCCTCTCTCTCTCTCTCTCTCTCTCTCTCTCTCTCTCTCTCTCGTCAGCTTTCCATCACTGTCATCAGAACATCCAACAAAAACAATTAGAGGAGGAAAAGTTTCTTTGGGCTCACAGTTTTAGAGGTTCAGACCATGGTCCGCCTACTCCACAGCTCTGGGACCGAGATGAAGCAGAGGGAAGCAGCTCAGCAAATGAGACTAGAAAGCAGACAGAACTCTGAGCTCCAGGGGACAAAATATAAATGGCAGACGCCAACCCCCAGTGATTTACTTCCTTCAATCACATCCTACCTGTCCATAATTATCACCTTCTTAATTCATATGAGTGAATAAACTGACTGATTAGGTCACAGCTCTCATAATCGAGTCATTTCCCTTCTTAGGGACCTTGCATCGTCCCACACATGAACTTTTGGGGGACCACACACATGCAAAACATAGCAGTTTCTTAACACTGGAGTTTCTTAAAATTCAGTGTTGTCTTCTCTCCTCAATCTTAATTCATCTATGTTAATCACTTTCACTGTCTTCTATATATCCTCTACATGTCAGTGAATTTCAAATTTATATTTAAAGTTCTTCATTCAGCTCCAACTGTCTATTAATTCCAAAAGGAACTAAAACATTTCCTGGAACATAGTAAAACCTAACCTATATGTCAAATAAAACCCGAAATTATCCAAATTGAACACAGTCCAGACTCCGGATCTTTTCCATCTACCCTTCAGCCACAGGAAATAACCAAGTCTTCTCCAGTGGCTGGCTCAGTTATTCATGTAGTGCTTAGTTATCCATTACTCACCTTCATGAACGTGATAGATACTGGTGATCACACTAATTACAAAGCCATGTTTTTCTCCAAAATGCCACTAAAATCAATTTTATTTCCTTACATCTGTCACCACACTTGTTAAAGAATTGATCTAGAATTTTCCATTGTCTACTATTGACCTATTTTATAACTGGTCTAAAAATAATATATTATTGTTATTTTTTTTTCTCCTTGGAAGACATCACTTCTCTAATTTTCTGCTTAAACTTGCAATCATTTTGGTACTAAACTGATTTTCTCGTTTTCTTTCCTTTCTTTTTTCTTTTTCTTTCTCTTTTCATCTTTCGTTGGTGGAGGGATTCTCTCTCTATGTAAGTTACTTAAGAGCTTTTCTGGCAGTAATAGGAGCACATACCTGTAACCCCAACTACTTGGGAGACTGAGCCTGGAGTGCCACAAATTCAATACCAGTTTGAACAACTTAGTGAGATCCTGTCTCAAAATTAATTTTTTGAAAGGCTTGAGATGTCACTAAATGGTAAAGTACTTGTCTAGCATGAACAGGTTTAATTCCTAGTACTGCAAAAAATAAAATATAAAGTGCACTTTCCAAACTAGTAAAACTATAAAGAATTTCTAGTTTTCATGAATTCACACATTATGAACTTTCATTCATATAAATTGTAAAATTTTTTTCTATGTACTCACTATACCAAAATATTCATGAGAGAAGGGTCTACATCTTTTCTTTTTCTTACTATTTTATTCCCAGTGACTATTACAGTTCCTGGTACCAAGTAAGACACAAACTACTGTTTACAGTCAGTCAATGAACGCAATGACATAAATTCTTTCTTATAGGAAGACATAAACATTATATGTAGTTTTCATTTTCTAATAAAATAGGTGGTACAACTCAACTAGTTAAAACACATCAAGAATTCTAAGAATAAATACCAACAAAATACACTATGTGATTCTTATATGAGGTCCCTCAGGATACATCAATGTAAAGGATAATAGGAGACAGTAGGGTTTCCAATATATTTTATAAAATAATCAATATGATCTCTAATGTAAGCTCAGGAAAACTTAAAATAAACATTAATTCAATTCAATTCAAAGCATTTATAAAAGAAATAAAATGATTTTTGTTTTTCTTACATAACAATATAGCACCAGAAATTAGAACATAAGTTCAGAATACTAAAATGTGTATCATCTGAAGTAGAACAAATTAAATCTCCCAGGATTAAGAAAGGGATTTGTTTCAGGATCTTGGATATAGCTAAACCTCTAGGGCTGTTAGCTTGTTCTAGATATGTGGACTGGAAAATATCAAGAATAAGTAACCAGGAAAATAATTATGGATTTTTTTCTATGTCTTAAGTGAGGTTTATGAAAGTCTTAATTGTAAATAATTCATAGTTAAATCCTTTGCTGCATGACCAAAATGCAATTTTTTTGGTTGCTTATTTAAAATAATCCATATGGTTTAAATACCAGATGTTCAGGTAACATAGTAGATAATTGTGTTCTAAAATATATAAATTGATATTTATTTCTTTCCAGTATGAAATATAACCTCATGATGATGTGTCAGATAGGTAAATATGAGCTACCATGAACTGTAATATTCACAAAGACATGGGAGTGTGCCTGATACAGTGACTTATTCATAATGGTAAGATGATAATGGTGACATAATTGCACACTTGCAACCAAAAATAATTATTTTACTATCGCTTTAGAAAATGTAAATTCATCATTATACTCATACTAAAATGTGGTATTTAGTTCTAATTATATGCATCTAAACACATTTGTATGTTATTTAAGAGACGTTTCTGAAATTTATTGGATAAAGTTTGCTGAAAAATCACATACTATCTCTAAATCACTTTGTTGATTACATGTGTCTTAAAGGTTAATTGAGATTACTTGAACCATAAGTAAGTAATCTATGAATGAATAGCAATCCAAGAAGTTGACAGTTATTTACAGATAAGAAGGCAGACTTTTGAAAAAAATATTCATACAACTTCAATAAATTTACCTTAATATATTTACTCCAACAAATTTACCTTAGTAAATTTAATTTATCAAATGAATAAATTTAGTTCAACATACGTTTTAAACCTTTGCTATACTGACAGTATAATAAGAATATTGGAAGAATAGAAGGACTACTCAAATTGTGTGTTCATTCTCAAGAAAATTTTATGTTATTCAGAAGACATTGACAGATACACAACAATAATAATAGTCACAAAAAAATGTCCCAAATATTGGCACTTCAATTATTAAATACCTCTTCAGAGTATAAATGAGACAGATTTTTATATAAATTTATAAGTAATAAAATTTAAGGATGTTCATTCTAGGATTTTTCTTTTTCTCTTTTTGCTCTGGACATGATTAGATAATCTGTCAATAGTTTTAGCTCTTTTTAAAATTTATTGTTTTTAGTTATATACAACACCATAATACACCCTGACATAATCACAAAAGCTGGAACACACCCAATTCCAATTCAATTCCTTCACTCCACTGATGTCTCTGATCTCTCTTCGATCTATTTACAGTTCACTTTTTTTTTTTTTAATTACTGTCCTTGGGCTGGGGATGTGGCTCAAAAGGTAACGCGCTCACCTGGCATGCACAGGGCACTGGGTTTGATCCTCAGCACCACATAAAATAAAATAAAGATGTTGTGTCCACCGAATGCTGAAAAATAAATATTAAAAAATATTCTCTCTCTCTCTCTCTCTTAAAAAAAAAATTACTGTCCTGTGGATACATTCAATGTTGGGACCCACCATGCTACATTCGTGCATGCACATATGAAAGTTCAGTCAGATTCATTTCACGGTTATTCCCTTCTCGTTTCCCTTCCTCTTCCTCCTCATTCCACATCTATTGGTTTCTCTATTGATGTTTCTTCTATTTTGATGAAATTCTCTCTCCTTTTTTACTTTATCTATCTTTCTTTCTTTTTATCCTCCTTCCGCTCATTTTGGATTAGCTTCTGTATGACCCAGCTACCTCACTCCTTGTTATATACTCAAAAGATTTAAAATTAGCAGATTACAGACAGGCAGACACACTGATATTTATAGCAACACAATTCACAGTAGCCAAACTATGGAACAAACCTAGGTGCCCTTCAACATATGAATGAATAAAGACAATATGGATATGTACACAACAGAGTATTACTCACCTATAAAGAAGAATGACAAAATGGCGATTGCCGGTAAATGGATGGAATTGAAGGCTCTTATGCTAAGTGAAGTTTTAACTCTTTCAATAACTAAACAACATCTAGATTGGTCAATTAGAGTTTTATATTAGTCAAGGTAATTTTCAAGGGATGACTAGGTTCTCTCACTCTCATGTTTGCCGTTAATTACTCTGTGTTCAGGCATATTTTTTATTAAGAGAGAAAGTGCCTTCCTATTTTGATTGTTGCATTGATAAACAGTGCTTACTGAACAACCTTGCCATTTTAGTACAGGGATTGACTCCAAGTACTCCTGAGCTTTCTTTTCCCACAAATCATGAATCTCCAAGACGAACAAAAATCCTGTGCTTCTTAGTTTGTAAGTTGTCTCCATTCTGAAATTAGGAATAAAGAGAGAGTCTATACTTCTTAAATAACTCTTAAATAATTAGGCAAGTATGATGATTATTATGGCCCAATTTAGGGGGCCACGTGTTGTCCAGATTAGACATTGTTTTGGGGGCTGGCGATTGACCTCAGCAGTAGAGTTCTGCATGTGTGAGACCTTGGGTGGTTGGCATCAAACAACCCATGGGGGCTTAAATAGAAGAGAAGGAGAAAATTGCCCTTTTCTTTCCTGCATTACTTGTTTGAGCTGGGCTATCCCATATCAGCTCATCTTCTTCTGCCTCCTGATGAGGGTTTCTATCATCAACTCTCCTGGTTGGACTGAATTACACCATCTACTTTCCTGGATTTCTAGTTGTTTTCATACAGAAAGTCATGGGACTTCACAACCTTCCTAAAAATATGAGCCATTAACTTACAATAAATCTTTGTATATAAAGTCTCCCTTAGTTCTGTTTCTATGGAGAATCCTAACTAGTACAGATTTTAGCACTGAGAGTGTTTATATAGAAATGTATGTTAAGGTTCTAGATTTTCAGGAATTTCCTCTCTAATCTGATTATATTAAAAAGACAAATCTATTTCCACTTACTGAGTGATCTGGTACTAGAGACAGGAAAATTATCTTCCTTCAATGTGGCAAATCATCCATTTATAAGTAACAAAGAGCTGTATAACTCTGTTTGTGACATTTTCAAAGATTTTTTTTTTGAATAATGGATGAATGAATAACACTGATTGCAAATCCTAATGTTCCTAGGAAAGGTTTTTCAAGAAAAGAATAAGCTCTGGGCTTCAAAGTCTTAGCTCGAAGAGTACATCAATAACCTAATAACTTCTCTATGTGGCCTGAAGGATATCTGTATTATCTGTAAAGGTAGTGTTCAATTTGCAAAAATGCAAATGTAAAACTTCATCTTACAACTGATTGGATTACAATGCAAGTTCAACCATATATCTGGGAGGTGTTTAGTGCATTCCCTGTTACATGCCACATAATAGTCTCATGTTAGATAAAACTGATTATTTAATTGTCTTTACTTGGAGATTAACTATGTTTTAAGGAGATATTTATGGGTATCAAGTTGACTATGGGTGGACTTGTGATGGTTAATTTTATATGCCCAATTCTGTCTTGGAAGAATTTTCATTTTTGTCTTTGGTTGTGTGCAGATTTATGATAATGCACCCACAAGTATTTTTTCTTACGTTTAAGTTACTGAAATTTATGGAATTTTCAGGTTGTGTAGATTGATAAGTATGATTCAGTAATTTTAGAGAATTATCATTCTTTATCTGCTCATATGATTATTTCTATAATTCTTCCTTCCCCTGTATTTATTCTTCTAGGTTTTCTACTCTCCATATATGTTAGTTCCTTTAGCAGTTATATCACTTAATCTTATCTTGATGTTTCAGTTATTTTGCCCACTGTGTTACTTGGATACTTTCAATTGAAAACGACGTTGTGTTAATCTGTGTTTAGTTTTCTGATGAAGCTTTTTATGCAGTGTCCATCTTTCTTATCACAATTCAAAATTCTGATTTCTTAAGTATTTTGTACATTTTGGTAATATTGAAAATCTCAGGCCCTTTCTCTTTTGTTAATTTTCCCTCCATTTATTTTAACGTATTAATTATTGAATTTTAACATCTTTGCTTACCTGTTTTAGTGATTTTGTCATCTAATATAAGAATCTGTTCACTGTTCTTTGGGTTCATTAGTCCTATTTCCAGGTCTCTCCTTCATTTCTAGTATTTATGAGTGTGTTTTCATGGACTGCTAGCCATTATTGATAAATATGTTGTTAATGTTGAAAACGATATTATCCCTTTTCAATTGATTGTCCCTCTTTGCTCATTTGAAACCTTTGGAAAGAAACAATAGAGTTATATTAACATTAATACATTTATTGTCAAATATTTCAATCAGTTTTTTTTTTTATATATTTACTTTTATCCAACAAAGCTTCTTTGATTGTAAGAAGTTGCTTTTTTCCATTCCCTGGTAGTTTCCTTATTTCTGTTTTCACATTTAGGCAAGGAAGCAACTTAGAGTTCTGCTGTGTAGGTTATGATTCTGTGACCTCATCTTGCTGTTTTTGTTCAATTTGGAATGCAAACACTCCCGACAAAAACTTGGACTTTTTATGATTATAAAATTATTTTAGATGTTCTCCTTTAAGATTATGCAATTGCTTCTGCACCATCTACTAGACTTGGGCTATAGCCCTACTTTGGAAGCCTCGAGCTAGACCATTTCCCTGTATGTTCAGCAGTTTTAATCCCTGAATTCAATAAAGTGACATAAATAAATTACAATGCAGTTCAGTCTGTGGCTGATTGAGGAGAGACCTAAACAGGAGTTATTTTGATTTATAAGAACTTTTTCTCAAAAGTGTAATTGTTCTCACAATGTTGCTCAAAATATGGCACCTTGACCTCAAAAGTGCTATAACCTATCCAGTTTTCATGATGCTGATAGCACTAAGTCCTTTATCCTTGTTCATTGAAAGATACTTGTTATTTTCTTTCCTGTGTTAGTGCATATTTGTGTAATAATTCATGTGTTTCTATGTTTGCTTAGTATATGCACTCATAAAAACAAAAAGTGACTGCTCATCTACTGATTCTGCTTACTTTGAAGTTTCCACATGTGTTTCCATGATGACATTGAAATAGAAACAAGTTTAGTATGCTAATCTCATTTTTTATTTATCTATTTACAAATATCTACAGGAAAGATGAAACTTCTAGGCCTTAGGAAATTTATAAACTATTATTTAAATGGAATACTATTAATGAACTTGTCCCTTAATTGTAAATTAGTACCCTCGGGCACTAATATTATTTAAAACACTTTTTAAAAAGGAAAAAGAAAAAGAAAAAAATAAAGCTTCAGTTATATTTACTCAATGTTATAAATTTATCTCTATACCTTATATGATCAGTTTTATTCTCAGAGGCATTTCAGTTTATCGTGAATTAAACTATAATTGTCTTACAAATAGGTCAAGTATATTCTACTTTTTTGAATGAGAAATTAAAACAAAACAGATGTAAAGGAACCTATCAATTTGTATGAATTTTTATATTATTTGAAATATTTTCTTTTTTATACACAATGAGTATGCAAGTGTATTGTATGTGGAGAGAGTTTTAGAGGCAAATTAAACCTATTTATTTATAACTAGTTTATTTAAGATTTATCCCCAAGCTTGATATCAGTTATTGTGGCTTATTCTTATCCTAATGCTAAAAATTGTTAATGCACTATCATATTATGCATAAAGAACTGATATTATATCTTTCAAGCAGTCAAGAACAATATTTTTACTATAATCATAAATATGTTAATTGAAAATTTTCAATAGTTAAAATGAAAACAAACTTTTTACAGCGAAAAAACAAAATATTCAGCTTTATTTGCAACGAAGAATATTATTAGCAAGAGAAGAGAAATAATTAACAGTCATTTTTAAACTATTGTTCAGTATATTTCTTTGGTGAATAGGTTTTTTAAAAAATATAAAACATTTGAATAAGTGACATTTCAAAATTTTCAATGATTTTTTTCTACTTAGCTGCTTCTATAATATCTTTCAAATATTTTTCCCTTCTGAGATAGCAAATAATTTTCTTTGCCATGTGGAAATAAATGATTGAAGGACAGTGTTAAGAAAAGAGTCTAAAATCAAATCAAGGCTAGAAGGTTGAGTCATACAGCAGAGATAAATGTATTGAGTCTACACAGATACCATGGTGGGAAGCATTAAAAAATAGGGGCAGAATGTTTTCTGGCCCTGTTTTAGTTCTTTACAACACCTTCTATCAATCATCTTATCCAGTACATCAGTCAAGAAAATTTTTGTGGCTATTACTATGATATTTGGGGAGATTTTTTTTAAAGTAAAATACAAGTTAAAGATAGAAAAAAAAATCAAAATCATCCTAAAAATATGGTTGTCCACTCATTCTTCCAGAATATTTTATATGCAGATGTTTTCTGGCATAATTAGAAACTTGCAAAAAAATGTTTATAAAAATATAACTGTGTGTGAGATAAGTATGTCATAGTAATGCTATCAATGTTAAGTTCCTGTTTTTATAATGATGTGATTAGATAAGAAATTATTCTTCTTAAGAAAAACCTTCTTAAGGGTTAAGGAAATACACATCAGGTGCTCAACATGTTTTCAAAATTAAATGTGTGTATAATTCACACATATATGTATAAATATATGTTAGGTATGTTCATATTTTAACAACATTAGAGTTGTCACAATCAAGTGATTCACCTGTTTTATGCTTCATTCATATACCATATTATATGTAGATACTACAAATACATATATAATTAGTAATTTATCATGGTTTATTGGCTGGCTAGTAGTTTTACATAACTACTAAAGTATATATATTTTTTAATATGTTGATACATCGTCTCCAAAATTTGTCTCTCATAAGAAATAATGCCATGATTGTTCTGTAATTATGTTTTTCGGCATGGATTGCTCAATTAATATAAATAAAAATATTGTGGAAACTGAACAAATTAAAATATTTTACAACAGAGATTACCTGATATATTTAGGAAATTATTACCAAGGTTTTCATCATTCAATAAATGCCATAAGAATCATTCTATTAAATAGACTATGTACTCGAAAACTGTATTCTTCTAATATAAGGCTGCTAAGATAAACAAAAACTTATCTTTATGTTGAATGTATTCACAGTTCTCAAAAGTTTATTTAAATAATTATCAGCATAAAATCACTATTTATATCACTGTTGCCTAAGGAAACAACACAAAATATTTCAGACTGCTTATTGTCTGAGGCCTTCATTATTTAAACTTCATATTCATACACAATCCTTCACTAAGTTTTATGTAACTTGAAAATTATGATCCTGATTACCAGAAATAACTTACCTTGCATTCTTGTCTTTTCACAGATCATACATAAAACTTAGCATTAGACATTATCCTGTACTTTAATTCACCATCTTTCCTTAAAATCTAACTCATATTAACAAAAAGAAAATTTTAAAATATTTATTTCAATACTCTTTTAATAACATTGATCTGGAAAATATTGAATGTTTAGCAACAAATCAATTATGGTTAAATTATTTGTATTATATTCAAATAATGGGAAGGGGTTGGGAATATAGCTCAGTTGGTAGAGAGCTTGCCTTGCATGCACAAGGCCCTGGGTAATGACAGTGACAACAGCTGTAATTATATACAACAATGTGAATATTACAACTGTGATCATAAATAATAGCAGCTACTTACAAAGAAAATATGCTTATTATTTTCATTTACATAAAGTCCAAAAAAATTGATGTTAGAAGTCCATTAGGGATTATGCTCTGGAAGAGTCCCTGAGGAATTTTCTAGGTCTTCATTAAAGGAATTAATTCAATTTGGGGAAATTCACTGAGCTGTAAATTTGTAATATGTATATTTTGAATACATTCTATACTTCACTGATTTTTACCCAATTCATTCATTCAATTTTCATTTAACAATTACTTTTTGCTGAGAAGTGTATTTTGTGTTGGACAATTACAGAATGTGACATCTGAGCAACAGGTTCAAACACAGATAACTAAAACACACTGCAGAAAGCCAAGAATGGAAAGAAAAAGCCTGAGAGATCAGGAAAAGCTCAGTGTTAAGGAATTAATGGGCAATGAAAATAAAGAAGGAGTATTTTGCAGCCAAATAACTGGCAAAACCATGGAGCATTAGTCAAGACAGAGATGCTAGAATTCACATGTTACAATAAAGGAGATTTCAGGAAATTCAGAGCTTGCAAATGTGGCAGGATTTTTACAGATGAGGCTGAAGAAATATACATAATGCAAAAATACACAGGTCTAGTAAGTACCTCCCAGGTTAAAAAAAGAGTGATGAAACTGAAAACCATGCTGATCCCAAGCAAAGAGGAAGAATGTGGTGAAGACCAAGGGAATAAAAACTGGAAAATGCTTAGAAATTTTTAAAAATTGTAGAGAGATAGATGAGACCAAAAAAAAAAAAATGCAGAGAGAGGATTACTGGGAACTGAAGAAAGAAACTTAGGATAGACACACCTGTCAAAGACTCTGCATGCCATGCTACTGTGGGGATGTCAGCACCATTTCAATTGGAATAATGGTATGAGTAGAATTTGCTGTAAAACTAACATCAAGTTTGTATGTGCACATATTTTTATTCATTGGGGATGGGAGGATATGGGAAAGGCAGTTTTAGAAATTTCTTAATAATAATTCCTTATCATTATAGTTTCTGAAAATGTCTTCACACTATTTCTATGTGTCATTGAAACAATTTTCTAATTTAATTTCTACATATAAGGAACAAGATTAGCTTAATACATTGGTATGCACCTATGATCCAAGGAACTTGCTAGGATGAGGGAGAAGGATTTTGAGTCCAAGGAAGCTCACCCTGGGCAATATAGAGAGATCCTGTCTTATGAAATAAAATAAAAATAAAAATATTATTTTGTTTATTTTTTATACATTTTATACATTTATACATACATTTTACACATTATACAAATAAAATAACTCCAACATTCCAACCCATTAATTCTCCTGGCTTTTCATAATTTCATAATGTAGTAAATAACTTCTTCATTATCTGCTTATGATTTCTTATACAAATTATGTTTTTAACAGTCAGGTATAAGATAATTAAACATTGCAATATGTGGAGATTAAATAAAACACCTTTCTCTGTATTGTTTCATTAGCTCATAAATATATCATGAGTTTTATTTAAAGGCTAAAAGTTTACTTATTGATAATCTATTGGCATGATGAAATCAATGAATGTTTGTAAAGTCTTAACAGATTTAAACAAAATTGGAAATCAGTACTGGAAAAAGTTGAAAGTCTTGTTTCTTTATATTTTCAATAATTTGTTTTTACATGAGCTCTAACATAAGTAGAAGACTTAACTAGTCTGCTGGTTTTATGAAACTTTTTGCTCACAGAATTCTCATAACTCGCCTCATCATCCAGATGTAAGACAAAGGACCAAACACTCTGATTTATTTTAAATCATCAGTAGATTACTATAATATTTAATACAAGTTAATACTATATAAATAATTATAATCCTATATTGTTTAGGGAAGGGTACCAAGAAAAAAAATGGCTTGCATGTTCAATATAGAAGAAATTGTTTTTTGAGTGTTTTTCATATGAGTTTGACTGAACTGGCAGATCAAGGATTATTCAATCCTTGGATATGAAGAACCAATTGTACAGGAAAAAGGTTGGTCCTCAGTCACTCTGCAGAGAGAACCATATTCCCTTAAAAGAAAAAGAGACCATTAAACAGTAATTATTTTATATTTTAAAAAAATATTTGGTTTTACTTTTAAACTTCTTAATATAGTTTCTTTATAAATGAAGTGTGTGCCTTATTAACTTTCTGGAAATGTATTCTTTCTCAGTCACATCCATACAGTAGCTTTTCAGAATACAGAAGGGAAATCTTATTCATCTTGGTCATGCCCCTTGGTGATATTCCCTAAATGGAATTTGAAATGACTATTCAAGAAATCTAGTTTAGCTAGAGGAATGAAATGAATAAAAAGCTATATCAAAAAGTAAAGAATAAAAAGGCTTCAGCAGGATTGCAGTCATCTGTGAGAAGAGATAAATTATATTTAAATATTGTCAACAGTATTTCACAAATACCTGCCTGTTAACAATTGTTATGAACTAGTCTAAAGGGTTTTGCAGTGTGAATGAGAAAAACCTCTCCTGTTTACATGGGAAAAGGAACAAAGGCACCCAGAATGCTCCATGTCTCCACCAACAGCTTCAAAGTATCCAGTTTGGCCTTATCTTAAAAGGCAATAATGCTGTATCACTGCAGCCCTTTAAGACAAATGGTTTCACTTGCATCTCTGTGAAGCAGCACCTCTGGAAGCAAAGAAGTATGTCATAGAAATGCTTAATGACTACTATCCCATCGTTCAGTATTCTAGGAGCCCTTCAGGTTCAGCCTTTGCATGGCTCAGTATCTATTATGAGCTTGCTGTGACAGGTGAGATATATGTTCAGAAAGCTTTTGGAAAACTGATACCTGATTTAAGTTCTACACCGTGAACAGAGCCACTTCTATTCTTCATAAATTAGTTATTTTTTAGCATATTATTCATTTAAATGTATATTGTAGTTCTTCAGGAAGATGGAAATATTCAATACATTTCGCCTGGGAAAAGGTAGATTCATATAGACATGTAGCTGTGAGTACCTGTATTCTCATTTTCTGGACATGATGCATCATTAACGTGCTCTCTCTATATATGTATGTGGAAGGACAGTGTTTTCCAATTTCCATGCAAGTGTTGAAACCTTGTGTCTAAGTATTGTCCAAATATACTTGAGAAAATGTCATTGCAATTCTTCAAACTTCTTTAAAATTTTCTTTAAAAAGAAGACACAATCCTCTTCTCCTTTCTTTCTATGTTTAGTTACGAGGGACAAAGATACCATGGCTGGAAGTCAAGTGGTCTTTGAGCACAAGGTGCATTATAAATTGAGAAGAGACATTATAAATTGAATTCCAGAAGGCAGATTCTGATTCTTTTTATGTTTCCCCTGCCTTTATCCCTAAAGATTAGAGCAGTTCATAGCAAATAACAGTCTTGTTATAGTTTGTTGGGTCAACGTCCCCCAAAAGTTTGGTCATATGTGGCAAAAATTTTCTCACTAGCTTATGGTCCTATGGTGAAAACTCTACAAGGGCAGGCTTGTGGAAAGAAGTTAGGTGTGTGCCATTGAAGGCTATACTGGAATCAAAGACTCCTCCTTTTTTAAAAAATTGTTGTTTTATTTCCTGACTTGCAATGAGGTAAGCATGTTCCTCTGCCACATGTTCACACTACAGTGTACTGGCTCATCACAAATCCCAAGTTAAGGACCAATTGGCCCATTGGCCTTACTCAAACCTGAAAATCTGAGTAAAACTAAACTTTTGTTCCTTTTAAAATTGCTTATCTCACGTGTATTACAGTATTAGAAAACTATGAAAAGCCCATTAATAAATGTTTGTTGAAGGAATGAACGAATGTTTTTTTTCAGGTTATATATTAATCAAATATTACTTTTCAACTCTCAAAAATACTTCTGCATTTGTAACTGAAAGAACAGTAAATTTTTACAATTGGACTTTTTTGGAAATAGACCATTCACTGAATTCTTTTGCTATTTATGGCTTTCATTACTCCAATGATACTGCACAGAATTATACACTGGTTTGTTGTCATTTAACCAGTAATTCTGTCATAGATGGGGTTTATTATTTTGAAAGAAGTTTATAAAATTATTGAAATAGAAATTTAGGTTGTAATTCCACTTTGGTTTATATGTAATTCATATCTATATTCAAGCCAAAAAAGGGTGGAGGAAAGAAATTTATTTTGTATTATATTGTGCCATTAATAATTGACTTAGATAAAATTAAAACAGACTTTTATTCTTAGCAATTAAAATTGATACCACTGCTGAGTCTCCATTTTCCCAGCTGTTAAATACAGAGATATTTTTTTCCAAGTGGTGACAGCAACTTTGTTAATTAGATTTAAAAAAAATTCTTGTGAGATAATGAACCACTTCTTGAGTATTTATTCACATTTAATCATTTTCTGTACAATATGAGAATTACTGGTTTCTTATATGCAATGGTGAAGTGGCACTAATCTTGATAACATTTGCAAACACATAGTTAAAATACCTTGCAGTAATTTAAAAAAAAAGAGGAAATGAAAGTATAAAAGTTGTAAATTTACTGTTCTCTCACTGAATGTGTTTTCTTTCTTGGAAATATTTATCAAATTCAGTTTGTAATTTCTTACTTCTTTAAAAGAAATAAGTAAGCCAGGAGTGGTGGCACATGACTATAATCCCAGCACCTTCCAAGGTAGGAGGATTGCAAGCTCAAGGTCAAACTGAGAGAGTAAATGAGACCTGGTCTCAAAATAAAATATAAAGTGAGATGGGAATATAACTCAGTAATGGTGTATCCCTAAGTAACACAAAATAAAAGTAAGTTGAATAAAATAAAAGTAAGAATTAATTTCAAATGCTGTTTTAAAATAGTAGTAATCATAGAATATCATAGGCATTGTTATCAAATGGATAATGAGTTATCCTATTTAAAATTTTATATTTATATACAATAAACTATTAAGGACAACAAGACAAGTTCAATGGCGCATTTGAGTCTATACATCATGCCTTTCCCAGAATCTTTTCCTCTTTGCCATCTGGTTCCCTGTTCCCTCTTGGACTATTCTTTATTTTCTTAAAATATTTCTCTTATTCTTCCTGTTTCCAGTCTATGAGAAGAATAACATTCATGTATCTGTTTTTCTACACCATCTACTTCATTGTTTTAAGAAAAATTCACATATTTAAATCATGAAGTTTATCCTTCTCAAGTTTCAGTATGAATTTCCTTCCCTCTTAGACTTGGAATAGAAACTAGAGTCACCAAAACATCAAAACATAGAACTAATGGTCTTTTTCACTCATACCTAAACCAACTGCTCCTGTGTTGTCAATTTCCTTTCATTGCACACCTTTTATAAAGTGTCCTGATTTATTCGTTTCATCACCATTGTCACTGTCATCATATGGTCTTACCAGTTCTATGCATTGTAAGCTTAAATTCAAAGTTTTCAATTTTGAATAAAGTTAGATATGAATATTTCTCTCATCCCCCACATTTGACTATCCCAGAAAATTTGCATTTGTATTTGAGGAGGACATTCTTGAATATCACGTTTATTATTTGTTCAATGCATAAATTATTACAATTGGCCTTAAATTGAAATGTTACATAAATTAGTCTAAATTTTCAACGTGGTCTGAATTCTGTCTGTAATTTACAAAAATATACTAAGTAAATTATTTGAAAATAGGTCATTTGGAAAATAGAGAAATATAATTAATCTATACATTATATTAGAGCATGCTTTCTTTGAATTATACAAATTAGAGGATATTGGAGAATTCTAAGTTCATATAGTTATAATGATATAAAGTAACAATAGAACAATGATTTCTCAGTTTATTTTTTTAACATATATCACTTCACCTATTTTAGAGTTGGTTATATTTTTTAGGGTGAGATAATCATAGAACAAATATGGACTGAATTTCAGATTACCATTTAAACCTTTTCTTGTACTCTACACTGTTTCCCACCATTGCCTGAAGAGCCACAGTTTAAAAAGCCTTAGGAGTTAGGGCTAATGCTATAACACTTTATATTAAGATTGAAAACCTTGCTAGAAAGCAAACTGAGGCTTACAAGAGGTATTACAATTTCAAATCAACATGAAAAACTCTAAATTCATATTAACATGTTAAAACCCATCAGAACAGCATTTTTTTTATTTCTAAGAGGTTTCAAAATTGTACTAAAATCTCTCTTCTAAAAAATTGGCATTATTATAAATAATAACAGTTCATAAATAGCATTGATACATCAATAGTTATCTGGAGTTGCACAGAGTGACTCAATATTTACTGGAGAGAGATATTTTGGATAGCTGCATTTTGAACTAGAGCAATTAACCCACTCTCATCAAATGTGACCGGCTCAGGTATACCTCTTCCAACTCTCTAACATCTAATTTTTCATGAGACTTATATTTTTCACTACAATTGTCAATACCTGAAATTTTCATATTCTTATTCACATTTAATATTTGACGAATGACACACACATTTGAAAATTTGGACAATTCATTTCATATCTCTAAAAGTAGAACTGGTAAAGTGTTCTTTAAATACTTTTGCATGAATTAAGGAGCATTTCCCAAGTTATGTTTTATTTCCTTTGTCAAAAAAGTTAAACTACTGTTTGCAACATGTTATGGTTTAGATTTGGTTTCCCCAAAACCTCAGATGTGAGTCAATGCAAGAAGGTATTGGAGGAGAAATGATTTCATTATAGCCTTAAACTAATCAACAAATTAATCCCTGCTGAGATTAACTAAAGTGGTAGGGTGTGGCTGGAGAAGATTGGAATTGGGGCGTGGCTTTGGGGGTCTATCATTGTATCTGTGGAGTGGAGTCTCTCTCTGCTTCTTGATCATCAAAGTGTGAGCTGCTTCCCTCTGCCACACACTCTGCCTTACCCATCAGCCTCATCATGAGCCCAGAGAAACGGATCTCTGAAACACTGGACCCACACATAAAATTTTCCTCCTCTACAGTTGTTCTGATCAGATCCTTTAGTCACAGCAGTGAAAAAGCTGACTAAAATACAATGTCATTTAACTGAAACTTACATTTAAAAAAAATGAAAACACATACACATTATCAGCCTCATCAGCCTATTTTAAGACTAGGTTGGGCAATAACTGAAAATCCACAACACATAAATAAATAACTATTGTAAAGCATATTTAAAAAAGTGTACTGATATTTGGAAATGAAGCAACTTGCAGATAGACAATTGGATTTGTAAGACAAAATGTAATCAACATATAGTTAAGTCTATTTTGTTATGTTATTTCATGTATTTGAATGCAATTTGTTCTAGTTTAAACTAAGAACTGAACCTTTAGTCAATCAACACATTGTCATCTGTCTGAGAATACTCTGATATCAAGGCAAAATTTTTAGAATTTCTCATTTAATTGGCCTAGGATATAAATTGAAGGGTATCACTCTTAGAAAGTTCCCCAAATGATTCATAAAAAAATTTCCCCCTCACTGAAACAACTTTGCATTTCTAGCTGTTTCTAGAATAACATCTTGAATGCTAAATTTCTAAATCTTCTTTATTTCTTTGTTTTATATTTGATATACTGTTACCTTCTATCATGTTTGATAATTGAATTTTTAATATGTTTTTATTCATCATAAAGCATAGTGTCAAGTGAACATTTTTTTAAATCTTAAAATAAAAGACAATCTACATCTAAATATTAGATGTTATAGCCCTAGTTTACAATCCTTTATTTTAGAAATTATTACTTTAAAAGAAAACTTGGGTTGCTCTTGTCTGTTGATATTTGATGAGACATTTCATATGCTTACATGTAGGATCTACTGGCTGACATCTTTGGGTAGTGGTACAGAGATATTATTAATCTTAGCAATTGATCACTTCTGTTGAAAAAATATAGGAAATAGCTATCTGTTTGCCACAAATATCTTGGTAATGTAGGGAAAAAGGCATTGAATGTATTTATTCAATTTCCACAACAGAGATGTAAATTCAAAATATGCTATCAGCATTGACAAAACTCTATACTTAGCCACTATTGATGTTAGAGATAAGGATGGGGAAGGGATGGAAAATGCAGAAGAGAGATTACCACTGCTAGAGTTGCTCTGCCCCACCTAACATCTTCCTGTGAGGGGAAACTGGGCCATCTAGTAGTTGAATGGAGGAAACTAGATGACCACAAGGGGAATGCATGACCCTAAATGGGAAGACCCAGATCCTGGGCATGCACAAAAAAATTAGGGACTGACCTAAAATTAACCTGTTGCTAGTTATGTTTTCATTACATTAGCATTGCAACTTGCTTCCCCACTTGGCTGTAGAGAAGAAAATGTGTCAAAATTAGCCATCAATTAAGATGCCAATCAATCCCAGATATGCCCAGGGGAGGAGAACTAACACAGCCCAATAAATGCAAGCTCCACTATGTAAACTGGACCTGAGCTACTTTGAACCATGGCCCACTCTCTTCTCCCAGAGTGAACTTTCGCTGTCAATAAAACTTTGTTTCTTTTGCCAACCTCAACCCATCTCACTCAATTTTGTGTTTGGGACACCAAGAATCTGGACACAGGATGCAGGACTCCTTGCAGACCCCTGCATATGGGCGAGTAACACTAGGAATATAAAACATCAGCTGAGGAATGTGTTTCCACAGACAGAATTGGATAATCGTGGTTTTTCATTGTCTTGCTTCAGGCAGGAGTCTGGACACCACCATGATACAGGTGAGTTTGTAAGAATGCCCTGAGAGAGCTTCTCTAAATGAGTGCTATACAAAAGTATGGAAGGAATTTTCTCCCAGGCTGACACATTTTGCTTCCTTGAGTGCACATACACAGTGTGGGGATTGGGGGTGCCATGTGCATTTGTGGGGGTGTGGGCTTCACATATCATGTGTATGGGCATCACGTAGTGAGTGGAGTTGGGCACCATGTAGTGTGTACAGCTTGGGGCATCACACAGCATGTGCCTACAGTCCTTAATCTACACAGTGCAAGAAAGTTGTTCCAGTCAGCTCAGATCTGTTTTACTGGCTCTTGTTTTACATTTATCTTACCCATCTACTTTGGCTTCAATTATTGATTGCTTCTATTCTTGACCAAAGAATAGACACTGCTCACACCTGCTAACCTTGGTCCCTGGAGGGCTGCTCTCTTGGAAGGCAAGAAGAGCTGCTTTAAGTCCAAGCCAGGATTCCCAAGTCCCTGTGCACCATGGAGGCTTGACATTTCTTAAGAAATATACCCCCTGCAGCAGGGCTCCCTCATGTGATGAGATGCGCCTGTTTGGACTGCCTGATATCCAAATTTCAACTCCATTCTTACTTGTAAAGTAATAGCAAAATTAATTTTAATATCAGATTTCATGGTAGCAATAAGTATTCTACTTAAAATTTAGCAAATCAGCATAGTATTCTTACTTACCAAGTGTGTATATATATATATATATATATATATATATATATATATATATATATATATATATATATACTGTGTGTGAGTGTGTGTGTGTGTGTGTGTATGGAGATAGGAGAAAAAAGATGATACTACCAGATCTTAATGCTAGCATGATATTATTGAAGTTATTGATAAAATAACATTGAAATTGATATTTATTCTGAATATGCTTTTATGTGATAAAATTAAAATAAATTTAAGAAGTATCATAAACATAATAAAGAATATCAATTCATTTATTAATTACATACATCATACCTCAGTAAATCAATATTGTATCTTAAGTTTCTATGTGTATTATATAATAAATATTGATAATCACAATCCAAATTATCTTTCATTGAAAGTATTTAACTTTGGGATTATAGAAAATTGAAATTTTAAGACAAATTATTCTTGACTAAAGAAAATCAATGAATTCTATTTAATGCACTATTTATTTATATAAAACATCTGTTCATGAACTTTGATATTGTAAAATTATTCTTGAAAACCACATTTTAAATAGTGTTATTGAATTAAAATTTATAGCTTGTAAAATTCACTTGTTTAATGTATGTCATTTGATTAATTTTGGTAAATTCACTGTGGTGTGCATCCATCATTATGAGCCAATTTTAAATTTTTTGAACCTTTCATATCCCAGCAGGGATATGAAACAAATATTCAGCATTACTAATCAGCAGGTAAATGCAAATCAAAACTACAATGAGATATGGACTGTTTCCAGTAAGAATGGCTACTATCAAAACAAAACACTCTGCTGGAAAAGGTGAAGAATTAGAAACCTTACACACTGTTGTTTGCAATGTAAACTAGCATTTCTAAGAATAAAAATAGTCTGGGGGTTCCTAAAACAAAATTGAAAATAAACTGCTGAACAATGAAGCAATTCCATCACTGGGTATATATACAAAAGAAATGAAATCAGTATGTCAAAGAGGCATAGGGACATGCCCATATTTATTGTAATACCTTTTACAATAACCAAGAAGTAGAAATAAACAAAAGGTTCAGCAACTAAAGGATGAATAAAGAAAATGCTATATTCATATATAGTGAAATGATGTTTAGTCATAAAATAGTGAAATCCTGTCATTTGTGACAATATGGATGGGACTGAGGGACATATTGTAAAATAAAGTAATCCAGGTGCAAAGACATTAATACCACATAATATAAAATGTGTAATCTAAACAAGTTGATCTCAGACATCCAATGATTGCCAGAGGCTGGGCACAGAGCAGGTCTGGCAAAGTTGATGGGTGCATGTTAAGTTACAGTCAGGTAAGAGAAAGAAGTTCTGGTGTGGAGCAGCTACAGGTAATGATAACTTACCACACATTTTTAAAACCCATAAAACATGGAAAACTTTGAATTTATTCACCATAATGCAATGATAAATGTTTGAAAAGATATATATGTTTATCCTGATTTGAACAGAGCACCACATATGCATACATTAAAATACCATGCCACTTCAAAAATAAGTGCAATTTTTATGTGTCAATTAATACCAAAAATAGTTCTTTCATGTCTATTTGCATTTTTTAAAATTTTCCCTACACCAGTTCTATGTCAGAAGTAACCCACTTTTTAATAGAGAGTTTTGGCTTTTCGTACAAAAGGAATCATAGAGTACGTGTTGTTTCATATGAGGCTTCTTTCACAAATATAATTTTTTAAGTTCATCAGTGTTGTGGAATGCACTTCATTTCTTCTTATTGCTTAATAGCATTATATTGTTTGGATAAACCACATTTTTTATTCCATGATACATAGTTGTATTATATCCAGTTTGGTATTTTAATGAATAATGCTCTTATAAACATTATATCATGAACATATGTTTTCATTCCCTTTGGATGAATCCTTAAAATGGAGTTGCTGGATACTATTTTAAATTTTCATTTATCATTTTAATAAACTGTCAAATACTTTGCTTACCTGGCTGTATCGCCACATAATCTCAAATACAACATAGGAAGTTTCCAGGACTATCTGCTGGAGAAATTGAAAGAAAAACAATCTACAAGCCCCACCAAATGACTCTATTAACTTTTGGAAATGTGAATGAGGCCAACTGAACCTTTTCAGCACCAATCATTTCTTCAGATGCCTATAATCTCTAATGAATATAGATCAAAAATTCTTAATGAAATTCTGGCAGATCGAATACAAAAAAACATATCAAAAAAAAAGTTCAGCCCAGTAAAATTTAGAGCATTATGAGTAAATATATGCATACAAATCTAATTTTAAATAGCATTATGTCACATAAAATCTTCTTTGTTGTTGACTTATAAAAAGAATATTGGATTGCATAAACCATAACATCATGAATGGTAAGTTTTATTCCTTAAAAGCATTTCCAATTTGGAGTACAGGTGTTTTCACCAAGAACTTTGGCAATCAGTGCTACAGCTAATTTAAGTTAACAGAGATAGAGAAAGGAACAGAATACTTTGCCAGGGGCCACCTTGTTGGATATGCCAATGGGAGTCGTTGGTTCACAATCTAAGGGCTGCAGCAGCAAAAAATCTCCCTTTAAAACCTTCAGTGACTTAACTGTTGTAATGCAGGGATGCTTTGGCTCATTCCTGGGTAACTATGAGATTCCTGCAGCAACCAAGAGCAACATAGCTGTAGATGACCAGGTTTCCCAAGATAGAATTCAGTCTTTCTTTCCTGTATTTTCTGGTCTTTCAATAAAAACACTCAAGACTTCTATTTGCATTTTTTAAAAATTTTCCCTAGACCAGTTCTATGCCAGAACTAACCCACTTTTTAATGGAGAGTTTTGCCTTTTCAAAGAAATGGAATCATAGAGTACGTGCTGTTTTGTTTGAGGCTTCTTTCACGAATATAATATTATCAAAATGACCATACTATCAAAAACACTATACAGTGTTGTCCTCAAATCCATTGAATTAAATTTCTCTCATAAATTGTCAAAATAGTATATAAAAGGTTTGACTGAAAATTTCTGAATATTAAGTGTCCACTAAAATCTAGTTTGAAGAAGTGACCATATCAAATTTTGAGGGAAGGTGATATGGTTTGGATCTTGCATGTTTCCCAAAGGCCCAGGGGTGGTACCATTGTTTGTGGTGAAACCTTTAGTAGGTGAGGCCTCATGGAAGGAAGTTAGGTCATTGGAGGCACATTCCTGAAGGAAATCTTGGGACTCTGGCCCCTCTGTTTTTCTTTTTTACTTGTGTTCTTTCTTTCTTTCTACTCTGACAACTATAAGCCAAACATGGCTCCTCCAACTTGAAGTCTTGTCATGATATACTGTATATATAGTCAGAGGCTCGAATCACAAAGCAATACAGGCAAGTGATTATGAATTGAAACCATGAGAAAAATGGTTTCTTAAAGTAGGTTTATACCTGGTATTTTTTTCACAGTGCTGGAAAGCAAATTAACCCAGAAATTAGTACCCAGAAATGTGGTTAATGCTGTGATTCTACCTGATGATATGATTCAGAGATTTTGGGGATTGGCTCACATGAGGAATTTTGACTATTTGGAGATTCAGGCTATAAAAATTCTGGACCATTAAAAACAGAGCTTAACAGGTGTTTTACTGAGGGCTCAAAAAGTCAGAATGATGACAAGAATGCAGAGAGATATCTCTAATGAATATAGATGCAAAAATTCTCAATGAAATTCTGGCAGATCGAATACAAAAAACATATCAAAAAGACAGTGCATCATGATCAAATAGGATTCACTCCAGAAATGTAAGGTTGGTTCAATGTACAGAAATCAATAAATGTAATTCATCACATCAATACTCTCAAAGATAAAAATCATATGATCATCTCAATAGATTCTGAGAAAGCATTTGATAAAATACACCATTTCTTAATGTTCCAAAAACTTGAAAAATTAGGGATAACAAGAATATACCTCAACAGTGTAAAGGCTATCTAAGCTAAGCCTCAGGCCAACATATTTCTAAATGGAGAAAAATTGAAAGCATTCCCTCTAAAAACTGCAAGAAAACAGGGATTCCTTTTGTCACCACTTTTATTTAACATAGTCCTTGAAACTCTAGCCAGAGCAATCAGACAGATGAAAGAAATTAAGGGATATGGATAGAAAAAGAAGAATTCAAATTATCACTATTTGCAGAAAATAAGATTTTACACCTAAAAGCCTAAAATATTCCACCAGAAATCTTCTAGAACTAACAAATGAATTCAGCAAAGTAGCTGAATATAAAATTAACACCCATAAATCAAAGGCATTTCTGTGCATCAGTGACAAATGCATTGAAAGTGAAAGTAGGGAAACCACCCAATTTACAATAGCCTAAAATAAAATAAAATAAAACAAAATACTTGAGAATAAATGTAATGAAAGAAGTGAAAGAACTCTACAATGAAAACTACAATGTGCTAAAGAAAGAAATTAAAGAAGACCTTAGAATATGGAAAGATTTACCTTGTTCTTGGATAAGCAGAATTAATACTATCAAAATAACCATTCTACCAAAAACACTATACAGATTAAATGCAATCCCAATTAAAATCTTATAGAAATAGAAAAAGCAATCGTGAAAATCATCAGGAAAAATAAGAGACCCATAGTAGCCAAACCAATCCTTAGCAAGAAGAATGAAGCTGGTGGTATTACTATTACAGACCTAAAACTATATTACAGAGCAACAGTAACAAAAACAGCATGGTATTGTCACCAAAATAGACCTGTAGACCAGTGGTACAGAATAGAGGACACAGAGTCTGACCCACATAAATTCAGTTATCTTATATTACACAAAGGCACAAAAAAACATACATTGGAGAAAAGATAACATCTTCAACAAATGGTTCTGGGAAAACTAGAAATCCACATGTAAGAAAATAAAATTAAACCTCTATCTTCCACCATGCATAAAAGTCAACTCAATGTGGATCAAGGACCTAGGAATTAAACCAGAGTCCTTACACCTAATGGAAGAAAAAGTAGGCCCAAATCTCCATCATGCTGGATTATGCCCCAACTTTCTTAATAAGACTCCTGTAGCACAAGAATTAAAACCAAGAATCAATAAATGGGATAGATTCAAACTAAAAAGATTCTTTTCAGCAAAAGAAACAATCAGTGAGGTGAATAGAGAGCCTACAGAATGGGAGCAAATCTTTACCACAAGCACATCAGATAGAGCACTAATCTCTAGGGTATATAAAGCACTCGAAAACCTTAACACCACAAAAAACCCAATCAATAAATGGGCCAAGGAACTGAACAGACACTTCTCAGAAGAGGATATACAAATATGAAAAAATGTTCAACATCTCTAGCAATTAGAGAAATGCAAATCAAAACTACTCTAAGATTTCATCTCACTCCAGTCAGAATGGCAGCTATTAAGAATAAAAACAATAAGTGTTGGCGAGGATGTGGGGGAAAAGGCACACTCATACACTGCTTGTGGGACTGCAAATTGGTGCAACCAACTTGGAAAGCAGTATGGAGATTTCTTGGAAAACTGGGAATGGAACCGCCATTTGACCCAGCTAACCTCCTCCTTGATTTATACCCAATGAACTTAAAAACAGCATACTACAGGAACACAGTCATATCAATGTGTGTAGCAGCACAATTCACAATAGCTAAACTGTGGAACCAACCTAGATGAATGGATAGGGAAACTTTGGTATATATACACAATAGAACAGTACTTTGCATTAAAAGATAATAAAATCATGTGATTTGCAGGTAAATGGATGAAGTTGGAGAATATAATGTTAAGTGAAGCAAGCGTATCTCCAGAACACCAAAGGCCAAATATTTTCTTTGATATGAGGATGCAGATGCATAATGGTGATGGGGAGGGGGGCATGGGAGGAATGCAGGAACTTTAGATAGGGCAAAGGGGAGGGAGGGGAAAGGAGGGAGCAAGGGAGTAGGAATGATGGTGGAATAAGTTAGACATCATTACCCTAAGTACATGTATAAGACATGAGTGGTGTGACAATACTTTGTGTGCAATCAGTGACTTGAAAAATTGTGCTGTATATGTGTAATATGAAATGAATTGCATTCTGCCACCATGTATAACAAGTCTGAATTAAAAAAAAATTAGAAAAAAATATTTTAGTCACAAGTAATCAGGACTGTATTGGGATTTGGATTAGAGGCCACCCATGTTACTCTGGCAAAGAACTTGGAGATATTTTGTCCAGGCTCTGACACTTTGTATGAAGTTGATCTTATAGGACTTACATTATTTTATCTGGCAGAGGAAACTTCAAGGCAACACAGTATTCAGGCAGCATCATGGTTATTAACTGTTTTCTTTTAGCCAAATTCACCATGAGAATCGGGAGCAAAGAGGAAAACAGCAGAAAGTTCTTTGGAAAACATGGAATTTAGTGAGATAAGTGGTGAATTTAAAAATGCTACCAGAGAGGGTGCAGGTACTAAAGAGATTAGCGCGTGCACACACACACACACACACACAAAACAATAATGCAAGTACTTTGCACTGTTACCTTTGGAAAGGTGGTTTCTAGAAATTTCAGTAATAGATAACAGCATACCCATCTCAAGCTCAAGGTTATGCAGGTGTAGACATGGTTGTAGTCATGGTTTATGTGGGTTTGGGGACAGCTCATACCAGCAGCAGACCTTGATGTCATCCACATAATGACAGTTTTGCAGGCATGCAGAATGTCAGAAGGAAAGGCCTTGGGGTCTTCTACCAAAATTTCAAAGGAAAGCCAAGGAGACCAGTCAGTGTATAGCAATGTCAGGGGTCCTGCAAAGAGCCTCTGATACGGTGAGAGGTAATGAAGTTGTGAGAGTAAAGCAATGAAGTTGCAGTGTAGCTCCCAGAAAGAAGAGATAACAAGGAATGTGGAATACCTGCTGAGGGAATCTCTAGTCCGTGATCAGAGCCAGTCAAAGAGAGTGGTTATATGGGCTGTGTCCAGCAAGACCATAGGGGTGGAACTACACAAGCCCTTGGAAACGCAAATCATGCCAAGTCTTACCTACAAGTTGAACATGGATGCAATATTTGCCCTTCTGGACATCAGTCTTGCTTTGAGTTGATCCTTCTTTTCTATGACTTTTTTTTCCCCTATTCCTCCTTTATGGAATGGTAACCCTGTGCTACTCTATCTTGAAAGTATGCAACTTGTTCTTTCAATTCACACAGGGGCTCAAGGAGAGTTTGGACTTGGATTTGTGAACAGTGGTGGAAATGTTCAGATTTGAGGGGATGCTTAGAAATAGACTGAATGCGTTTTTGATTGTGAAATGAACATGACTCTTTTGGAGCTGGGCCGAATGTTGTAATTTGAATGTTTAACGTCACTCAAGGGAACACAATTTGAAGGCTTGTTTCAAAGCCTGTGGAAATATTGGAAGGTGATAGAACCCTCAGGAGGCATGGCCAAGTGGAAGGAAGTGAGGGAAGTGGGGGTGTGGGGTTGAAAGGAACAGAAATATTAGGTCCCTGGCCTCACCCTCCTTCTCTCTCTCTCTCTCTCTCTCTCTCTCTCTCTCTCTCTCTCTCTCTCTCTCTCTCTCTCTCCTTCCTCTTTTTATCTTCCTTAGCACCAGGAGGGGAAGAGGCCTCCTCCATCATGCACTTGTGCCATGAGGTACATGGTATATACTATGCTGCCACAAGCCCAATGCAACAGAGTCCAGTGACCTTGGACTGAAATCTCTGAAAACATGAGTGAAAATAAATATTTTATCTTTGTTTAATGCAGGTATTTTGTCAACTAAAACAGTAGGTATAAGATTTCTGGCAACAAATTTTAAAATACATATTTTAGTAAAATGACATAGACTTGTAGAGTCTGACAAAGCTCTGTCTGTCCAGTAGAGCTCTACTGGAAACCAGATCAAGATAGATCATGCTGAAAGAAGAAATGCTCTTTGTCTTCAACTCCCATTGGTAACCCATTGCTTGAATAATCTGAATTCTTTTCCTTTTTTAATTTTAAAAACAATACGTGTTATTGTGGAATAAAACAGAGATATGTATCCTTTAAATTCTCCAATCATTTCTACAACAGAGAAACTTGAAACCTCAAGTGATTTCCCACCCCTTGCCTATTTTACTCTTTCCCTCAAAATTAATCATACTTTAGCAACCAAATCTTCCTTCCCTAGCCTCCCCAATTAGGTGTATGACCCCACTGCAATATTTCAGTGATCCATGGGTTTTTTTCTTTCTGCTTTTGAGAAGTAATTTACAGTTAAATGTGTGATTATTATAATCAAAGCTGTCCCCAAAACTAACCTGTCAATTTCATGAGCACAGAGCTATTTCCTTGATCTTTATTATTGTTGTTGTTATTCTCCCAGTAATTCTACTTGCTCAAGCTTAGTTAATATATGATTTGGGGCCCAGATCTACATTCTCTTCACTCTCTCCACCTTAGAATGGCATTTCATCTCTATACTATAATGAGTTGATTCACTTAATAGCTGTGTACCATTAAGCAATGCATGTGATTTGAAGCCTCAATTCACTCCTTTATTAGCAATGTGACCCTGGATACAAGTTAAAATCCTCTTATGCATCATTTTAACAAGAATAGAATAATGTTATTGTTTGGACAATAAATTAAGCAATGCACATAAAGTACTCAGCATAAAAAATACTACATTTTTTTAATGCAGGTACTACTCTAACACAATTACTACAATAATTATATAATATTATAACATATAATTTAATTAGTTATACTAACTATATTAAATATGTACATATAATTAAAATCAGTTATGTTAAATATAATTTCCATGCAATTTATAAACATATAGTAAAAGAACAATTAAAAAAAATCAGACTTGGTGACCTTGTCAAATTTAAGGAACAGTCTTTGTTGTTGGGGTAGAAAATTATTCATTGAAGTCATTGAGGAAGATTCCACAAGCATGTTTTCTTGTATTGCTACTAGGTCTCACAATTAGACAAGTGTTTGAGTTCACAGCAGTTCATTTATTATCATTGTGCCTTCAGAATATATTTAATATATCTAATACTCTAAAATAATAAAAATACAGATGCCCCTTGATTTATTATGGGGCTATATCTTGATAAACCCATGGTAAATTAAGAATATTACAAACTTGAAATGTGTTCAATACACCTAAGCTACTGAACATCAGAGCTCAGGAAGCCATGCACTGAAGAGTATCAATTGTTGAAATTGCTGGTGGCCTGGCTGTGCTGGGAGCTGTTTCCAGCTGCATCATTAGAGAATATCACACTGCATATCAATAGCCTGAAAATGATCAAAATTCCGTTTGATTCCCATTGATTTTGAATCACTGCTTCACCATGGCAAGGTTGAAAAATCGTAAATCAAGCCATTGTTAAGTCTGGAGCCCTCTGCATGCTATCTAGGTAGTTATGAAATTTAAATGAGGTAGTTCACATTCCATTTCCTACAATTGTTGACTTACTGAAGAGACTCACATGTGTTCCTTGATATTGGTGCTGGGATTCCTACTATATTGGTCATGACTTTCAAGGCTTCTGAGTGTTTTTCCCATTTGACCTATTTACACTAGCCACACGTCCATGTTGTAAATGATTTTCCCTAAATCATGATGTCTTCAGTGCCCTCTGGACATGTTATCCCTTTTCCACTATAGGGAACTTACACATACCTATAGTTCCACCCAAACTGACTCTCTCTTGCCAAACCCTTCTCTCCTTCATTGCCTGACTCCACTCTTTTATATTGAAATGAGTTTATCTGACCACATTAAGTCAGTTTGATGGGCATTTGGTAGTTAGTGCAATGTAAAAATAAATTGCCTTTAGATTTAAAAAAAAAAAAAACAAACAAATATAGGAGCATAGTCTGTATCAGTTGATGAGCAAATTGCGTGAACTTGAAAATGAAATTTTTCCAAGGCAATTTTTCTTGTCAAAGGAAGAGTTGTAATTTTTTTCCAAGAAAGTATTTATGAAGATTTGTGATAATTTTAGGTGTCATTCTTAATCCCATCAATATCAACCCTTTGACTAGGCCATAAAGTATGCATCCTTCTGCATCCTAACAATAGAAGTTCCTCCTTTATTAACTTTATTGTGACAATAAAGTTAATTGGGAAACTAAAGAAAACTCAGTGAAAATTACAATGTCCAGTTTGAATCCAACTTGATGCAGATTTTCCTACAGAGCAGAAACAGAAGTAACAATATCGCTTTCAAACTGATTTTCCCCAGAAAGATTTAGTTCTCCTGCCAATTTTTGAAGTCTGAGGACCTATATAACAGTGAAATATCCCTTATCAAGTAAAGAACAGAATGAAAAGTGGAATTTTATTGCTATGTTTAAATAGAGTATCATCTTGTTATAATAATGAGAAGTTTTGGAAGAGTACTCAGCTATGTGAGCAGCAAACTCATCTGTTTGATTTGCAAATATCATTCTCTTTAATGGGAAAGATTTGAACAAGGTAATTTTAAGCCACAAGAGTACTTTAGCTATTTTGTCTCAATTTAAATTCAAATGAAAGATGAGCAATCAGTCATTTCAAACCAGAATTTTTCATTGTTATTAATTTATTTTGTCAACAATGTATTATAGAATAACTCATGGCGCCTTTTAAAAATAATATTGTTAAGTAAAGGGTCTATTTTATTTCTTTTCTTTCTGATTACATAAAGCAAACCACTTTTCAAAGCTTAACAAAAAAAAAATTACAAAGGCTTGTCTAGGCCAAGATAGGGTGTACTATTTCAATTATAATAAAAACATTTAAACTCAGGCTATAATAATTCTTACTTTTATTGATTATTTCTAAAACTTTCTAGAGAATAGAACCAAATGGATTTTATGCAAAATTACAGATAAAGCTAATAATGTCTTGAAAACCAATCAAATCAATAATATTCATATGAATTCAAATATTTTTTAGCAAATATAATTTCAATGTTGGATGTCTAGCCTCTGATGGTGGACATGAGCAAATTACAATGGCTATACAAAAGAAAAATATGTAGGAAGTCACATCATTTCAATAAATTTGTTTTTCTCAAACCAGAATTTAAACATGCATATCTAAATATAAAATACTTATTGCTTTACAGAAAGCAAGATGATGAATCACAGAATTCTATGTTACACTGCTTTTGCTATTTTTATACCTTCAGGTTCAAAGCAGCTTCACAAACAACAGAAGACCACAACTATTACCTTTCAGCCAAAACAGATTGAATGTATTGATTAAGAAAAGTGTAGGTGGCAACACTGAAGGCACTTAACATGGTTTTTCAAAACAAACTTCTGATTACATCACTGTTTTGTTCAAAACTTCCAAGTTCCTGTTGTTAACATTGTCAAACACCTATGAATAAGTGATGTGAAAGTAGGACTTCTATTTAATCTGGTTTGGCTCCAAGAAACTGTATGTAGGGCATGAGAATACTTGCAGGGAGGTGAGATTGATTTCTCAATTCTTGTTAAGTTTTATTTGAGCTGCATTATTTGACTGGCTCAGTTGCTTCCAGGGGAAAAGAGCAGAGGTATATTGAGAGATCTTGTATTACCTGGAGTTTGTTGGGATAGGAATAAAAATCACGTCTTACTTTCCTGTGAAAAACTCGAACGGACACAATAACATCAATGGACCCTGATGATGGAATGAACAGAGAGAAGAAGCAAAGGAGCGAGCTTCCCTGAGGTGGTGGGAGAAAGGTGTTTGTCCTGCTTTCCACATGTGAGCCTCATAGAGGGACAGACCTTGAGTCCTTCTGAAATGAGTTGTGGGCAGAAGGCCAGATGAGAGGTCAAGTTACACTAACAGAGAGACTCAGGATGGAGTGGACCTCCGGAAGCAAGGGTCTCACCAAGGGAGTTACAAGTAGCCAGTGAGCAGAGGCATTCCCTGAAATTGACACTGCAAAGAAAAGAGGGCTGAGGCCCTTGCAGAACTCTCAAAAGTGAAATAACTGAATTGACATCACCAACAACATGGGCCTTGCCAACTTTATCCCTCTACCTACCCATCCAGCCTCTGATTGGTAAAAGCTTAAAGGAGCTGGAGGAAGCACACAGAATAAGAAGGAGGAGCAAGGGGAAGGGAACCAGGTAGGAAGAGGAAGACAAATGCCAAAGCCAACCAATAGTCCCACACTGGACTGCATCTGTGGCTCCACAGTCCCACTGCAGACCTTTTCACATAGGGAAGTAAATCTGAAGTTCTAGTTTATATCACATAGAAAAGGTTGTTAGATCACCCCGTGTGTTTTTAAGCCTAGAAAATGAGATGCGAAAGTAAATGAAAATACTTTGGAATTTGATATCTTTGCAGGAAAGAAGAGATGAAAGACAGTAAAATTTTTTAAATTGCAATTGTGTTTTTGCTTTACATCCCACAAGTCCAGTTTTTTGCAATAAAGTAGGTCACTAGAATTTTTTTGCTTTCCACATTTTGAGCCTGATAAGTATGTTGCTTTCTCACATAGTTCAGTAAATCTCCTCTCAAACCATCTGCTCTCATCTTCTGATAGGATGCCACTCTGAAAGAAAATTATTTGACGATACATAGCCCAGTAAAAATTCTGACCCTCAGTAAAAATTAGCTTTACCATTGAATGTTTCAATTATAGTGCCCCTAGGTGTGTATGCATATTCAAGAAATAGTTTAAAATATAATTCCAGTTAATTTTCAACTCTGTAATTTAGGAAGAGCTAACATACAAATATTATTAACAAGAGATTAAATGATTAAATTAGTTCCTTCTCGGAGAGTCTGCCATACTAGATAAATACCAGATATGCAGGTATACATATATTATACATATGTATATGCACATATACATGTATATCATGCATCTGTCTATATAGACTCAAGGCAAACACATAGGTGCACATAGATTGGGAGTTTATTTACTTGTGTAGTCTTTCTTGGCTTTCCAATTGGTGTCATTGTGTCTTTATACTTTATTAAATGCAGATTTAATTACTGTCATTTATAATGCCTTCACATTTACACACTTCCATTTTTCAGAAATCTATGTCAATCTGTGGCCCTTTATTCTCCCTAGGCATATTAAAACCAACTGGGTAAGCACAGTAACAGGCAGTCCCCTTTTCCCCTGAGGAGACTGATTTCCTCTTATGGGCCAAAAGGTATATAAACCAAGCAAAGATGAGCTTTGGGTATCATTGCATCTTGCCTTCTTAGTGTGCAGGGTAAAGACATAAGGGAATGGTAGCTGCAAAATACTCATGTGCACCCATAGCTCTCTTTTTCAGTTGGTACACTGACCAGATGCCAGGAATTTATACTGACACCGATGATCTCCATCTGACACCACAGGGCTCAAGCCTTTCCTCCTTTCTTGTTCCTAGCTCCTTTCTCTGACAGTTTTCTGCCAGTGAGAAACTGACTTTCATTATCTACTATATATTTACTGATTTTTCTCAGTCTGGAATGCCAATAAAGCAATCAGAATTGCTACTCTGGACTGGAAAAACAAAAACAAAAACAAAACACTAAATACAGTACAAAACTGGGTGATGATAATCTTTTCTATGAGTATATTTCTTTTATAGTATATATTCAATGCTTTTTATATCCCCTTTCATTAAATGAAAAGTAGATTACTGCAAATATTCTTTGCACAAAATTATTTATCTCAATACACTTTCTAATAAAAAATAAAGTGCCACAGAGTGAGAATAGCAATTTTTAAAATGACATGAAAATTTTCAATTATAAACTTTTAAATACTTAAGGTTAAGGGGAAAAAAATAGAGTCAAAACAAATCTCATTGGCATGGTAGAGAAGAACTTGAATAAATTAACCAAGGAATTCCCTGAAGTTTCTTTTCTTTTCTTTTCTTTTTTTCAGAAAAGAGAGTACATTATATAGGCAGCAGGAAATGGGGATAATATTTGAAAATTGGTATCTAACACATATAAAGTATCTTAAATATTTAATAGGAGATAAAAAGCTTAATAAATCAATTGACTATATTGATAGGGAAAACAGTTGTTCTTTGGTACTTACAGTGCACAATTCATGTAAAATTACTGCACATATTCTGCTTTTTGTGGGGAGGAAAATGAAGCCCTAAAAGTGATACAAAATAGAATTTGAAAGGAAGTGTACCAGGAATTAGGAAATATTTTCCTGCTTGTTGTACAAGAATTTCTGTCTGCTGAAATTCTGTTTTCTTGCTTTTACTTATAGCCACCAGGGCTCCGTGCTGATTTGCCAGTGTTTTCATATAAATAAATAAATGTAGGAAGGAAGAAAGAAGGAGCTTTTCATTCCTTTCTAGGAAAAAAAAAATTTTGTAAAATATCATTCTCAGTGACTTCACTCTTAGGCTTTATGACACCACCTAAGTCCAACAACAACAAAATGCAAAACTCATCTGTATCCTGAATGGAGGTGTTTTCTTGCCTAACTCAATGCTGTCTCTAGAGGTCTTTCTCACCCTTTTACAAGTTATTTCTCCATGTTTTCACAACAAGCACGCCAATTACTAAAAAGAAAATTCACATTAAACATGCTATGTATTTTAATCCCAAATTGGATCTACCTTATCACTGAAGTAACATGAATATATTTAGTTTTTCACATTATTTGAAAAGGTGTCAGATCAATTCCTTCTTTCTGATTTCTCCCTTTGATGGTGGCATTGTTACAAATTGCCCTGAGGCATACTTTTCCTCTTAATACCAAGTCTCAAATGCAAACTTTCAGCAATAGTTATTGTTCAGCCTTATGCAACCACAAAGAAATGCCACCTAGTTATTAAACCATCAGAACATTAAAAGTGAATAAATCATAACAAACTTTACAGTACATAAAGCCATTGCCCAGTCAATTGTCATCAGAATAAACTTGTGATGTACATGGAAAGAACTAAAGGACTCAAACTGAGAGACAAAATTTACTGTCTTTAGATACTTGAATTGATGTCATTAAGGGTATTCTGGTTCCAAAAAAATATTATGTATTTAGAGATTCTCTTATACTGACTGTCCTACTATTACTTGAAATGACTATTTAGGAATATTTAGAGAAATATTTATATTAAAATCAAACATATCTCCTTGCAGAGTAATTCTCAGATTTAAACTACAAGCAAGTATGTAATTTTTAACTTGAAGTTATCCCAGATATCTCTTGTCAATGCTTTATTGTACCCTCACAGACATTTCTATCACAAGAGTTCTTTGTTAAGTATTAGAATACTATTTTTTATTTCCTTTGTGATCATATTGTTAAACGATATCACCTCTAATTGCGTAATGAATTGTTTTCTAGGTTTGTAAGAATATAAATTTTCATTATATTCCCACTTAATCAAAGTTATCCGAAAGACTGGTATAGCAACTCAAATGGGAATTTTGTCAAGTCAAATTAACAAATATAGAGTACTATCAATCTTTAATTGAAAACCAAAGAAATAGGGAAACAATTGTATGAAAAGATTACAGCATTCTAAAGTGATCTTGCATTAATTAACCTCAATGACTATCTTTTCAAAAAAATTAAATAGGAATTGATATAACTTTCCACACAATTTGCCAAGCTTTAGAGCTTTTGTATTGTACACAATAAAATCGATGAATATTGTTAACATGTTCTTGAGTAATAGTTTTACTCCACTTGACCACTGAGATAAACACTGAAGTTGAGAATTTTGATTCCAACTAATCTATCATCTATAATCTCAGCTGACTTTTAGAATGAGTTCTAGCTCTTGTTTCTGTCTAACAGTATAATTGTAGTGCATCTGCAACTCATTAGCTTCCTATCAGAAGTAGGGGACTTTTGTGGGTAATGACAGGCATTGCCTGTTCTTGCTTAGACATTAATTGTCCATAGCTTTCTTACTGCACAGTAACTTAATTGATAGTTCTTACCCTCTTATCCCAAGAACTTATCCTAATAATGGGATAATATTATGAGTTGACTTCTAGACACAAAAAGCATATTATTGAAAAGATTAGTATACATGTATAAATTTTTTGTCATATATGTGTTAGTTTTGTGTCACTGTGATCAAAGTACCTGGTTTGGTTCATTGTCAGTAAACTCTATTTTTCTGGGCCCAAGGTGAGGCAGAACACCATGGTAGAAAGTTGTTCAGGATATGGCAGCTGGGAAACAGAGAGTAGGGAAAGAGATGGAGGGGGAAAATGTGAGGGGGCCAAGGACATGCCCCCAGCAACCAAGTTCCTCCATGCTAGATATCATATGTCATTGTGCATATCCTTCCAGGGAATACCTCGTATATGTTGACAAATAAAATACCATTTAGGGAAAAGGCCCAAAGTTGATTTTTGAGAATTATTTCCATTGCTTCTCACAAACTATGTCAGGGAGGTGTGCTCCAGGAAATGCAGGAGAAGAACCTGAGCACTTGACGCCTACCAGGAACCCAATGTGATAAGTATTTTATGGACAACACCACGAATAAGTGCTGATAATTATTGAACTGCTATCAGTGGAGGAAAAGTCACATAGATTTAGAAAACTGAGATTATCAAACCTAAAAAAATTTCCTCCATTCAGAACTCCTTAAAGTTTAAATAAGAAGTACAGAGCATAAAAGGGCACATACCATAACAGGTGGGTTAGGGCAGAACCACCAACCTGCAACTGACATAAAGGAAGCCTCATTAGTGAGGCTTGAAATTCCAGATGTGGCATGCAAGCTGCAGTGAAAATATTTACTTTTTAACACAGCTACTGAATTAATGAAATTTAACTATCATACCTATCTTTCAAGGGTGTATTTAATTTCCAGCAAGTATTACTACTAAAATTACTAAATATTTTCATATATATTATTAAACTAATACTAGCCAAAATATGACATCGATTGTATTGTTTTCTAAACTAATAGAATCTTCCTGAGGACAATTTTAATTCTCTTTTTCATTTTTTTTTCTGTTAGTGCATTTAATACCTAAAATAATGAACAAGGCCAAACTCAGTCATTTATTTTAAATCATGTAAATGAATAAAGTAAGAAAATACTCTTCATATTCTGTGCAGTTTTATTCTAGAATCTGCAATTTCAACCATATAATGTTGTGGATTTCAACCAAAAGAAATACATTTCCTTTTTGCTTTTCTCTTATTATTTTTTGAAACAATACATACTTCAATTCAGAAATTCTACCCAATTACTCTAGTATGTTTTATCTCCCTTGCTTCTCTGAAATTTCTACATTCGGTTATTCGACAAGCTTTTATTAAATGATGATTGTGTGAGGTACTTTGCTGACAACTGGAGACTTTGTACAGAATTTAAAAAGAAAAAGTTTTGCTGTCAACATCTTTATAAAGAAGGCTGACATGTGAACATTTACTTACAAACGCAGGGTAAGGTGCATTCATTTTTTTAAGGACTATGTTTCAAGCATTTCACCATGAGTTGATGAGATGAAGAAGAAACACACCTAAATACAGAGATGTTCTTTGAACATAAAGAGCAGAAAGTTTTGATATAGGAAAACAGATAATTCAAAGATTGCATGCCACAAACTCAGGAAATCATGTTGGTCAATTCTGAAATCATGACTAACTGCGTATGCAGAGGCTAGTAAGAAAGAAAAAAGATGTGTGTGCCTATAATTATAGAATATGGAGTAAATAGCATAGAGTGGGAATCACAATACAGTGTTTTAATAAGTGAATCAATGGTGCTACTAAGAATTTTTTAGTGGGGTGTGGTTACATATGCCTGCTCAGAGGATAAGCTCTTCTCTAGTATCCACAAGGCCCTGGATTGAATTCCCAGTACTGAAACAAAATTTTAAAAAAAGAACCATTTTTTTTCTTTCTTTTTTTTTTTTTGTTCTTTCCCTTAAGGGATTTATTGGTTTTTGTTTTTGTTTAATTTATATATGACAAGAAGAATTCCTTTTTAAGGAAATGAAAGTTAAAGAGGTTTAAGTTGGAAACTGTTTTTCAATGTTTATATTTTATTTTATTTGAGAAAAATTTACATACTCTTAAAAACTCATTCTCAATGATTAGTTCTGTAGTTAAAATATCTTACCATCATTTAATTAATCCCGAGTTGACCAAATGTGACATTAAATGACATATATTATGTACATGTTTCTTTTTCTAAAAGAAAAATAGATAAAAGGCCTAGTGGTAATAAAACTCAATTTGGTATACAGAATTTCCACTAAACATATGTTATTTATTTAGAAAAATGCTACTGTACACTTAAAAACATCTGTCTAATGAGCCATTTGAAAAATAAGCATGAGTTAGAGAAAAGGCACATTGTTGCAATCTAATAGGCAAAAAAGCGATGAATCAGACCAGAGATCACGGGTAAAGAAGACTTGCTAAAATGGCAGACTACATTGCTGATTTTCTTTATTTTTAATCTGTGATTGTCATTTTGAAGCTAAGACTAATACAGGATAGTGTTGAAGTTTCCACAGAAAATTTTCTGTAGTGAAAATAATCTTACAATTTTAATAAGCCACCAAAATTTAAATATCATGGTAAATTTATTCCCCAGTCATTCAAAAGCTTGAGTAGAGTGGGTGTGCTTATATGAAAGGCCACCTACCCAACAACACCAAGCACCCCCCAATATCTCAATGGTCACCTTTATTTTACCATTAAACATTTTTTCCAGACTCTTAGGGATAGACAACTACTTTTTTTTTTCAACATTTAAAAGTAGAATCTGTCTCTCAGACGTGGGTTCATACTAACTATACTTATAAAACAGAATTATATGACTACACTGAAAGTTTACCTAGATTTATCTGGGAATTATTACTTTATATTTGAGGTTACTAGAATCAAATGTCCATTGCATCAAAACACAATAAGGTTGCTCATAATGAATCCCAGAGAGCAATGGTGGAAGCTATCTGGATATCTGTAGTAAATCAACCTCCATTTATGATCCTTACTTTTAGCTCTTTGTCATGTTACTTTGCAGTTTTTCACAGTAAAAGTAGGAGGTTATTTCGCTAAGCTTTTTGTTAGTCTTGGATAAAGGACTGAGGCAGAAATGTTAGGGTGTCAGTTCCACACTCAGGCCTCAAGATGCATTGTGAGTTTTCATTCATGGTCTGTGCCTCCACCTTCACTATGGCCACTGGGCAGGCTAGCCTTCCTGAAGATGAATGACAGGTGGAGCTGAATCTGAGGCTAGCCTAGACTAGCAAAAGACCACTGAACTCAGGATGTGTGAGCAAGCCCGGCCAGTGTCATCAGAGCCTCGTCAATATCTATTGGACTTCAGACATGAGTGTTATAAATATACTCTTGCTGTATGCTACCAAATCTCATGTTTCTGACAACAGGAACTGACACAATACTAAACAGAATTAGATAAGCTGCCTGAGGACTCTGTCCACAACAGGAAGGTTTTTGACGACATGCCTTTGAATCAGTTTCAATGCTCCAGTGGCCCTGAACTACTTTGGTTAACAAGTACTTGCTCAGGTAATGTATGAAAACTTTTGCCCAATCAAACTAGTACCTCAAATTACTAAGAACAATTTTGACTAACCAATAAAATTCTTAAAATTGGTTTTGTTCTTCTGAAATATAATGCTAGGAAATTTTCTTTCAGGTCACAGAAATCTCCACCTAGGAAACAAATGATATAATTTACAAACTTGAGAAACTACTAACCATCATATTAAAACGAGAGGGTCCTAAAGTCAGAGCTTTATAAGATACAAAACAACTGTCATTTAAATCTTATTTTATGGGTAATCTGACAAGTAGCCAAGTGTCTGTGGTTGTCATTATAAAATCTCAAGCTACTTGCTTAGAATTGGCCTTGTGAACCCGTCAATCAAAACATACGGAAACCTACATAAGAACATCAAGAGACTTAGATGAAAATCTTAGCAATCCTATAACCAAGATATGGCATGGATTGCAATGACCACATTTCATAATCCACACCTTTAGCTGTGCACTTGTCAAATTATGTTTTAGTTTTCCACAGTAAAGAAAGGAGGTTATTTTCCTTAGGTTTTTGTCTGTGATGTCCTTTCAGTTTGTCTTAGCTAATATTTTCTGTATAAATATTTCTCAATTATTTTGATTCATAAATTTATAACTTGATCCCTGCATATAGATTTTGTAGATTAGAGAATAATATCCCACTAGTAAATTTCAACAGCAGTCTGCAGAGAATGATAACAAAGTAATCAATGGCTCTTGGAATTAAAACTGTTTTGAATGGCAGAGCTCTTAGTAACATTGTCAATATATTCAAGATATATTAAGATATATGAAATATGTCTTGTCATTCTTAACAGCCACATAAATACATATGTGTGTACTTTAGTACACATATTGAATTATACCATATTTATGCCATTGTTTTATAAGAAAATATTTAATAAAGATACAAATAAGTGGCATATTATCATAATGATATGATTTTAATTATGTAAATGTGTTGGTCTTCCACATGACCAAATTTTCATTCCAAAATGATGTGCTAAACTTCAGTTGAATTTAAACATAACTTATGTAAGTTCACAAAGATAAGTGAATTTTCTCACTTAAGCAATACAAATAAAATCCATGAAACTCAATTATTAAGGTATAAAACTGCTATGACGTTAGGGTTATACAATTCTAGTCTAGCCAAAAAATTGATTCATGTGATTTTAAAGATAAATTAAATATTATTTCATTTACATAATTTTCAACACTTACTGGTTACCTTTGGGAATTTCTAAAAAGCTCATTAGCACCATTGTTCTTGCAAATGATTACAGTGACTAAAACTTCATGGTGAAAATGTCCAAGATAAAGAGAAAACATGAACCTGAACATGAAACGGGAGTTCCACCCCATAGCCATGTGAATCCCAAGTCTTACAGTTACGATAAAATATACATGTATGTGTTTATAACATGGTTATGACTGTTATTATAAAATACACATCTATAGCCCTATCACAATGATTATATATATGTAGTTATCAATATTAACAGCATTCCTGCCATATTTCTAAATAGCAAGCCATTATAGACCTTTTATAATGAAGGTGTAATTCAGATAAAAACTTTATAAAGATTCCCTTTTTGATCTACTATTCAAAGTTGGCTTATATTCAAACTAAAATACCATCTGTCTCATAGATTGAGGCATTTTAATACTTTGACAGATAGGACAGTCTTAAGGGACGCTCAATCACATTTGTCCATAATTACATTTTTAAAAATTGCCTGATCTCTTATGACGCAATGAGGTACTTAAGAAAATATTAATCGAGTTAGATGGATACTGCTGTTTATACTTCTGTTCAGAATTGTTTAAGATGATGATTTGGTAATTTCATTATTTTTTTAGTACTTTATATGTGTAAGTTTGACTATTCCAAGATTCTGATGTTTTGAATATGGCAGTTGATAACTACCACAAAGTCAAAATCAAATATTTCCCATCTATTTTTATCAGGGGTGACATTTTCTGCAATAAAAAGGTAACTTTAGGTGTTGGTTTATACACCTCAGATTCCCTTAAGTAACATGCATTCAAACTTAGGCCAGCAAATATATTTTAACATCAACATGACTAATACCATCTTGAACAAATGTAACTCAGTGTATTGATAGAGGAGATGGTGACAACCATGTGATTTGTTAGCAATAGAAAATTTGGTTTAAAGAAAAAACTCCAAAAAGACAAAAGCAAACAAACAAAATATAAAAACTTCTACTGCCTTCTAAGGGAGGTAGGCATACTATTCACGAGGCAAATCGGTTTGTATTTATTAAATAAGTACTATGAAAATAAGAACAAGCACAGTGCTAGAGACCGAAAGAGAATGAATGTCTGGCATATAGAAACACTGTCACTGTCAACATTATTACAACTCACTGATGGAGACAGGAGCATAACATAGAGAATCACAGGGTACCATATGTTTGAGACCCAGAACATGCTAAATAAGCTACATTTTCTAAAGGAATTGTATTTGGTAATTCTGTTAAAATGAATATGGCTACTTATAAAAACACATACAGAAAACAACTATGTTGCCATAGTTACCCCTGGTGATACTTAAATGATTCTGAACTTATTAAAGCTAACATATAAATATTACATTGGGATTTGCTTTCATCTTTCTTTAGTAAATCCAAGTAAGAATAAGGACACACACTTAATGCCAATACTATCTGTCCAATAAAATTAAAAATTGGAGGAAGTTGAGCATACAACTGTTGCATTCACTAAAAAATGTTCTGGAGGAATTTCCTACTGAGTCCCAATCTGCTGAACTCTGCTGTGATGGTTGAAAATAGAGCCTGTGATTAAAGTCTCCCAGCTAAATTCGACACATGGGGAAATCAAAGTGATAGGACACTTTGTTTCATGTGCAGAAGGCGGGTTATGGTGACAGGACCCAAACAGTTCAGCGACACACACCATTAATATATTCCAGTTCTTATAAGGCCCCAGCAAGTTCTTTATTTGCCAAATAAAAAAGCACCTACCTAGCACAGAGTCAGTTGCTGCATCGAGTAATGGAAAATTACTGATATATCGGCAAAACTACCATCAGAAACATGAGGGCCAATAGTTTCTACGTCCTTGAGGCTAAAACAATTCACAGAAAAAAAACTGACAGCAACAAATATTTCTTTCATAGTCACTATATTATGATGATGCCTCTATACATTTGGATCCAAGCTTGCCAGAAAATAAAGATGCAACCTATTCGTTTTTAATACAGAATTTGCATCCAATTTCCTTCAGTAATAAGTTTACTTCTATGAAAAACAGCTTTGCTTAGGGTATGTTGGAACTAGATAGTTAAAGGTTAGAAGGAAATGTTTGCCTCATTAAATGATATTTCAGTAGATTAAAAGAAGAGCCAAAAAGAAGATGAGGAGCTCTTCCTTTTAAATTATTTATCTAAAAAGATTCCTTCCGTCTCTCCTCTCTCCACTTTCATGGTACTAAGTGTGGTTCTCCACTCCCCATTCTCTGTCCTACAGCTGAAAAACATAACAGACACATACATTGTGGAAAAAGGAATTTAAAATAATAAAAGGAAGATATTCTTGGCAATAAAGTAATAGGTATTAAAATAGATGAGGTCATGTCATTTCTTCCCCTTTAAAGACACAGGAATAAAGAAGACTGAAATTCCGACTTTGCCCTCTGTGATTTAGAGATACTGCTGACAGGAAACTGGATAATGAATAGAAAACTTCTTGAGGTCCTTTTGTATCTTCAATTTTTAAAATTATCTGCTCAATAATTAGTGGTAAAATATGAGCATGATTATGTTAATAGACTCTTTAAATTAAATAGCAAGGCATATTTGAAGTGGGGTAAAAGAAGTGAACTTTTTATTATCTTCTCATAAATGTTTTATGACTCTATATAGTTGAAATAATACTCTATTAGTAAAGGTTATCATAACTCTGCACAATGAAGAAATATGTAAATTAAGAAGGCTGCATAAATTAATCTGATCTCAATACTAATTATTGATTTGCAGTATAGACATGTTGCCTGGAAAAAGACATTTTCATAAAGCCTTGTAGCTTCTATATATATCACCTAGCAATTTTTTCCCTTCCAAGGTATATTTTGTAATTAATTATATGCAATATTTTATTATACTTATTGTATATACATTTTTTATAGTTCATTTACCATACATATTTGTAAGGTATATCATGATCACTAAGAAAAAACACTCAAAAATGAAATAGTAATATTTCAATTGAATATTAAAAATTAAAGCAAACTCCATGGGGCTGTACAATTGAAATTCCATGTAGCATGCAAGTAGTATGTGAATCTCTGAAGCTATGTTAATGTGCAAATTTATTTATTTATTTGTTTGTTTGTTTGCTTGCTTGCTTGCTTGCTTATTCATTTTTGGTACCAGAGATTAAACTTAGAAACATTTGACCACTGAGTCACATCCCCAGACCTATTTTGTATTGTATTTAGAGACAAGATCTCACCGAATTGCTTAGCACCTCACTTTTGCTGAGGCTGGCATTGAACTCATGAGCCTAATGTCTCAGCCTCCCAAGCCACTTGGATTACAGGCATATACCACCATGCCTGGCACAAATTGATTTTTGACAGATATGATTCTTATCAATTTGATTCTATAAAGGGATATGAAGAAGCCACAGTAAGTGTGTGGTGGGAAGGGAGAAAGCACTTGACAGATAAGGCAACAATATTTTGAAGGGTTCAATGAATTTACTCTTTAAACACAAAGAATAGAGTAAGACCTACTTGTTTTTGTTTGATAAATAGTACCCTTACCAAGATGTATTTGCTTTTTTCACTTCATCTCATCACAACTTATACTTTCCATGTTAGACACAGGGAAAGAAAGTGCATTATTGAATGAAGTATCCTGGTATCCACAGTGACAAAACAATAACATCAGTAACAACAGAGAGCAAAAACACTCAGTGGCTTTTACAACTCCTATAGGTTTAGTGTTGACACAGAAAAAAAAAATGAACAATGTAACTGATCAAAGTGATATGGCCAGGAAACATGCCTTGACATTTTGAAGCTACAATAATCGTATAACTTCATAAATTTGCTACAGTATATGTTGCAGATAAGAGCAAATATGATTGATTTTTATGTAATGTTCTTATGTGTTGCAAAGTTAATGATGACTTATTAATATTAATAGTTTAACTTAGTTTCTTGGGAATTTTCTATGTACAACATGATTTGGCTACACATAATGAGTTTTATTTCCTCTTTTTAAAAAACTTTTAAAATATTATTGTTTTACCATATTGCAGTACTATAGATCTGAGGTAATGAACTATATCTTTAGTCTATTAGAAACTATATAAATATTTACTATAAAGTATAGTACCTTGATAAGGCTAGAGATGTTTTGTATATATTCTTTATCAAATAAAGAAAATTCCCATTTTAGTTTCAGCTCAATAAGAAATGTGAGGTTGTTTTTGCAACATGAATTTTTGTTAAATTGTATTCTCTTTGAATTAGTGTTGATTTTCTTTCTCCTTGTATATTGAAATGAACATATGTTGTCTTTTTATTACTTCATTCTTTAAAGTAGTAAATTATATTTTGTTACACTGATCATGTTTTCTTAAAACACAACCAACTCATGGGTAATATTTTTCTTTTCTTTTCATATATTTCTTCACTGGTTTGAAAATATTTCACAGACTATTTCTGCATCCATGTTCATGGGAAATATTTTTATTTGCTATGATGTGGGTGTTTATGTACATATAAATTTGTGTATGTTGATGTAACAAATATTGTTTAGATTTATTTTTTTTTTTTTGTAGCAGCTTTGGTAAATATTTCTGCTACATTAGTTAGGTTCAAAACCTCTCTCCAATTTTTTTTCTTTTGCCAAATGAACACTCTTAAGTGTTTTTTTGTGTTTTTTAAATGTGGCTAAGTAGACTTGTTTCCTGAATTGTCTTTATTTCTGTATTAATTTTGAAGATTAGTATTACTAAATATAGACTTCTGGATTAGCTAATTTTTTTTTCAGCATGTTGAAAACATCACTTCATTCTCTTGTGGTTTTTATTGTTAGTTATTGTCATTGCTGTAGCTTCAGGTCATGTCAAAGCTTATTTACAGGAATAAGTCTATTATTTCAAATTGTTTTTAATGTTTCTTAAAAAATTATCTTCATCGGTGACTCTATGATGTGTCTTGGTATGCTTTTCTTTTGTATCTCTTGTTGACATTTGCTAAGTTTCCTGAATCTGTGTTTTGGTGCCTTTCATTAACTTTAGAAAATAACCTATCACTGTCTATTTAATGACCACTTCTGGCCTCTGCTCCAGCATTCTTTATATATAACTTTTATGCCTCCACATGGGTTTTAAATGTTATGTTCCTGTCTCTCTTTATATAGCTCCATGTTTACTCCATACATTGTCTTATGAAGTATTTTAAGTCCACTATTTTTTCTTTGCCATTTTTTTATTGGAAAAAAGAGCTAATATGTTCCATATTTTAGCTATTGAATTTGTCAGTGCTAGTCTTTTCATTTAGTTCTGTTTTATAGTTTTTGCTTCTCTGGAAAACTTTCTGATCTTATCTTTTATTTTTTTAAGGCTTGTTAATTTAATGTTAATGTTTATGACCTATGAGTCTTTGGGTTTATCTCTTATTTATTTCCTAACATTCAAACTGGCTATAACACATCCATTTAAAGGATAGATGTTTTCTTTAGATTCAAATAGATCATGGAGCCAGAGTGAACATGGTAGGCCAGAGTTGAACTTTGGAATAAGGGATGACACAATTCTCAGGCTTTGATTCATTTTTTTAGTTACAACAGACTGTTGTTAGGAAAAAAAAGTAATAATGTTAATATTCATGAACTAAAAACTACCTCCATAAGTGACAAATTCAACGTGTAAACAAGTTATGGAAATATAAACATTCAAATAAAATGAACACTATATAAAGTGTTTAAAAAATAACGGAATGCAAAACAAAACAATTCTACAGCAACATTTGAACTAAAAGTGGTTATTAACATTATTATGTTAAGTTATATTTGCTTTTCTTTTGCTGTTTTTAATTCACAGAAGCTTGGATCTTTCAAATTTGTCTTAATTAAAGCTGGTTGAGTGCTTCTGTGTTACTGAAAAGAAAAGAGATTGTGGGTACAAAGGGCTAAACCTCCTCTGAGACCAGAAATTCTCTAGGCTTTGCTAATGTCCTTCTTTTCTATTGACAGGACACAAATAAGCTTGATAAGAAAATGTTTCTTATTTCTTTAGCTTGTATAAATAAATGACAGGTGGTTTCACAATCTTATGTTTAGAAAAGACTGCTTAGTAGGAGCCTATTAAATGAATGTTTAAAGATAATACAATCATAGTTACAAATTAAAGCTGGCATATTACTGGAAAATATTACAGTCAAAGGGAAGAAACAGGGAATTAATGGGATACCATCAAAGTAGAAGGGAAACCACTAGGGGTAGAAGAAACGAATTGGGAGAAGCTGGGGGGAAAGATACAGGGAAAGATAAGGTACTGTGGAGTGGAATTCGTAGAATTGATTTTTTTCGTATATACAAATATACCACAATGAAACTCATCATTCTATGCAATTAATGTGTATGAATTAAAAAATCAGTATTATAGCCAGAGATCTGTTAGCATCATTGCAAGCATTCAGTACTCTTAAGGAAATACAAGGAATTGTAATCCACTGTTTATGGAATGAACGTTTATCTATATTTGCTTCAATGAGACATCATGTTCAGTTTCCATTTATACTTATAATGAGATTAGCTCATTCTATAGTGTAGCATTATGAATAATTATATCAGAGATAACACGTGGGCATGTGCACCACTGAGAACTGACTTCAGGGCATGTCACCATTCAGCTACTTTCTCAGCTCTTTAAGATTTTTATTTTGAGACAGGAGCTTACTAAGTCATTCAGTCTGAGTAGTTGGGATTATAGGCATATACCACCATATACCTAGCTAAAGATAATTCTAATAATATGTGGAGGTTTTAATTAAAAGCAATACATTTATCTATCTTAGGAAACTTTAAATTTATAAGTAACTTGTTCAGAATTGGAAATTAACTCTTCTCACATACCTCTCCCAAATTCTAATAATTCTATCAAACCAATTGAGGAGAGATTTTTTTTTAAAAAAAGTTTTCTACATACATCTACATTTTTCACTGACACTAATATAATTAATCATACATCCAAAATTTTGTTTCACTAAACAGAATTCTGTACATATTCTCCAATAGTCTGTCTATTTTATTTTATCATATATCTCTTTGGACTCTGTATCTCCAATTTATTTAGTCATAAAAATTATAAGGAATATTTTGAATTTCTGAAGTATTGCTATTCATCCACACATATACTGAGTGTCTATTAATTTCCAGGAACTATTATGGGTACACAGAAAACTATTATGAGTATACAGAACTATTATGGGTATACAGAAGAATAATTGAAGAAATCTATTTTCAAGTAGTTGTATAAATTGGGGAGTAAAAGAGAACAAAAATATGAGTGAATGTGCACGTGTGTGTTTTGATGGTGAATGGTTTTAAGTGAGAAAAGCATAGTGCTGGACAGGAGAGACTGTGGAAATAGGGGTGGTATGAAATTAGAAGATGATCCTTGGGAAAGCATCATAAAAAAGGAAATTTGAGTGAAATCTGAAAGAAGCAAAGGAATAAACTATATATTTGAGGAAAATAAAAGAGATTTAGACAAAATCTGAACTGCTGCAGAGGTCCCAAATTCCAACATGCCAGATACATTTGATGGAAAACAGTTTTTCCTGTACAACTCTAGCAGAGTCAGGAAGAATCAAACAGGAGGTCTAGAATGTCTTGTTGGAAAGACATTGGATTTTAGACTGAGACAATCAAAGAGGTATAGGAAAGTTTTGAAGATACCAACCCAATTTGACTCAGGTTTTGATAGAATTACTCTGGCTTCTAAAAAAAAAAAGATATTAGATGAACTGGGGAAAAGGGAGGAAAAACAGAATAATTTAATGTAATGGTAGAGTTGGGAGACAATAGTGGTTTGGTTATGAAAGTACTAGACATGGTGAGAAATGGTCATAGGTAGGATGCATTTTAGGTAGGAGATATTTTACTGTTGTGTTAATTCAGGACATGAAAGAAAAAGAAGGCTTTCACATCACTTTAAGTTGTTTGAGCTCAGAATCTAAAGGAAGCAGATAATCAATAGTTGAACTGGGAAAGGAAGTAGCAAGAATAAATTGGAAAAGTAAGAAACAAGGGACCAATAGGAGCTTGGATTAAGATATTTTAAATTTGAGAATATTTTCTGGAATCTAAGTAATAAAATCAAATAATAAATAGGTTAAATAACTGTAAGGTACAAGGGACATATCAGTTGTTACAGATGCAAGCTGATAAGTTATCAGCACATGGATGCTTTTTTTTTTTAATTGTTGATGGACCTTTATTTTATTTATTTACAAGTGGTGCTGAGAATCAAACCCAGAGCCTCACACATGTTAAGCAATCTCTTTAACCTGAGCCACAACCCAGCCCTGTACATAGATGCTTTCTAAAGTTATCTTCAGTCCCAGACAAAATCAATGAGGAAATAAAACCAGGAAGATATAAGTGATTTTAGGTTATTCCTTACAATTCCTCACACTCCCTGTGCCCAGGCCCTCTCCAATGTGACCACACAGTTCCTTCAATCCAGACAGACCTTTCCCAACCCCTTCCATCTAGGCAGCCTCATTGACTTCCTTTGGCCTGAAAAATGCAGTGGAAGTGTCAGGCCAGGCCCAGAGACATGCACCTCATGTGCTTCAGAGTCCTGTTAGGGAAACTCACCACCTCCATGCGAATAAGGCCACACTAGTCCACTGGATGCTGAGACTCACATGACTCAGTCACCTTCATCCAGGGTCTGCTAGCCTGCCAACTTCCGGAAAGGTGAGGCCATTGGGATCAACCCTGTATCAGAGGACACCCCAATAGACACAGATGTGTGAAGGAGCCTCGAGAATCAGCAGAACCAGTTCCAGCTCAACAGAACCACTCAGAGGACGCATGGATTCCTGAAAGATAACACTGATTGATTTAAGCCACTGAGTTTTGGGGTGGCTTCTTACTTGTAAACATCAATACATCCTGAGGACACTCTAGGTGTTATGGTTTTAAGGAGATGAAAAAGAACAGATCAAAGAAAACTGAAGCAGGGCAGTCATGAGGGTTGGAGAAAAATCCAGAAATTCATGATGTCCTTTAGCCTAGAGAAAAAGATATCTCAAAAGAAACCGAATTATCACTAATGTCAAGTTTCCCTAAACCAAGGATGAAGAGGTCTGCAAGCTGACCCTTGGGTTTAATTATGGGGAGATTATTTTTTGCTTAATTTCAAAGATACCTTTCTAACCATGTCAACAGAATGAGAACAAAGCAAACTTTATAAAAGACACCAATGACTACCACAATGGATTTAATGAAACATTATAAAATTTTGAATTTCTAGATGGTTTTAATTTGCTGAAGTATATATACATTCTAGTATAACAAGAATGTATTATCCTATTATAGAATTTTAGATTAAACAGAAACATCAATTAAACTTTGAATATAGAATTATGGGCAGATTTTCACTCTTTATTCATTAAAAATAATAAAAAATAGGATTCAGACATCATCTTGCTGGATAAGTCAAGATGTATATGACTTACAATGTCCATGTCTTTTGTTAAACCAAATGACAATTTTGCTTACGATTATGCCCAAGATTGCTAGTATGATTCTAAGTGAAAATGTAAAAGGAATTTTTAAACATAGTAGCTTTAAAGGTACACAAGAATCTCTTAGTTGTTTAGATCAGTTTTATATGAAAGATACATGGAAGGTAAAAATTTTATAGATGAAAAATAGTTTTCCAGACCAATATAGACACATTTTACACTAAAATTTTGGATCAAGAGGAAATCATCCATTTATTAATAGGCTTTTCGTTCTTTTGATAGATTGAAGGATTATTTAGGCAGCAATTTTTTTTAGTGATGTTTGCTAAACCTCATGTAATGTTGAGAAAGGATGTTCCACATCTGGGGCCATCAGCTTTCTCCCTTTGCCATTTGTTTAAGAGGCCATGTTATCTTCCCTACTTCCTGAGATACCCCTACTAGAACAGAGAACATGTCCCTGTGAGCCTCTCACTTAGTATTTAACACAGGTTTGAAGAGAAAATACTGAGGCATTCCTACTAACCTTTGTGCACCCAGGCCCAACTGTGGTCAGGAAGAAATAATTACAGCCACTTCAAAGCGATTAAAAAGCAGTTCTGTGTAGAGGGGAAGAATCACCCTAATTGTGCCCTAGGGAAGGACTGCTTCAGAGGGATACTTAGGATTGCTTTGAAGCAAAAGTAACTCCTCTGGCCTTCTCAGCAGGCTTCATGAAGAAGAAATGGATAAGCTTTTCAGGACTCAAGGGAGAGAATAAGCTGAATACCTAGTGAAAGCATTGATTTCTTAATCTCAGGAGGTAAACCCCTGCAGAGCATGATGCAAAAACAAGCCATGCGATTTCCACTGAGTGACCCACTGCATTAAAACTGAATTAGACCAATGCCAATAAGCCCCAAGAAATGAATTTCCTTCTAAAGAAACCAATAGTTTAATTTATAATTCTGCCTAGAGGTGTCTCTTCTAAAAATAATCAAGTAGAATGCATCTAAAGTTTTCTGTTTAACTTAAAGTAACACCATATGAATGTGACCAGTGGTGATTATACATTTTGAAAGCATACAATGATATTTTCTTTTGTGAAAAGGTAAAATATGTCACCCAGCCATAATCTAATGTCTGGAAGGAAAGAGGAACCACTGTCAATCAATGAATTAACGACTGAAAGAGGTCTTTATGCAGACAGACTTGACAGTCTGAATTTCCTTCATTAATGGCAGTTTCCACTGTGGTATAGACCTCTTTTGTAAATATATAAATGTTGTTTTGTTCCAAACACTGGGAGTTAAAGAAATTATATACACTAGCAGTGAATGAATCCACTATTTAACTACAATAACCAGCTCCAAGACTGGTTTTATTCCAGAAAACTCATATATGTATATATATTCATATAATACATATATAATTCACATATTGAATTGTATATGTTTTATATGAATATGTTATATATATATGTATTGTGTATATATATATGTATTGTGATATATATGTGTGTGTGTGTATATATATATATATATATATATATATATATATATATATATATATATAATTCAACAGTGTTTTAAGTGTTTCTCAAATATGTTTTACTGAGCTGATTAAAACTTTGTCAGACTCTGTATTCCATTGCTGATTTTGAAAAATAAAATCACATGTGTGGCAGATACTGAGATTGCTATATATCTTCTTTAAAAAGTGATATTTAGTTTAATTTTTCAAATAGCTTTTACATTACTAAGTAATAATATTTTAAAATAGAAATTGCTTTTAATTAAACCTTAACATATAAGACAAAATTCAACTATTACAAATACATATTTTAGGAAGATAGCAAATTTATAATTTTTGAATGTTTATTTTTTAATTCTTTAGAAAAATGATGAGTTTGAATGGAGAGGATTAAATGAATTTTCTTTGGATCTGTTTTTAAATGGATATTTACATAAACCAGTGGGACTTGATTGCTGCCAACTATAATCACCAATTTTGTGTCATCACTGTACAATTGTTTTTGTTTATTTGTTTTACTAATTTTTAGAAAGATAATCAGTATTGCATGCATTACTACAAAAAATAGATAAAGACAGGAAGAAGAACCAAAGGAAGAAAGAAAGAAAAATGTTAACTGTAATTTTATGGAACATAAAACAGAAGATCAGAAGAATGTTTTGATTCTTTACTGATTATGCAAAGTCTCTTATTTAAGTTTGTTTGCTTATTTCTCAGCCTGCACTAACAGGATAACACATGTGAAATGGAACATAGTACTTTTATTCCCCCTCAAAGTTTTACTAGTTGTTGAATGCTATGGAAGACTACCAACCATATGGTGTAAAATGAAGATTTTATTTTAGCATGCTACAATATGTTGTATTAAAATCATAAGGAAAGAAAAGTTGATATAAAGGTCATAAAATTGTTGGAATGTGCTATACTGTAAAGGAAGTTGTTACAAATCTGTCATCTGAAGAATATCATGATGTCTATTTGACTATGTGCACTAGATGAAATAGGTTTAATTGTTTCAGTAAAAGATGTCTTCTTAGAACTAGTCCTCCTATCTACCTGAACTTAATACTCTTTGACAAACCTTTCTCCTTTCTCTGTTCATTTCTTCATCCCTGTAGCTTCTAGTAACTACCAATCTATTTTGTACTTTGATGAGTTCATCTCCAAGTTTCCACATGCAAGTGACATCATGCAGTATTTGCTTTTCTGTGCCTGGTTTATTTACTTAATGTCCCCTAGATTCATCTATGGTTTTTTTAGACAGGTGATATTGATTGATTGTGGTACTGAGGATTTAACCCAGGGCCTTACACATGCTAGGCAAGTGCTCTACCACTGAACTACACGAGGACTATAATTACTAATAATTGTTAAAATGTTTAATAATTTAAATGTTCTGACCACAAAGAAATATGAGTGATAGATATGTTAATTAGCTTCATTTAATCTTCCCATAGTGTATTCATGTATCACCATACCAAATGTTACCCCGTAAGTATAAACAATGGTCAATTAAAATTTTGAAATTAAAAAAAAAAGAGCAAATCAATGAATCTCACTATGATGTATAATTACAATGCACCAATGAAAGAAAAGGACAGGTGAAAAAAAAGAAGTTGACAATTATGGTGACACAATTTTGCAGTCATTTATTTCAATACATCTGAAAGGAAAATGATTATGGGACTAAAGGAGCAAATTATAAAATAAACACATATTCTGCCACTGTGGAACAAGAGAAAAAATTTTCTCATCAACAGGGCCTTGCAGTGGAATGTGATGGATATCATTATTCAAAGTACATGTATGAAGACTCAAATTGGGTGTCAACATACTTTATATATAAATAGAGATATGAAAAATTGTGGTATATATGTGTAATAAGAATTGTAATGCCAAAAAAAAGTACATATAGAAAGGCATGAATTGGCAGGAACATACTCTATATACAAAGATAGGAAAATTGCGCTCTATATGTGTAATAAGAATTGTAATGCATTCTGTATTTAAAAAAAATAAAATCAATAATACAACAACAAAAAAAAGATGTCTTCTTTTTGAAAAGAATATCATAGTGAAATAAGTAGTTAGGAAAACTGGATATTTAAGTTTTACAAAGAATATGTAAGAACTTATTCATGCATTCAATAAAATTTATTGATCACCTATATTATAGTAACCACCGAAATATGTGCAAACTGTGAATCATTATCAAGGGCCTTATATCTACTAATGGTGGTTGTTGACATATAATCAAATAACCATAAAAATACATTAAGTTCCATTTTTAGTAAACATTTGAAAATGATATTGTGTGGACCCAGAAATGAATGTACTTAACTCTGCATACTAATTCAGGGAAGACTTCCCAAGAGGAGCTTACATTTCAGCTATAAGTTTTGTTTCTGTTACTCAATACTTCCAAACACCAAGTCCATAAGTTTAAAAAAAAAAAAAAAACTTTCACAGCTTGCACACTTGTGTGCCTCCTCCCATTTCTACAGAGCAGATCCAGTGGTCTTTTTAAACTGTTGATCAAAACAAACCATCTTTTGCTTGAAAAGGTCTGTAATCACTCACCTTCACACCATGGTCCAGAAGGCTGAAGGAGGTCTGTAGAGAGGGCTTCTGGATCTTCCTCATCTCCTTCTGTCTTCCCACCTCTTCTCTAGATACATCTTTGCTGCTCTTGGCTCATGTTCTTGGAAAGCTCTTAATAAAACCATTGACATATTAATCCCTCACTTTATTCCAGTATCTGTTCAAATGGAGTCTTTTGGGAAAGAACTTTTCTCATCACCCTATAAAATTACTGCCTCCTCTTGCTTTTTGTGGTAAATCTTTGTCTTTATCCCTGGTTCCTAGCAGGGTTACTAAGACCTTTGGAGTGTCCTGACTGAAAAAGTACTAATGAGATGCCTCTGGATACCTCCAAAATGGGGGCCATTGGCCAAAAACATCAAACTGGGATTAGAGGGTTAGAAATTTTATTTCCAACACAGACTCCTGAGGAAGGAAAATACGTTAGAAACTCAGTTCAATTACCAACTTCTATTAATTTTTAAACCTATGCCTACATAAAGAACCCTCCACAAAAACTCCCTAAATATCAGGGATCAGAGAGCTTCTAGATTGTTCAATACCTGGAGAGCTGTTAGGGTTTTTCCCCCACCCTCAAGACCTTGCCCATTTGTTTGCCCTGAATTGTATTTCTTATAATAAACAATTTAATGTAAATATGTGTTTTCCTGAATACTGTATCAGTCTAGCAAATTATTGAACCTGAAAATAGGTGAATTTGCTGTTCAGAGCTGGTCTGTAAGACATACAAGTGGCCCAGGACTTCTAACTGGTATCTAAAATGGGAATAGTCTTGGGGAACAAGAGACATTAACCTGTGGGGTCTGGGCTAACTCCAGATAGATAGTGAATTGAACTGTGTTGCATTCAATCAGTGCCAAAGAATAGCAGACTGTTTATCATATATGCCTTTTAATCTGCTCTATGCTTTTCCATAGCCTTTATTTCTACCTAAAATGATAATAAAAGTACTACCTTCTAGAGCCTCATGATAACAAGGGACTCTTCGGTCTTGTTCATCACAGAATCCCTACAGTATGAAACCCTATCTTGCACACACTAGATATGCAAATACAATTTATAAATCAATATATGAATGAATGCATGACTGCTATTTGGAAATGGGTTACTCTGTTTGTGTGGTTTTTTTTGTTTGTTTTTATTTTGTTTTTTAAATCTATGACTACATGGAGTATAAACAATAAATTTTAAAAAGCATATGATTTTTCAAGGTTACATTAGTTTGGTGAAGAAACAAAATGAAGGAAGAGATATAAGAAGATATTATGAGAACCAACCAACAAATAATCAAAACTAACACAAGAAATAAATTAGAAGAATTAAATATATTTAGGCAAAATTACATTACATGTTCCCAGATGCCTGAAAGTCTTCCTTCTCTTTGTGAACATCACAAAGTTCATTTCTTGCCTTAAAAAAAATAAAAAATAAAAAATAAAAAAATGTGTGGCTTTCCTTTTTGTTTGCTTATAAGCTGTAAGAACTAAGCATCCCAGCAGGTTTTAGTTGAAAATTTGAAAGAAGCAAATTCCCCCCATATGGTTTTTGCATTATCCATATGAGGGTAATCAAACAAACCAGCCGGGGAAATCAAAGGGATCAGCTGGAGACTTCCTTTTGCTACAACTAAACAGGCCAGTTCAGACAGTATTTTTCCAGGAATGTCATTTTGCTAAACTGGTTTTCTCCTCCTAAGAATTAGAACTTTTTATTTTTATGAAAATGGTGTGTACTTACAAGTATTAGGATAGCCTGCTCTGTGTATAAACATAGTATTTAAATGTAACTGAAATATTTAAAATATATCTTTGTTACCCCATTTTTCTTCACTACCAAATTGCCTTCACAGCAGACCAAAGTCTAAGAGAAGCAAAATTTGATTTTAATTCATTTCCTTAATGAATTTTTTCTATGTTGTTCTGACCAACCACAGAGACTTTTAACAGAAAGCGCCAACTTAGGTGATAATATGTAAGACTAGTGTTTTCATGAGAACAGCTGGCATGTTTTTCCTACAAAAATAATTCATGAAGTCTTTAGTTAAAAAAATATCATGTGGGTATTAATTTTTCTATGTCTAAAAATTATACTATGGTTTATAAGTTGTTAACATTAAGGGAAAAGGGTAGAAATACAAAATAATTATGTCCCATATGTACAATTTTTCTAAACTTAGCTTGAAATAAAAATTTAAATAGTATAATGGAAGACGGTTTGAGCTTTTAGCCAATTAGTAGAATATAAGATATATGTGAAGAAAAGAATATCCTAAAAGAGAATGGTGAGAAAAGAAATATATTTAGATAAATCAAATTTTTTAAAATGTGTGTACTTCCACTTTTGGTCTTGACAGAGTAGTCCTGGAGATGTTTCTCAACCTAAATAATTGTGAAATTATGAAACAAAATAATTATGAAATTAAATAATTCTGAAACATAAGAGATAATAGTTCCAACATTAAAACAAATAAGCAAGGGGAAAAAAAAACCTAATAGGCAGAATATCGCTGTGACTCGATGGAGATGGAAATGCATGAGGAAGTCCCCTCTCATATCTGACTCTGGTTGGAGACACTTGTACTACTGTGGTGGAAAAGGCATCTTCCAGATAGGCTGCAATTAGTGAAGGTACATCACCCTAGGGGTGGTGGGGTGAACAGCCCAGATCCTCAGGATTCTGCATGGGTTTACACTTAGCCTGTAGTGCAGGGCTGAGCTCTCTGGTGAGAATCTGTGAGTCAGGGCAGAGTGCAGCTTGTTGTTCCTTGGAATGCATCACAGGTAGGTCAGAGGTTACACAGAATGCAGAGGTACTAAATTTGAATTCCAGATAGAGCAGAAAATTTTTGAAAAATACCTCAAAAATTCAGTTTAGAAGCTAGAAGAAAAGCCATGTCTTAATATTAACATGTTCTTCAAGGAGTACCACCAAATCTAAACAAGATAGACTTATCAAAGAATAAATCCAAGCCTGACAGAGTCAAAGAGTCACCAGTTATTTAACTGATTGACAGAACCAAATTCAACACCAAAGACAGGGTATGATTCCATGCATGGTATTAACCAGAATGCTACACATGAGATAGAAATTACTCAGTGTGTAAAGGGAAAGAACAATGTGATTCATAATGGATCAGGGGAATGTTCAATATGAATTAACCCAATAGTGATCAAAATTTTAGAGCTAGCAAACAAGGAGCTTCAAACAGATGTAATAAATACATTAAAGCAAGAAAAGAATACAAGTGAATAGTCATTTTCTCATTAGAGAAGTAAAAACTGAAAAATGAAATTATAAAATTTGAAACAAAAATGCAAAAATATTCAAAACACCAAAGTAGATGTAACAGAATAAAGGAACACAGAAGAGAAGGTTTGAGTTACAATAAACACACTAAAGTGATCTCTGGGAAGACATCATACTAACATATAAATAACCATATTACCCAGAAATGAAAAGAGAAAATAAGGTGAAATAATATTTGAAGAACTATTTCTGAGGTTCTGATAAATTTGGCTTAAAAATCTAAACCCAGAGAAGCAAGACAATGAGCCTTAATAAACATGAATATATATATATATATATATATATATATATATATATATATATATATATACCATTGTAAAACTGATTAAAAATCAATCAAAAGAAAATCACAAAAGAAACCAGAAGAAAATGATATTTCATTCAGCAGAAGACCAACATCTACAATGGCAGATTGTCAAAAGTCATGAAGAGAATAAGCCATAACATTATGTGTTTATTGTGCTTAAAAATAATAATAAAAATAGTAGAACTGGTTAATCAGAATTCTAAATATAGTAAACATATCCCACCCTCAAAATCAGTGGAACATATAAATAAATAAGACTTTTATGGATAAATGAAAGCTAAGAGAATCTGACACCAGCAGATTTACAGCACAAGACTTGCAAAAGGAATGTATTTAGAATGAAATAAGGTGTATAAAACAAACAAAAAAAAAATGTAGATTTGCCGAAAAAATTCAAACACAACAGTTAAATAACTGCTTGGAGCAAAATATATTATATTTATTATGACCATAAATGGAAAATGTGTGACAAGAAAATCATGAACTTCAGGGAACAGTAAAGTGGAATTATGCTATTATTACGTTCTTACATTTTACATGAAGTAGAGCTGCATTATGTCTAAGTTGATTCTGATGAATTAATAATGCTTAGTATAACCACTAGAGGACCTACTTAATATAATGAAATATAGTGAAAAAGCAATTAAAGGAATTCAAAAGGTATATGAAGTATAGTCAATTCAGTCAAAATAAGGCAGGGATGGGAGAAGAAAATATTCACATGAGACATAAAGAAAACAAAGAGAAAAATACGAACATTTATACCCAAACATTTGAATGATTTCATTAAATACAAATGGACTAAATATCCCAATTGAAAGGCAAAGACATTTAGAACATTATTATATGATATCTAAAAGAGAAACATATTAAATATTATGACAGTGGATTAGTTTAAAGTACAATAATGGGAAACAAATATACTATCAGCCAGTAAGCATCAGAATGTTATTAAGTCAGTATTAATAGCAGACAAGGTAGACTTCAAGAAGGGAATATTACCAGAAAATAAAAAAAAAGAGAGAGGCATGCCATTCTGCTAAAAATTCTACTCAGGAAAACAATCATCTTAAGTGTGTCACAAGCAAAATATAAAAACCCAAAACTGGCACAATTATGGGAAAACAGACAAAGCCAATATAAAAATTAAAGAGTGTTTTCACTTTGTATTTGTTAATTGATGCATTGATTTTATAATTTAAAAAAGCACTGCAGATATATAAGATTCAACCCAATTTATATTTATACAAGAATAACTTAAAACAGTGTAGACCATTTTCTTTCCTGGGTTACATGGAATGCTCACCAATGGAGCCAACATAGGCCCAATTCTGGACCTTAAAATACATCTTAACACATTTAAAAAACCAGAAGCCTTACAGAACATGCTTTTTGACCACATAGAAATTAAATTTGAATTCATGACAAAGTCTAACTCTTTCTATTCATTTGTAATCAGAATGGACTTGGCAAACACCATGCCACTGGAGAAGTTCTTAAAGAAATATTAAAATATTAATACAGAGAAATACCCTGCAAAGATTAAAAAAAAAGATAAGGTTGTCCAGTTGCTTCTCTGTTGGTTAAAAGCACTGAAGCCAACTCTGATAGCTTAGGCACAGGACCATGACTGGTAAAGAAGGAGCCCTGGGTCCTTAGGGTAATTTTATGTTGCCACTATAAACTTGGAAAACCAATCCAGTCAGCAAGGTCTCATCGATGCAGCCTGGTAAATGATCCAAATGATATCTCTCTTATTTTTCTGAATACACACAGTATGAGAGGCTGGAGTGTGGTGCGGGGGAGGGGGTGTGAAGCAACAAAACTGTAACCTTTCCTTTCTGAGATTTAAATATTTGAACATTAATCTACACCTTCTTACAGATTCAATTTGAATGACCATCTAGTTCAGATATTAATGGAGTAATCTATCTCATAATCCAAACCTGAGATTTTGGAATTAATTATAACATTTTAATTCTCTATGTTTAGTCCTTTGTCTTTTTATGTGTATTTTGCAAATATCACATATATTGGTTTATTTTATTTTTTTCCCAAACCCACCAATCATTGTATCTTATTTGTACTATCAAAGTGGTATTAAAACTCAATGTTTGCCAACGTTTTCTGGAAAGGGACAGACTGAAGATATTTTTGGCTTTGTTGACTGCATAGTTACTGTCAACACTACTATTGTAGAGCTGAAGCAGTCAGGAAAATCAACAATAAAATTTTACAACACCAGCACATTTGGTTCTTGAGCTACAGCTTATCCACTCTCACAAATGGGTCTACCTGCTCCCATCCTCATCCTGTCAAGTCCTATTTGCACTTTTCAGTCCAGATATTTTTGAAAAGCAAATCTGAGTGAATCTCCTTCCCACTGAACCCTTAATGATATTGCATTTGTCTCCATATAAAACATCCTAATGTTGCTATAAAGCCCAGCATGGACTTCTCCAATTTATCCAGTTCTCCTTTAGTTGTGCATATCGATTTGGTACATCTTGTCTAGCTGGCCGCTGTCTCTTTCCTTTTTCTTCCTAGGCACCATGAAGTACCCAGTTTCCTCTGCCATTCACTTCCTCCCATCATGTTCTGCCTCCCCACAAGCCCAGAGACAACAGGGTCAAGCAACCATGAACTGAAACCTCTGAAACCATTAGCCAAAATTAACCTTTCCTCCTTATAAGTCGATTTTCTCAGGAATTTTATCAAAGTGATGGAAATCCGATTTATGTGTCTCTGTTTAACTTCTTTGTTGAAAAGTTTCTTGGCCATCTGTACCAAGTAAAACTTCCCTACTCAATACCCCTGTATCTTTTTTTTTTCCCCACATTTTCTTATATAATTAGCTGTGGTCAAAACTTCATGTGTCTCTGTGGTTATCTTTAAAATTCTCATTTATAAGATCTTTAATAGTTCCAAGCACTTTTAAAATGTTTTGTTTGAACTATCTCACCAAAATCCCACAAGAGTCACTTGAAAAAAATAATAATAAGTCTAATTTTCAAATGACAAACCTATACCCTAAAAATAATAATCTGCCAAGTGTAACTACAAAGGAATTGCTTCTGTATCATCCCAGACAGTCTGACTTCCTGGTCTCTGCTCTTTAGCATCCCCCTACAGTATAAATAATAGTTATCTCTTTAATCACACTGGAATCTTCATTTCTATTCTTAATGACTTATTGGATAGATAAGTATTTATAGTTGTCATTATATGCAAACGGTAAAATTATTGAAATTTAGCCTTTCACAAAATAGACTGTGTGCACTATAATACACTATAGGGGACACTAAAAGCTTTGATATATAAGCTGAAGAGAAAGGAGTAGTAAAACAGATTGATACTTTGAAGTAAGAGCTCTTTAATCTCTTCATTGAAACTGGAAGAGTAAATATATTGCCAAGCCTTATCTCAAACACCTGGAGTTATAGAGAACTTTTGTAATGTGTAAACAGATAATATAAGTTACAGGCTAGAAAGAAAAAAAAAAGATTAAAAACAAACAAGAAGCTAGTCAGTTCAATAAAAATTTATTTTCATCTTAAGTTATAAATAATAGATGTAATTTTTGAACTTTCATTATCTCCTACATCTGTCATATTTACAAATCTCTTCAAATATTTAGTCTTGTTTTGCGACATGAATTCTACACAAATACTGGAGTGAAGCCATTATACTTCTAATTGCTAAAACAGGCTTTGTGTTAAAACAGCATGACGCTGAAAAAGCCCATAATTCCTTTTATGAAACATGTGGAAACACCCCAAGTTATTCTCCATTGAGCAAAAACAAAGAACTTATGCCAGTTTCAACCAGATTTTCTAACTATGTGGTCATAATTACTTTTATATTATTTTCTTAAGAGGTAAAGGACATTTTTCAATGTAGCTATTAAGCAAACTGTGCACATTATTATTGTGCAGATGGTCATATAGAATTTTACTTTATTTCTAGTTGATTTCCTGTACAAAGTAAAATATATTCTGTCTTTGTATTTCTGACTTTCTACATATACATACTTGAAGCAACTTGATCCAAGAATTCTGTATTTACTAAATGAAGAATTGGGAACTTGCTTCTGCGTAGGTTCCAGAAGATTCAGGATTTCCTAAAGTTTGCAAAAGGTTGTTATAGGCAGACAGTTTCTTGGATTGCCCTTTTGCCAGTTTGGACTGGTGACAATTAATCAAGTACTATTGATATCTCATTTTCTCTCTCTCTCTTCACATATATAAACATACACATTTTGTTGTACCCCAAATTACAATTCCAAATCCAAACCCTTAAAAAGCCAAAATATATTGGACATAAAAAATGCAGTGAAAATTGCAAAGGAGTACAGAAGACTGAGGGATTATTTTCAGTTCAGTATCATTAATGGTTAAAAAATGTAGTATAATTAAAAGAATCCTTTGTCATAATTAAGAAAAATGATAATACATATTACAATAAAATATGAGTACTAGACTTTTTCTTTCAATGCTTTCAGAATGATAAAGTGGCACAGGTGCTTTTAGGATCATTTTGTTTAAAATATAAAAGATACACATATGTGCAGAATTTTGGTCATAGTTATCAGCTAATAAAACACTGAAGTTAGTATGTTTATTGCAGATTAATCACAATGCCATGAAACAGAAAGCCCATTAATGCTCCAAAATGAGTTTTTTTTTTCCTTTTTCCAAAACAAATTTAGCTTCATTTTTAATCCATTATTATAAAATGAAACAGAGTTGTTAAAAAGTAAAACTATTTATGGTATCTCATAATCTTATGATCTTATACCTAAGCCATAAGGAGCATATAAATAGGAGAAGCATGTACTCTTGCTGACCTTGGACATTCTTGGTTTACATATTTTGCCAAATTGTAATTTTTAATAAATTGTTCTTAGTGGCCTGGGGTTGTTACTCAGTGCCACACTTTAGTTCTATCCTCAGCACCCCATTAAAAAAATGAAATAAGGATATTTTGTCCACCTACAACTAAAAAATAAATATTAAAAAATTATTCTTAAAATTATCCTGATTTAAATTAAAAAATTGATAATTTATGTATAAAATCAGAAATTCAAAACAGTTGTTTCTAAATAGCAATATTGCTGCTATTACTATTCCTTCCAAGTTTTTGCATTTTGTTACTTTTTCTGGTGGAACAATGTTACTATTATGAGCAAAATAAAAAATATTATTTTCCATTTAACCTACTCATCCTGTTGAGTGAGATTCTCTTCTGTGGGTTTCCTCTTCCATTCCTCTTTGTGACGTGTAGCCTACTATTACCCTCGTGAGATAACCTCCAAGAGAGGTTCTATGTAACTTGAAGTAAATCATTATCTGACAACAGAAAAATGCAAAAACCATAAGTTCGTAAATCATTTCCCCCATAAGGACACAGTTGTTAAGACATTCATTTAAAAAAAAATTAAAAATGGGTACATGCGATTTATCATCAGATTTAATCTCTCCTTTGAAAGGTGTGCTGAGCAGCATGTCTCCTTATGCAGAAAAAAATTGACATCTCTTAGGCTCCTCCCAGATTTTGTTTCATTCATGTTCACTGTTGATGTATGTAGTACCTTCCAAATACCCCATTTCCCCAATCTGTGGTCTGGGTATTATTCAGTTGGGTTTCATAGACTTGCTTTTAGTATTACTTACATGACATTCACATAAGCTGATAAATTAAACAAATGGTAGAAATGAAAATACATTATAAATTGATATGTGACTTTCATCATTCAAACATATATTTTTGAAAGTCTAAACATAGACACATTATTTTTATTTCTTTAATTTCTGGGATTCAAAAAATGCATGATGCAGAAGCTGTGTCTTTGAGTGACTTAATATAAATGGTTAATCTAACCACTATGTCCATGAATGATTGATAGAAACTTCATGACTAATACTTAATATACGATGTAAGTGAAAAATTACAAATAAAATAAGCTAGTTAACATCTCATATCCACTAAGAAAGTCAATTCAATAAAAAAAAAGTTCTTAAACTTGACAAATATAAAAACCTAAAAAAAGAAAGTGATTATAAAGAGCATCAAAAAACGTCCCCTGGCATTAACAATTTCAAGGGCCAACATACATAACACTGCTCAAACCAACATTATCTATAAATAATCATGGTGTTGTAAGAGGTGGCTGCTTAACTTTTAACTCTTTATTTACCATCAAATTGAGTTTTATATAATTCCAAATCTACCTATATACTTCTGAATCATGAACTAAAAATAAGCCTATTCAATTAAACAACTCAGTTGAAAGCTCAAACTTAAAAGTCACTACAGAATATTATTGTGAAACAGCTACTAAAATTCAAATAAAGAAAAATAAGTGAGGAGTTGAGTAAATTCTTGACATACTTGGTCTCCCATCGGCTGTGCTATATTCACTATACTCTGTTTTCCACTGGCTTAATATTACTCCCATTATTTTATACAAAATTATATTTTCTTAAATGAACCATAAGCTCTTCCATCAGGTCCTCATAATACATGCAAAAATATACTATTTCACTTTATTCTTCCTAATGAATTTCCAGCTGAAATCTCTCCAGATACTTATGATAGCTGCAGTGTGTTCTTTACTTTCCTGCTGAATAAGTATTATATTTAATAGTCATGCCATATCTTGCAAATTTTTGACATTAAAACAAACACAAACAATTCTTATGCAGAATGTAATTTATTTCTCTGACATTCTGTTGACATTTTTAGCACAAATTTAAAAATAAACATTAAAGTTTGAATTGAGTGTTTCAAAGAAGTTGAGCATACATTTTGTAGTATTGTAGGTTTAGATTTAAAGAAGAAGATTTATTGAGAATGCATTTAAAGAATGCTATATAAATACAGTAGAATAGTAATACTAATTTCTTCCATAACTATTCTCATTATAATTGAGGTATAAAAATATCAAACACTTCTGGCAAAAAAACAACTCTTTTAGTAGGTTTATTTTGCCTCTGTGGGCCTGAAATTTGACCATAGAACCAAGGAAATACATCATGTAGTTTCTACTGCACATGGAGTCTCACATGAGCATATATGGTATTTGAAAGCACATGTCTGATATATGGAGAAGCAGAATTCAAGATATTCATCACAGCTAAATTTTTTAGTCAGTACATCCATAGAAGACATTTCCATGTGACTTGGACACAATATGGAATATCAGACCTCAAGGTAGTGGAACGTCTTGCATGGCTGCTGAGAACTACAGAATAAAGGTTACCACAAATCAGGTAGGAGCTCCGTGACCTTGGAGATCTTCTAAAGCAAGTCCATTACACTTCTTTGCTTGAAAGAGTTTAAAGTCAACCCACATAAAAGGGCAGATGAAATAGACACTGTTTCTCAATGATAAATCAAAAGGATTCAGAACCACTTTTTAAAGCCACTACTATTAGTGAAATTATTTATTTAGATATTGCAACCATACACTGAGGAATAGATTGCTGAAAACAGTCAAATATATCAAACTGAAACAACTTTAGAGCTCATAAATTTCAAGATTGCCATACTTGTGAGATATATAAAGACTAAAACAGAAAAAAAAGGCTCATCTTTGGGCAGATTGAGAGAGAGAGAGAGAGAAAGAGAGAGAGAGAGAGAGAGAGAGAGAGAGAGAAATTCAGATATCAACTTGACTAGATTAAGTGATACCCAGAATAACTGATAAAACATTAATTTTGCATATGTCTGTGTGTATGTTTCTGAAAGAGGTTGGCACTTGAAACAATGGAGTAAGTAAGGAAGAACTGCTTTCAAATGTGGATGGGACCATGAAATTGTCTGAAGGAGAAGATAGACAAAAAAAGGCAGAGAATAGGCAAATTCTCTATGGAGCTGGACCCCTTTCTTCTCCTGCCCTTGGACATAAGAACTTGAGGTTCTCCAGCCTTTGAACTCTGGAATGAGACATCAGTACCTTTGAGCTTCTATGATCTTTAGTCTCAAACTATAGACTACACCATTGGCTTCCCTGGTTCTGTGGCCTTTGAGTGCATACTGATCCATGCTCCTGGTTTCCCTGGGTTTCCATTTTGCATATGTCCTAACTTCCATAATTGTATGAATTACTTCCTAAATAAATCTCTATCTATCTATCTATCTATCTATCTATCTATTCATCCATCCATCTATCCATTCATATGACTATTCATGTAAATCTTATTGATTTTGTTTCTCTGGAGAACTCTAACCAATATGGATTAATGGATGGATGGAGGGATGGATAGACTGATGGACAGAAGAAAGGATGGATAGATAGACAACAAATAGTTAAGTTGGTAGAACAAAGACTATAAGTCAAATAATACAATATCTTAAAGCCAATCTCATTTGGGCTTCATAGATGGCAAACTTAAAATGTTCTAACATTTGAATTTCCTATAGTCAGGAGCTGATCAAATTAATGGCACTGAGGTGATGGTCTTCAATTAATTTCATTACACAACTTACCTAGTCTCCATACAAATAGATGGCATGAATTACCTTATATAACATTCTATAAGATCGCTCATACACCTTCTCTAGAAATGAAAATAGTTTAGTTTTTTTTAGCTCTATTTGAGATTCTAGCCAAGGTAGGAAAAAATACACTGCCCCATCTGAACAAATGAACCAAAGGATAAAATATACAAACAGTGTAATTCCAGACCTGTGGAAGGTTTCCACTCAGATTTTTATAAAATAGTGACCAGAACTTGGCTGAGAGGAAACTACCTGTGTCTGCAGAAAAGGCCATACAAAGGGATCAGAGAAAAAGCATTTGGTATTCACTGTGAGTCAGGGACAGTCTCTTTCCTTCCCAACCACTCTGGACACCCAATAATTCCAAAGCATTGAGCAGAACACACAGAAGGGTCTTGTTTCAGTAACAGTAAATAATCAGCTCTAGGTTAAATTCTGTGGCCTTTTCTCACAAATGTCTTTCCAAGGAACTTAACTGTTTATTGGAACAAAACTTCAGAATATAGGGATCAAAAATTATCCAACACAAACAAAACAAAATGTCTAGCCTGCAGAAAAATATTGTCAATTCTATAGGTGCAGAAAACATGATCCATATGAGGAGGAAAGTCCACCAATAAAAACTGACCCATAACAGACACAGATATTAGAATTGGCAAGCAAGGCTATTAAAGCAGGTGTTAGATTGCATTCTATGTGTTCAGACCTGAAGTAGACCCATGTTCAGATATAAAAACGGTGATCCAAATTGAAATTATTAACATGGAAATTATAATTACTGAAGTGAAATGTGCATCAGATGGGGTTAAAGACAGATTCAATATTATAGAATAAATGGTTAGTGAATTGAAATGGAAAAATGCAGGCAGTATTTATTAATTATTAATGATGTTTGTCTCTTATAAAATAAAAGTTAGCATATTGGATGTTGGCAGAATACTAGAAGAAATGAGTCAAAATCTGAAACATCACATGGAAGAAAACCATACAGGTAGGGAAAAACTATATCATACACACATGCAATATATGTGTGTGAATATATATATATATATATATATATATATATATATATACATTTATATATGTATATATATATATATATACACATGATATAATACATGTTAAATGTGTATGTATATGTGTGTATATACATGTATATATACATATATATATTATATATGTAGCAACTAAAATGTTATAATTTATTATTTCAAAAATCAACAGTTCCTTAACTAATGTAGTGATCATAGTCATAACATTTGAGAAATTTTCATTATTTTATAAATTTCTTAAGATGTTATATTTTCATCTGCAAGTTTTATATAGACAATTTCATCATACCATAACATTTATTTTACCTTTTTATTTTTGATAATGTTTCAAACAAGCCATAAGTGCTGATAGAAGCTGTGTCAAATTTATGTTAGTGGGAAAAAGTTTTACTCTAATTGTGTATAGAGTTTTAGAATTCTTAAAGAGTAGAAAGAAAGAATGATGTATGGCAGCATATTAGTTTGCTGAAAAAGAGCACGCAATTTTAGTAATTAACTGTGATCTTCAATAAATTGCCTTAACTCCTGTAGATCTATTGTTAAATCTGTACAGTGAGGAAATTTACTGCTATATAGATTATATTTATATATGCATATGTATAACAGCATATACATACACATACATATTTACATGTATATCTATTTACTGTATGTGTAAATATATATTGCTGTATGTATGTGTATATGTCCACTTATATGTATATGTATATATATGTATATAAGTATATATATATATATATATATAAGTGTATATATATATATATATAAGTGTATATATATATATATATATATAAGTGTATATATATATATATATATATATATATATATATACACACACACACACACAGAGTAAAAGTTTAAAACAGTAAAAGGACTCTATATAGCCATATGAATCAAATTCAACCAAAGTCTTGGATAATTCAAATTATAGAAATCAGCAGTAATGGTAATTTACTAATTTGATTTGATTATTAGAATTAATGAGTAAAGATTATATATGAGGCAATATGATGTTTTCTGGGAAGCAATAAAAGAGTATGCTCCTCTCTGAACCTAAGTAGTCAGTAATCCAAAACTTCTGGATGAAATGGTTCTGTGTGGTAAGAATAAGTCACAATGGGCCTTCATGGTCACCTATAGTCTAGGGGAAAATGTACTTATTTTTGCAACCCATGATTCTCCTTCCACATATGTCATTGACTCTAGTGATATATTTATTTTGAGAAAATATTTCTATTCATATTGTTGTACATTAAAATTCACAGTTAATGCTAAGCAGAGACAACTGTGTTTTATCTTCCTAATGCCTTAGACTCTCTCTGAGGGAAAAAAAAAATGAATTTGTAGAGGAGTTCTTTCCACTTTAGTGAAATACAATTACCATAAATATCATATATATTAATATTAAGGGACAAGAAATTTCAACATAAATGGTCACATTTTAACAACTGGATACACTATATCTATCATCGTCTAATGAAGTTGTGGATACTCCATTGTTTAAGATGCAAAATGATATAGAATATAAATGAGAAAAATTTAAATGAGATTTCTGGGCTGGGGTTGAGCCCATGGTAGAGAGCTTGCCTATCATGGGTGAGGCACTGGGTTTGATCCTCAGCATAATAAATAAATTAATTAAAAGTAAAGGTTAGATTATTTAAAACAAAAATAAATTAAAGAAATTTTTATTTGCCAATTCTCATATTCCTTCCATACCAAGATATCCTAAGTAGAAATCTATGCATTAATTCTACCGTAAGATCACACTCCGTCCTATTTTATCCTTGAATGAGTTTTGCTGTATCTCTTAGCAACACTTTGGGATTTCAGTGAATCTTCTTTCTAGACTTAAGACAAAGATTGTATTTTAAAAAGGTGGGAATAATTACATTGTAAAATAAAATCAACATAGGAAAATTATCTCATTGAAAGACAAAATCTGATTTAACCTGATAGACTGTGTTAACATTTTGGAAAGTAATGTTTTATACACAAAGATTAGCCAAACTTGGAGACCAACATGAAGAGTTTTTGAACCAAAATATAGTCATTTACACAAATATCATTTAGGGTGAGTAGGATATACGTCAACAGAGTCTATTTCATCCCCATTTCAGAAATGGACATAACTTAGTTGTGATGTCTTTAAGCCTGATTCTAATTTTAAATTTGTTCTTGTTAATATTTGCTTACAAAAAGAGAAAAGAATCATGAAGTTATTAGTGTGCTAGTCCACATATGATTATATTTATCCACATATTATTCCTTAGAATTCTGATTATACTGATTAGTTAAAGCCTTTGGTTAATATATCCCTTCCCCTGAATAGGAACTGCCTCTTCTGTGTAGTGAGTTCTGTATAAGTTATCGGGATACCAAACACTGCTGAATCTTGGTTAAGTACATGGTGATAATATCAATCTCTATAATTCTCTTTGGAACTAAACACACAATTTTCTTGGCATCATAACCTTCAGCCATGTATCTGTTTATATTTTAACTTCTATAGCATTTAAGGCATTATCTAAATATATTGTCCCTCTCTCCTAGGCATTATCTAAATATACAGTCCCTGGATCCTCTTTGCCTACCTATTTGTAAGCTATACCTTCCCCTTCACATTCTCTCCCATTTCTTTGTACCTCCCTTGTCATTTGTTCAGGGCCATCTCACTCAACAAAGATTATACACAGCCTTTATGAAAAAAATCAAGAGCTTAGTGTGTACTTATAGATATAAGGTGTTTGTGAAGAAAATCAGGCTTCTCAGTTACGTTAGTCTGGCTATATTCTTGTTACCATCTTGTTGCCTTTATAACCAAGGGAATACAATAGCATCTTAAATCTTCTGAGATAAATCATAGGAGATATTTCCAGAAGGGATTGTTATGTCCTCTAAATATTAACTTTGCAAATATAAGAATTTTCAGTGTTAATAAATGCAACCAACTGTCATCAATAGTCTTCAACTATTATTTTCTTATTCACCAATTTGTATACAGAATTTCACAGACCTGCATGTAAGGCAACACAGGGTAACACTGAAATAGCAAACACAAAATCAAAAGAGACATAAACCATCTCTATGTCCATTTACAGCAGACTAATCAAATAATTACACTTTATCCATGGAACAAAGCATGATTCAATTATTCAAAAGAATGAGCTGCAACTAACTTTGAAAATACAGGCATGTTTCAACAAAATGTTCTATTGGCATATAATATGTTAAGCTAAGGTGCTGTTGATGCAAATTGATATATAAATGAAATAAGTGAGTTTTTTTGTATACATATATAGAAAAAAATAAGAAACATAGTCACCATTCCTTTGAAATACATCGTGTTACCAAATTACGTTTTGTAGTTTGAATATTGCATCAGTGAAATAATAACTTAAATTTTAAAGCAGATAGTTTTGAAAGATTCAAACTCAAACTATTTTTATAGTGTACTAAGATGAACTACAACACCTTCCAAAGAGCTGAGGTTTTAGTCTAATAACTGAAATCAGCATAAAATAATGTCCTGATTCTTAGTTCTCAAGGTCAAATAACAACTGTCCTGAAATTTTATGTGTTCTATAAAGTTTGAAAAGCATTAACCTCCCAATATGAACCCTTTCTTTCTTCTAATTACTTCTCTTCCACATTCTATAGAGTTACAAAGAGAATACACTGATATCAATTATTAAAGTTCATATAATTGTGTTCAATATTTCATTATAATTATAATAAGCTCAACATTTTTTAAATTCTAAAGCTATAAATGGAAAGTTTAATTACCATGATATTTAAAATTGGACACATTGCTTCTTCATCTTCTGACTTGATTATTAAATTTGTCAGAGTATTTATCCTGTGATGTACCTACATGTCTAAGCCCATAAATCTTACTTAAAAATTTTAAATAATATCATTGTACATTTTAAGTGATTGTACAAGTATTATTGAACTAGGAAAGCGATAAAAATAAAATATTTTTAATTCCTTTTCTTATGAATTTAAATGATGGGATTTTTCCAGAAAATTCACAGCTATTCAAACAGCTGTATTTAATATCATGTTCATAAAAGTAATAAATGTAAAATTAGTTATTTTTAAAGAATAAATAAATATTACATTAATAAACTTTACAATTTTAATAACTTGGATACGGTTTGAATATGACAGGTTGACTATGGGAAGAATAATGCCAACATACAAATATGGCTTAGACAATTCATAAATTTTTTGACGAATAATGTCCTGTTTGAAGATCATGCTCTTGATTTTAAGGAGAGTCTTGGTGACACCAAACAGTACATGAAATAAGAAAACATTCCTTCTCTTTTAATGGAGCATTATCCTATCTACTATCAGTATACATATGTTTTTTTCCCTTACAAAAATTCTACATCTTGGGTTGATTCCTATAATTTGTGTTTTGCAAAAGTTACATTTCTCAAATCACCATTATTTAAAAATAAAATAAAATAACTGCTCCTTAATAATGTCATAGGCAATACTACTTAATTAACAAAGAACTCAGTTACGGGCTGGGGATGTGGCTCAAGAGGTAGCGTGCTCACCTGGCATGCATGTGGCCCGGGTTTGATCCTCAGCACCACATACAAACAAAGATGTTGTGTCCGCCAAAAACTAAGAAATAAATATTAAAAAACTCTCTCTCTCTCTCTCTCTCTCTCTCTCTCTCTCTCTCTCTCTCTTTAAAAAAAAAAAGAACTCAGTTACATGCTTTACTTAACTCTTCAGTAGATGTGAAGGTGTTTAAGAGCTTTATTTCTGTTTTAGAACTATATTCTTTTACTTTACTATACATTGTATTGGCTTTTCTGGGACAATGGAGACAATGAATATAAACACAGAATTAAATGGCACATATCTTCATTTAACTCCAATCTCAACAAATACATTAAGACAAAAATCCAAGACAACAAACCTAAATATATAATGTGGAGGCTCATGTAAAACAGTTAAGGTAAAGAACAAGATAATTAAAAATTATAAATGTTCTGATTGAAGGTCCTAATACAGCAATAAAAATATATCATTGTTGTATTTAGCTTATCAGAAATGACTATGAAGATCTTCACATTAATTTGTTTCATCCTTACAGAAAGACATAACAGATATAATTGAAATTCTTATTGTACAAATAAGCTCCAGAGTTAAATGGCTATACAAAATTTTAACCAGTAGACAGACAAATCTATAATGACAGAAAGTGAAATAATTGTTGCCTCCACCCTGTGGGAATTGGTAGTCAATTCCAATTGGTTCAAATGCACTCAAATTCTGAAAATCCAATTGTAAAGATAAGATAGCTTACTTGATAATGAGTAAGTATATTTGACTTAACATTGAATTTATTATTTTTGAATTTAACTGACTTTAAATGATTTGAAAATTTATATTATTTTCTGAATGTTTAGTCTGTTTAAATACATATTCTGAGAAATGTAGAAATTATTAAACTGTTTTAGATGTAAATATGTGAAATAGTACCTTTCAATTAGAAATTGCTTAATCATCACTGAGGATTAACTTTTAACATGCATGTTTAAATAGGCATTATATTTTTGCATTGTAAAATGATTTTTAAAATTAATTTATGGATGTATAATAGGCATATAATAAGCTGCACATATTTAAGGTATAGAATTTGATAATTTTTTATATAATTATACAAAGAAAATAATAAATGCATTCTTATTTCTTAGAAGATTACTTGTGCCTCATTGTTATCTCTCCTGCTGGTCTTGACTACCAATTCCCACAGCGACGAGACAACAGTTATTCTACTTTCTGTCATTATAGATTTGTTTGTCTTTCACAGAATTTTCCATCAATGGAACAATTTTGTATGCACTCTTTTACTTGCGGACTTTTTCACTTAATGCAATGATTTTTGATATTCACTCATTATAGTATGTACACCAATGTTTCATTTATATTATTTGTAGGTAGTATTTTATTGTGGGGATATTAAAAGATATATAAACCTCTTTGTCTGTTGAAGGACATTGGAGATGTTTCATGTTTTGGAACATTATATATAAACCTGCTAGGAATGTTCATGTTCATGTCTTTGTATGGACATGTGTTCTCATTTCTTGGGGCAAATACTGAGGAGAGGAATGGCCAAATCATATCATTACTTTATAGTTAACTTTTAAAGAAAGTTCTAAATTGGTTTTCAAAATACATGCTATATTTAACTTTTCCCAGGTTATGAGAGTTCTATTACTTCTATATGTTTAAGCAACATTTGTTGTGTTTAGTCTTTTTTAATAGGAGGCATTGTAAGAGGCAGGTAATGGTCAATTGTGATTTTATTTTATGTTTTTTCTTTAATGAACAATGATGCTGGGCACTTTTTTTTCTTTGCTTATTTTCTGTGTACATAACCTAGAAGCTCTAGCCCTTCAGAGATACAAGCATTCCTGACAAGGGTTCAGCACTGACATTGAGGTCAAGGAGGACAGAACAGAGCTTTGAGTCTTTCTTGTCTTTAAGACCATGGAGATGGATGAGATCTGAGTGCCAGGCAATTCTTCTGGTTGTTGCTGCCCTAAAATGGCAGTTGTCCTATTATTATGATTGATATGTATATATTTATTTGTAAATATATGCATAAAATTCATTATATGTACATACAAGAAACTAACAAAAGCATTATTTTTATTTCTTTTGTATTAGAAAAATGGGAATCAGGTAGAAAAAATAAATAGGATTTTCAATTGTACTTTTTCACTATTCTGGGTTTTGTGTCATATAAATGTACTATTTATTAGAAAAAAATTACAAGAAAAATTAAGAGAAGCATAACAAAAAGTATTAAGGAAAATAAATTCTGGTATGGGGGGAATATGTCCATTTCACATGCTTTATGTTAACTATAATGTCACGTAAAACTTTGATTAAATAAATTTGTTGTGCTTTCCAATGTTAACCTCTCTTTGGTTGGTTATAAAGATGACTGTCCATTACCATTTTGGTGGTTGAAGAAAGACATCCCATTTTTATGCTTCTATAGTAACGACTATAATGTAACAACATATCACTTAACTTCCCTTTAGAAAGGCCAAAGTTACAATGAATTATTAGATCAGTTGTCATCAGAGATTGAGGAAGAGGGTAACTTTACTCTCACCATGGTAATGAAATGTGCTATAGTCATCTTCAATGTAATTAAGCAGTAGACAATGATTAAGGAAAAATGACGTAAAATGCAAGGACAATTATATAAAGACGTTTACAACATTGTTCACAGCAGTGAAAATGATAAACATTGAATCCTGGAAAATTATTGAATAAATCAAATATATCCATGTCACAGACTATCATGTAGTTATTAGCAATGTTTAGAAAAGATGGGCATAGTGACATGTGCTTTTAATCCCAACTGCTGGGAGGCTGAGGCACAAGGAGGGCAAATTCAAGGCCAGCCTAGAGAGCATATTGAGACCCTTCTCAAAAAAATAAAAAGATATTGTAATTTACTGGCTGATATCTATGTTTACAAAGAAAGTTGAGGTGCAGATATATGAAGTATCGAATAAGGTACCATTTTGGTAAACAAACAAAGAAGAAAATTAAGCCTTATATCCAAAAGCATAAGTGAACTTTGTATAATAGAATAAAAATCAATAATAATATAAATATGTTATTATAAAATTATATGTCCTTAAATAAAATTACATGATTCTAAATATCAGGTTGTCAATGTAGACTACCTTGAAAGACAATCATGAAAAAGAAAAATATTGAATCTAAAACCATGGATTTCACTATAAAATTATCTATGTTTACATGCTGAAAGAAAATTCACAGAAAAACAAACAACCAATGAAAATATCTGAATGTGTTTCAAGCCAGACATTTCTAGGAATTCCTTTCTACTCCTCTGATAAGATTTCTGAGGACTAAAGTACCCAATAAGCCAAAATATTTTACTAAATTAAATTTAACTTTGTTTTTTCTATGCCTGAATACAGTAGCTAAATCATTCTCAAAAGCTGCAAAAGTATTATCTTTTTGCCCTTTCAAAGGATTACTTGTTCCTAATTATATCTAAACATGTTCACATTTGTCTTAAAATAGCCACTTATTGCAGCAATTAAATTAACATGCAAAAATTGTTTCTGCTAATTAGAAAGCCTTGACTTAGATGTCTTCTATCAATATGGATCCAAACATTAAACCAACAAATGGAGTTTAAATATTGGACCTCATAATATATGTTACAAAATATTTTTCTGAAAAGATCGCTTGCATACTTGCATCAGTGATTTTAATAATAATGGGATGATTAGCTCAAATCTACATTTATTTTTACAATTTTTTTCAAGGGAAGTCTTTCTTGAATTCTACACACTTGAATTAACAAAAGTACTCTAATGCATGTTAGTCTAATGAAAAAGAAGTAGTGAATCAAACCACATTTATTTCAGTTCACTTGTTCTCAGGCTCACTCATTTGTAAAATCTAATGAAACTCCAGTGGAATGAAAGGGGGGAAGAAGAGAGGCTGCAAAGGATTTGTGGGAATAATTGTTGAGACAATAAAGTAACAGAATTTTAAGGATGTACATGGTTTCTGTCAAGAACTAATTTCGCTGAAGTTGGTGCTTATTATTTTATAAAGTTGAATTTCACACTCAATCAACTTGATTGAATATGTTAAAAAAAACAGTGTCTCATTGTTAAATTTAAAAATAGTTACCTTGGGCTATACTTATCCATAGAAAGTGGAAAATCGTGTAGATCGCACTTCATTAATTTAAAATGAAAACTGTAGAAATCCTACTGCAAAGTAACTCCACCCAAACGTCTGTAGGACCAAATCCTAGCATGGCAATGAGCAGCATAAGGCTGGGACCCTGGGATAACCTTACTGCTCCTCATTAAAATTCCTGCCTGAAAAAATCCATTGCAGCCAGGAGAATATACTACTTGTTCTAACCCACATCTGACAGTAGGGCCCAACCTCCCTTTCTTAGAGCATTTGTGAAAAAAGCCTTAAAGTTATGAATCTTTCCTTTGTCCCATTGAGATGTACGTGTATTGGCTACCACTCTGGAGTTTTTTTCTCAGTACAATAATGCCACCCCTTTGAAATGCAATTATCACAACCAACAGGGTCTCTGTCTCCCTCTATCAGATGGAGGACCAAATCCTAACTCCTGTGATGGCCAGCTAGCTGACACAGCTGGCCTAATGGCACTTACCACTTCTTCAGTTCTCTGACTCTGTTGAGCCTCTTCCCTCATGTTCCCTTAAACACCAATCACCTCATGGCAAGCAGAATGGAGCTCAGTTCTTGTGCACACTTTGCACAGTTACTGAAGAAAATACAGTTTCATTCTTTAATGTCTGACTTTGTTTTTTCTTAACCAAAATGCAGATTTCAATTTATCATTCAATTAGAAAACCACAAAATGCTCCAAATCACTTAGATAACCTCGACTAATATTAGTCTAATTCAACCTATCAGAAATTTTCAGGTGCTTAAAAATGTGAATATAAAGGAAAAAATAATAATTGTAATGCTTAATTATCTTATTATCCATGCATTTTTTCATGTGAGATTTTGTGTCAGTCCAATATTAATATGACTAGTGCCAATAATTTAATTGCCCTTCATTTTTGAAAAATAAATTTAGCATATTTCAAATTCATTATGAAATGACCTTGTGGGTAGGCAAATGTTTTTAGATAAACATTTAATGATGAATAACAAATCTTTAAATAAGAATTGGTTTGACCATCTGATAATATAAAGCCATATAAAAATCCTTTTTTCCACTACCAGTGAAAACTTTTTGTAGGAAATCAGAATAATATTTTATAAACTTTTAGAATTAAGAATGCAAAAATTCCAAAATCACCTTTCCTACAGAATGCAATAAACCATGTAGCAAAAAAGACATTACATAAAATGTTTATATATTATATAAATGTTTTACACATTTAAGATATTGTTTAAATTAAAAAAAAAAAAAAGTAAAAATCTTGATTTCCTACATAAAATAGTGCATCTGGATATGTCTCTAAGTAAAAAAAACATTGTGTATGATTTTATCCTTTTAGGAGTTGCATGTGATTTCAAATATAGAGATTCAATATTTATGAATACTGTTAATAAATTTTAAATCTTCCCATCTTCATGGACATCAAGATTGTGTCCAATTTGTATTTATTCTTACAAACTCATGTGTTCATTCCTTCTGAACATGCTTACTGTTGTGTTTTTCAATGTAGGATTTTTTTTACTTTTCTAGAATACGTAGTTTAAAAACGAACGTCCTGAGTCCAAAACTGTGGACTATTTTAAAGTGTCGATGTTATTGCTGATGCCTAACCAATAATATTGGAAAATTCACCTTTTCTAACTTCATAATTAGAGTTCCCTTATCTAAGAATTCTTAAACAATAAATGGTATTCTCTATTTAATATTTATTTATTTAGTACCTGGGATTGAACCCTGGAATGCTTAACCTGAGCCAATAAGCCATATCCCCTGGCTTTTATTTTATTTTCTTTATTTTGAGACAGGGTCTCTCTTAGTTGCTTAGGGCCTTGCTAAATTGATGAGGCTGGCTTTGAACCTGCAGATTCTCCTGCCTCGGCCTTCCTCATCATTCGATTTACAGGAGCAAGCTACCACACTTGGATAAATATTTATATTTTTTAATGATAAAATATGACAGTTTTTTTATAGTATGTGTTTATGATTTGTTTCCACTGAACACTCAATCTACGTGTAGTCCTTTGTCCTACTTTTTACTTACTTTTCACATTAGATCATTACAGTCTATTTTCCCAGTCCCATCAAAATCCTTGGTTTTGTAATGCTGTTTAATAATCCTGACCCAAGTCTTTATTGGGTTGTCCTTATAGTACAAATTTATAGCATCGTGCCTAATAATGCTTTCAATAACATCTTTTGAAATAAATAAGTCGAATTTTATTGGTTCAAAAAGAAAGAAGTGAAATAGAAAATGAAGAATTTTATTAGTCATAATTATTTTGTCCCCCACTTTCTCCACCTTCATATTTCTGGTTATTAAATAGTCATATTAATTTTTCAACTATTTTCTTCTGTTAGCACATGCTATTAAAACATGGTCCTAAACATAATTTCTCATTCCTAAATATTTTTCTTCTGCCCTAAAATATTACAAATGGAAGGATCAGAGTATGAAGGTCTGTGCAGTGATCTGCTGATAAAAATATCAATTTTACCAGCTTTCCATGAAAAAAACACTATTACAATATATAATAAACAAAAGATTATAGTTCCTGTTTTCCAAAGAAATGGAAAAGATTCATTGAAGAAGATAGAAAAAATAATTTTATTTAATTTTGTTGCCATTAATTTTGTAGCACATTGTGGAGAGAGATACCATCTGCTTGGAGGAAAGACAGGAAAGCGAGATCAGGACTCTGCCTCAGATCTCAGCACCACATCCTCCACAATAGTAAAATTCAGCACCATGAAAATTGCATTGATGTTCACATTTGCTTTCTTTTTTTTTCTTTTTTCTTCTTCTTTTTTTTTTCTTTGAGAATAACCACTTAGAGGAAAAAAATATACACTTTGCCTCACAGTTTCAGAAAATTTAGTCCATGTTTAGCTAGTTCCCCTGCTCTAGGCCTGAAGTGAGGCAGAATATCATGGTGGAAGGATAGGTAAAGGAAAAAAGCTCAGCTCAAAGCATCTGGGAAGCATGAAGGGAGAAAGGGAAGGGGCCAGAAAGAAGATACACTCTTGCAAGGCACATTCCCAGTCACCTACGAGACCCACTTCCTCATAGTCCATTCAGTAACCTCATGATCCAGTCACTTCCACCAAAACCCATACCTAGACACATGAGACTCTGGGGAGTCTCATGTTCAGACCTACACCACAAACTACACATTTGAAGTAGTAGGCACTTCATTTTTCACAGAATGGCTTTGTCAGGGAAAGCACTTCAATAATCAGGAATTCAGAACAGGCTCTCTGGTGTGGTCCCTAAGTCTCAGGTCATTTCAGAGTATTTGTTTATAGCCACAGACTCTACACCTATATCCACAGACGGAGCATCCACATCTTTTTTGTTACCAGGTAATTTCACAAAGCCCCAGGCTTCATACTTGTATGGTACACTCAAAATTCAATCCACACTAACAACACTGGCAGTCATCAATGGCTTCAGGCTTTGGACAGTCCTTTGCAACAGACACACCTCAGTTACCTGAATCTCAAGTAAGCCCAAGCACTCTGTCAGCCATACTAGCACTGATTTTATGGTACCAAACACATTGAAGTGGCCCCAGGTATTCAGTACCTGCCAACTGTATTGAATTCCTGGATGGGATGACTACTGAAGGGCTTTGCTAAACAATGCCAGGCCTAAAGACTGGATAATGCATCTACTTCTTCAATTATGCAAATACCAATGCACAGTCAATAAAATACAATCAGGGAAATATGATTGTATTTTATTGACTGTGCATTGGTATTTGCATAATTCAAACATCAGAAGTCACATGTTAATGACTGACCCTCAAGAAACAAAAATGTAGGAATAGCCTGGAAAATAATTACTATTTTAAGGAAGTTCAGCAAACTTCAGGAAAACACAGGGAAGAGATCAACAAAAATGATGAAGACAATGAGTCTCTAAAATGTGAAACTTAATGAAGACTGAAATACTAATAAGGATTAAAGGATCAAACAGAGGTCTGGAAGCTAAAAAATGCAAAGAACAAATAAAAAGTGCAATAGAGAACATCAACAGCAAAATGGATCAAACACAAGATAAATTTAAAGAGAAGTTATTTAAAAATATATAATTAAAAGAGAAAAGAGAAAAAATAATGGAAACAAGAATAAATCTCATGGGATTTATAGGACAGCAACAAAAAAGTAATAAAAAGACAAAATTATATAGAGACAGAATAGAATATCATTTATTCATACAAAGAAACCATTCATCTGCAGCAACATGGATAAACCTGAAGGGTTAATTGAAATTAATGAGCCAGAGAAAGACAAAGGTTCCATGATATTGTATGGGGAATCTAAAATATTGAATGTTTGGAAGTAGAGAGTAGAATGGAAGTTACCAGAGACTGGTGTGATTTAAGGAATGATTGGAGAGATGTTGGTCAAAAGTTAAATTTTTCATTTTGTTAAAAAGCATAAGTTCAAGAAATCTATCATTGAAAATGGTCACTATAATTAACAATATGTTATATTATTGAAACTAAAAAAGAAAGACTATATACTGGTTGACTATTTATTTTTAGATAAAGACATTGCTAGTATATTTATTTTTTTCTTTATTTCTTCCATAATTAATTTCTTATAGTTTATTAAAAATGGTAGATTATAGCCATTACCCATAAAATAAAATCTTGAGACTATCAGATTCTTCAGATGATATCTTTGGCAACTCTTCTGAAAAGTTCATAGTGCTTCTATTACATACTACTCTGCCCCTCTCCATGACTTCTGAGATAATAAGATACAAGATACTCTAAGTCACTAACATGGTGTTGAATATCTATGACCCAGTTTTCCAAATGTTTAAATGGGCCTTTGCAATATTAATATCATGATTACAGTATCTTAATTGGTTCTCCTTGAGGACTCAAATTACCATTTTGTTTAGGCATTTGCCTGCCTCCCCCAATGACTACTTGGTTGTGACTAAGTTGATCTCCATGTTCATTGTTATTCCTTCCCATGCTCTACTTTTGGTACAGATATATATATATATATATATATATATATATATATATATATATATATATATATAAAACAACCTCAGAGATCATATTAAAGTACTGGGGTAGTTTGGAAAAAAAGGATAGACTCCAGAAAGCACAACCCTTTCTATGAATTTTTCAGGCAGTAAACAATCTGTTAACTGCAACCCTTCACTGGAGCCAGGGAAAAATCCTCTTTGCTCTCAGCAGTATTTCAGTGGCTATATTTCTCAGACCTCTCTGAGCCTGTGATCCTCAATTTCACATACTTGGCTCAATTTGGTATCTACTTTCCTGATTCAGAAAGACAAAACTGGCTTCCTTGAGAATCTGCATGTGCAGAAGATCAAGATCTTCCCAAGCAACTCACTGTTGAGTCACTGCTGTACATAAAAGACTCCACCATTTATTCTCAACCTCATACCAAGGAGTCCTTTGCTTTTGGGAATCTACATAGAGCCCCAGGCCTCAAATGCTGCCTTCAGTTCTGATATCAAAATTGCTATTGTTTTATTCCATAAAAGAAGCCAAGACAGAAGACTTGGAATATGATTTTGTGGTTTGTTATCTTTCCAGAAGCTCCTACTCAATAAAATTTACTTTTCAAATAAAATAATGAAATATGGTTATAAACATTATGTGTTCTTTGACATTGTAATAAATAATCTTTTAGTCAGTTATAGTCACTTTAATGTTAAATAATGTTTCAACCAGTTTAAAAAACTCTGTGAACTCCCTCGTCATTCTTCCGGGATTTATGTGTGACCTTTTCGTTCTGTATCCAGCACCACACAGCAGAGGGCAGTGAGGGAGCTCAGGAAGAAGAAGGAACCTAAGAAATTATACATTTTTTCCTTTATAATATTATACTGCACTGGAGCTGAATAATGATTCCAAGGGAATTGTCTTACTTCCATGGGGAAAATAATGCAGGATGGGAAGTGACAGAAGAGCAAGAGCATCAATTACTTCTCTGCAGAATACACTGTGACTGTTTCTTTCATTGCTTTTTTCATTCTGTCATGTGAATTAATTTTATTTGTTAAAAACACTTCAATCTACACTCAGGGAAAGAAACTTCACTGAATGCAGAGTGGGTTTTGAAACTTTGGCAAATAAAATCTTTTTGCATACAACATAATTATCTCCATATCCATGGGTTCTGCATTCACAGATTCATCCAGTTGTAGATCAAAAATATTTTTTTTAAATTTCCATCTGTCTTGAATATATACAGATTTATTTTCTTGTCATCATTCCTTAATATATAAAAAACAATTATTTACATAGCATATGTATTCTATTAAGTAGTAAAAGTAATCATTGGATGATTTAAAGTATACTGAAGGATGTGCATTGATTGTAGAAAGATACTATGTCATTTTATATAAAGGGCTTCATCATCTGTGGATTTGGATACCCATGGAGTGACTGGGGATAAGTCTTGGAACTAATCCCCATTGACACCAAGGGAATCTTATAAGTTTGGGCATCACCCAGGAAGCCTTCTGATAGAAGCATAGACCTGGGCACAATTCTGTAGACATCACTTTATTTTAAGATGTTCATCTTTATAATTACACACAAAGTATTCTCAGAAATATATACGAGTATAAAATAAATGTGCAACTCACAATGTAAAATAAATTACACATGGTTTATTAAGTAGGTTAACTACTGCGGATGAAATAAATATATCTATAAACAAATGAAAGTACAAACATAATAAGGAGATTCTTGCTCTGGTGTGAATTCAAGGAGGTGAGGGTGTAAGGATCATTTACATAGTAAGCAATCCTGGGGCCTGGCCGCTCTGTTGTCTTCCACTTGTTGTTTGTTGCTCTTTGGCTTATGTTCATTAGGTTAGTCATAAAGGGGATGAGCGCACAGCACCAGACCTGGGAGCTGAGCAGAGAGGATCAGACAGCTAGCCTGGAAAGGTGTCATAGCACTTCCACTTAGGTTCCCATTGAACACAGTCAAAGGGCCCTGCAAGGATGGCTGTGAATGGAATCTACCCCTAGGCATAAGGAGAGGAGGAAGGTATATCTCTGCTTCTGGGATTGAAACTAAAGTTAATTAATAAATATGCAAATATGGCTTAGAAATTAGGACTATTCATATGTTTATGGAGTAAACGATAAAATTAGTTAAATAGACTTTCTTTTCTAGCTGTATAAACCAGACTTCTAAAATGTTCAACATGGCAGCCTGCTGATGGTCAATATCATTTTTTTTCTCTTGATAGGAATGTTATAGATCACTGTAATTTTTTATGGAAAAGACTAATACTGAGCAAAAAATATATTTGGGGGAATATGCAAATATTTCCTTTATTATTTTTCAATAAAGTATTTCTCTTTGATCTTGTTTGAGTGAAGTTTGCCACTATAAATTTGCCATTACAGAGAGTTGGTGTTGAAATTCATGAGCAAACCTGCTACAGAGCCATGCCCAAACCAGAATTTCGGCATGTCAATCAACCACTCTAAACACTATATGTCCCATGGCAATAAAATCTTACATCAAATAATGGGGAAAATGTAGTGTCAACAATGAATTTTGGTCGACTACAATGTCAACATCCTGTAGAAGAAGTGTTGTGTTTGCTGTTGCTGAAATTCATGAGCTGACATGTGTCTTCTTCAACCTGAAGTCGAGTTAGCTTTTGATTTGATTTAGTAAGAGGTGTCTGTCCAATTCTGTATATTAGTGCATTCTTACTGATTTTTGTTAGATTTGGATATTTTGCTTCTCTCTTAGGAAATTTAACTCAAACAATAATTGAAATCCTCCTGTCTAGAATCACTCAAGAAAAAAAAATCAAGAATTAGTCTCCCATTTATACAGTAAAATATAAAATTTTAGCAGTAGTCATCAACTAATCTTTTGCCATTAACTTATAAATATATTGCTAAATAGAATTGTAGAAATGTACGTATTTAATGGTAACAGTTATTATCCAGGCAGAGAAAAGAATTCTAGGATTCAATAGGAAGGAAAACTTTGGCAGTCTGTACAGGAAAATACCATATTTCTCAGTGATATGTGGCATTGCTTCTATACAACTCTCAGATGACCCTTACACAAAAGGCTCACAAGAAACCAAAATCACATTATCGGGAATATGAAGCTTACCAGGTTGTGGCTTCAACTTCTCCCCAGAAGGAGAAATCAATTAATGCTGTTGACTCCCTGTCTCCTGCTCCAGAGTCATTAAGAGAAGACTTCAGGTCTGAGGATCCTCAGAGGCATCTTGTGAAACTAAACTTTCAGACCATAAGATATCAGTTGAGAATAAAATTTATCATGCTGCAGCTATTTTAATTTTGTGGTTCAAAATTAATAAATTGGTATGTGCTCTGAAGCTTTTTTCCAATGTTACTTCTACAAATAATCAGTATTAAAAACAGTATTTTATTTTTCTAAACAATTTAACTGTTTTTGTCTTTTCTGGCTGCATGTGTGTCAGAAAACTAAGAAAAATAGATATAACAGATGAATACAATTAAAATTAGCCCAAAGAACCTAAGGAATTCAATTGATAATTCTGGCCAATTAAAATGTGAATATTATGAATTTATTTTGTAGTTAGCTTTTCACCTATTCATTTCATTTTATTTTATTTTATAATATTTATTTTTTTTAGTTATAGTTGGACACCATACCTTTATTTTATTTATTTATTTTTTTTATCTAGTGCTGAGGATCGAAACCAAGGCCTTGCTTATGCTAGGTAAGCACTCTGAGCCACAACCCCAGCCCTCACCGATTCATTTTAAATGTGTGTTTATAACAAAGACTTAAGGTTAGTCTATTCATTTGTCAGTCTCATATATGACAATATTAATATCATGAACTCATTAGAACCATCTACATAACAAGTAGAAAACATACTACCATTCACCTTGTCTCCATAGTCAACAACTCTTGATAACCCCCCCCGCCAAAAAAAAAAAATGAAGCATTTTTTTCTTTTATTTTGTTGTTGTTTTTGATCTTGTCATGAATTTAGGAGCTGCATATACAGTATATTCCAAAACTGAATTATTACTATTTCCATTCTAAAAGTAATAGTGTTAATTCAAATATGCTCCTTCTCTCTCATACACCAATAAAATCAGTCTGAGTAATGAGATGCTTACCCTTGTAAATCTGCAATTCCAACATTGGAATTTTTCTTAATGTCAGATATTCCTTTTATACGCATAGTAATATGTATATATCTAGGCATTAAGTACATATGTATATTAATCTACTTAAACAACGAAAACAAAAGTAAAAAGCAAAAAGGAAATATCAGTAACCATGCTATGATCAAGACATCTAAACTGCAGAATTGACATGCTTGCTTACAGCTGAATTTTGTTTTAGGAAAATTAGTTCAATGCACAACACATAAAAACCTGTAGGAATAAGAATGCAACAGTGTCCCAAGGTCTGCAACTAAAGACCTTGGACTGAAGGACAGCATGATAAGTGAGGAACCTTCTAGTCATCAACCAGGCTCATATTTCTATAATTTCAGATTAACTCCCTCTTTTTATCTAAATTTGTATTTGAGAGAGATACCAGGAAGGAAGCAGTTACATTAATGAGTAGAAATATGAACATGACCCACACCTTTGAGACAGACACACCACGGCAAGTTGTAGATTTGAAGACCATGAGTTGGTAAGACCATTTGCTTGAGTTATTAACTAGCAAAGTTCAAAGACCAAGTCAAGAAGAAGCTGATCGAAGATTTTCAAGATGTTGACACCTCAAACCTTTCAACTGGGAATGGGAAGAACTGATACTTATGGTAGGCTTTAGAAATGTACTTAGAACCTAAGACTCTGCAGGGTGGAGGATCTACCTGTAGTTTTTCTCGTTGTAAGGGTTGCTTAACTATAATGACATCAAGACATTACTGTGCCAATGTCTTCCATTCAATTCAGGAAAAGGAAAATACTGTACAGCAAGTAATAGGATTACCTTTTTCCCATCTCAACCAGATCCAAAGCATTTGATTTCTATGTTATTCCATTTGCAAGTTTCACTCATTTCCCTAAATACTATCTTAAAAAAAATAAAATTACTTCTGCATACCTCTTTCATGATTGAGGATAACAGGTTTGTGACACTGAGAGTCCCAGGGGAAATCCATCATTCTCTTTGATGTCCTTTAATTTACTTATAGCTTTTTGAATAGTCTTTTTATTAAACTCCTGTTTGACCACACTTTTGAGTTTTCCATCTATTCCTTGTCTGGACTGTGACTGTTTCAAATAACTTGTTTTCATTCTTTCTTTAAATGCCATGATGAAATGGTGAGCAAATGCATATAGCTCTACCTTTAAATCGATACCCATAATCCCAATTTTTCTCACTGTATACACTGCTAGCCACTTTTCTGTCTTTTCCTTTTTAAATCACAGAAGAGAGACACTGATACCATGGATATGAATACTGGGGTGCAAGTTTCTCTAATTTCCATAAATAGTACTTTAAAATTTAAAAAAAATTATTATTCATTAACACTTTTGGGGCAGAGGATAACAGTTTCTTGACTCTGAGAGTCCCAAGGTTATTCATTGTTCCTTTTTTAATCTTTAATTTTTCCATAGCTGAAGCTGCTGGGGACAAGTGACTCCTAGCTCTTCCTGGGGATGAGAGGATAATCCATCTGCAGACAACCGGGGAAACTCCCCCCTCGTCTGAACTACCACAACCATGCCTAACTACAGCAAAAACCTTCCCCTGTCCTTCCAGCCTCTGTATCCCCTTGGTCAGGAAAGCTGGACTTATCTTTTGGGTCATATTTTTTCTTTCATCTTCCTCAGAGGTAAATACCTAAAATGACTTTCAAGGATAGGAAGAAGAAAATCAGAACTATAAGATCCAGGAAGACTTATTATCTGCCAACTCTTCTCAGCCTTTCTCTCTTTGTTGTGTTTATATCCTTAGTCCCTTGCTGAGACCTCTTTCAGCAACTTGATAGTGGTTTTTTTCTTTAAAACCCTCCCTCAGGAAGGTCACCACCTTGTATCAATCATGCCCAACTCAGCCCAGGTGAGAGTTCTCAGACTCCTCTGGAATCCAAACTAAAATAGCATTCTGTACCAGGCTTTCTGCCACACCATCAATCTCATTTTCCTTATAGTTTGTATCTGCTTCTGAATTTATCAAATATGCTGACTTATTGATAGTTTCCTGTCTTTACCCAGGAGAGTGTGGTTTATTTGAGGGTAGACCCGCCATAATGAAGTTTTGCAAGAGTAGCACCTAATCTGTGGAAACTCTCTGGCATCACTTGTTGGCTGCTGCAGTCTGACTTGATGTGAGCAATGTGAGTCTTCCTACAGCCTCTTATATTTTCTCCATGAATTAGAGCTAACTGCACTGTTACTTTATCATCATGTGGATCTGAAAATGAAGTGACATATTTCTGTGAGAATATTTAGTATTCTACATAAGGCTAGACATATGCAGCATCCCTGCAGTGGCATTCTGGAGCCAGCTCCGGGCTTGTAAGAGCTGACTATTAAATTACCAGATTTTTTGTGAGCTGGTTGACATCATGTGGTAGCTTAGAAATAGGCATGGTTAAAATAAGTGGCCATGGAAATCATGAAATAATATATATCAGAGCCTTCTTGTCCTAAAAGTGGTGGTCATTAAATATTTACCAGTGTTTCAATTAATATTAATAAATATTAATATAAATATATTAATATAACTCCTTAATATCAATATAGCCAATAGTATTTTATGAAGAAGTCAAATATTTGAAAGTAACAGCCTTATGAATTGGGTAAAAGAAATAAAATCAAATAGAGTTTTAAATAATGAATTTAAATTATAGATTTATAATAACTAACATAATATACTTGTGCCATAAAATCTGTTACTTTAATACATGTTCAAAGAAGGTAGCAATTGATGTTCAGACACAATCGTCCCAAAGAAACATTCACAAAAGTGAAGATGCCATCTTCTTCCCTCAAGACTTCTTGACATACTAAGGCACTGATTCAACAATTTGATAGGACATTGAAATCACTAAGAAAGATTTTAAAAATTTCAGTAGCCATGAACCAATGACTACCAAGTAATCCAAAATTCTAGGAATGGAATTCAGACACTGGTATCTTTTCAAGCTTCCCAAGTGATTCCAATATGCAGACAAAATTGAGATCCACTACCTTAAGGAAGAGAGTCTTTAAAAATGGGCAGCATGCCTAGTAGATATGGATATGGATAGAGATATGAATATATATGTAGATGGAATATTTCTACTTAAACCTTATGCCAGTCAACTTAAAGTTTTGCAGTTACATTATGTCATTATCTCTGAAATGTGTTTGGTTGAAATCCAAAGAAGATAAATGAGCACTCTTCTTAGAAATGGTTTAATTTGGCAGACAGCACCACTTTCATAAACAAACTGTTCAACAAAATCAATTCTTGGAAACATTATAACTTTAAGAATAGAAATTAAAGAACGAAGTGGAAGGTGTTGCATGGAGCTGCAGTAAGTACAATGGAAACACTTGTACTCATTTCATTATGTACAATGTTATTTCTCAAGGTGCCTGTTCTTAACATTCACTGTTTACCACGGCTAGATGATTTATCCATTTTCCTCTACCATTATCTAAACATATTCTCCTAAGATAAGGAGATGGTGTCATTATCTACACAGGAAAAGCTCTGATTTTATCAGTTGAAATAGATGAAATGTCAATTATTTTATGAAATGAAATCCACAGTATGACAGTATATTTTAGAAAAATATTCATACCTATCCTAAATGTGTTTATCTATAGTAATACATCTCTATCTGCATTTTATCTATCTTTATCTAATCTATCTACCTACCAACTACTTACCTACCTACACACCCACCTATGTATTTTTTGTCTATCTAGGGAAACAAGTTTTGGGCTACAGTACACAGATGTTGTTGTTTTCTTAGATTTGAGTCTTACAGATTGAATTTCAAAGCAAAACAAATACAATTGGAATAGAAAAAGCAGTTTAAAGAACTTAAGGCTAATACAACAGCACACCAGTGGAAATTCCTCCCATATTGTAGGAACTTCCTACCCATCAGGAAGAGTGTAAACTTAGTCAAAGGAAACATTCAAATTTAAAGTTTAGTGTCAATGCACACTCTTTGTTGCTCTGAAGGAGAAAAAGGTTGAATAAAAAGCATTTTTGTTCTATTCTTAGATATTCTCCTTCCCCTTAATCATACACACACAAACACACATATTATTTTTCTTTTATGTGTGATAAAGATTTAGAACAATACTGAATTGTATAATTACACAACTTGAATAATGCCAAAATAAATACAAAATTTAACTTGCTTTCAACTAGCTTCTTATGCTTAGGAATTTTTTTCCTTCCAAATGTATTTTTCTTATTTGCATTATTATAGATATTGTTTAGAAATCCTTAAAGACTGAATATATTTAAGGTTTTATATAAAGTAAAATTCTATATTTCTGTATTCCTAAATGATCTTTTACATTATTTGCAATAGTTTACAATAAAATTTTGTGTCAATTCAACAAGAAAATAAAGAATGCATGATTTTGTTTTTAAATTTTATTTTTAACTATAGTTGGACATAATACTTTATTTATTTATTTTTATGTGGTGCTGAGGATTGGACCCAGTGCCTCACATGTACTAGGTGACTGCTCTAATTCTGAGCCACAACCCCAACCACAAGAATGCATAAATTTTTAAAAGACTAAGAAATAACTTTCAAATATTTAGAGGAATAAATTTGATGAATACTTAATAGTTTCCAACATATTCTAGAAAATGAAAATATTGAAACTTTTAAATTTAGAAGAAATAATCATTTATTTCAAAAGACTATGTAATATTCATACATAGTGACTTGTGCAAGCCACATGACTCTGGAACCACTTGCCAGGTTGTCTGATGACGCATAGGTGCCTTGTGTATCCAGAGTACATGGTGCTTGCATTGTATAGCATCATATGAACCCCTCACAAGCACCTTCAACACAGCACAAAAGTAAATACATATTTCTATTCAAATGTACTGAACTTCCTATATTTAGACAAATATAGAACAGGACTACATCTCAAAAACTTACATTCACCCATAAGTTTCATCATGAAAAATACAATTAGAATTAAATTATGTAAAAATATTTTGTTTAACTTAGTTCACTTTCTCAGGAATTAATTAAAATTTCAGATTTATGTAAGTAAATTTTTGATTTAATATTTCACAGTCCTTAATTTTTAATTTTCAATAAATAGTAATATATAATTTTTGAAAATTTGAAAGAACAATAATAGTTTTTTAAAACATAAGAAATCATATTTTAATATTTATACTTTAATTTACATGTTTTCTGAATTAACATAATGGTTTAAATATGGAGCTTACCCAAAAGCTCATGTGTGAGGCAATGCAGAAAGTTCAGATGGGAAATGATTGGGTTATAGGAGTCTTAACCTAATCAGTGCATTAATACACTTGGGAAGGATTAGCTGTGTGGTAGCTGTAGGCAAGTAGGAATTGGCTAGAGGAGGTGGGTCACTGGGGGTGTGCCTTTGGGGTTTATGTTTTGTTCCTATTGAGCAGGGCTTTCTCTGCTTCCTGGTGTTATGTCCTGAGCTGCTTTCCTCCTCAGCAACTTTCTACCATGAGGTTTTCCTCACTTGAGCCTAGAGGAGTGGAGTTGGCCATCTGAAGACTAATACCTCTAGACCCAGGAGCCCTCAAATAAACTTTTCCTCCTCTAATTGGTCTTGTCATGTCTTTAGGTCACAGCAGCAAGAAAGTTGACTAAAATAAATAATATTACAATTTCACAGATTGGGGATATAATTTCTTATTATTTATAATTCTTTACATGTAAATATTTTAAAGATATCTTTAACATTTTAGAATTTCATATCATCATTGCCAACAAGACACAAATTAAGCAAAATCTTGATTATGAAAATGCAATTAGTAATTTTGTCAAAATGAAAGCAAGGATAGTGAATTCTATAAACATATATACAAAAACTTGTAATATTGTACAGTATATATAATTGTAGGTCATTGTTAATTTTTAATCATTTAGTGATTTATTTAATTTTTATGTAGTGTTCTCTCATCTCAACATTGCCTGCTTATCAACAAATGGAGCTTGTACACTAACAATTATATTCAATTGTCTTTAATACATTGCTATAAATGTATTTAATACATTGTTATTTAAAATTAATAATTATACACATATTTGTTTCCTGAGGCCACTGTTAACAAAATATCACAATCTGGGCGGCTAACATTTGCTCACACTTCTGGAGCCCAGAAGTCCCAAGCACAAGTTCTATACAGTGCCATGGTCTTTGGAATCTCTACAGGGGAGCACACTTCCTTGCTCTTCTGGCTTTGGGTTACTCAATGTGTCATTGCTACTTTCTCTTGCTGTTAAATTTGAGTGGTTTAATGGCTAGTAGCACCATAGATTCTAGAGGAACAAGTTCTCATTACACATTCCCTATACTTGTAGAATTCCAAGAAGCCCAGGAGATGGAGTATGTGAACATTTGTGGCTGAGACACAGCCCAGTAATGGAGTGCTTGCCCGGCCTGTGTGAGGAAAACCCTACATTTGATGAGCACCACAAAAAGAAATTAGCCAAACAAAACAAACTTAAAATGCTTCTACATTCTGTAAAGCCCTCATTTTAAAAATCCATATGGGAAATAGCCAATAATGAAGGATGCACAGTAATATGAATCCCAAAGTCAGGAGTTTGCATCTGCTCTGTTCCCAGATCCTTTCCTCCATAGAACTGCTGGAGGCCCATGTGAGAAACTCAGCTAACATCAATTGAATAAATTAATAATGTACCTTTCTTAAAGAAAATATTTGAAACATATGTTTATAGTTGAGTTGATCTTCTAAAATATAGAACGCTCAGAGGAATCCTTCAGGGGATTAATGAAATTTATTAAAATAGCAACTGAATCCCATTGTATCAGAATCACATTTTACTTTTACCATCTCTCCTGAGTTTGATGGGCAATTGGCACACTATCAGTGAAAACTGATACAACCTGTATTCTCTTCTTCATAAGCTATTTAATGATTTATCAAAACTTATTTTATAAGGTGTTTTGAGTATTTCATACAAAATTTTGAATGTAGTATTTGTAGAGTACAAACTGGTTGTTTGCCCTTGTGATCACATTGATGATGGGCACCATGGCTTGCTGCCACCACCCAGCATCAGAAACAACATTGCACTAGATTTCCAGCCCAAGAAAGAGAAAATCTTAAAATTTGAGGTACAGTTTCTAGTAAATATGTAATGATTTTGCACCATTTTAAAGTCAAAAAATCTGAAGCAACACCATCTTAAGTTAACGAATATCTGTATTTCATTGTTGATATTCTTTGAGCATAGAATATAGAGTATATTTTTAAAGACAATCTTTTTAAGTTTAGGGAAGTATTAGATATAAAAGAAAAATTTAAAGATATCACAGAATTCCCATAGAACTTATACCTAGTCTCCCTTACTAATATGCTACATTGTATAACACATTTGTTGCAATTGACAAGCCCATGTTGATATATCATTACTCACCCTATAATTTGTTCAGATTTCTTTATGATGCATCTAAATATTCTTTTTTTCTGTTCTAAGATTCCATTGAGGTTACTACATGACTAATCATCATGGCCCCTTTGCCCTTTTGAGATATGATACTTTCTTAGATTTTCCTTTTCATTGATGACCTTAACACTCTTAAGAGTACTGTTTAGGTGTTCTTCAGAATATTACTCACTGGAATCAGTCTGGACTTTTTCTCTTTCTTGTGATTTGATATAGAAATTTGAGCAGTGGATCACAAGGTAAGGGAATGCTATTTTCATAGAAAATATAATTACCTCATTCCAACAGTACACACTGTAAACCTTAATTGTCACTATTGATATTGACCTTGATCACCTCACCAAGGTTCTTTGTCAGTTTAGTCCTACATGAAGTTGTTATTTCCTTGTCTGTATTCTTTGGAAGTTAATACATCCATCCCTGCCTAATGAGTGAAAAATTATGCTCTAGCTCTTTAATTTCAAAGTGTCTATATGGATGATTTAGAATTATTCTGCATGGAAGATTTGTCTATTCTCCCTCGTTTATTTTCTACACAAAAACAGATATATAGAAGGATATCTGTTTTATTATTCGGGTTATATATAATTCAACTCTTCCTTAGTTACTTTCTTGCTTAATATTTTCCAGCTTTGACAATTGAGAGCACTTTCTATAGATTCTACATCCCTTTGACATACAACAATAATTTTTGACCTTTCATTTGTTGTAGGATATTCCAGATTCTTTTTATGTCTTTCCTGTTAGGTTCAGGAGTCTGACCATCTGTACCTATATTAAGATAAACTAGAGTGCCACATGATGTCTTTAGCTCTAGTCCATGGCCACGTGTATCATTTCTAGCTTGTTGTAGCCTCTCATTCCACAGTGAGAAATCTGGCTCATCCTATCTTTTCTGCCTTCCATAGATTTACTTGTCCATTCCTGAGGCACATATAAAATTATATTCAAATAGCCGATCTGTAGACCTGTGGGGACAACATCATCAATGACAGAGTGCATGTGCAGTTCCCTTTAGCCTTTGTTCATACAGGTACCATTCATTTACACACACCTTATCCCCAGGTCCTCAGGGAGCTTCCTTCATAAATTTAAATTGTGTTGTTGCATTCTGTGTTCCATCCTGAAATACCAACATGTGATATAATATAGCATGAGATAACATAATATAATATAGTATGTGACCAGCAAAGGTTTACTCTTTGTGCTATAAACTTCTGTGGGTTTGGACAAATGCAGAATGTCAAGACACTTACAGTGGCAGTATCATGCAGAATAGTTCTATTGTTTAAGAAAATCTTCTGTTCTATCTACTCAACACTCTCACACCCAACTTGTGACAATTTACTATAGAGATAGTTTAGCCTTTCAAGAAGGTTATATCATTGTAGTCATAAAGAAATAAGTCAAGACTTATGTCTTTTACTTAATGATATGCATTTAATATCCTTCTATGCTTATTTTGTGGCTTGACTAAAGCAATTTGTTTTATAATTGAAGAATATTCCATTGTATGGATACATACAGAGAGACACTGTTTCCATTCACCTGGTAAAGGACAATTTGTTTATAATGTTTATTAAAATATTACCCTATTTTTTAAGAAAGAATATTAAAATGAACAATCATATACATTAGAAGTACTTTATTTTTCTTTTCTTAGGCATAGTAATCTGTTCCTCACTTTTCCCCTGATACACAACTGGTAATATGCACTTGAGAGTCATTGAATGAAAGAGAATTAAATACAAGTTTAAAACCATATCAATGAAATGCAATGAGCTTGTTTTAATGAGGTGCCATTGAAACACTGTATTTAGTAATATTGATTTTTTAGCAGTTTAGCCCATGCAACTACTAATTCACAGCAACAAAAAGTATTACAAATTGAACTTCTTCCTGAGGAAATTTTTTTTCACATAAGTTAATACGTAGTTAAAAGTGACAAAAATATCCTTCGGTTGCCTATGCATCATTTCTTATGTAAGTTTGCAAAGTCCACTCTCATGTCCATATGCACACTATATGAAATAAAAAAGTCAAACTTTGAGTACATCTTTACTCATAAGACATGCTATGATAAGGAAATTCCATTTTCATTTTTAAATGTATACACAATTTATATTACTAATATGTATTTGGGATTTTCTGTTATTTTGTGTCATTCATTTAGTTTGAGAGCAGTTCTGTTTTGAAAGTTTTATTTTTATTTTTGTTTCTTTGTCCTTATCTTTGAAGGACTGTAATATAAGTATGTAGCTGTCCCTCTAAAAGAGAAAAGCAAAAGAAAATAGATATAGAAATGTTTATCAAAATTAAATGACATTTAAAAAACATCATATTTTATTATACTATTCATGTGTAATGCTTCATAATCTAGATGTTTCATTGTACAACAGTTTGATTTGAAAGGACAGTTTCAAAAATAGCATGGTATTGGCACCAAACTACACTGATAGACCAATGGTACATAATAGAAGACACAGAGACTAACCTACATAATTACAGTTATCTTATATTAGACAACTGTACCAAAAACATACATTGGAGAAAATATAGCCTCTTCAATAAATGGTGCTGAGAAAACTGAAATCCATATGAAACAAAATGAAATTAAACCCCTATCTCTCACCATGCACAAAACTCAACTCAAAGTGGATCAAAGACCTAGAAATTAAACCAGAGAGACTGCACCTATTAGAAGAAAAAGTGGGCCCAAAAATCTCCATCATGTCAGATTAGGCTCCAGCTTCCTGAATAAGACTCCTATAGCACAAGAAGTAAAATCAAGATCAATAAATGGGATGGATTCAAACTAAAAATGTTCTTCTCAGCAAACGTAATAATCAGTAAAGTGAAGAGAGAGTCTACAGAATGGGAACAAATTTGTGCCACTTACAGATGAAATAGAGAACTAATATCTAGGATATTGAAAGAACGCAAAAAGCAAAACATCAAAAACAAACAAACAAAAAAACAGCCCAACCAATAAATGGGCCAGAAAACTGAACAGACTCCTCTCAGAAGATGACATGCAATAAATCAACAAATATATGAAAAAGTGTTCAACATCTCTAGCAATTAGCGAAATGCAAATAAAAACCACTCTAAGATTTCATCTCACTCCAGTCAGAATGGCAGCCATGAAGAATACAAACAATAAGTGTTGGCGAGAATGTGGGAGAAAAGGCACACTCATACATTGCTGGTGGGACTGCAAATTGGTGTAGCCAATGAGGAAAGCAGAATGGAGATTCCTTGGAAAGCTGGGAATGGAACCACCATTTGACCTAGCTATCTCACTCCTAGGTCTAAACCCAAAGGACTTAAAAACAGCATACTATGGAGACACAGCCACATCAATTTTTATAGGAGCACAATTCACAATAGCTGAACTGTGGAACAAAACTAGATGCCCTTCAGTAGATGAATGGATAAAGAAACTGTGGTATATATACAAAATGGAATATTACTCAGCAAGGAAAGAGAATAAAATCATGGCATCTGCAGGTACATGAATGGAGTTGGAGAATATAATGCTAAGTGAAGTTAGCCAATCCCCCAAAAAACAAATGCTGAATGTTTTCTCTGATATAAGGAGGTTGATTCATAGTGGGGTTTAGAGGGGGGCACGGAAGGATTAGACAAGTTCTAGATAGGGCAGAAGGGTGAGAGGGGAATTGAGAGGACATAGGGGTAAAAAAGATGGTGGAATAAGATGGGTATTATTACCCTAATTACATTTATGAAGACACAAATGGTGTGAATATACTTTGTATACAACTAGAGATACGAAAAATTATGCTGTATAAGTGTAATATGAATTGTAATGCATTCTACTGACGTATGTAACAAATTTAATTAAATAGAAATAAAAAATTGACATTCAAACAGTTTTAAAAAAAAATATAATAAAAAATAAAAGGACCGTTATTTGACCAAACTTTAGGTTCTAAAATATAATTTCCATTTATGGAAGTACATATTGCAATTTTAAGAAAAACAGACGTGAGTCCAAGCATTTGAGATATTCCTCCGCAGACCAATTTATAAGACTTTGATGGATTTGTATCCCAGTTTCTATGGCTTGGATTTCATTTGAGCACTACTTCTAGACTTCATGTGTTGATGTATAATCCCTGTTGTGAGGCATTAAGAGGGAGGAGCTTTAATCTGAGTATGGTGTGTAGAGGTGGGGCCTTTAAGGAATTATTAGGTTTAGATAAAGTTACTAGGGTGGAGGCCCCAAGATTGATTCTTGATGGCTTATAAGAAGAGAGAGAAAGTCTAGATAGATACACCTGTACCCATATCACTCACTGTCTCAGGACTCTGCTAGCAAGAAAGCCATCACCATTTGAAGGCCTCAGACTTGTACCTCCAGAACTGTGAGCTAACATAAACCTCTTTATAAAGGAGCATGCCTCAGCTATATTGTTATAGGAATGTAAAACTGATGAATACATGAGTGAACATAGATTAATATTTACATTCCACACAAAAAATCACCCTGATATTGCCACCTTATGTCAACATTGTAATGCAGTATGTTAATTAGATTATTTATGTCCCTTGTATGATTTGAAGAGTATCATGAAAAATTTTCACCCTCATCACATCTTTGGTAATGTTTAAAAATGCAGTCTTATAGGAAAAGGACTCTACTACTATCTAATGTGTTGAACTACATTAAAAAAATAATACAAAACAAAGATTCTAGTATAGTCCTTCTCATGGCTTTTTTTCCTGGTTTAGCATGACTTGTAGCTTCACAAAAACTGCAATGACCTAAGTGAGAATATATTAACCAAAACATCTCTCTTGTTATTTAATTGTAAATCAAAATTATATTTTCATAATTCAGTTATTTAAATGTTTATAAAATGTGGACATAGCCTGAGGATTTTCTACTTGCAGCATTATATTCCTTTTCAGTATAAAAACCAAACTATCAGAGATCACTTTGGCAAAATTAGAGGTCTTTGAATTTGACAGACTTCTTTGTGTAAATGTAACATACCTGCCCAATGACTTCATATCCAGTATGAATTTTAAATTGGTTTTTATTCACTAAAACCATAGAAAACAAATCAACTTTAGTAGACACAAAAAGCAGAATTTACCATCTATCAGTATATGATATTCAATTTAAAATTCTATTCAAAGCATATGAAGTACAGTGAGGAGAAAATTCATTTGAATTTTTTATAGAGCAGGAGTATGTATGCACCTGATATAAGCACATATAATGAGAATATGGACATTTTTCTCATTACATTTGCTCTGTTACCCACAATTAGAAGAGAAATTTTGTTTTCTAGACTTAATAGAAAGTTTAGTCATAAAATCTTTATAATTTAGTTCTCTCAACACATATATGCAATGTCCATCACTGAAGGAAGAAAACAAGGAATACAAAGATTAAAAAAAAAGAAATCATATAGTCAAATGAAGGGTAAGATAAGGTTGCAATAGAGACCTGGAACTTACTGACCCAGGTTCTGTGTTGGCAGCACATGTTCTTCTGTGACTTTAAATCTTAATAGGAGGGAGAAGACACAGAATTGTGTGCAGCTATAGTAAAACCTGGAGCAATGTAAGCATCCCATGTGGAATAAAAAGAAACATGTCCCTGGTTGAAGATGTTAACTGTGAACAAAAATAGGAAAAGCTGACTTTATTATTTTAAATATCTACTGGGAATTTTTTTCCACTAAACTGTATTCACAATAAAACATAACGATTATATTACATAAAATATCTCTCATTTCTTTAATTGTAATTTAAAACATGTACAGTTTCTATGAATTCTCAGACCATTATGAAACAAAGAAAATTACCGCAATTTGTAAAATTCCCATTTTTTTTTACACTGCATTTAAATTGGATCAATAAAAGCATATAGGGGTTGGGAAGCATTGAAATGCTTGGTGCAAGTCTGTCTAATCCAGAAAGGCCAACAGGGACAAGGGCAGGGAGAAAAGCATTCTGATGCTTCAGTTGTAAACTATAGAGTTTCTTATTAATTCATTTGAGGATGACCTAATTTTCAATGATTTCTTTAGCACATTTTACCCATTTCATCCCCATATGCTCCTAATAACTTATCTAACCTAGCTACACATTTGTATTATTTCTGGAAACATTCTGAGATGATAGCATTTCCAGTGAATTAGGCATGCCTTTTATTCTTGCGGGACTTCTGTGTTTAAATGAATACTCACACGCTTCATTACAGTATCTCTAAAATACATGCAAACCCTCAGGCATACCAAATTACTGAATTAAGGTGACATAATTCTTAGAAAAAGAGTTCAGTGCTTCACTCCTAAAATATACCTGTGTCTCTAAGGTTCTGACTAATTTATACTGCTAGGGGAACTGCCCCAATTTGCTTTGGCTTTCAATAAAATACTGATAGCTGCTTCTAGCTACTGCACTGATTTGGGACATTAGTACAAACCAAATTAATATTATCACAGTGTCATTATTTTTAATGGACCTTTACTCCATAAAAGTGAAAATATGAGGACCCAATCTAACTTGTTACATTTCTTGTTACTAGGAGAGCCAGGGTGCTTCCAACTGGTAGATTATTATTAGTTTGCAGCTGCAGTAAATATATTATGTTCTTTATGTACAAATAGCAACTCTACAGTTGAGATAATTTGCTTTGTTTCATTTAATGGTCTTAGAATTCATGGAAGTGCTAAAAATACTTTTAAAATTAAAGAAATGATAAATACTGTTATATAATAAAATTAATTTTTGTCCATTAAATGACAGAACGGGATTCTCACTTTTAAAACAAATGGTGTAACATGATACAATGTGTTTCTAAGGAAATAAAACAAAATGTATAATTTCAATAGCTTTTCTAAATTCTGTGTGAGAGTAATGTATAGAATAATTTCTGTATCAGATGGATGAGGCCAAAGGCATAGCTTTAAATGCTGAAGATGAAGATTTCTGTTCAATAAATGTGAGCCAGAAATAGGTTGTTAAGGGTTGGTTTTGGTTTTCAGTTGATGTGAGTCAATTGTTTCAGAGTCTGATTTTCAATTTCAAGTCAAGCTGTGTATTGACACAGTATAGATCATAACGTGAAAGTTGAATATCTGATGTGGACCTTTCATCTATGTCTTCATATGTCATGTATGTGATGTTCAGTGGAATATACCATGAAGCTGTGAAGAGTTCTTTAAAGTTTTATGATCTAAGTGCTCATGGAAAAGGAGCAAATCCATAACCTGCAAACTTCTCTATTTTAAAAGATTCTGGGTCTTTCTGAAGCATAGAAGTGGTTTGGTACACAAAGTGGGAGCCTCAGCAATCAACTTCTTTTATGGCAAAAGGTAAAAGTGATGTGGTATTTCAACAGTGAAATCTACTTTCCCTTATGATATAATTTAAGGGCTAATCTTGTGGTTTCCTTACTCTCCCAGTTATATATTTTTTTCTTTTATTCCATGAAATTTAAGTTGTTAATACCTTTCCCCTAATATTCAAAGTAATTTCTTTTGTTATAAAAATTCATTATTTGGTAAGTTAAAAATATCTACCCCAAAATAATAAATATTTATTGTGTCATTATCAAATACAACCGAATTAAATTCACACTCTACCAATTTGCTGATAACTTTGAGTAACGTTACTCAAAGTTTCCAACTTATTTTCTCTAGTTTTCCTGTTAATGTATTAATAAAATGCCCCCAAATAAAAAAGAGCTAAAATCTCAAGACTGGCAACCATTTACCAGATTCCAGATGAATTATTCAAATTGGATGTGAATCTTTAAGACAAAACTCTGACAAATCCAATAGGAAGAAAAAAAGAGAATTTCATCTCCAAGTATGTGACTCCTAGATACACATATCCAAAGTTATGTCTGGCAAAACAGAGTACAGAAAGCAAATCTGAAATCTATGGGGTTGTTATTCTTATTTTGTTTGTTTGTCTTTTGAGGCAGCTCCTTGCTATTTTGCCCAGGCTGCTCTCAAACCTCTAACCTCAAGCAATCCTTCCACTTTAGCCTCCCACATAGCTGGGACTACAGGTGAAGCCACCAGGAACTCTTTACAAGACCCACATTAAAACCAAAATGCAAATCAGCCAAAAGCAGATGGCTTGGTGCATACAAGTGATCCAAAACCCTACTCAAGAAGGAAATGCAGAAAAGGAGCAAAGGCAGTCATTGATTTAATGAAGGACACACTTTACAATGGGGGTATTATAGACATGAATGACTGTATCTATTTTAAAATCAAGAACACTTAAACAGAGTCATAGTTTACTGTATGATTTTAATAAAGTCATAGGAAATATGCCTCTAATTAAATGGAAACCATATGTACAGTGGTTAAGAGCAAGAGCCCTGGAGACAGATGACCTGAGATTTAATCTAACTTTTAATTTAGTGGCTTGACCATGTGAGAATTGCTTCAGGTTTTTCATTCTTAATAATAGCACAATACGATTCTTGTGAAGATCAATTAAAATATGCCAAATATGTCTAGTATTCCCTTTGCTTACTTTATAGTTTAAATTTTATTATAACTTATTTAGTGCCACATACACACACAAAATTCTAGATTATACATACAGTTTATAATACATGGTCTAAATTATATATTATCTATTGTTTAGAAGATAGTTATACATTTTATTTATATTGCTTATTTTCATGGGTTGTGATTCAGCAATAACAGAAGTAGTGCTCAGTTCTAAAATCAACCTTAAGTTTACTAGTCATGTTTTTTTTCCAGCTTATGATAATTTTTATTTATTAGGATATAACACAGATACTCAGTAATAATGCTGTTTTCTTTGTTTTTGAAATTAAATTTTTTTTAAATTTTTTATTGTTGGTTGTTCAAAACATTACAAATTTCTTGACATACCATATTCCACACTTTGATTCAAGTGGGTTATGAACTCCCACCTTCACCCCATACACAGATTGCAGAATCACATCAGTTACACATCCATTGATTTACATATTGCTATACTAGTGTCTGTTGTGCTCCACTGCCTTCCCATCCTCCACCATCCCCCCTCCCCTCCTCTCCCCTCCCCTTACTAGTCATGTTTGTAAGCCCAGAAAAGCAACTGATCCAATGTCATTAATAACACTGATTTCCATCAATGCGTTTTGAAAACTGAACATTGCAAAGATAGATATGTCTTATTTTTATAAACTTTGGAGTTATCAAAAAACAATATAAAAATGGCACACTCACATAACAGTTATTTCTTAATGTAATCCATAAAAACTAAACAGATTTCCTGGCAAACACACAAAAAGAAAGTATGCTCAGAAATAAGAAAAAGAGATAATAATAACACAAAAACCAAATCTAATTATTTTAAAAAACATAATGTGGTTACTCTTAGAAATCAATTTGTTAACAATGTAAATAAAAATCGTACAATTTCAAAACTATACCAAAGGACAGTGCCCAAAGTTGTCTTCAGTTCTCTTTAATGTTTAATTTTTAAAGGAAAACATAAGATTTAAACTCTGAAAGTTATAAAATCAAAGGGAAAAAAAAAAAAAACGCTTTACAGAAATTGAATGAACTTTGCCAGCATATGTAGATAGATGTTTAAATATACATGTGCAGGCCCCTGTCAACTCTACAGATGAGGGGGGACATGGGGAAGTGGGGGAAAAGAGTTACCTCTGTTTTCTTAGAATCCTTACCTAACCAATTTATTTAGATGAGAAAAAAAAGATTTTAAAAACATAAATAAGAAAATCAAGACAGTTTGTCCTGAAAAATAGTCCAAATTGTGCATGTATTGCCCAATTTAATCATCTTAGTAGCTATTTGCAATGAAGTCTAACATCATTCATTTTCCGAAGAGAGATTCCAGTACTGGTCTTTGACAAGAGATCTCTGAATTGGTCTAAAAAGTTACCATAACCTTTTCCATGTGGATTAAGAAATAAAGAATATCAGAGATGTTCAGAATTGCACTGGACTATTCCCTAGAGATTTGCTGGCACCAATAGTTCTAGTTTTTTTTTTCTTTCTGCATTGCAACAATATATTTTTTTATTTGAATTTAAGAAACAGTATATGTGAACTACTTTGAGAAGCTATTCTCTCTTTGTATGTATTTATATACTGTATACATGTGTATACATAAACACATGTATACAGTATATATACTTTATAAGAGCTTACACATCTCCCATCTCTAGCACACTCTTGGTAATGAGCACTATTATTGATATTTCACAAAATTACTTGTATTCATTATGTTTAACACTTTTACTTACATTCTCTTCCTTCTCTCATGCACAGAGTTGAATTAAATAAGCAAAATGCTACAATGCTTCCCATTTATTAAGAGCATAATATATTCTAAAATAGTTGTATGGTGCTCTATTGATATCAAAACACTATTTCATTATTTCTATTTCATAGATTAAAAAATGGAGTTCACCAAAATACTGTAATAATCATTTGCTAGATCCCTGATATTTTCATATAGTCTAAATGATTATTTCAAAGTGTTCAAACTATTATGCCATGTTGCTACTTCAAAAGGATTAGGATTGAGACAAAATCTAATTTTTGTTTTGTAAAATCAAATCATACAGTAATGGTGATCAATAAAATCAAAGGAAATATAAAGATTTAGGAAGGAGCTGATGTATCAATACACTAGACTCCACATAGAACAAGGATTACAGGAATTAGGACCTAAATAAAATGGAGCCTGAAACAAACACAACTACTAGAAAGCAGAGGTCATAGTGTCTGTATAAGAAGAAAGATAACTGATTATGATATAGTAGATATGTAGATAATATATACCAGTTTAGGCATATACCAAAGAATCTTGCACTCTTTCAAGAACTATACTTTATAAACCATCACACTTGAGAAGTCAAGAAGAAGTCAAGAACCTCAGACGGATATGGTTACCAACTTACACCATTAGAGTATTTTGTGAATAGTAAGGGAAAAAATCAGCATGAAAAGCTATGGCTTTGAAAACTAAAATCACTGTAGGTTCCATTCTGGGGAAGAGCTAAGTCTTTCTACTGCAGATCCTTCTCAAGCCCAGGATACATTGTGCTTTCAGGAAAACCACCCAAACAATGAGTTTGTCATCAATGTCTACAAGTCATGTGAGGACCCCTGGAATGAGGGAATGTTAAGAGATGGAAGAAATGGGAGTTTGTTCTCCAAGTTAAAAAAAAAAAAATAAGTGCCTTGGGGAAATGAAGGGAAAGGATCAGGGATCTAGAAGGGGAACAGGAAAGACAGGAGAATTAACCAATCACAACTTTCCTAGCCTTTTGTTTGTATACATTACCAGGGTAACTTCACATCATGCATGCCACAAGAGTGGGAACTTAAATAGAATAAGTTATACTTTATGTGTGCATATTCTGCCAAGATGCATTCTACTCTCATGTCTACCTAAAAATTAAAAACAAATAAAATAAAAAGGACAAAAGTAAACATTAAGGACATATAAAGTGGACAGGGGATTTTATTGTTTTTTAGTCATTAGCACATTTTTTTCCCTTATTCCCAGTAAGAAATTCCCCAGTTTAGGCTGGCACAGTGGCACATGACCCTTCAACTACTCATGGGGCTAAAGCAGTTTGGTCACAAGTTTGAGGCCAGTCTGGGAAACCAAGAAAGACCTTGCTTCAAAGTTAAAAATGAAAATAAACAAATGAATTTTAAAAATCCCTTGGAATTCTAGTCAAAATCTTAGAAGTAATTTTAGCATAAGTTGACAAGCTGATGCTGTAATCCTAATGGAATTGTAGAAGTAAAAAGTAGCCATGGAACTTTTGGAAAAGAAAAGGTTTACTATGGAGAGCCATAGTAGTTAAAGCTAGTTAAATGGAATAACACTCAAAGCTCATATTTCTCCAAATACACAATAAATATAAAACATGATGGAAATAACACTGTATATCAATGAAGAAAGGATTGGTCATGATTCTACAAAGATAAAGAATTTTCAATATGTAGGGGACACACCACACACACACACACACACACACACACAAACATGGATATTAAATATTAAGGAACTGGCTCACTCAGTTGTGAAGGTGGGCATGAGCAGTGTGTTGCATAGTTCAATTACCTGGAGACCCAAAGAAGAGTTCATGTTGCAGTTCCAATTCCAAGGCAGGTGGCTGGCAGAATTCTTTTTCTTTATTGGAGAGGTCAGTGCTTTTCCCTTATGGCCTCCTACTTATCAGATGAGGGTGACCCACTTAAGAGGATAATCTGCTTTATCCAAAGTCTATCAATTTAAATGTTAATTTCAACTAAAGATACTGCTACAGAAATATCTAGAATAATGTTTGGCCAAATATCTGGGTACCAACCAAACCTAGCCAGGTTGACTTATTATATTAACCATCACAAGTCCAATGCTTATCAACATGGCATCCATAATGTCTACCTAAACTATACTCCATCTCCAAGTAAAGGCATTTACTAGTTTCTAATTCTACATAATATGACATGACTTTCCTGTATACAATAAAATATGCATAAAATCTTTCCTCAGAAGATGATGCAAGTCCTTACTGGTGTTTACTCCTCTTGATAGCTCATAACTTAAATACCATAAAGTAAACAATATTTAAATATTATGATATAAAGTCAGACATCTTGCATTGCAGAACATAAGTGGAGACAGAAAGCAAAGATATTTGATATATATGCACACACTCACATAACAACATAAAGAAAAATATGTATTCATGGACATTATAGTTTTTAACTCTACCATTGTTTATGTGATCATAGCTGATTTTTATAACCACATTTCGTACTACACATTTCATCATCCCTCTCATTCCAGCAAGTGCCCTAGCTAGTTGTAACTCTTTACCTAATGGGGTGAATCAAACTTATAAACCTTGATTTCCGAAAGATCTAAGCCATCAATAGTTTTGTCTGAGTTAGATTTTTGTATTCTCCCATTGACTTAATTATATTGCACACTGATATTAAGAGATGCTCTAAAGGATCTACTGTATTCCAGACATATTTTTTTCTAACTCCATTTTGGGGTGGCAGGGTAACTTCCCTGTGGTAGTCAGAACCAATCATCAACTCAGCACATTACTTTGGCTCTTTGCCTGTTGACTTAGAGACCCAGAAGCCAGAGTGACTGGTGATGGTGGGGATTTTTGTGTCCTGTTCATTGGAATTATTGTTATGTTCTTGGTGGAAACATTCTTCCCTGTGAAATAAAGGGCTCCTTGCCAGTAGACTATAAGATTGCAGAAAGAGGAAACAAAATTATTTTTCTAGTGTGTAACTTACTAGGGATAAAATAAGTGATGTCATTTGCCATGCCACTCATTGTTTCCTGGACCTGTAAATCCTGGCCATGACAGAAACACCACCATAAAGAGGAGGCTAATTCCAAGCATATACAGTCTCATGGAGAACATTATCCCAGGCCTGCAAAGTTTACCAACTAGCAGTGCTAAAACTGAGTGATCAAAGAGCCATCCCACCATTGTGTAAGGACAGCTGCTTCAGAACAGAGAGAACACCATATGCCCAGTGAATTCCATGAACTTGAACTTGTTTCTATGCTCCATTTGTTGTGTGAAGGGTACCTTGGACAGAGGCAATGCAAGGTGCATCACCAGAGTTGTTCCTGGAAAGGGGAACCTTGACTCAGGGTGAGTAAGGTCCTTTGCATATATGACAGGAAAGAATTTCAGGAGACATCAGTCAAAGACATAGACAGACTTACTTAGGAAAGCAGACACACATTCAAGGGATAATGCAGACACTCTCAAGGGAGGAATGTCTGTGAGGGTAAAGTAAGAAATGCATACACAAGGGAGACTGCCAGACACCTCCAGAGAAAGAGACGAGACCACATTGTCTGGGGTGTTAATATTCATAGAAGAAAAATAGTGAGGAGCTTAGTCAAAGGTGGAGTCAGGGTAGAGTTATGAATTTCACATCTCTTTTACTTGCGATTGAATATTGACTCCATCAAGTTGCTTTTGGCAGGCAAGGAACAGGGCCAATGGAATGGGCCAAGGACTTGGGCTGGGTTGCTCTCTGGAATTATTGTTTTGGATTTCAAAATTTCATGGGAGTTTCCTACCTTCTGCCTTCAGTAGAGTTCGGGAACATTTCTCTCAGTATATCTTTGTTTTGACAATGGAATTAGGTATTCCCGAAGTATACAAGCAATAGTTTTGGTGGAAACCCTTCATTCAAGAAAGACAAATTTTTACCCAGAATAGTGTCTGTATTATTAAGGGGTTGGGGATACAAATACCACCCTTTCCATAAAGAAAGCTGTCCAGTGTATTTCACCTGCCACTAGAAAGCTGGCTGATCCCCTTTAGGAATACCTGGGACTCGTTGTCGTCCAACATTTCTGGTACACTTGGTATTCAGGGTGGGTATACCCACTCAATTTTGGTAAGTAGAGTAATATCGCTCCCTCTCTGTATCCCTCTCACCATGTGACACACTACATACTCACTCTACATAATAATAATTATGTGTTTTTAATAACATCCAAGGAATTTGCATCTGCTTCTGATGAAAGAGCTAATGTATTTGTCGTTGTGCATATGATAGTTTAACTATGTTATGGGGAAGTAGGGCCTTATAATTGTCTTTGTTTGCAGATGACCATGGTTTAAGAAGATGAGTATCAGTGCCAAGTTTACAAATGAAATTAGCCATCACAAGAACAGCCAGGAAATATTTCATCTCAGATTCAGAACCCAGCTTTCATCTGCCTGTTTGACATCTTTCCCTGAATGCCTCAGAAGACTTAATGCTCTGCTGGACCAAACTGAGCTTGCACTTCCATATTCCCAATCATTTTGCATCTAAATAAAGGGCAGCACAACCCATCCAGATATGGAAGCTGGAGGAAAAAACGTGCCCCTTTATGCAATTAAAATGAGAGGAAAATGTTAAATATTAAATGTCCTTATATTAATCTCATTCTAATACACTTTCTTCAATGTTTATAATACTTAACTTGGGTCCCACAAAGTTAATTAAACTTAATTAAATTAAGTAACCTAGTGATTTCTGATATTTTTCAATTTTGTAAACCCCTAAGTCCAAGCTTACTCCTAAATCATGCATATTTACTTTCTTTGTTTAACTAAAAATAGTATTTAACGACTTTATTCAAGCACAGACCTATATTACACAATTGTAGGACATCAATACAAACTCTGCCTATAACCGTTTCATACTTCCTAGCTTTACATTTAAAATTAGTGGCAATTATAGAAAATAATGTAATTTTAAATCTGACATCAAAAGCTTTATTGAATATAGATCACTCTTAGGAATAGCTTTTGGAAACATGTCTTGCATTTTAATAGAGAGATAATGGGCCTTTCAGGAATCCTGCTGCTTGCTCTCTTTGGGCATTTGCTTTTATTTTTATCAATTCTCTTTAAAAATTTTAGTAGGTATCCACGCCTGATGAAATTATCAGGCAAAATTGGGATAGATTTGGTATTTCCTGAATAAATAATTCCTTGAATCTTTGATTCCACAATTACACTTTTTTTATTTTAAGGTGGCAGGAATATTACCTGCTGTAGAACAGCATAAACAAATAGATGGGTTACAAATTGGGTGGGAGGGTGGGCCTAATTTGGTATATCACTTCAACATTGTTGTGGATCCAAGAACCAGAAAGAGACAAAATCATTCAGTGATAATTGACCTTTCTCCCCTTCATTGTAATTCCTTTATAATAGCTACCTTTATCCCTGTATTTTAGATTTCACTTTATACATGTTACCCTCACAAGGAAATTGGCATCTAAGTTTTTTGGTGAAAGAGGTTTACTCATCACTGTATAGTCAACCACGTACAAAACATTCTACTCAAAGAATATTTGCAAAGTAAAGATTTATAATGCAGTGTCATAATTAATATTTAGAAGGATGAGACTAAAAGGAATTTATTACTCTTTGTGCACTCATCACTATTTTAAAAATTGCTTTTCAGACATACTCACATATAAACTATATTTCTTACTATTAAAAAATAAACACTTTGGAATAAATGGATATTATTTCAGGCACGCAACAATTGCTAAAGAATGGGGATTTATTATGTTGAAAATTATTTTATGGTCCATGTTTTAGGCAGCTTTTCATTACTGTAACAAAATATCTGAGATAATTATCCCCAAAACAGAAAAGGTTTGTCTTATTATTTCAGAGTTTGGTAGATATTGTGTATCATGGAAAGATAAACATAATTATTATTCAGTTAGTATACATTACATATATATTCATATAAACTAAAACGTTTTCATCACATAGTATGGATACACCATTCATATTAGTCCTTGAGGATAACTTAATAAAATTTACTAATTATTTCCCAGTTCACTAATAGAGAAACTTTGCATCATGGAAACAAGTGAATTGCAGCAAAACTAGCATTGGGCTAAGTTCTCTGGTATATATGTCTGGGGCCTGGTACTCTTCAGTGCTGTTAAACCAGATATTTTCTTTCACCAGGAAGAACATAAACAATAGTTTTCCATAGGGCATACTGTAATATGAGATATTAACAAGAAAAATCTAGACATACATATATTTTATATATGTTTTTACATATTTTATATCATAAACCATTCTTCAACATACTCAAAAGTATGCACAGTTATCACAAGATTATGTACAATAGGGAAGCTGATAAATTCACTCTTTCATAAAGTGTTAATAAATATAAATTGGATTAGAAGTGACTTGAGAATATTCTAAATACAAAAACATGATAAATGTACAAATCTGCATGCAAAATATAAGTGATCTTATGGCTAAAACTTGATTGTTTTGATTTTTGAAATATTCCTATTTTCAATACTTTCCAAGTCCAATTTCTTTTTTTTAACTGAAGATTTGAATCATGCAATTCGTTTTGTTATTCATGTGGCTGAAATTGGATCAGGACATCCTTTAAAAATATTCTGATATTTCTTATATAAATGGTTGTTATGGACCAGGCTATATGGGCAATGACCAAAAGGACACCATTTTACCCTGAGACTCCATGTCATGCAAGAAATGCTTCTCCCATGGGAACTCCCTGCCTCCTTACCCATAAACAGTTGCTTAGCACAACATGTTTGGCAGCACAAAATGGAAATTCTTATAGAATGTACAATTGCTCTCCTTCTGGCTCCCATTTTTCTTGGACAATGTACCCTGTGAAAGAATAATTGTCTGGATGTTAGTGATTATTTTTTAACTTGTATTCAACTAGGGTCGTTTTGACCCACTCCCCCTTCTGCTTATGATATTAGGTCTCATGATGTTTGTTTGTGGTTTGGAACATTGCAACAGCCCCCTATGACTAATGTGGTTTGGGACTATTGAGGTGTACTCTAAACCTTGCAAGGGATTGAAATGTGTTGACTCTCGCCTGTCCCACAGCCTGCCCCTCATCTTGCCAACTGGTAAATCCGGACCACCAGCTGGTGAGTAAAGGTTCCACCTCCTGCTCTAAGATTGACTCCATGATTTATTGTAATCTCATCATAACATGGTTAGAAACAGGCAGACTGGCAATGTGATACTACCATGTGAATCTAAAACAGCCAAAAATAAAGGTGCACTATACTCTTTTTAAACATATAGACTTATGTATACTACACCACATCAAAGTACAATCTACTGTTTCAATTAATGTTTTACTTTTCATTTAAAATTACTAAGAATTTGTCAATGTATTGCTGTGAGGTTTCATTAGCTATATTGATATGTGAAAATCAGTAGTACTCCTTGACATAATTGGCAGCATAATTGAGGAGAATTAACTGTTATATTAAAAAAAAGACTTTTATAAAGGATTGTTTGGGGTTTTAAAATCTTGAAAATTTACCAGAACAGAACATGGTCAATTTAATTAGGTTGGTTAAAATAAGTAACTTGAAAAACATGCACTAGTTGAATATATAAATTAGTGTGATTATATTATTTCTGATGACTGAGTCTTACAGAAATGATGTTGTGTTTTGAACATTTTCAGGTTGCTGTTTGTTCCCCACTGCTACAATACACATCCAATGCTTTGAAAATTTATTTAGACATTTAGTGGAAAGCTGAGTGATGCTAGATGATTAATCTTGTTTTAACGATCTCCTAAATACAGAAATTGTTATATTTTAATTGAAAATAAAACACATGAAACCTGGGGTGGGGGGATGTGATTTTTAAGTCAACTTAGTCTATTTCCAGGAACAAAAGAAATCTCTCCTGGCAATGTTCACAACAATAGAAATATTTCATTAAAATAAATCTGTAATGTAACTTTGTTTAAAATTTAAAGTATGTAATATTACCAAAAATTGGAAGCCAGTGTATCTCTTATTTGTAAATACAAGTCACTAAATGGGCATAACAGCATCTTGTTTGCTGAATAATTTGAGAAAATCCAATTTACTTATTAGAAGCAGTTCTAATTAACATTAAAAAGAATTCCTAAAGAGTTCTTCAAGGTTGTACTTACAGTTTCACACTTTTCTACAGATAGGAGAGTGACTTCTGTTACTAAGGAAAGTTATTGTGCATCTGCTTATATTTTTATATTCATACTTCCAAATAATAAAGTCACAACTTAACCCTTTTTCTAGTACCAATTTTAATAATACTTACATTTCCTATGACAAAATTACTTTTACCTTTGAATAACTGCCATAAAGTTCAATTAGAAAAAAATATCAAATACATGTGTCTCTAGGAAATCAAGAACATGTTTATCACGTATCTTCCCATTGTGACCATATGACAGTTAAGTACCTTTCTTCAAAAGTGTGAAATGAATTGTCTATATTCTAGGTTATATTTAGCAACAAGCTAGCAAACCCGAAGGCATTTTATTGTAACTTGGTCCTTATAGACAATAAGAAGATCTCAAATGATAGGAATTAAAATGTAATAGCAGTTGGAAGACATGTCAAAGAAAAAATATCATAAGAGAGTCCCAAGTCCTCCTTCTTCTGAAATAAAATGTTATTTAAAGCCATATAAAATTATGAAACAAATGGAAGTCTCAGTATTGGTCCCATGAAGGCATGTTTACAATCAGTTTGGGTTAATATATACTGAGATTTCCTTACCAGTTATTCCCATAATTAAACACAGTTAGCTGTTTTCCTGTCTGGTTTGCTAGTATCCAGTATAAAAAAAACTACATAAAAAGAAACACTTGATCATGTCTATTGTTTTTACTTCAAATTTGTAGATTAAAAATATTTGTCATTTATTCCTTGCTTATAAAGCAGAGGAGAAAAAAAGTGAGAATTGCACGTATTCCCCTTCTAGAGACTGGAAATTAAATGCTTTTTCTATATAGTGACATAAAATTTTGTTTTCAATCTTACCATACCTATTCTATGTTGATTATTTTAATTTTTTTTTTTTACATTTTTAATTTGTTGTTGTTGTTTTTGTTTTTGTGGTATTGTGGATTGAACCCAGGGTGTCATGAATGCTAGGCCAGCACTTTACCACTAAGCTCTATCTCCAGTCCCATTTCTGCTGATTATGCTGCTAGAGAAATCATAAATCTCTCATGTACTCAATATTATAAGATGCATTTACTATGCATTTTTAACTAAAACTATCTTTGTAGCTTTATGTACCTAGAGAACATTCCAGTAATCCTGAAAGAGAAATTTATCATATCAGCTCTTTAATTATATATGGCATTATTATTGAGTCACAACACTATCTAAAATGTGTAACAAAGCCATCAATATTCATTTTAATTCCTGAGGGACTAACAATGCTGGTTTCTTTTCTACATGTTAAAGGACCTAAAGGAACTTCATACTTTTGAAAGTGAATTTTGATCTCTTTGTAGTTAGCTGCTGTCCTGACCTTTTGAGCATTCTTCCTGGATTCCTGGCACTGCCCCAGGCTGGGCCAGGCTTGACAGATACTGGGCAAGTTGCTCTAACTGGCACTCTGCTCCATGTGTTTAACATCCAGCAGTGACATCTTTCAGCTTAAGAAAAAAACAGCATGAACAAGTGTGTTCAGACTTCTACACCGTGACATCCAAGAAAAGTTTACTTTTTGGGAAAATAACATAATTTATCACTGCTAAACTTTTGAGATGATTTCCAAACTACACACACATATACATATACATAAATGCACATACATACACACACATAAAATTTCTTTTTTAAATAGTGGAATGTATTTATTTTATGCTTGCATATAAAAAACAATATTCATAGTCAAATGCTTTTAGGTCTCTACACACAGTACTCAATGCATACAAAAAATTTAAATCCTCATATTTCTTAAGTATTTTTATTCAGATACCCTAATTTAAGAAAACAACTTTATATATTGACCTGCTTGTACACTTATGTTTAAGAAGATTAAAATAGGGATAAAATCTTCATGAATCTCTGATATAATAAGATTCAAAATTTGTTTTTATGTATCCAGTTGAAATTTACTTATACTGGCATACTAAATAAGTAGAACTTAAAACTACTTTTCTTGAATTATGTATTGAAAACGATAATAACTGAACATGTTTAAACCTAGTCAAATGTCTTATTCTATTAGCGTTTATAACATTGGAAAGTAAGAATGACTCTTACTAAAATATTGGATTTGTTTTCTTTATTGACATGAGAAAAAGATATTTTACAGTAATTCATGCCAAACATAATTACATAGTCTATTCACAAGTCAAAATACATCTGGCGTCATTGTGCCCTGATTGCATGATGCTCCCCTCTGAGACAACAGGCAGTGATATGTTTTAAGTGCCAGAATCAAAGGACTTTGTCAATGGAAGCAGCACCAAGCAGCTGCCATAGACAGACAACACTATTCTGTGAGCTCCAACAATCAGCATAAAAAAAGTTTGGTTCTATATACCTATATCCTTTATTAATAAGCCTAGAATCTCCTAAATCCTCTCTCTGTTCTAAAGAAAGGGGAACAAAAGTCCAAATGATTTTATTGCATGTCTATGCAAAGGTATTGCATATACTTGGATGTTCTAAAACTAATTTCATATGACCAGTAAATTAGTAGAGTATAGCAAATTGATCAAAGCCTAGAAAGTTAATCAAAAGCGTTTACTTAAGATAAACTCTCTTTACCTTTTAAAGATATCTGTTTAAGTTTTTCATATTCTATAGCAATCTTCACGCTATCTAAAATACTGAGTTAAGATTCTGTCATATTTTTTTCTTACTACACTTTCATGGATCAATTGTATCACTGATATTTATTCTTTAGCATTTTTCTACCCTTTCTATTCCATGGAAAATGCATGTTCCCTCATGAGTATTTCATGCCATCTCTTTTGTCATGCTGTTATACTTTCGTTTCAGTTGAAGTTGAATGTGTCTAGGTGACTCATTGTGAGTCTGAAATGTGAGCATGAGAGGCTTTTAGGTTTAAAAAAATTGCTTAATTACACTCTCTTTCCCTGTACTGAGTATGTAATGAAGCAGCATCTCTTACCTACCCTGCAGGTAACTTGGATCCTGACTTCAGAACTGGTGAATTCTGAAGTAACAAACAAGGAAATTAAATAAAATAATTAAAAAGAAGAAAAACAGAAAGAGTAAAAGGTTAAGAGGCATTTACATGGTTCAATTTTGTCATTAGCAAATGCTTCAGATTGGCCTTCTAGTCTATGATTATTGTGCAACTCTTTTTGTGTAAGGAATAACTTCATTATTATAATTACCATATAAAATATTTTCAGCAAATCTAACCATAAATAAGGAACTTTGTGTATTCCAAGTTTACAAATATTTTATTTTCTCAAACCTAAATCTTTAAAGCTGCCTTCCCTTCATGCTGCTCTCTGGCTGATTTACACTCTCTAAACTGTGTTTCAAGTTGCAAATAATTTCAAAAAATTCCAACAGACAAAACCTGTGCATGCATGATTTCACCTCAGACCTTCATTTCCCCTTCTCCTTCATAACACTAAATTGTGATTTTTCAGAAATTGTCATCAATTTTGTCAAAGAATAAAAGTACAATTTAGCTTAAAAATAATAATTGAGTGCATTTTGTAATTCTAATATGAGGCAACACTTCATTCCATAAAATGCAATTAGAGGTCCAGTTTGCTATAAAGCCAAGAAGACTGAAAGCAGAAACAAAATAACAAAAAGTGGATTGGTCAGTTCCATTATTTTCTTTGGAAAGGAGGAAAAATGAGAGAGAATGATAGGAAAATAACAGATTAGTTGCCATCATATTATTTCAGGTGATGTCATTTTGTGTAAGGAATAACTTCATTATTATGTAAGTTGAAACTGGACAGTTTTGGAAATTTAGCTGTTTTCTCTCTACTCTTGACTTCACAGACATTCCTATAAACAGTTTCAGCTGGTGACAGAATTTTAGGTTGAATGACTCAATTTTTGGCTTTTAGCTTGGTTTGTGGGGAACAGTACAGGTGTTTAGTCCAGACCAATGGACTTTATTCAACAGTTTTAATAAAAAATACACTATTTTATTAATTTTGAGTACAGTTTTTTTTTCAAAAGCAGAATATGTCTGTGTTAATATGTCATTAAGATAAAGAATTATTTGCATGAATATACTCACATACTGGTATTCATTACTTTTATCTGTTGAATACCTTATTCAACATGAAAATTTGGGAGATGGTATAACACACCTCTAAGGGATGATCAGAAGCTATGAAATAGAGAAGATCATGACTCAAAACAATTTTAAATCTCTTCCATCCTAAAATTAACCTTTTAAAGCTGATTATAATAAAAAGGCAAAGAATACAAAAAAATGCAATAAAATAAATGAATTATAAGTTCTTTGGTAGCATATCATGTATTTTGTTTGACGGCTTTTTGCATATCAAAGTTTTTGTTGTTGTGTTTTCTTCACAATAGGAGCACTTTAAGCTATATTACTAAAAGAACACATACTGTTTGGTAATCTTCAAACTGCTTGAATCTTTTGTAGCTAAATGGCTTTATTCCAGAAAAGCAGATAAAATTTAAGCTGATTGGAGTCATAAATATGTCAAGAACTGGTCCAAATCCATCATTAAATATCCTACTACGATTGAGATGCTCTATAAATATTGACAAAAATATCATCTTTGAAGTTTTGAAGATATCAGTCAAACATATTAATAGGATAAAAAGATACTGCAAAACTTCAAACCAGCTACAGGCATTAGAAACAGGAAATTAGCACTCAAAAATACTTTTAAGCCATGCAATTGCTTTGTATTTGGGATCATATCACATGAAGCCTCTGATTCTACTTTATAAATGATAAATTTAAAAAAGTCAACTAGCTTTTGATTTATTAAAATTGCTCTATAAATGTACATATCTGATAACTTTGAGTAAATCAATTCATATTAAAATAGTAAAGTATTTAAAAAATTCAAATTGATTCTTTTAGTTTACAATCTCATTAGAGTTTAATTGTATTTCATTTTACTGTAAAAATCTAATAATTATGCATGTTTATATAATATATTTTAAGTGAAAATTCTCTATAGTGTTAAATCATAATTAATTTTCCAGGAGAAAAATAAGAATAACTCATTGTAGAGAAGTTTTAAATCATAGCAATAAAGGTTCTAGGTGGAGTTAAAAATAACAAAATACTTTAAATGTTTAATTTTGTGTTTTGTTCTTAAAATTTAAAGTTTTGATTGATAATTTGTTAGGAATAATGAAAAATTTGCATTTTATAAAGTAATTAATTATATGTGATTTGCAGAATTGCACCAGGTAGAATTTTTATTTCATACCCTTTCAAATAGAAAATAAAACAACAGTAACTGGGTTTTCTTCTAAAGACCTATGCTCCCACTTTTGTGGTCATGTAGACATGCATTTTAAACAATTAAATTGTCATACTATAACCTCATGTAATGGGTTTTTCCCTCAGTGAATGGAAAGCTAATAAGTACAACCTGGAGATAAAAGAATGAAGAAAAGTTTATTGCTTGCAGAGAGTAAGAAGATTACTTGAGATAATTCTCAAAGTAATGTTTCCCTGAACACTGAAAGGAGCCTTTCCTGGAGATATGCACACGCAGTCACCTAGCAGGAGCTCCTCATCATCCAGGCTGGCACATTTCTGGGCATGCTCAGTTTGAACTCAGACATAAGTGCTAAGAAAAAAAAAAAAAAAACCGATGGAAGGCAATGCCTCTGGGCAGTTAGCATTAAAGGGAGAAAATTTACTCAGCTTGATTAGCTGGGAATCAAACCCAGGGCTTTCTATGTTCTAGGCAAGTGCTCTGTCACTGAGCCATAATCTCAACCCAAATTAGTGCAACTGGTAGGGAAGGCACCATGGAGATATCTCAAAGAACTGAATAGAATCACCATATGACCCAACTATCCCAATCCAGGCAATATATCAAAAGATATATGACATAACCACATCAATATTATGGCAGCACAATTCTCAATAGCCAAATTATGGAGCCAGCCTAAGCACCCATCAACAGATGAATAGATAAAGAACATGTGGTATATACATACAATGGAGTATTAGCCTAAAGAAGAATTAAATTATGGCCTTATCTGGTAAATGAATTGAACTGGAGACTATCAGGTTATTTCTACGCCAGACTCAAAAAATCAAAGATATAAGTTTCTGATTTGTAAAAGCTACTTCAAAATAAGGAGGAAAAAGAAAAGAGAAGAAAGAGAGAAATAGAGAGAAAGGGAAAAGGTGTGTGTGGGGGTGGATCCCATCAAAATGAAAGACAGACTCACTCGTGGACTAAATGAAGGGGTTTGAGAGGAAGGAAGAAGGGACAGAGTGAGGGGCCAACAGAGGAATGAATCTGACCAAACTTTCCTGGGTACATATATGAATATGCAGAGTGAACCTGTCACGTACACACAAAAGACGCTAGCCAGAGTAAATAAACAAACATAAATAAATAAGTTAATAGTAGAATGTTCAGTGAAGCAGAAAGAAACAGAGAGGGAGGGGTAAGGGAAAGGGGAAGTACTGGAGATTGTATGTGAGCGAATTATATTCCATGCATTTTTTAATTATGTCAAATGAATCCTAATGTTATGTATAACTAAAAGGAAACAACTAAAAAAAGGAAATCTTAGTCTAGGTCACAAAAACAGTGAGTCATTAACTGAGTGATTCTTGTTGATTCTTTTTAAGTTTCCCCCACCCCCCCAAGTGCCCTATTTAAAACAAAATTGCTTTCAAGGAGGAGTGTTAACAGTCATTTAAAGGGGCAGTGTGGCTTCCCCTGCCCCTTAAATTATTGCAAACTATTTAGCCATTGAAATATCATCATCAACACAAATGATTGCCCCAGGGACCTGCCTAGCAACTAAAAGAACTTAATCATTCCATTGGAGGAGTTTCAGCAAAATGTACTTTATCTGAAATAATTCCCTCAAGGTCATCATCATTAACTCATTATTAAATATTCATACTTTGTTTCATTTGATAAACATATAAAAATGCATAGCATGGTTAATCCTGAAATAGGAACAGAGATTATCAGGACAAGATTCCTAATTGAACATTCTTACAGTACAAATTTCAAGTTAACTGGAATATCATGATGAGAATTGCAATGTGAGTTAGGGACATATTTTGGGTATAGTTACATAATAGACTAAGAGCTTTACGTTTTATTAAATTGAAAATTGACCATTTCTGTCAAAGGATGGAATAAGACAGTCTCTTACATTAGGTCTATCATTCTCCCAAGGATCATTTCTTTTCTATTATATAGAGATACACCCCTACTCTCCACAAACTTCACAGAAGTAGGAAGGAACACGGAGATGTAGACGTGATATATTTTACTGGTCCAAACAATTATTTCCAACCATCTGCTAAAAACCCTGGCTAGTAGGTTGAACCAAATACAGTAGAAAATATTCAGCCATTTTTCTCCTATACAAAAGACAACTTCATAAGAATTATTCAATATTTTAAAGTCCTTAGGACTTCCTTTTATCCACTAATTACATTTCACTATTAGATAATTATAGGTACTTTACTTGCAAACTATTTAGTCATTGAAATATCATCATCAAGCATCAGTGATTTTACTATGCTGACATTGCTATCAATACACTATCAAACAGTTTTGTTTTCAAATCCAGTTATCATCTATTTCTATTCTCCTCCAGCTACTGTTCCTATAGCCATGCCCCAAATCTAGTTGACTTGTATATACATCACTTCTATAATTCTAAGTGGCCATGATATCATTGCTGAGAGATCAAGCAGGATCTGGTGTCAGTGTCAAATCTAATTTAATCATTTATTTCCAGGTATCTTTAGAAATATCACTCCCACTCCTCAGAAACTTCACATAAGCTTAACTTTAGTCATATAACTAAGTTAATTACTTTGCTTATCCAAACCTGTTTCTTACTCTAAGAAATTTCTGAACTTCAGCTCTATTGACATTTGGGCCATATATTTCTTTGTTTGGAAGGCTGTCCTGTACTTTACAAGATCTCTGTTAGCATTCCCTGGCAGTTTCACCTTCACAACTAATATCAGTAACACACTCTCTTGCAATTGTGAAGAACAAAAATATCTGCAGACATCAACATATGTCCCTGGAGAAACATAAGGAAGGAATTGTCCTTTGCCCTGTCCTATAAAATGGAAATAGTAACTGTACTTACTAATAACTTTTCCATAAGTATTTAAGAAAAAAGTAAAGCTAGTATTAACCTTTTAAAATTAACCAGCCATTGGCATTGTCTTCCTTGACAATAAAAATGTTGACAGAAAAGACTAAGTATTTGGTCATATCAGTTATACCACCAAATGAACATTTTTCAGCCTCTGCTGGGCCCTCAAAATTGCTAGGGAATCATTTTTTTATACTCACATCTTCATTTATCTCAGTATGTATTTAAAACGTTTTCCTGTTTTTCTTAAGTAATGTACTACAGCAAATTGCATCAGTAAGGTAGGGGCAAATCACCACTCTTACTGGATTCAGACACTCTTATACCTATTTGGGGTAGAATATAATCAGGTAGGGTTATCAATTTCTAGTCTCTTAAGAAGTCAACAAATGTACCTAATTTCAGGAGATGATCTCAATGATTCTATTCTCTCCTCTGACCTCATTGCAGGAGAACAAATCTTCACCCTTTAACAACTGGATGCATTTGTCCTGCCTCCCTTTACAGTACAAGCAGCAGTATTTCCAAAGCCTTTACTCTGGGCCCAGGGACATGCCTTGCTTAGGACAATGTGGTTTAAGAACCTGTGTAAGCAGCGGCTTCCCCTGTGTTTGCATTATTTGGCTTTGCATCTCACACCAGAGCCATTCCTTCACCTTACAAGACTTCTCTCAGAACACATATGTTCTCATAAACTCCAATGCATACTTTTACTCATAGGAATTGTAGTTTTGGAACTTGTCCAAAGAAATTTCTCATTAACAGTGGTCATAAATACAGTTCTTTCTTCTTAAGATTTAATAATGTTCTCTTTTATACTTCATTCTTTTAGTATACCTGGAATTTATTTATATACATAATGGAGTAGGCCTCTATTTTTCCTTTTCCATGTAATTTAGTATCGAAGTTGATACTTTCTCCATTGACTTATTATTCTTTCTCTTTGTAACAAAATGTCTATGAATTCTTGGGTTTACCTGTGGACTCTCCATTCTGTTCCCTTGGTCAGGCTGAAGAATAAACAGCCTGAGCAGAAGCAAGGAGTCTTTATTTGAAAGGATTATTGCAAGAGCGGAGACAGACTCCTTTGCAATCCAGGGAGAAGGACTATTACAAAAGGAAGAACAAGTTGAGTGTCAGCTCTGTAGACACCCCAAAGCTTAGGTAGAAAAGAGTGTTTCTTTAATATGGAGGAAGAAATAAGGCTAGAAAGTAGCAGGTATGGCACAGTAATATAATATAAGTCGCCTGGTCTCACAGTAGCTCAGAGAAGGTTTTGACCTGAACCAGCCTGTTCTCAGAAGGTGCTGTCAGCTGGCTCAGGCTGAGCTTGGGTCAAAGATTCTGAACTTCTAGAGAGTTTCTGAACCCCTGGTGCTGGGAGCCATTAGCCAAGTAGGTATGACAATTTCCTTGCCAGCGTACCCCATGTTGCAGTGACATTGAATGTACGTGACCTTGCTCAAGGACCAAGGCAGATTAGGGTGTTCCCGGTTTTAAGATAATCGTGTTTAGGGCGTTCCCAGTTTAGGTTCCAGGTTTAAGGTTTAAGATTATTCCTGCTGGGAATAGGGCGTATCCTGCTGCCTGAGTTCCCCTTGAGTTCTCACGGGATTTAGACAGTATATTTTGGAGATAGAAGCCCAGTGGAGGTGGATTTGGGCAGAGAACGTGGATTTGGGCAGAGAACGTGGATTTCCCCAGAACGTGATTGTAGACGGCTGGTGTGAGTTCGGGAATAAAGAGTTGCTGTTTGAATCTACAAGCTGTGTGGTGGCTCGTGATTTTGTGCCCAGCCAGACTGTGGCACCTAGGCTCCCAGGGAAAGTGACTTGACTAAAGTTGGCTGTCCTTATGTTCTTCCAGCTCATCAGCAGGAGCAAAGCTCTTCAATCATTTCTGCAGCAGAGATGGTTGCTTGTAGTTTTCATTTGTCCTCACACAGGTATACAGTATTTTAGGGTTAAGGGTGTCTTTGCAGTGAAATGCATTGGGTGGGGATGTCTTTTATCATGGATATTTACGCATACTTATTTCCACAAACATCATAGTTCTATGTTTGATAGTTGTATACACAGTAATATCTGGTAGAGTGGACTAGTCATCTCTAATTTATTTTCCAAAATTGTTTTGGTATTATTGATCCTGTATCCAATAGAAGAAAAACCTGAAAATGAATATAAAAAATTTCTATAAGACTAGAATTGCATAATATTTATAGATTAATATAAAAATAAATGACATTTTTGTGACATTTAATTTTCCTTTCTGTGTATATAATCTCTATCTTCACATATTTGGATTTTTTTCTCCTTCAGTGAAAAATTATAGGTTTCTCTGAGTCTGCAACCACTTATCATAAATATATATTTAAGCACACTACACTTTTTATTAATCATAAAATATAATATTCATATTAGTGTTACTACATGTCTAATTTTTATAACTAATATAAAATATAAATATAAATTAATTATAAATGCATTTGTTATTGTTCATAGATTTTCTTCAATGTTTTTAAATTACATATTAATATCCTCTGAAAAACAAGACTATATTTTTATTTCCAATCTTTATAGTTTATAATTACATTTTGATGTTCTTTAGTACTTCCAGTGTACAACATTGAATATATCAGTTATAGAGGGTATCTTGTATAGTTCCTGACAGGAAGGAATACTTTAAATGTGTACTGTTATCCATCAAATTGATAATTCACAGAACAAATACACTGTTAAAAAACAATGCTTTACTTAGCTGGGAGTGGTGGCACATGCCTGTAATCCTAAGGGCTCAGGAGACTGAGACAGAAGGGGATCGCAAGTCCAAAGCCAGCCTCAGCAATGGTGAGGTGCTAAGCAATTCAGAGAGACCCTGTCCCTAAATAAAATATTAAACAGGTCTGGGGATGTGGCTAGGTGGCCGAGTACCCTGAGTTCATTCTCTGGTACCACACAAACATCATCATCATCATCATCATCATAATAGTAATAATAATAATAATGCTTTACTTTAAAACACAGTCCTATTTACTTACTCTGAAAACATAGCTTTTCAGGTATATAAGGCAGTTTTTTACCAGAGGAAAAAAAAAGGACGCCCTACCTTCTTCTGGTATCAGTGATCTTCAGCATTACTTCCACGTAAGGAGCAGATAGCTTCATCAAACCCATTTTAAACCTATTCAGGTTTCAAGGCCAGGACATTACATTAGCCATGTAGTAAATTTAAGGATGTGGAATTAAGTGTGGAAGAGCCAGGGGTCTAATCAGAGAGTCATCGCTGGTTGTTTGACACCACAGTGTGGCGGCAAGCACAGCAGCTTGCATTAAAAATAGGGCAGGTTTCATCAGTCCAGAGCCAGGAGTTAAAGGAATTTGCTGATTTACTCTACAACTTGGTCAATCAAAAGCCAAACAGAACAAAGCATATGCTCATACAAAAAGAGAAGAAAAACCCAAATTCTGTGTGGAGTAGTACCATCCTGATAAACTCCAAGTGATGCCTATGGAGAGAAAGAAAGTTGGGGAAAAGGAATGAAGGAAAGAAAGAAATGAAAAACTGCAGGCTTTGTGGGAAAATGAATCATATTTTTTATGCTTTAAGCTCTTGTGAATGTCACAAATACAAAGCATGTAAATTATTCAAAATTCACTGCCTGTCTCTGAAGGCAATTCACATAAACAGAAAAATACAAATAACTGCACAGGAACACAGAATTAAAAAAGTAAAAAGATTCTCCTGCTGAACAAGAATAGAATCCAGAGGAAGTAGATCCCAGAAAACATTTCAACAGCAAAATTATGTAACCTTGTGAATGCCATCCTGGAAAACAAGTGCTAGAGAACTATAAAACTAGAAAGTAAGTACGTCTGAGGCAGAGAGTTCTACTCAATCAGAAAGAAGTGGTTCTTCAGCAAAGATATTCTCTATATTGAAATCAGGGGAGTGACCCTCAGAACATGAAGGGGAAAGAAGAAACTTCTACCCACTCCTTCCAAAGGCCTGCAGATACCCACCTCTTGTAACCAGGGGAACAAAGGGAGTTTTTTTTAATCCTATACAAACTATGAGAAGAGTGATGGAACTGTACAAATAATGGTCCAAAAGAAAATGAAGATGCACCTTTCAAATGTAGCACTGAAACACAATAGGCAATAATATAATTTTAAAGTAAACTAAAATCTTAATAAAATGTCACAGTTTTGACAGAATGGCTCGTATTCGAAATAGCATACTATTGAATGAAGAAGAATTGAAAAATATACAAATAAAACTAGCAAGTATAAAGGAGCTTAAATTTGATAATTTTAGGATATAAAAGATTTTAAAAAGTTGTAATTTCGTGGAATGTGAAAAAAATTGGAGTGATATGAAAATTATTATCTTCTTTAGAAAAATTGGAGACTGATAGATGCAAAAAGACCCTCAATCTCTTTGCAACTACGGTAAACTGCAAGACACATCAATTTCTGAGAGAAAACAAAGTATGAGAAAGGTTTATAGAGAAAACTTTATCAAATTTTCCAGAAAGAAATTTTTTTTTCCATAGGGAAGAAAGTAATTGAGTTATTAGATTGAACTCATTCAAACCTAAAATATTCCAAATACAAAATGCATTTTCTTGTGAACCAATCCTCCCCATCCCTCTGTCATGGTGTACTGAAAACGTTGAGGTAAAATTGAGACTGAAAAAGAATAAAAGACTTAAACATTCTGCTGCTTTACTTAATGGGAAGTTGACATGATGTCAGTTTTATGTGTCAACATGGTTTGGCCACTGCTATAGTTTAAATGCATGTGTCTCTCCAAAATTCATATATCAAAATTCTCTAACAAAGATGGTCGTATTAGAAGGAGTGTCATCTAGAAGGTGAATAGATCATGATGTCTCTAGCCTAATGACTAGGATTAATGGCCTTCTAAGGGAAGCTTCAGAGAGGTCCCTCCCTTAACCTCCCCTTCACCTTTTTCAGAGGATGCAGTAATGAGGTTGCCATTTTGGAAGCAGATACTGAGTCTGCTGACACCTTGCTCTTGGATTTCTTAGGCTCCAGAACTGTAATAAATAAAGTTCTATTATTTATGAGTTAATCTGTGGTATTTTGTTAAGGCAGCAGAAATGGACTAAGATAGTTACAGTTCCCATGTTCAAACACTAGATGTTATCATGAGTGTTATTTTGTGATTAAAGTCTATAACCAGTTATATTTCAAGAACTAAAATTATCCAAAATAATCTGGGTAGGCCAGATATAATTGGTTGAAAAACCTGAATAACACAGCTGAGGCTCTCCTAAAGAGGAAGAAATTATGGCTTGTAGGTTGTGGCTTCAGACCAACCCTGAGAGCTCTAGGATATCCTTTATAACAGCCTGGCCTACTGATTTGGGGTTTTCCAACAGGCCCCCACAATCAGCTGACTGCATTCCTTTCAATAAATACCTTAATACATACTTCCTAATGGTTCTTTTCCTCTGGTGGAATCCTAACTGGTTCAATACCTCAGACTCTAGGCTCCTACACCTAAAGGAGGAGCAACAATAAATGCTCCTAGGAAGGATTAGCTCTGATTGAGCTCATTCTTCTTAAAGCTGTAACTAATCCTCTCTTTTCCCTGTTTTTGTCAAATCAATAACAATCACAAGAGAATCAATCAATGAGCATTATCAATTAAATTCCCCAAAGTAGATGTTTTTAATTAGGATAAGAACATTTTTGAAGTGTCTAACAATATGAAAATGTCTTTGATCATTCAGACATTGTAGACCACTGCTTCTGTCTTCAAGCTACAATGTAAGAACATTTCAGAAAATTTTCATGAGAACAAGCAGATATAAGTCTAAGCGTATGAACATTTTTTATTTGTTCCTTCATGTTTTTTTACTTGCAAGTATTTATTGAGCACCTAGTAATAGCTTTATGTGCTGACACTGTAAAAGAGAACAGTACAAAAAAAGTTCTTAGTTTTATGTACAAGTTCAATGAGTGAAATAAAATGATACACGGAGATAATCTATGTGAAACAAAGCAAAACAGGGGATAGATACAGAGTGATGAAGAAATCCACTTGAAATTTTAAATAGGATGGTCACCGCAGCTTTGCTGAGAAGGTGACTTGACACCAGAGAGCCGAAAACACACAAGGAAACCATCCTTGCAGGTGAGGGAGATTATTCCCAGCAGAGACAGCAAGTGCAAACATTCTAATGTGGGACTGGCCTGCGTTTGCAGAGTCGCAAGTGCGGCTGGACTTGGAAAAAAGGATGTCAGAGAGTTAGCCAGGGACAGAGGAACAGCGGCCTAGTGAACCCTGGTGTAGCAGCAGCCCTTACACTATGAGTGAGCCTGGAACACACAAGGAGGTTTCTACAGAAGTGTGATCAGGAACACACTGACATTGTAATAGAATGACCCCTCGACTGGATGGAGGACAGATTCACTGAAAACAGACAACATCTGAGAGAAGAGTTGGAACACACTATTCTAGATGCAGCTATGGGTGGGGTAATAATTTCTTGGGAGGGAGGCCCTAATCTTTGATGATGAAAGGAAAAGTGAGGCATCAAAGTGATACTTGTATGTTTTAGCCTGTGTCGCTAGAGAAATTAAGCTGGCACTAATTAACTCCATTAACTATCAATACATATGGAATATTTAAATTTTTAGATTATGGGTAATTAATAATCAAGACATGCAAGATTTTAGGGGAAGATCCAGAGTTAAGTTTTAATAAGGTTTGAATTTGCTTATTAGAAATTCAAATGTAGTTTGAATTTCTAAATAAGTAGATGCATTTACAATTGCAGCATGTTCAAATGAGTTGAGAGTGAAGAAGCATCTATAGGTCTGAAAATTTTCAGGGCATTGATGTCATTTAAAGTTGTGTGATGTTGTTACCATCAAGAAGGAATTGTATATAGGAATCTATAATCAGAATAAAAATGCAGGATCTTTATTGTTTTATACATAACATTGACTATTCAATCCATTTTTTAAAAAATGAAAATGTATTAATCTGTCACCACTTGCCTTTAAAATATATGAATATTTTCCCATCACCAAGAGAACAATATTGCTGGAGTTAATGAATTTTTGGTTCATCCAAGATATAAATACGCACACTTTTTAACATGCCTGTGTATGTATACACAGATCCACAAACACAACCACACATACACGTGTATGTATACGGTTTTTGTAAAACCAACTATGTTAATTTATTATTTTATTAGGCAATATTATCCCTTAAATAATCAATTACAGCTGACCTTGAAAATCCACAAATAAGCTTTACCAAATTTATTTTTTCCACCCACGTTTTTTTGAAAGTTTATTAAAAGGCCACATTGTGCCAAATACTTTGCCAAGAAAATCAAGATGAATAATAATAGGCTTTATTCACCAAATGCTTGCAGCTCGAGGGAGTCAGACTGAGAACTGCAATTATAATACCTTAGGGTAAATACAGCATTAGAGAATGCACTGCTTATTTCAATATTGAAGAAATTTATTTTTTTCCTTTTTTTAAAAAAAATTTGATTTTTAAGACAAATACTTCCGATTGGTTAGAGATAGCTTTCTGCTTTAAAGAGCATCTACCTGAATATCTAAAGGAAACAAGGGTGAGACAAAAAAGGACAGGGATAGAATTACAGACAGAAGGAATGGCAAGAACAAGAGGAAATGGGAGAAAAACAACCGTTCAGAGGAATAAAGCAGGAGGGATTTCTGTGTGTTGAACACATGTGGTGGGTAGTTATGCATGTACACATGTGTTGGGATGATGTGAGCAAATATATATATATATCAGTGTGAAGTTATCAGTGTTGCAAACAGCCACATTCTGCTTGAATTAATTGAAAACCCATCTCTTCTTCCTCATGCATAACAAATTCTACATTCATAAACTATGAATGGACAATAGTTTTACCTCTGATTAACAAATGAGTGAACAAAAGACACTTGGAAAAACATTTTTTTTTAATTTAAACATATGGCTCCCTTGGCAGCATGATAAGTGGCTTTGATAAAGACCATCTGAAAGCTCTAAAGAGCAGTTAGAAAACTTGGTCATTAAAAGATCTTAGACTGAGAATTTACTGTGGAATTACATCCAGTGGTATGAACATGGAATAGAATACACAAATGTAACAGTGTTTGGAACAGGGTGAGAGGAAAGAAAAGAAAAGAAAGAGTCAAAAGGAAACTCAACCTTATGTTCTAGAAGGGAAAGGATTGAAACAATGGATACCGAAAGTAAATAAAATACTTGAGTGCAAACATTAAACAATATGGTATACCAGAAAGTGATACTGAAATGGATCTAATCTTGTTTGACATTTTAAGATAAATGGAAATTAGAGTGAGTATTTAGCATCATGTCAATGTTATTTGCTTTGAAATCACCAAATGACAAATTTTAAAAAGATTACCTTCCTTACTGGTAGTCTATTATTTTCAGTGATGGCAGGTAGAAAAGACCCATTTTAAGCAATCACTGCCACAGATACCTTGCCTAGGAAAGTTACTTAACGGGCTCACTTCAAATGAAATGCTCTTTAGTACTCCCTGTATAAAATACAGTTTGAATCATGCAGTAGGGGAACAGAATATGTCAGATACACATTTAAACAGATCCAAACCGTTTTGAATGAAATTAACAGTCGATTTGAAATCCTTGCCCCAAGTCTAAATTAATCTCCTCCGTGCGTATCTGTCCATACTTCTGGTTTTCTGTTAACTGTACCCTGGTAATCGATAGCTATGCAGCGTTTCATGAAGCTGCGCCTTAAGGAATCCTTAAGCATTCTTTCAATCTAATTAATGGATTTACCCACTTCAGTGCGCTGATTCCTTGTGTATTTTCACAGGCAACAGGGAAGGGCACAGGAGGCAGTGATACCAGATGTCAGAGGTGACAACAGAATCCTTGCCTCTGTGGCCCCACTGAGTCACTCTGCTGAATTATTGCCCATTTCCCTCTGGCTTCCCAACAGGGGCAAACAGGTTGGCATAATCTTTGGGGAGATGGCTCTCAGATGCTTCCTTTAATAGAGAGCTTTGGGGGTGAAGATAAAACACTTTTATATTGAGAAATAATGTGGGTTTTGTCATACTTTCTTTAGTTCAGGAGTTAAATGTAGACTTTTCTGGAAAAGAAAGTCATGCAAAGAGGTAACAAGTACCCTATCACTTTAACATGAAAACTCAAATAGCAAGAAACAAACCAAAACAACAAAAACCCACAAAAAGTAAACAACATAGGGCACTAGTTCTCCTTCCAGTTACTTCTCGTTTCGTGATAAGGAAATAGGATTGGTTGCCTTTACACGTGAAAGTAGTTTTAATTTCTGTCCTAAGGAGATATAAATCCAGCTACTCAGGTTTACCTTTAAGTTATGCTATTCTCTGAACTTTTATTGATACTTTATTAGCTAAATGGATCTCACGAAAGTCTTCAAATTTACTGCAACCAATTTATTTACTCTTTAAGAATTTCATGGCTGATGCCTTGAATAACAAAGCAGAGGCACTGACAAGGTGATACGAGAGATTTTTCTAGAAGTCCTGGTGATATAGAGAGAATTACAAGTAGAAAAAAAAGTAGACGTAAGGATGTATAGCATATTGAGAATTTCCAATAACCTATCACTTAAGTGCTCATTTCAGATGATTTTATGGTAAGAAATTTCTTAGACATAATACATAATCAGTATCCTTATCAAACTGGCCCAGAATATTCCAAAGCACAAAAAAGTTTCTAATTTGTTTTAAAGAATTTTAAGTGTAATCTTAATACACATAAAACTAGTAAAATAATCCAAAATAAAAATCTATAAATCAATCATATATAATGATATTAATTTCAAATACTCAAGTAAGATATTAGCAAGTTAAATTTCCTTCCAATTCTTGTATTCATTATCAGCATTATAGATTTTCTATTGTAAAAATGAGTACCCATTATTTATCTCAAATACCAAGCATGAATTTACCCAAGATTAACAGCTATACTTGATGGAAATAAAAATTGGAAAACGGAGGGGTCCAAGCAATATTATTAATGTAGATTAGCAGAGAAGAATATTCTGGTGTAAAATCTTCAAGGTATAAAACTTTTTCTCCTTCCTTTTTTTCCTACCTTCTTTCCTTCTTTCCTTTCTCCTTATCTTGCTTTCTGCAATAGAAAATGATATTTTATTTATAATATTTAAAACATTAAATGAACCTCCTTTTCAGCTGCATCCTAGGACTAGGTTTATAGATTCACATTAAGAGCATAAAAAAGCAAATGTGCCTTTTTAATATTCTTTTGACAATCCTGAAACAGCTGAAACTTTCTTACAAGAGATTTAATTTAGCAAGAAACAAAAACCAAATTCTTCCATCAATTCTAAGAATCTCATCTTAGCTTCCTAAAAATTTCCAGTTTCTTTCTTTGATTTTTGAACTCACTCTCTCCAACTTTTTTTTCTGAATTTCCAAACTTCTCTAGGCTTTGCCTATTAATTTGAAACAAATTTAGTTTTTCTCCCCAATGGGTAAGGGTATGGATTGAACCTCTTTCTGCAAATAGCACTGCAGGATTTTCCCAATTTCTATTCCGTTGCACTTGCCACCCTCATCTCTGTCTCTCTGTTGCTGTTAATGCCTCATGCAGCTGTGCTCCATATTTCCAAAATTCCCTGTTTCCTCAGGGTGTCGGCATTCTGCAATAAAAAAAGGAACTCTCTTTTGATCAATAGACAATGGCTATTTCTGAATGACATACTAAATAAGTCACTTTTAACTAGAATTAGAAACTACATTACATGCTGCTCAATGTATTAGTTAAACTAAATCACCTTTTCAGATAGAGTATATTCGGCATAGTTTGGAATATTTATTACAAACATTCCCAGAAAACAAATCCTGCATTTCCTTTCTAGAAATGTATTTAAGAATAAAAATTAATTAAAATAAAATACTCTTCAAGTAAAATAACCTCTATAGTATTACATTTTCAAACTGCTCATCATTTCAAAATAAAATGGCATATGTGGTGTGACCTGAGACGTGCTTAAAGGCCTATCAGTTCCCTAAAGATGTGCACCCCTATATTCCAAATCTGAACGCTCTCACACAGTGCTTACTCTACATTGATTGAATTATGCAGTGAGAAATTATTAATATGATAATAAATGTTTTATCCCCTCTCAACCTTTGTCATTGAACCCTTATTATCATCACCCTAGACTTCATTCAAACTTCATTATTCACTATTTTTCAAATTTCTGTTTCTCTATTTGCACATAAAGATCAATAAATTTTACATGTCTTTATTCATATGCAACAAACATTTCCTGAGACCCTAATATAAGCAGCGGGCTCTCTTGGCTGTTGGGAACACAGGGATACATAAGACAGTACCTGTCCCTGTGGAGTTTGCCATCAATGATCATACAGTTCTGCTTGTCCTCCCATGTGTCCTCAAATATCTCCCACCAGCATTCAAGGCCAGTCACTGGTTTGAAGGACACCACTATGCTAATATTGCATGCCCTTTTAAGTTTAAAAATACTATAGATTTGATGTGATGTGGCTGGGGTTTTTTAATTGATGTGGTTTTTTTTAATCCTTTCTCCAATGGCTCAACTTTCCCAGTCCTGCTACCCTCATCCAAGTTGAAAAGTCATGAAAAATAATAATCCTACAAAACAGCCCCCAAATGAAAGTGGACAATGTAGAAAAGAGAGACAATGCAGCTCAGGAGGAGGGAGGAGAAACTAGCCAATTATCATCCTCTAGTAAATCCTTTTCTTATAACAATGGACCCTGAAGGAAGGAGGCAGATATTGAATGTTAGGCTCTGGATTTTCACCTTCCCCCATTGCATATTAGTCCTAAAATAAAACACAGTAAGTACTCAACAATGAGAGGTGAAGGAAGGAGGTGAATGCTGAAACTCTAGGAGACAATAAATCCCATCCCTTACCACTGGACTCCTCCAAGGAACAATGAGACTCTTACAGCTGCCCTCCTGAGTTGAAAGTTTTAACCTACATTACTAGCTCCTGACTATCCAAACAGCACACCCACAAGTTCCAATGGTGAAACCACCCTAATTATAAAACCAAAATCGCCTCCGTTACGGATGTCCATTTCCACATCCAGAAAATGAGTCCCTATGTTGCTGAGACTGTGAAGAATAATAAATGGCTGCCCTGAACTTGGCCCGAGGTCTGCACTCACCCTTTCGCGATTATACAAGTCCTCTCTTTTCCTCTTCCCATGCAACCCCTGCTTCCATTACTATATCTCTTTCGAGGACAATGAGCAGCAAAGATCCATTGTAGGTTGTCTTCTAAAGTTCAACTTCTGTAGGGAAGAGGGTGAACAGGTATGAAGGCAGATGAAATTCTTCCACCCTGTCTATATGGAGGAACTCAAAACTGAGGATGTCAGAAGCAGAATCTTGAAAGGTCCACTTATAAGCTCAGAGTACAGCAAGAAAGTTCTGGAACAGGCCCAGCTTTTAAAAGGCCACAGCGGGAGAAACAGAAGTTAAAAGAAGGTATAAGATCAGTATAAGCTAATAATTTGTGTATTTATGTGTATTATTTCATATTTTGTACATATAATCTTCTTTGCAGCTATTTCTGTGCCCATCATAAGTCTAATTGCTGTCTAAATGGCAGAAGAACAGGAAATAGCAAATATGGAATACCTGCTCACAATTATGTTATAAAGATGAAAAAAAACTGTGAAGGTAGCTAGATAAGAGATTGAGGCCAAGAAAAGTTTTTAGTTTTTTTGGTATAGTTTTAATAGGTAAAATCACAACATATTTTCAAGTTTATGGAAATAACACAGTAGAGAAGAAAAATTAGATGATGAAAAGAAGAAAGGGAAAGTTGTCTGATTAGTAATTTTAGGTGACCATGAAATGTGACCTCTAGTGTCCATTTGGCTGCTCAACCAAAGTCAAGAATGCAAGCAATTATTTGGTGTTGACAGGAGAAAAAGAATATCTGAAATGCCACACTGATGGCATGATGTGGTAGTGAGATCTTCTTGATAAATCATTTTGTAATTGTTTTTGCTGTTGTGGTTGTTATTATTATTATTATTATTATTATTATTATTATTATTATTTTGTCCCAGGAATTGAATCCGGGGGCACTTAACCACTGAGCCACTTCCCCAGCCCTCTTTCATATTTTATTTAGAGACAGGGTCTCATTGAGTTACTTAGGGCCTCACTAAATTGCTGAGGGTAAATTTGAACTCACAATCCTCCTTCCTCAGCCTCCCAAACCCAATATGCCTGATTAATTGTTATTGTTTATCTTTAAAAGAAGAAGTAAAGTTATCAATTGAGTGAAGGAATGAGATAGGTGATATTGGAAATTTGAAGATAGAGGAAAAGTTCTGGAAGTATCAATTAATGAATGAATGGCTGTGATTTCTGCACAGTAGCATCATTAAAGACAGTGAATATTAATCTAAGATGAGATGATTTGCTGGTTTAAGTTTTCAATAGCTACTTTCAACTCCTCAGTATTGGCAGAGAAAGGGACAAATATTTTTCATCAAGAAGGTGATTTAGGCAAGCAACACAGACAGACAGTAGGGGGAGGTAGGTGAAAATGATGAAAAATGTGTGCTGGTGATGCCTATGAAATTAAAATGGGGCATGGTGACTTGATGGGAGAAAATATAATGAAAAATTGGGAGAAGTAAAAATATTGTAGGTTACTTGGAAGTAGAGGAATTGTTGGAGTTAGATTTCTAGAAGAAGCAGGCAGGATAATGCTCTCACTGTTGACTGCACTGTGCAACATTTTGCAGGAGGTGCCCTTAATGGTGACGACACAGTTCATGATGTGAATCAGGAGATAAGTGGGACAGGTTATGAAATGAAGTGAAGGTGTCCAAGACACAGGTAAACCAGGTTGTTGGCAAAAATCCAACTGGATACTAGTAACTAGAGTATCAAAATAACCTAGAATAATCTTATTAGTATTGATGGAGAGAGACAGTGAGCCATATAATGTAGCTCCCAAATGTCAACCAGGACCTGCAGAAGAATGGATTGGTAGAGTCTTAAATGAGAATCGAAGTTGGTTACTTTTCATGGAATAAATAATTTGGAAGTTGAAATATGATGTAAGATTGCCAAGCTGCCCAGGGGGTTGCCTAGGAAGGACTGGCAGAAGGAAACTCAAGTGTCCCTTTGAGAACAGGCATGTTCTCAGTTGTGACAGATGATGTCATTGATGTCAAATCAGTGTCAGATTTGCAGATGATAAACAAGAAATTCTGCTGGTCATTCTAATTTTTTTAAGGAAGTTGAAGTTGGTGAGAGATGTGATCCCAGAGGCAACCACAGGTCTCATGCTCTTTAGAGCTGTGTGCTTATCAGGATAATAAGAGAATTCTAAGTTTCTTGCACTATCAGATAAACAGAAATAAAAGACATGATGACACTGGTCCTAATGATCCCAAGGCAGACATTTGTGGCAAGCTGTGAATATTATGGAGAGTGAGAATTAGGAATGTTGCCAGCAACTCTTAATTCCTGCTGAGGGAAGGAAGAAAGACAAAGACAAAAATAAAACAGAACATACATCCCCAAAGGAGACCGAAATAATTCAGGAGAAAAATAAAAGAGCAGAGAGAAATTTTAAAAGAATTCCTATTAGTAAGCTCAGACAGTTTTAAAACTTCCCTACATCTACATAAAATATAGCTGAGTACTTATAAAGAAGAAATAACTGGATAACTAGATGCATGCCCTTAGGTACTAAAAATGATGGCCAAACTGAAAACAAAATAACAGTCAAAACACTAAAAAGATAATTAATTTGCCTGGAAGACAGAAATGACAGAAAGTATAGTACATAAAGTAAAAATGGAAAATTGTTTGAAGAATCAAAAAAATGTTAAGTAAATAGATAATCAACTGAAGATTCAAAATAAGTAAAATATGTGTAATATACATATATTAGGCATATATATAATGATACATTATAATATATACTGGATATATCTATTTCATATATATATTTTTTTTCTCATTTTCAGGAAGAATAATTATGGAGCCAATATAATATTCAATAGAAAATATAAAAAACCAAGAACCCTATCTTTGGTTCAAGTTTATCATAAAGAACAACTAACAGAAGAGTCAGCTAAAAAGCTGAGAATCCACATTTCCAGGAACCTCCCTGGGTTCTAGGAATTGTCATGTGATGCACACAGCCTGTCCAAAGAAGCACACCTGGTTACAAACGCTGTGCTTTGCCTTGAGACTCTTCACAGGATCCTGAAATAAAAGGTGGATAATGTATTTTCCAATCTCTGCAGGGAATAGAACCCAATTTCTTCCTCTTTTTCTTGGAAATGAACTAAAATAATCTAGCATTCCTAGTGTACTTGTCTGTCTGCCAAAGAAAGTATGAATACTATCTGAGTTAAGGTAACACCTTCATAGGGCTTACAATAGTTTTACACTTATTTAATGTGTGTCCATCATTCAATTAAACATAATAAGAAAAGACAGACGAGAAATGATGCATCTGAAAAGAAAAAAAAAAGCAATGACAAAATACAACAGGTAAGAGATACATGAAACAAAATGGAAGATCTATTTTAATAACTGACAGAAATAAAAATGTCAAGAGAAATATAATTTCTATAAGTGAAAATTAAAGAATACTAGTAAAGTTAAGAACTCAATACATGGGCTTAATGGCAGGGGATGTGGATATAAATTGAAAGAGTAAGTAAACAGGAAAGTATAGTAAAAAGAAAACAACCAAAAGGAAAATCATAGAGAGGCAAAATAACTAAAAAGATATAAATGTGAAAAGATCATAAGCAATTTCTTTTTGACTTGGGGAAAAAAAGAAAGAAGTAGGAAGAAACTACCCAGAAAGAGATACTGACTTTCTGTTTTGTTTTGTGGTGACAAGAGCTCAGTGAATCTGAAACCGGTTAAATCCAAAGATATGATGCATGGACACATCAGAGTAAAACAGTAGAAAATTAAGACAGAAAATATTAAAAGCAGTGGGAAAAACTCATATTATCTTCACAAGAGCATCAAGAAAGCTCAGAGCAAATTCTTAACAAAATTGATGAAAGACAATAATGATATTATATCCTGAAAATGTTTTAATTTAAAAAGCTGCCAGTATAGAAGAAAATAACCAGAGAAAATAACTTACAAGTGTAGAAATGAAATAATTTTCAGAAAACAAAATCTAAGAAAAAATCTAATGAGTAAGTTCACAATAAAAGGGAATACAAAATCGCGTTCTTTAAGCCAAAACTAATGGTCCAGTTTAGAAAGTAAATGTTAGATACAATAAAAGTTTTAAATGTATTGCAAATTCAAATAAAAATATAGTATATAAATCCATAGTAGTAATTTAGTATGGATTTTAAAAATATACAATTAACATACAGGAAAAATAGAAATTTTATAAAGAGGTAAAATGTTTCAAATCTATGCATTTGGGGAAAGAGGTCAAAAATTAATTTATGTTAACAGTTGAAAGATCCAGTATGAGTTATGGGAATTCATAACTGAATAGAAAAGAAGTGAATAATTAAAAACTGCAAGGGAAAATGACTAAATGATTTCATAATATTTCAAAATAAGATGCATTAAAAAGAAAAGCAGCATCGTAGAAAGAAAAAAGGACATAAAAGGGCAGATTTAAGGCCAAATCATTCCATAATTACACACAATGTAAATTTTCAGTTAATGTTTCATTTAGAAGATAATTTTAAGCCAGAGCAATAAAATGAAAGTAAAGGAATACTAACTTATATAAATATACAAACAGGTTGAAGGAAAAAAGAATAGGAAAATTCATAACATACAAATTTCTCTAAAAAAAACTCTAGTGATATTCTAAATACATACAATACAGATTCAAAGGAAAAATATATTTTTTTATTGATTAAGATTCATATACCTGAGATCATACATTATAAGGCTCTGGGTCCACTTAGCACCAAAAATAGATGATAGGTAAATAGATAGATAGGTAGACAGACAGATATTATCTCCAAGTGTTATTCACCATTATGGAAGCCACATTACTCTTGATTCATTGTATTAATTACTTGGGGAAATCAAGGCAGAGTCCCACCATTGAAAAGGAATATCTTTCCTTTATAAAATGATACCAAATCAGGCAGGCCATTGGTCATGCCCTTACCCCAATACGTTGGACCACTGAAGCACACTCAAGAAACTGACTTCAAACTCCTCCACAATGTTCACAGACCTCTGAGAAGCACACTTTGCTAAGAAGCTGCACCCTGAAGTCCTCACATGAAGCCCTAGCATTGGACTCTGGACAGTTCATCCTGTCCTAGCCCCAGAAACCCCACCAGTTCTGTTTTTTTGTTATTATTATTATTATTATTATTATTATTATTATTATTATTATTATTATTATTTGAATCAACTCCCATAAGGACCAAAGGGTTCACATGGACCTAGCCCCTTGTATTTTCAAACAGATTTTCATTTCTGTAGAGTCAAGGGAAGTGTTGATAACAGCCAGGGATGAGTGGCATTGAGCCGATTCTGGCTCTTCACCAGAGTCTGTGTGAATTTTCAGGAATAGCCACAAAGGCTTTGCCGGCTAGGGCTCATGAGGAAAGCTGGTCTCCCCAAACCTGATGTGGGGAACGGTCAGCGCAGAGTCTCAAGGGAGCTGTAATTAAGGACTCCATCAGCACAGCCTCCTGTGCCCTTGCTTGTACCCACAGGGCTAAGCAGGTGCCTTTATTTGGGGGTCTCCTTATGGGGCAGGGACTTGGTCAGCTGGAGATTCCCAGGCTCCTCTGCCAAGGACCCCTTTGAGGATGGGGTGGGGGAACTTTTGTGCTCCTAGCCCTTTCCCTTCTTCCTTTCTCAGTGGGGAAAACAAACCTCCCTCCAGTGCCTTTGTCTTCTAATTCCAGCAGTGGGGCAATTTCCTTTCTTTGCTCATCCACCTGACCTTCACACTTCCCATGAGGAAACACCAGATATTGGGAAACAAAGCTTTCTCCTGGTCAGCCTCTTGCTTAGGTTGATTTAGTAAGTCACTAAAAGCTTGACCATTACTTTCCATTGTCACAGGTGTCTAAAATGACCACCCTGATGCTCTGCATACTGGGCAGGTCGGCTCCTTCCTTCACAGCTCTGCCTCTGGTGGAGGCTGCCCTGTGTAGCCAGCCAGGGCCTAGGCATCCACCAGGCTTCCCAGAGTGGTGGCTTCTGAGAGCACTTAGTTGAGTTGCTTCCCAGGAATTTCCCATAGCCTAAGGAAGCTGTGGGAAAGATCCATGACCCAGGCTTACACCTCGCCCTGGATGTAGTAAGTGTGCAAAAACCAGTGCAAGACAAGGTAGGAAGGTCGGCCTCCATTCCCTCATTGAAGGGCACCTCTGAGGAGTCAACCCAGCCTAGTGCTGCCTGATGGAGTAGCTGAGCCTTTGTACCTATTGGAAGTGCTCAGTAATTGAGCTGCTTTCTCTAACAACCCTAGGCCTCCCCCATAGGTGACCCCAAAATATCTCTCACTGTCTTTTCTCATTGGACTCAAGGAAAAATTTGGATATGGGCCTTCAACTAGCCCCAGTCAACTCTTTTGGTGGTTTGTTTTTGTTTTTGTTTGAATGGCTCCATCTTTTACACACAAATACAATTGAATACATAAAAGTGATCACTGTTGAAGAGCATGAATTAAATGCTCTGCGTTTTTTATTCTTATAATTTCAGGAAATGTATAAAATGACTCCCTTGTCATAATTTGTTGTGAATTTTATTGGTAGGTGGCAAAATAAGCTTCAATTTTATCTACTCTCCAAATTCATTGAAAAATGATAATTCAAGGTGAGGCACAGCCTGCCACAGAGAGGGGCTCATTGTTATTGCCTACCCCTGACACTTTGATCAAGAATGTTTCCTATGGGCTAATAAAGTAATAAAAAATTACCAGGAAGTCATTTAGAATACAAAAGAAATTAGATTTTGACTCTGTGTGTTTTTTTTTTTTTTAATTTTTTTTCTTTCACATTGGACTTTAAATATACCCAGGGATTTCAATTTATTTCTGATTTATTTTATATTTTATTTTATGGTCTGTATAATGCACAATTTTTGTATTGATGATCTTATTATTCCAACTCAGATCTTATTACCAATATGAGTGACATGAGTGAGATAAATTGAGTGCTACCTGAGGATTTTTGCATGTAGTTATTGTCGTTCTGAGTCATGATTCTCTCTGCTCAGTGTCTCATGGGCATAGGACAAGGCAGTTCTGCTAAAATGGATTTTAGCTCCTTTTTTTTTTTCCATGTTGCTTATATGGAATTTGGATATGGTTAGATCCTAGTAGTTAAAGTTTCTTACAGATCTTAAATATCAGCAGGTATCTAGTTTTGTTGTATTAGTGGAAAACTAGCAAGTTTTTTTTTTTTTTGCTTTATTTATTCCTGACAAAGTATTATGGTATACAACAGACCTGATCAAAAGGTATGGTAGGAAACATTGGGTTTAAACATAATTTATCTTTTAAAACATCTTGTTGATATAGAATAATTCCTAATTTAAAGGATTCATAAATGATGGTGTATATATTCTGCATATATATGTTGATATAGACAAGCATTTAAGAGATTCAAAAACTGCACTGACAGACATTTTTTAAATGTTTTGCAAAATACAATACAACTCTTTAAATGCTCCATTTCATAATTCGGTAACACATTGTCATAGTGAGATTTCTTATCAACAAATATCATATCTAATATGCATGAAATCCCAATCTGAGAGTATCATGAACAAATAAAAAAATCTTATATTTGTTCAATAATACAAGGTTTACTTATAATAAGTGACAGCATTATGACAATGGAGAGAACTAGAAATGGAATCTAAGAACTTAGTCTGAATCCAAGTTATTAACTTCATGACCTTGAACAATTCAAGCAATCTCTAAAATTCACTTTTTCTATAAAATGGGGATGAGGGTAGTAAAAAAAAAAATCTCACAAAAATTTCTGCAACTATCACAGGAGAAGAATTATCTCAGTAAATTTGCTCCAAAATGGTAGCTAATTTAATTTAATTTAATTAGCTAGAGGTCATATTCTGATGTACTTGACATCTACATTATTTTTCATGCCTACTTAGAGTTAGGAAAAGTCACTCACTAATCATAAGGTTATTATAAAAGCTTGTTTATAATTCAAAAGAGGCAAATGTTAATGAGAGAAATTTAAAATGCCACAAATTAGGAAATGTAACACTTTCTTTCTAGTCTATGTATGCATGGCATGTGGAAATTTAGGAATTTAGGGTTTTAGATAAATAATGGTAGTCATAATCATGGATAATTAAGTTCAAATATATATGTTGTCCCATTATCTCTGTGTGTGTGTTGGGGGGGGGGTTGTTGTTGTTTGGCCCTGGAGGTCTTCCAGAAGCTCATGTGTTGGAATCTTGGTCTGTAAAGCAGTAAATCAGAGATGGGGCTTTTGGAAAATGATTGGATCACGAGGGCTCTGACTTCATCAGTGGATGATTTCATTGGTGGATTTATAATATGATGTCATTAGAGGGAGGGATAGAAACTGTGGCACATGAGACCTCATTGAAGGCATTGTGTCCTTGAAGTGTGCCCTTGGGGACCACATATTGCCTCTTCCTTTTTCTCTCTGCTTCTCAGCTGCCATGATGTGAGCAGGTTTTCTGTGCTGTACTCTTTTGCTATAATTTTCTTACTATAGAATGAAACCTCTGAAATCATGAGCCAAAACAAATCTTTTCCACCCATAATTTGTTTTTCTCAAGTATTTTGTTGCAGCAGTAAAAAAATCAAATAAAACAATGTATGTATGTGCAAATGTGTGTTGTATTCACATGTAGATAATGTTCAAAATAAATTGGTTCTTGGGCTGTGGCTCAGCAGTAGTGTACTTGACGCATGTGTGAGGCACTGGGTTCAATTCTTAGCACCACATAATAATAAATTTGAAAAAATAAAGGTTTATCAACAACTAAAAAAATCTTAAAAAAGAAATGAATTATATTTTTTAAAATACAGAAAAACATAATGTGAACCTAATATGTATTTTATTTTTACATAGATTCAGATATATGAAGAAAATGAATATACCGTCTTAGCATATAATCCAATAGTATACATAAAGCTCTTGTGAAATGTATTTTTTAAGGAAATATGTTGATTTAAGAACAGATTCTAAAATTGATTATTTCATATATTTTTATTTAAATAATCACAAACATTTCATGTTAAGTGGGAATTATTTAAAAGTATATTCTCCATCTGGAGCTTGAAGAGAAAAAAGTCTCTTTGCTCAAAGCTTTTATTTATTCATTTATTTGTTTGTCACAGATAATTTGCTTAAAATAGCTCCTTAGACTATGATGAGGTAAATATATTCCACCTTGTTCATAATAGTCAGTGACCTCACCTGATTGTCATATAAATATTTGTGTAAATGGTCTTTCTTAATATTATAATTCACTTCAAAGTATGTGTTGATACACTATTTCTCTATACAAAGAATTTAAAGTCATACATGTTAATTCAAAAATTTCACTTTAAAAATTTTTAGGTTTTCTAGAAGTCTTAATAAAAATATATTAGAGAGCTCTCTAATGGTAACAAAAGGAAGCTTTTTATGCTCTGTAAATTTTGTGAACTTTATGTATTAAATTTTACCATAAAAGGAGACAATATCCACCAGCTACATCTATTAAAAGAATGATTTAATTTGCTTTAAAATAGAGAACAGGAGAAAAATAAGAATCTATCAATTAGTATCACCTGAAACCTTTTCTTTATAAGGAGTGTGCCATCATTTCAAGAACACGTTATATGAACTGGCTAAAAAATTATTTAAGCACCATCAACATATTCCTTAATAAAGAAAGGCAGATTTTAAAAGTGGTAAATCATTATAATGAAAAAGGACAGAGTGGCATTAATTCTGTTTATGCACATATTTTATTTTTATATTGTTAATAATTATACGAAGTAGAATTTTCAGTAGTCATTAAGCTCACCCTCATTTTGGGGGGGAATGGAGTACCTGAGGAATTGAACTCAGAGGCACTTGACCACTGAGCCACATCCCCAGCCCTATTTTGTATTTTTTTAGAGACAGGGTCTCACTGAGTTGCTTAGCATCTTGCTTCTGCTGGCTTTGAACTCTTGATCCTCCTACCTCAGCTTCCAGAGTTACTGGGATTACAGGCATGCACCACCACAGGCAGCAAAGCTCATCCTCTTTTGTAGTAAAAGAAATATAAATGAACATTTTTATCACATGAGGCTGGCAAACTTCTAAACTTGTGAAAAAAAATGTTTTGTTAATGAGGCTCTGAGGAAAGTGGTATTCCCAAACTTTACTGGTAAGGTGGGTAAAAAAGTATCACAGGTATGATGAGGAACTTCTGAAATGGGAGCCAAAGTAAACCTTTATTCTTTTAAGTTCATTCTCTGAGGTATTTTGTTACAGTAACAAAATGCTACAAAACACCAATACTGTACCTCCCGGCACTCTGGCTTCCTGTATTCCCAAAGGATGTCCCCTTCTTGCATGTGCTCTGGTGACAATGCTGCCCATCACAATGCCATATGACCAGGGTGTCCTTTCCAGAGCCTATCCAGGCTGTTTATATTTTCATTCTCTGAAGCTGTGAGCTATATCAACATGTTTTCTTTGTAAGTAACCCCATGCTCATTATAGTAACAGAAAACAGATTAATACATGGTCTTTAAATCTTTTAGTATTCAGAACTCACAGAACTCATTCCTGAAGTAAGTTGAGTTCATTAGAAAACTCAAACCTGAGTTAATTTCTCTAATTAGTCTTTAGTTCTTTAGCTCCTTTGATACACATAATATTCAAATATGTCCTATTTTAATCTATTATTTCAAGCTGAAATCAACGTGTCTGAATCTCCCTGATTCCATCCAATCTCAAATTACTGCCCACTAATGACACCCCTTTCTACTTTGGCCAACTTTATTTTCCTACTGCATGCACTGAGCAAGATTGATCAATCACTTCTTCTCCAATTTTTTTTTTAATTACATTTGGTGAAAGATGAAACTGACTCCAATCTTTATCATACCTATGTGTTATGAATTTCAGGTTATATTTCTAGCAAAACAATGATTTTATAGGAAGTATTACAACAAAAGTTCTTAAATTGTAAGGACATACTAAATTAACTTTAAAATGCATGGTTTTGATGAATTTAAATATTTATGAAACTTTTCCTCCCTTAATTTTAGTTTCATAACAAAGTAAACTGTAAAACCAAACACAGAATCTATGGACTTACAATAAATATTAGCGTTCTTATTGTTATACTAAGGAAACTAAGTAAAATTGGGTATTAATCATGAACATCCTAGATGAAAAATAAGGATAATTATCTTATTTTTTTAAATTATCTTACTTTTTAAAAAATGGTGTTTTAAAAATATTTTGATAAAAATGGATGATAGATGCTTTAGTGAAACTCATTATTTTATTGTTAAAATTTATGATTGCTTTAAATGCATTCTACAAAATTAACTTCAGAACTAGCTTTTGTTTTCTTCATTTATTTTACAAGAATACATAACTTGGTTTGAATGCAGCTCAGTGTAAGAGCACTTACCTAGTGTTATGGTTTAGATTTGAGGTGTCCCCAGAAAGCTCATGTGTGAGCCAATGCAAGAAGGTTTGAAGGAAAAATGATTGGGTTGTGAGAACCAATCAGTGAATTAATTTCCTGACAAGGATTAGCTGAGTGATACCTGAAGGTAGATATGGTGTGGCTGGGGGAGGTGGACACTGGGGGCAGGGCTTTGGGGTAAATCTTTTGAAGACTCTCTCTTTCCTGATCATCATGTGACCTGCTGCCTTGTTCAACCATGATGTTCTGCCTCACTTCAAGCCCCAAGGAATGGAGCCAGCTGTCTATGGACTGAGAGCTCTGAATCCTTGAGCCCCCAAATAACTTTTTCTCTCTACAATTGTTCTGGTCAGGTCTTTTAATCAGAGCAGTAAAAAAGTAACTAAAACACCTATTGACCACATGACCCAGCACTGCAAAAGATAAAGAAAATATGGCAGCCATCATAAAGCAAGCTTGATAGTGATTTTGAGAATTCTTTCAACAACAATAGATACAAGCAGAGAAATGAAAACAAGATCTTTTATATAATGCTATTTATTAACAGTTTATAATTGTTTCCTCTTGAAAAAATCTTATCTCTTCTTCAGTCAAAATTGGTGATTAAGTCAAAGAAGTTATATATGCAATATAAGTTGGATCAGAACTTAAGTTATCAGAACATCTGAATATAGCTATCATATAAGGTTTTCTTTTTATTTTAGCATTGACCACATGCAAAAAGATATGGAAAATGAAGTCTTGAATTATTTAGCGTTCAAAGTTGTGTATTATAATAAAGCAAGTGAAATCTTATTTTCTTAACTTAATTTAAAAGATATCATTCTTATATTCAGGATCCTCTTTTAGGGGTAACTCTGTATTTAGTTATTGTAAAATCTAATAAATAAAAATTTGTCCTAAAATTTTGGCTGGAAAGTACAGGATTCTCACATAAATATTCTCCCTGGTCAAAAAAAAAAAAAAAAAACATAAAGCCATTTACATGTTGCATAGTATTAAAATTCTTCAATAGTCTGAAAGTATTTTAAATAGACTAGTCTTATGCATAAGATGTATACATATTCATGAGCTTCAGGGAATAATCTAGAGAGCGTGTGTGGGCAACAGTGAGAGTTGCTGGGATGATGTTGAATTTTCACACTGTTTAAAATAATTCTCAGTAAATCTATGCACCCATAGTGACAGCACTGATCCTTCCAGGACAAAAGATGATCAAATTCAGTGAGATGACTTTTTGGCTTTTAACATTCCAATAATCCTGATGGAATTAATGTGACTTCCAAAGACACCTGACTTGTAAGCATGAAAGACTAGGAAAATCAACTGAGTCACATCCAGGACTAAAGATCAAGGAGCCTGGGTTTTCTATGGCCTCTACAGTTTCCCTGTTATATGTCACAGGTAACATGAAAGAAAAAGAATTTCAAGGTAAGCTTTACTTGGGAAAAGAATTAGCAAAGTAGCCACATGAATTTGTGGCCTATGTGTTCCAGAGGAGCTCCAGTATAACTGGAATATGCTAATTTTATTGGAGAAGGACTAGGAAAGCAATTTCATTGTGAAACTCCTATTTTACTTTGTATTTCTCTTCCACTTACCTGGGCTCGCTCACTAAATAGCCACCTTGAGAGGACACATATTAAATCCACTGGAAGAAGTGAGCTGTCAGGAGGGAAATGGATTCAGGGTGAGAAAGCCCTGGTCACCAGACAAAGAGCAGTCCTAATAGGGAGACTGGCCATTTGTAATCATTATGAAATACTCATTGAAATTTCTACAACTTTTTATTAATTTTAGAGAAAATAAGTATTTGCATTTTAAAATAAAAATATTCAATACAATTTCTACCTTATAGGGATTTATACCACTGCTCCAATGAGTATCAAAGAAAAAAATACATCTTCATTGAAACTGAGAGATGGTAATATATGAAGGTTAATCAATTCAAGTTTGAACCATAACATCTTAATGCACAATTTTAAAAAAATTATGTGGCTTTATTTATAAAGCAAAACCTTCTCAACATCTACTTGTGAAGGAAGAAGGCAGAAAAGAAGATCAAGTACGCACTCTATACCAAGTACTGTTCTTGGTATTTTATTTGATCACTTTATTTGATTACTATAATGATGTTGTTAAGAGATTATTATGTTCTCCATGTTATACAGATGAGGAATAGTAAGTCTTGGAGCTAGAATAATGCAGAGCTTCGAACTCTTTCATTAAACCACATTACATCTCTTCTCTCCATATGCAAGAACTGAAGGCTATATACAAAAAGCATAAAGATAGCACATAAAATATGGGGATAGGTTTGGCCTGGGTTTTGTTGTTATATACTTTTTTTAAAAAAATAAGAAACTTGACAGTGACTGGACAATTTGAATTTAGACAAAGTACAAAATTATTCAAGCCCTTTTGAAAAAAATAAAGCAAAATGTCCTCTGTCAAATGGAACTGACATATTGAGATGTCCTCTCTATGTTAGTGGCAATATAAGTTGCCAATATACAAATATATCCATGTATAAATATAGGTAGCCTTTCTGTTGCTCTGTATTATTTTAGATGATATGCTAAGCAAGTGGAATTTAGATTTCACAGGTGAAGGATCTAATCACCCATGCAGCTGTCATATTGTGAGCAGCATATGAGAAGTGGGAGAGATGCTCAAGTGTCAGTGTAAGGAGAGTCCTTTTAAGTATCAAGATTTCTCTGACAGATGGCTTGATAGCTTATTTTTTCATATTCCATGAATCCTCATATTCACCATAGTAAGTGTATTTTAATAATGCCTCATATGTCAAATTAATTTGTTAGAGTAATCAAATGATGGGTAAGTAGGTTTACAAATTTTTAAATATAGAATTGAAAAGTATTCTCCTTAGTCTCATATCAGAGTGAAATGCAGTTGTTCGAAAGTGCTGAATTTCTGTTCTGTTAAATAGACTAGACATGAGATTTGGGGAAAAGGCATAGTAAAAAACAAGAGGAATAGAATGCACAACATGAAAACCGCCTGTGGCAAGAGCTCCCAATTGCCCAAACTAGAAACATCCAAGCCTCAAAGTTGATATAGTAGATTCCATCTCATACCCAACCTATAAAAGAAGTACGCACCAGTCTTAACTGATACAAATAGGTGAACAAATAAATAAATGGATAAATCTCTCATGCAGAAAAATTGCAAATAGTAATAGTAGATACACTCTCCTTCACAAGGCAAACTCAATTTCTACTATCCTACTCCTCTCTAGAGAGTTCTAGACTTAATGACTTTATTTATTAAGAATAAAGAAGGAAACAATCATAGCTTCACAGAAAAGAAACCTGGCAAATGCTGCCTTCACAATGTGGTGCATGTTAGCATCACTAGAGGAATCGCATGGTAGCCTGAGCCCCAAGATAGGATGGGGCGACAGAGGACTTGCACCTTAGTGATGTCCTTCCCAAGACCCATTATCCCAGTCTAATTGACAGAGCTAAATGGGCAACGCAGATGGGAAGACATGATACAGGATATCAGCACATACTCCTCCGGACTGTCAAGATAATGAATAACAATGAAAGACTCAGAAACTGTCCCACCCAGACCAGAGGAGATCTGGCAGACATAACAAGTAAATGCAATATGGTGCTCTGGATCCTATCCTGAAACAGGAAGAGGACATGAATTTAAAAATTAGTAAAATCCAGACAAGATCTGGATTGCAGATAGTAGTAATGCACCAATATTAGTTTCTTAGTTTTAAAAAAGTAATAATGCAAAAAGCTAAAACTGGGGAAGGGGCTATAAGTAAATTCTTTGTAACATATTTGAAGTATTTTGTAGTTCTAATATTATTCCAAAATAATAGCATTATTTCAACAAGACCACGGAAATTTTTACTGCTATGAATAACAAGAACAAAAAAGTCTGTGATAGGTGATTTAATGAGTCAACTTATTTTGCCAAGGATTGCACAGGTCAACATTATATGGGTATTTCTGTGAGGGTATGGTTGAATGAAATTGACATTTAAGTTGGAAGACTGCTCTCCCTAATGTGGGTGAGCCTCATCCTATCAGCTGAGGCTGGAATAGAATCTGAAGTCTGACCCTCCTCCCAATGAGGCAGAATGCCTGCTGCCTGGTGGCCTTTGAACTGGAAAATCAGACAAATTGATTCACTGATTATTTCTGTGACTCATACATTTGATCTTCAGACTGGAACTAGACTATTGGCTTTCCTGGGCCCACAACTTACCCACTTATCCTGTGGGTCTTGGGACTGGCAGCTTTCCTAAATGTGGAAGTCAATTCCTCATCACAGTTCCCTTTGTGTATATATTTTATTGACTTTGTTTCTCTGGAGAACCTTAACTAATATGGAGTCCAAAAGTGATACTAAATATGAAGCATAATTAATAATATCCTGGATTAACAAATCAGTCAACCTAAAGCATTAGTTGAACAAATTTGGAGATGTATATATGAATTAGTGTATTATATAAAATTTATATCAATGTTAAATTTATTGAGATTAATAATATTATTGTCATTATGAAGATGGTCACCCTGTTTTTTTGAAAGTGCATCATAAGTACTTTTTTTTTTCTTGACCACAACTGCATTTGTTTTTTTTTTTTTTAATTTATTTTTTTATTGGTTGTTCAAAACATTACAAAGCTCTTGACATATCATATTTCATACATTAGATTCAAGTTGGTTATGAACTCCCAATTTTACCCCAAATACAGATTGCAGAATCACATCGGTTACACATCCACATTTTTACATAATGCCATATTAGTAACTGTTGTATTCTGCTACCTTTCCTATCCTCTACTATCCCCTCTCCCTCCCCTCCCATCTTCTCTCTCTACCCCATCCACTGTAATTCATTTCTCTCCTTGTTTATTTTCCCATTCCCCTCACAACCTCTTATATGTAATTTTGTATAACAATGAGGGTCTCCCTCCATTACCATGCAATTTCCCTTTTCTCTCCCTTTCCCTCCCACCTCATGTATCTGTTTAATGTTAATCTTTTCTTCCTGCTCTTCCTCCCTGCTCTGTTCTTAGTTGCTCTCATTATATCAAAGAAGACATTTGGTATTTGTTTTTTAGGGATTGGCTAGCTTCACTAAGCATAATCTGCTCTAGTGCCATCCATTTCCCTGCAAATTCCATGATTTTGTCATTTTTTAGTGTTGCGTAATACTCCATGGTGTATAAATGCCACATTTTTTTTTTATCCATTCATCTATTTAAGGGCATCTGGGTTGGTTCCACAGTCTAGCAATTGTGAATTGTGCTGCTAAGAACATCGATGTAGCAGTATCCCTGTAGTACGCTCTTTTAAGGTCTTCAGGGAATAGTCCAAGAAGGGCAATAGCTGGGTCAAATGGTGGTTCCATTCCCAGCTTTCCCAGGAATCTCCATACTGCTTTCCAGATTGGCCGCACCAGTTTGCAGTCCCACCAGCAATGTACAAGAGTACCCTTTTCCCCACATCCTCGCCAAAACTTGTTGTTGTTTGACTTCATAATGGCTGCCAATCTTACTGGAGTGAGATGGTATCTTAGGGTGGTTTTGATTTGCATTTCTCTGACTGCTAGAGATGGTGAGCATTTTTTCATGTACTTGTTGATTGATTGTATGTCCTCCTCTGAGAAGTGTCTGTTCAGGTCTTTGGCCCATTTGTTGATTGGGTTATTTGTTTTCTTATTGTTTAATTTTTTGAGTTCTTTGTATACTCTGGATATTAGGGCTCTATCTGAAGTGTGAGGAGTAAAAATTTGTTCCCAGGATGTAGGCTCCCTATTTACCTCTTTTATTGTTTCTCTTGCTGAGAGAAAACTTTTCAGTTTAAGTAAGTCCCATTTGTTGATTCTTGTTATCAACTTTTGTGCTATGGGTGTCCTATTAAGTAATTTGGAGCCCAACCGTACAATATGTAGATTGGAGCCAACTTTTTCTTCTATCAGACACAGAGTCTCTGATTTGATATCTAGCTCCTTGATCCACTTTGAGTTAACTTTTGTGCATGGCGAGAGGAGGGGATTCAGTTTCATTTTGTTGCATAAAGAAAACTACAGACCAATATATCTGATGAACCTAGATGCAAAAATCCTCAATAAAATTCTGGCGAATCGGATACAAAGGCACATCAAAAAAATTGTGCACCATGATCAAGTAGGATTCATCCCTGGGATGCAAGGATGGTTCAATATACGGAAATCAATAAATGTTATTCACCACATCAATAGACTTAAAAATAAGAACCATATGATCATCTCAATAGACGCAGAAAAAGCATTCGACAAAGTACAGCATCCCTTTATGTTCAAAACATTAGAAAAACTAGGGATAACAGGAACTTACCTAGACATTGTAAAAGCTATCTATGCTAAGCCTCAGGCTAGCATCATTCTCAATGGAGAAAAATTGAAGGCATTCCCCCTAAAATCTGGAACAAGACAGGGATGCCCTCTATCACCACTTCTATTCAATATAGTTCTCGAAACACTGGCCAGAGCAATTAGACAGACGAAAGAAATTAAAGGCATAAAAATAGGAAAGGAAGAACTTAAATTATCACTATTTGCAGATGACATGATTCTATACCTAGAAGACCCAAAAAGGTCTACAAAAAAACTACTAGAACTAATAAATGAATTCAGCAAAGTGGCAGGATATAAAATCAACACGCATAAATCAAAGGCATTTCTGTATATCAGCGACAAAACTTCTGAAACGGAAATGAGGAAAAACACTCCATTCACAATATCCTCAAAAAAAAATAAAATACTTGGGAATCAACCTAACAAAAGAGGTGAAAGATTTATATAATGAAAACTACAAAACCCTAAAAAGAGAAGTAGAAGAAGATCTTAGAAGATGGAAAAATATACCCTGTTCATGGATAGGCAGAACTAACATCATCAAAATGGCAATATTACCAAAAGTTCTCTATAGGTTTAATGCAATGCCAATCAAAATCCCAACGGCATTTCTTGTAGAAATGGATAAAGCAATCATGAAATTCATATGGAAAAATAAAAGACCCAGAATAGCAAAAGCAATTCTAAGCAGGAAGTGCGAATCAGGCGGTATAGCGATACCAGACTTAAAACTATATTACAGAGCAATAGTAACAAAAACAGCATGGTACTGGTACCAAAACAGGAGGGTGGACCAATGGTACAGAATAGAGGACACAGAGACTAATCCACAAAGCTACAACTATCTTATATTTGATAAAGGAGCTAAAAGCATGCAATGGAGGGAGGATAGCATCTTCAACAAATGGTGCTGGAAAAACTGGAAATCCATATGCAACAAAATGAAACTGCATCATAAATACTTTAGTGATAAATGTAGTTATATCTACAACTTATTCTCAATTGCTTTGCCAAATAATGTCAAACTAGGCTGGATGAATGAAGCAAGAAAACAATAAATAGACAATAGATATAGGTAGATAAAGTCAAATGCTAAGAATTATTAAATCCTTAGGGCTAATTTTTGTCTTTTCAATAAGTTGATTTTTTTAATCAGGGCAAAGAATGATAGATTCCTTTCATATTCTTAAATTTTTGTAATAAAGACTAATAGTGTTACAGCTAACAGTTTGAAAGAAAGAACAATAGAAACACTCTGCTAAGAGGAATATAACCAAATTTGGAGATTAGACACTTTAATATGGATGGAGAAATCCATTAGATATGATAGTCCTAGATTTATCTGTATTTTGTCTTTCTTGACCTCACTGGATTATTATGGTTTAGTAATGAAGGCCAAGTGTAAATAGTTTCATTTTCTCATTATAAATCTAAAGCCCTTCATCAAGGACAACATGAACATCTCAATCATGCATTCATCAAATTAAGGCTCATAAGCTAATAACAATTTCCCAACTAATCATGGTGTTGAATTCTTCTAGAATGAGCTTTCTAGAAGACACTATTTTGTGTCCTTGTTTTATCTAGGCCACCGGAAATGTCATCTGCACCTTCTATTAATAGGTTGTGTCTATATCATCAACTTGTCAACTTCTTACCTACCTTACCTGCATCTATCTATATGCTGGAGGGCTTTCTGGGCCAATATAAGGTCCATAAAAGTACCAGAAACCACAAACAAGCAGCTAGAGAAAGAGCAGGATATGTCTCCCAGCTTTCCTTGCCTGTTGGTGAGACAATTCTGAGAGGCATTTCATGTAGTCCGTGAAAGGATCTCAGGTAGGAGTGAACTCCTGCAGTGTGACTCACTGTTAGTCTTCTTACCTTACATTCTTAACTACTGCCTCATTGTGCTTCTGGTTTCACTTCCCAGATTAATTATTTCACTTAAATTCTTCTCCCAGGATTTGCTGTTGAAATAAACTGAATTAAGATGTATATTACCTAAAGGTTGCAAATGAGTCTTGGAATCAAGAGTAGAAAGCATTCCAGAGATAGGCTTTTTTTATGGTCATAAAAATAAGGAATGTCTCACAGGCAGATATAACCTAGGGGACCCTAAGGAGCATGTCATCTAAATGTGATGTGATATCCTGAATGGAATATTGGAACAAAGAGGACTTTACTAAATTATAATAATGTTTCCATATTCTTCCAATAGTTAGCACAAATGTACCATATTATATGAGATTAATTGGAGAAACCTTGTAGAAAATTTGTGAACTTTCTGTCCTATCATTCTAACTTTTCTGTAAAGATAGAAGTACTCAATCCTGGACATGATAGTCCATGCCTTTAATCCCAGTGACTTGGGAGACCAAGATAGGAGCCCATGGGTGGCTGGAGACACAAGTGATTACTTTGGGGCAGAGTATAAAAGGTGTGAATCATAGTTTTAGAAGATACAACTGGAAACACATGTCATGCCCAGTTCATACATGACCTTAACTCTATACTAAGGGTGTTATATTTTTATTGGGGGGAAGTGACAGTTTCAATAGCTGTGCTTTGGGATAGAGAATCCACCATTTCACTTTTTACAGTTTCAATTATCCACAGCCAATCACGGTCCAAAAATCTTAGGAAAATTCCAGAAATAAACAATTGGTAACTTTCAAATTGCACATTATTATGAGTAGCATGATAAAATCCTGTACCACCCACTCTCTTCTGCCAAGGACGTGAATCATCCCTTGTCCACCATGGGCATGCTGTCAGTCAGTCAGCCACTATCTCGCTTTCAGATGTACTGTCACAGGATCTCAGTGCTCATGGTTCCAATAAACTTATTTTAGTTAATGATGACCCCAAAGATCAAGAATAGTGATGCTGGCAATTTAATATGCTTAAAAAAGGCCACGACATGTTTCCTTTAACTGAAGCAGTGAAAATTCTCAGTAAGGAAAAAAAAAATATTGTATGAGGAGGATGTTAAGATCTATGATAAGAACAAGTCTTCTGTTTGTGAAATTATAGTGAGGAAAAAAGAAATTCATGCTTGTTCACACTTGTGCCTCAATCTGCAAATGTTATGGACACGTGTGTGATAAGTTCTTGTTTAAAAGTGAAGAAGCATTAAATTTGTGCATGTGTGCATAGGAAAAAACATAGTATATGTGTGTGTATATATATATGTATATATATATATATATATATATATATATATATATATATATATATATATATATATATATATATATATAGTTCTGCACTGTCTGCAGTTTCAGGAATCAACTGGATCTTGGAACTTATGCCCCATGGAAAAGGAGGGACTAGTAACAGATAAACAAAAAGTAATCTAATTAACTTAAAAAGATTTTAAAATATGGCTTGTTTTGTTCCATAGAAGTTGTGAGAGATGGTGACAATACAGGCCTGACAAATTCAATCACTCACTCATTTCATTATGACCAGAGGCTTTGATCTGTCTGCCTGTCATCCTCTGCACAGTCCTGCTGATATTCCCCTTCAATGAAGAAAGATAGCTGCACCAGTTCTAAGCTTCACACGCAAAAAGTTGATGTCTTGCTAAAGAAATGATATTTTAAAAAAGTATGTTTTAGTTATAGATGGACACAATACCTTTATTTATTTATCTTTAACTTCAAATCCTTTTAATGCATATGTGAAAACTTCCCTAGCAGCCTGAGAAAGATTTCCCATTTAGTTACACTTGGCCAGGAATGGGTCACAGGCAGTGACCACAAGTTATTGTCATAGAACATAAGACAAACCTGACTAACAGATGGATTGTGATAGGCCCCAAGGGACAAGAGAGAGGCTTTATGCCCAGGACCAAGTCAGGGTGACCATCAAATTAACACCAGGGTTTCTCAGTAAAGAGAAGGGGGATGGCTACATGGGCACAGGCAAAGACCTGACATAAAATGAGTAAGACTTATTGAGAAGGAGCCTTTAAATTAAGCTGCCCAAAAGGGGGTCTATTCTAAGAGCTTCAGTGAATGTCAAATTGGATGAATGAGAAGAGATTGCTTTCAGGACATTAGAAAAAGTAAAGAACATCTGTCAAATGAATGAGGGAACAGTTAGCCATGGAGGGTAGAAAAGGGTTGATGCTTCTACAACAGGAAACTGACATTTACTGGGGAAATAAGACGTGCCAAAGAGAAGTTTATGGATGTTGAAGACGTTGAGAAGTTTGCACATATTAATTCTCAGGGGTTACAACGGTATCCAGTTAAAGTCACCTATAAATACCTGAAAATGTAGAAACAAATGTGAAAATGAAGAATGTGAATATAATTATTAAAACTAAGAAACCTGATGATGTCTTCAAAGAAAGAAATGGTGAAAAAGAAAAAAAATACACTAAAAGAAATTCTTTAAGTGGTCTATATTTAGGTGAAAAAAAGAGCAGCTCAGGAGCCTAAGGCAGAAGGGTCTTGAATTCAAAGCCTGCCTCAGCAACTGTGATGTGCGAAGCAATTCAGTGGAGACCCTGTCTCTAAATAAAATACAAAATAGGGCTAGGGATGTGGCTCAGTGGTCAAGTGCCTCTGGGATCAATCCCTAGTACTCGCCCCACGCCCTGCCAAAAAAAAAAAAAAAAAAAGAGAGAGAGAGAGAAGATGCTAAAATAACATATTTAAAAACACATTTTTGACCTTTAGAGAAAAATCTAGAATAACTTTCGTGCTATAGGTGTTACAAGCATGCAGTTTCATAGTTTAAGGAGGCTAAGAATTTTGTGATAGTTGGTGGACGATTTGACTCACCGTGCCGTGAAGCAGATGGAGTACAAGAAGTGATGGGGAGCAATCAAGTGGGAGAAAGGAGAGCAATTCTCCTGCCCCTAGCTCTTCAAAGGGTTGTACTGAGGGATCAAGCAAAGCTGGACAGAAGCTGAAGTGTATAGGGAGCGACAGCCAGACAGCCAGCATCTCATTGGGGGCTTCTTCTTCCTGCTGAGGAGGGTGTAAGCCACCTGAAAACTTGAAGTCTAAAATAATTAGTGAAGAACAAAAGACAAAGAGTCAGAAATGTATTTACAAAAGCTAATCCAGTCCACAAAACAGCTGGAACTACACAAAGGAAACATGACTTTGGTGGTTTATTTGAGGGGTACATAAAAGGCAGAGATAAGGTTTCAAGGGCGGAGTCTTGATTTGTGATGTCTTGCAGTTAGCAGGTTGACTGGCATCTTGGCAGGTCACACCCATCTCAGGTGCAGTATGGAACATGGCAGGGCAGGACAGGATTCACAATGGGTCAGGACAATTAGACAGAGGAAATGTCCAAGGGTCATTCCCAGATACTAGATGTTCCTATCCACTAGGCTCGATGCACGGTAGCCCACACACAGCCCATGGATGGCTGGGGACACAAGTGATTTCCAATTGGATAACCATTGTTTTACTATGTGCTTTTATAATTATAAAGAACCCAAATGATTACATGATATATAAGAAGATTTAGAAGAAAATGAAATCTTAAAAATAACAGAGCCCATGATGTGAAGTTAAATTATTTTTCGAAGCAGAGGAAGAAAACATGTTCAAGAGGAAATGTGTGGTAAGTGGTGAGCTTCAGTGTTGGACAAATTCACTTGCTCAAAGAAGAAAGCAAATGATAGTTGATCATTTTCTAGTATCAATGAAATGGTTAACAATGTTAGGATGTTAGAAGAGGATAGAGGAAAATGGGTGCGGGTATTCTTCGCACAAATAATTACAAACAATATTTTTTTAGCTCCAAAAATACATGTTAGTTCTTCCTATTTTTGCATGATTTTTTTATCACTTATAGTCGTGATGTGTTACCACTTTGTTAAATATCCACAAGTATGTACACATATAATACGAGGAAAGGAGACAAATGAAGTCACTATCCAGCAAGCAAAAGATGAGATCACAAGCTTGAAGAAAAGAAGAGACAGACACATAATAGAGGGAAGCATGAACTTGACTAAAGATTAGTATAAGTCAACCAATGGAGAGTGTCCTACCATCTAGACTCTTTATTGATACTATTGCTTATGTTCCAGTGCCTGTCAACCAGGCAGGCAATTCCTGAACAACCCCTTTTGGCAGCTTCGACACTGGCTTACACACTCACAGAAATAAATCGGATAGGTAGACAAGAGCCCAGATGGAATTAGAATTTTATTACTTTCAAAATAGATGAAGTATGTTCGGTGGTGTCAGCTCTTCACAACTACAGTGCCATGGCACCAAACCAAAGAGGGGGAGCTTGGCAGTAAATCTAGCGAGTGGTGGGTGCTCCATCTTTAAGAAACAGACTCTAACCTATTGAGCAGTTACAGTCTGCAGCTGTCCCCAAATGAGTATAAGATAGGAATCTCTGACTGGAATCAAGGGACTTGAGAAACTGCCTCCTAGAACTCCCTGCAATTTACCAGGTGAACAAGCACTTGTCTTGGGACAGGTCTTTTCCAGACTGTCCATCCTGCCATGATGCTGGAGGATCATCACTCATGCCACCAAGTCTTGCCTGTGTGGCCAAGTGGAGAAGAACAAGAGTGCCAGCTACTATCCATACCCGTCTTTTGTCTTTTAACCACCACTTAAAAAAATTCTTCTTTAGATTTTTCTTATGTAATTATCTCAAAAAGACCTATTTCTTCACAAAGATTAAAAAAAAAAAACTCTCATGATTTGTTACTTTTACTTAACAAAGACACTGACGTACCTTCATTTTCTTTTGTATAATTACCTACTAAGTGCCTATGGTATGACATTTCTTATTAAAGGAATAAGGGAATGTGTTTCATACATTTGTCAATGTAAAATGATCAAATCCCTGCATTAATGACTCACATCAAAGACATTAATCTAAATCACAAGTCATAAAATGAAAAGCCATATTAAAATAAAATGTAAAACTGTATCAGTTGAAGGTAAGAACAAAAAGATGTGTATGCAGAAAGAGCTACTAATCAAAATTACTCACTCAGAATTTCTTGCAGAGGGAAATGCAGAACAGTTTAAAATGAATGAACAGCTCAATGAGCAGGCAAATGAGAATGATTAAAAAAACACATTCTCTTATATAAAAATAGAAATATGTAAAATAAAGTATGTGTGCATTTTATACACATTTTGTTGGTTTTCTCGTTAATGGATTCTGGATTTTCAGCTATTTGTTAGTGTTAATACTTTAAAATTAAAATTCGTAGTTTGACTTATTGATCCCACAATTATCTTTTCTTGTTTTCCTTTCCACTACTAAAATAAAACCAAACACATACATTTCTGCTTGAATCTAGTTTCATCTCTAAAATAAAATACTACAGAAATGAAGAGAAGCTGCATATTCAAGAGGAATCAGGGAATTATTATAAATGTTATATACATGTATGTGTGCATGTGTGGAAAAAAATATATATATATGTATATATATATATATATATATATATATACATATATATATATATATTATCTCTTTTAACTATTAGAAAATTATGTCTGTTTCTTTTAAACATTAAAAAAAGAGTGGTCCTATATGTAATATGCATTCTACCTAGATGCATGATCCATCTTAAAGTTTTAAAGTAGACTTTCAGAAGTTCTTATTCCTTCAAAGCATGTTGAAGCTCTGGTCTATTCCATTGTTCCTCTGAGCTATTCACCTAAGAACTGCTCCCACACATCTCCTTTCTTCCCAGTTACATCGGCCTCTACATGGACTCCATTCTTTACTTTGCCATTTGGAGAGTTTGTAGTTGACTCTGTACAGCTAGAGATTCTGAGTCTGAATTTTATCACAGAACTCAAAAGTACAATAGGGGCTGGGGTGTGGCTCAGTGGTAGAGCACTTGCCTACCATGTATGAGGCCCTGGGTTCGATGCTCAGTGCCACATACAAGTCAATAAAATAAAGGTCCAGTACCTGTCATTGGCTGGGCACAGTAGCTCATGCCTGTAATCCCTGCAGCTGGGGAGGCTGAGGCAGGAGGATGGCAAATTCAAAACCAGCCTAAGAACAGCGAGACACTAAGCAACTCAGTGAGACCCAGTTTCTAAATAAAATACAAAATAGGGCTGGGGACATGGCTCAGTAGTCCAATGCCTCTGAGTTCAATCCCTCATATCAAAAAAAAGAGCAAAACAAGTGTAGCTTTATGTTTTCTCTAACTGATTTTTCAGCATGCATGCACCATTAGTGCGCACGGTGAAAGAAACTGAATTGGACAGTTTCAGGTTGGCCGTTCCCCTATGCTCAGTGTTCCCCTTATGGTGGTCTGAGTCATTAGTGGTACACCTGAGATCTGATAAAATGCTTTTGCTTCTGGTTGCAATCTGCAAACTCCTAGGAAAGGCATTCTCTCCTCACTTGTGCCAAGGGTGAGGAATGTTTGCATCTGACTCCCTCTCAGCCACTTTGTGCTGTCTACTCCAGGGCATGTGAGCATCCTGCTACTTCTCCATCACAGTGGAGCTATGTGTAATCTGTGGGGCTGTCTTGGGGTTTTACCTCTTCAGGCCTATCCTGAGGGTCATCTAGTTGTTCTGCTGTCATCTCTGTCTCAAGATTCCATATCTCCAGATGGTCCTCGAGCCTGTCTGGTATGCTTACCATTTCTGAAACCATTTCTACACAAATCTTGATGTTTTCTTGAGATTTACCAAGAACAAACATTAAATATATCTCTAGATTAAGATTTCCTAAAATTGATGTGGATTTCTATTGTCTTCTCTCTTGTCCACAATAATGCATGTAAAGTTGGGCTTCAAGGGTCCATCCAGGGGTTCCCCCAGCATCCTAGCCCTTTCCTCTCTCTCCCTCTCTGATCCACTAGTCAGCAGGCAGGGGTTATAAGTAAGAAACCTTGCTCAGATTTCACTGGAATTCTCTTGAACTCATGGAATCTATGTGGAGATGAGAACTTTATGGTTTTCCCTGAAGCTCTGTGCTCAAGTTGAAACTCTAGAAAAGACTTCCTGTTTTTCCATTCTTCTGGAACAGTCTACCCCAGAGGTAAAGAGCATGGAAGTCCCGACTGACTGAAATACGCTACAGTGTGGGAGAGGAGTCTGTGTATAAGCTACTGCTTATGAGGTAAAGGGAACTATAATTCTGTGAACCTGTTCACATCTGATGAATGGGACACATTACAAGGATAAATAAGAGACAACAATTATTTGTCCCAATTCCATCTCTTTGCTTTTCAAAACTATATAAGCATATGAGTTGTATGTGACTTATTAAAAACTTGTGAGTGACTACTGAGAAATAAAACAGACACTGCTCCCATGTGCGCTCATTTTGCCCCATCATGTTATATATTTTTGCATATTGTGGGGTCCCCAAACCTATCTACAAAGGTGTATCTTACAGGTTTCATTTGCTAACTGAAAATGACCACTGTTCTGAGTTAATTAGTTCAGGCTAGCAGTTGGGGCAAGCAGGTAGTTTAGGGTAATCCATCCTAAAACAGTAGCTCTTTGGCCCTTATTTTGCAACAACATCTGAACACCAAGGAGGTTTCACATGTGTCTATTGATAGCCACTGCCCAAATAGCTACAGAGATGCTGGGCTTAGGTTTCAAAATCAAAACTTCATGGTCCTCAATATGTTACTGAGTATTTGGAATAGTGGGTAAACTAAGAAATGGTCATTTGTGCAATATGTGGGCTGAGATTTGTCTGGGTTAAGAGATGTAAGAAAGACTAGATAATTATAAGATACTTGGCAATTGCAAAATCAACTCAGAAACATAAAAACTCTAAAATACTGTAGCACATACAGGCCAGTATGGAGTATGGTCAGCAAAGAAATTAGGCAGAATGTGGAATAGTTGTTCTTTCTAATTGCATACTCTCTGTTCTTAATTCAATGAATACCTACTCTCTTCTAATCTGTAGACACACACAGTCACATATATTATTCCATGTGTCATAAAATGTTTGAATACATGATGTCCTCATATATTTGAAGGAAGGAAATAATTCAAGTTACACTCCAAATAGTTATTTTCCAAATTTGTCTAATGAACACCAAAGCTCACACTTTAAAATTGAAGACTTTTGTAAGTTGGTAAATAGTGAGCATTCAAAGGATATTAATAATGGATGGAAGTCAAATATTATATTGTCATTAAGACAAGACAAATGGCTTTATAGCTTACCTGAATCTGTCAAACTATGTGGGGATTTAAGTCATATGGACATAATTAATATAAGTGGATATTTGACACAGAGATGCACTTGAAATTCAGCTTTAGCATCATGGTAAAGTTGAACACCACTTAGTGAAAAGATGGAGATATATTATAGATAGAAACAAGGTAAGTAAGAAAACATCATAACAACTTACCTGAGTTTGACAATATCTTATAGAACATAGAAAAAAATTCACTGGATTTAATACATTTTAACTCTGCCTTTTCAAAGTTACACAAAAGATCAAATTCTAGTTCTAATATTTTATATTCTTTCAATTGCTGGAAAAATATGTGAGGATGTTTAAAGAACATTTTTTTTGCATCTTAATGATGTTGTTATAGCTAATTTAAGTTAAAAAATATTTCCATGAATATGCTATTCTTATAATTGTTTTATTATAAATAGTAATCATTGTTATTACCTAAATTAAAATACCAAATATGATATTCGTTTTGAAGCTGTTGTAAATGGAAGCAGTGGATTTCAGGAATGCTCACACATAACATGCACAGCTGTTTTTTCTCGTGAGAATTCTATCTCTGGTTTTCAGTCTCTCAAGGCTTGAATAATTAGTATAAATAGATAGCTTGCATATTGAGGAGCTTTGGAACTAAACGTTTTTTGAAGTTTTTTTGTTATGGGTGATAAGAAGAAAAAGTACATTTCTTCTTCCGCTTTTTAATGAGACATTTAATTTTTTTTCCTTTGGAAAAGGAGAATACAGTAATATGTGCTTATAAAGGCAAAGGTAAATTATTGGAGGAAATACATGAAGAAGGAAAGATTGTGTACTGCATTTTTGTTCATTTTAATACAGAAATTAAAGAGCACTTTTATAAAATTGGGAAAATTAAAGGTTGCAGATATGGAATTTATTCTGTTGACTACTTCTTTGCCAAATAAGCATTCCACTCTTTTCCAAATAGGGAATATGGCACAGGACCATAAGCTAAAATATCCCTACTTCGTTTCTTTTTTTTCTCCTCTTCTTTATCTTTCTTCACCAAACTTTAAATATTCTTTCTGTTCCATTCCATCGTTTTCTCATCTTTCCATGTTTTTGTTTTGTTTTGTTTTGTTTAATCACCTGACACGTGCACATTCAAGAGGCATTTTAAATAACATGGTGGTCACATCAAGGCCACCCCTACCCTTAATGGAGAGGGAAAACTTAATAAATGATGAACCCAAACATGACTCCTGGTGTATGTTCTGTTCCCATCTCTGCCAGATGATTCAGCACGAGATCAGTTAGGACAGGTGTCAACCTCAGCAGAGAGACCTTTCTTCTTTGCAGTCTCCTGTGGACCCCCATGGCTGCAGTACTCATCCTATACTGTCTTCCTCAGTGCCTAACGCAGACACTGGATGAAAAACCTCATGAACAATGTCCCTCTGCCAGGGTCTCTTTTTAGGCCTCTGCTACATTACATCTTGCATACTTAAGTAGTCCTCTCTTCTGCTCAGCCATTTCACTTCCCTGTAAGTGGCATTAAATTTATACCAGTTTGAAAAATAAATTAATTCACATTGATAATGAAGTCTGGGATGGCTTGCATGAGTGATGGTATAGAGTCAAATTGCTATGGCTCCTTTTTAATGCTTTCTTTTCTGACATATACTAAAACTCCTTTGAAAGGAAACAGGATAATGACCAGAGGTCATTTACGCAGGTAAAGTACTTAAAAGACAGACGATGGGAGAAAGAGACCAAAAATAAACGTGTATCCTTATATTTTGATGTTTCAGGAGTCTCTGGGAGCCTCCTTGAAAGTGTATCCATTTTAATGTGTCAGAACAAATGAAACCATAAAGGAAAAATCTTCATTTTTATTCTTTGGCCTATAAGAGGCAAGGAGACTTGAAAGAAACAGAGATAAGAACAGAAGAAAATAATCTAGGCATGGCCATGGAACAATGACAAATTCCTCCTAAATCACAGAAGACAAGAAAATTTAAAAGATTGATAACTCTCAATGTAGTATAAATCATATTTTCCATCTATCAACCTGAACCTATCTATCTATATTGTTATGAGAGGAAGTTTCGTTTTTTGACAAGCTGTTGCTCTTAGCAACAAGTCATACTGATATTTTCTTTGATTATAACGAAAGAGCAATATCCATTCTTGTTACATGGGTGTAAAGTATAATTTAAAGCTCATTAAAAGTGTAGCAGGTGTTCACGTATAAAGTGAAAAAAAAATAGAGGAAAGAATTTCTCTATGGCTGAGCTGTCAGTGCTCTAAAAGCCTAATTTATTTTGCATAACCTTTTAGCAAATAGACATGATTATAATAGAGAGAAGAGAAATGCAAACAATATATGCAGGATAGTAAAAGGACTTAGCCTTTTGATTTGACCTTGATTCCCACCCTTTGAAAATATTACAGTCTTTTAACGCTTGCAGCTTTGACATATAACACAGTTTTCTTCCCAGGAGATGGAAATTCTTCAGACATTTTCTTAGCATAAAAGCTGCTCTAAAGTAGAAAATGAGTAGGTGCATAAACTGAAACAGAGTCAGTTTATATTCATTGCAAAGCAGGGAAGGGAATGAATGTTCAATCAGCCAGTCTTTTCACAGGTTCGTTTTTCATGTGGAAAGCTGCTACTCTGCAGAGAGGAAATTCACACTCAAATTCCAAGTGAGTAAAAGCCTTGCAATCGGGACTATTTATCAATGCCTTCAATTGTTTGTCCAAATTTGGTAAATGGTGAGAAAAAGATGTAAGACCATGGGATGGAGACTGGGAACTGAAACTGCAAGTTATAATTCTGAACACCATGATACCACTTGAGGCTCCGCGCTTTGAGAGCCCTCTCAACCAGGAATTTGCATGAAAGCAGGGGATTTGTCAAAGTTCATCAATTTTGTGTATTTTAAGTTATTAACATTTTTCTCATTTTAGAAAAAAAGAAAGGACAAGATTGTAGGTACATATTAATACACACATAACAATTTTTTGTTTTTAAGATAGAAGGACATAGAAAGGGAAAGTTCTGGTATTCAAGAGAGAATGATAAGAAACAAAAGCTTTATAGCTTATTGTAGTTGAGTTATGACATATTTTCTGAGATTTCTTAATGTAGTTAATAAAATTAAATTTTTTAATACACACGATAGATATTCAAAAGAATGAAAATGATTTATTCTATTTATTTATTTGTTTCCTTATTTATTTATTTATTTTTAAAGAGACAGGTCTCATTATGTTACCTGGGTTGGCCTTGAACTTCTGGGTTCGAGACATCCAAACTAAAATTATATATAATGTTAACAAAACCCATTCTGAATCAAGAAAAGAATGAAAGTAAAACTTTATCTTGTTCAATATATGGATTGAAAGGCTTGGTCAAGGATACCATTTATCTCATTTCCTATACAAAAATAAACAAAAAAGAGAAACTATTGAAATATACTAGTTTAAGGAAGAATTGAAAACAGACATTTACTTCCTCTTTGCACTATTATTATTGTGGAGAAGTGGGATATTTGGTGCAGATATTATAAACATGTTTAACAAAAGAATATTTTATTTGGCAGGAACAGCAGAATTTTTTTAATGATCTACTAATTTGTCTACAAATATTTCCAAAGCTCAGTTAACAAATACATGGTGTAAACACACTAGAGTTGTAGACCTAAGTCACTAGTTTGAAACTGTTAGCATCACTGAGAAACAGGTGTCCCTTTCCTTTCTACCCAAAGGTAGAAACAGCCAAAGCCTTCCCAGGTTGCCACAGTGCCTTTGCAATGCCAATACTCGTCTCCAGAAGCTTCATGCTTTTCTTGCCTTTCCTTGGGAGAAATGTTTGAATATGTCACTCCTAACCAGAGATAAGGTGGTTTTATTTATTATGAATACATTCTAATTTTTTGCACACTGCAGTTACTAAGCAAATATTTGCAGAACTGCATTGAACTTTGTAGTCTGGACACCTTGAGAATAATATTTAAAATATTATTCTATCTTGGGGAATCTAGCTTTGAAAGTCCTAAAGGATATTATATATATTCTATCAAGAACATATTTACAATCATTTGATTTCAGGCAACCTGAACTGCTGTGGCAATTTATATATTTCATTCTGGGGCAACTTCAATATTTCTTCATATTATGGAGTAAAAACATCATGTACTTACAATTGCAAACCATAACATTAGTTCTGCAGTAGATATTTATTAGTCTGCATTTACCAGAAGATAATCTAGCATGAAGATCCCCTGCCTTTTGAAAAACCTGATGTCAAGTTAGCAATTGTCTTAAAAATCATCTCTTCATGGCTTTTTGCAGCATACAATGATATAATCAGATTGCTACCTACTTTCCTGTGGATCCACTGTAAATATTAGACATGGTTACCTAGTGATGCTGCTGGAAGTCTTCACTGTGCATATTCTAGGGAAATAAAATGTGACCTCTAAAAATAACCCGTATAATGGCAGTGGGGATTTGGAGGTTGAAACCATCACTGCAAGAGACCAAGATCTCACAGAGGATTAATAATTCCAATTGCTCTATAATGATGTTGCAGAGAATCAGGCCTTCAAAAATGTCAAAAGTTTATTGAAAACCTTTATCCTAATTGAACTGGGGTACTCATATTTCAGTATGACACATTTTTGGCTATCAGAATTATAGTGAATTTCTCTTGAGGGTAATCACTTTTATTTGCTTTAAGATGGAATAAAAAAAACCTTCATCATAAAAGTACTAGTAAATAGGCAATGTATACAAAATAGAGCAATATGTCCTCAGAATATTATTTAAATAAAGGGTCTTAGATTTTCTGGCGGAGGCAGTTTTAATTATTTATCAGTACTCTGGATGTACTCTCTGTCACCTAGTTTCTAAAAATAATTTTTCTTCCTAGACTTTAAGTAATACATGCTCATTAAATAAATTTTCAAATTTCAGAATGACAATATCTCTTTCTAAAGAGATGGTTAAGAGACTAGGATATTAGCTATGCATAAATTCAAGATTCTATAGTGGGCAAAATTGCCTCAGAATAGAAAAACACAAGTAGTCTTTGTTGATTCCAACATTTACTTATTTTACCACAATGAAATAAAGAGTAAGCAGAAGTAAATAAAAGAACGACAAAACTGTATAAAAAGGAGATTCATTTTTATTGCTCTTCGCAGTCTGTTTTGTGTTGCTATGATGAAATGGCACAGACTGGGTAATTTGTAAAGAAATTTATTTCTCATGTTTCTGGAAGATGGGAAGTTCCATAGGAAGGTGGGAGCAATCTGATGAGGGTCTTTATGTTGTGCTATCCCATGGCCGAAAGCAGGCCAGAGAGGACCAGAGAGCAGGAGAGCAAGGCTAGTCTCACTTTTATAACAAATACACTAACAAAAAAATTTTTTAAAAGTTAATAATTTAAAACAAATAATTTGATAGTATTATAAATAATTTTATAACAAAGACACTAGCCCACTCACATATAGTGACATTAATCCAAGAGAAGAACCCTCTTGATCCAATCTCTTCTAATATGGCTCCACTTCCCCACACTGTTGCATTGGGAATTAAGTTTCCACAATATGAACTTTGGGGGAGTTGCTCAAGTCATAGCCTGAATGGTATAAAAATATTTTATAAAAAGGAAATAATGTGTATAAGTCAGGACCCTCAACAATGCTATGATCAGAATGTCTGTGTCCTCCCCAAATCCATGTTTAAGCCAGGTGATGGTATGAGAAGAAGTGGCCTCGGAGAGGTGATTAGATCATGAGAGCTCCACTCCCTGGACTGAATTAACACCCCTACAAAAGAGCCCCAGGGAGAGACTTACTCCTTAACCCACGTGACACAGACACCCAGTGTGAAGCTGCTCTCTAGAGGAATAAGCCCTCGCAGACATGACATCTGCCAAAGCCTGGATGTTAGACAGCTGGCCTTCAGAAAAAGGACATGTATATTTCCCTTGTTTAATAGATGTCCTGCCTCTGGTGTTTTGTTATAAAAGTCTGAGGGAACTAAAGCCAACAGCTAGAGAAACCATTTGGCAAATTTTTGATTCGGGAACTGTACAGCAATTAGTTATACTAATGTCAATTGAAGCCATAATTATTTCTGATATCACACAATTTAACCAGAGGAAGGCAGGATACAGAGCAGACATGATATAATGAAGACATAGACGCTACTGCGGAGGGAGGGATATCTACCTGAACACCTAGAGTCAATATAAGAATCAATTTTCAGGGAAGGGGATTGGGAAGATGAATGATAAAGTCGAGGGGACGTTACCATTCCCAGGTGTTCGTTAAGATTCTGCGAACATCCTGGGGATGCCCTGTGTTTCGCATGAAGCATGAAGCATGAGTTACAAAGGCTGAAGAATAATTACAATTTGATGGGCCAGAGTACACCGTTCACCGCCCAAGAGTACAGGGTGGTACAGGAAAAAGCCCAGCACTCCTGAGTCAGGTGGGCACGTAGGAGCTGAGGTTATTTGCACACAAGTGTTTAGAGAGCATGTGGATCGATGGAAACCATTCAAATTTTCTCATTCCCAAGATTTACACGAAGTTTAATTTACTCTTAAGCAATCTATTTGTTTAAAGCCATCATTGGTTTCTCAAACAAATAATCCACTTGCAATGATTTTAGCTAATGTTTGCCTATGTGCCTACTTCACCTAAATGGGAAAAAAAAAAAAGATGATCTAGGGGAGATAGAGTAGTCCCCTTTTCCAAAGGAACATTGTACCTACCTATTCAAGGACACAAATGGATTCACAAATATGATGACAGAACCTTTCAGTACAGAAAACAAAACAACAACAACAACAACAAAACCCAGCCAATTTGTTAACTTTTGGAATGTTTACATGATATTATCTTTTCAATATTCTTTGCTTCTTAAAATTTAATTTCCAACCTCTGTCTTCTCTTTTGACTTCCAATTTATTTCTCTGTTGTGCTCAAAATGTAAAATCATACTTTCCTTTTTCTCTTTTATAGCCAAATCTGAACTTTCAAATTCATAATCCCTTCTGATTAAAATTCCTCTTCCAAATCAGTTTCATTGGTATTATGTGTGGCCTATTGCAGTCTCTGAATACCACGTACACTTAAGACAGCAGACCTTAATGGCAAGTTGGCATTTTTCTTGTTTAAATTTTATCTGTGAGCAACTTGCTACCCTCAGAGAAGACTCTAAATCGTGGGACGGCCCTTTGGGTTCTGCCTTCTAGAGTTGTCCACAATTCTTCACTCTGCATCCAGCCTTGCTAATCCCTATCCACTCTTTCAAAACAGAAAATTCCTTTTCTGGAGATATGCAAACCTTTCTCCCAAGCTAGTTAGTGAGTGGAATAGCTGCTTAATTTTCATCTTTTGCCAATAACATTACACTAACAGTGGCAACAGTATAATATACTGTATGTGAAATTCTGGCAGAGAAGTCCACACCTAATTTAACCTTCTAACAACCTCAAGAGCCAGGCTCCGTGATTGATCCTATTTTCTAGATGAGAAAACTAGAATAGCACATTTCAGTAAATTCATCCAGATTGCCCACTAATAATGAACTAAACAGGATTCCATCACAGGCTTTAATTGCACCATGTATAGGGAGCCCATTTTTACACCCATAATTCTCATGCAGACTACTTAGGACAAATTATTTATTCAACAATCTGAAAAGTATTGCATATTGTGAGAGCCAATTGTCTTGGAAATTTTGTATCTAGGTGTTATGCTTTAGATGTGATGTACCCCCAAAAAAGCTCCTGTGTGCAACAATGAAAGAGGGTTTAGAGGTGAAATGACTGGGTTACCAGAGCCTTAACCCAACCAGTGAATTAATCCCCTTACAGGAATTAACTGAGTGGTAACTAACTGCAGGCTGGTAGGATGTGGCAGGAGGACCTGTGACAATGGAGGTGTGCCTTTGGGGTATATATTTAGTGAGCTGAGACTAGTCTCTCTCTGTTTCTTGGTAACAATATTTTGAGCCACTTTCTTCTGCAACCCCCTTCCTCTGTGACGTTCTAACTCATCTCCAGCCCCAAGGAATGGAGCCAAGACTCTATGGACTGAGACTTCGAAACCCAAGTCCACAGATAGACTAGAAAGTTTTTCATGTCAGGTCTTTTGGTTACAGCATTGGAAAAGACTAAAACATCAGGTAACTGGTCCCAGGTTCAACTTAACACCTAGAAATTCCAGATTCCACCTGTCCCTTGGTAAATCATGTGGGTGTGGCTTCCCTACAGCCCCCCCCCACATACACCTGTTCTCAGGTTGTTACTTTTCCATCAAAAGTCTGATGGAACAGACTCCATGGTGAGATATTGTATTGATACAAATAGCAAATGGATGAGGGACCCAGTACCTTGAAGGGAATGCCCAGAGAGAATCAAGCTCAAGCATGCTCAGCAGGCTATCAGCTGTCAGCTGAGGAAACTGAGGTACAACCCGATGTTTGTAGTTACATGTTCTGTTCATCCTGTTTCCATCCAATCTCCTAACATAATAATGCTATCACTCTCTGCCAATTTCTTCTGGCCTTGTTTCCTAAATGACCTTTAATGGTATATTCTTGGAAATTAAGACTTAAATACCACATAAGCCAGGGAAAGCATGTTATTTCAACCACAAATAATTTCTTAAGCCTAATGAAAATGCTAGGCATGCACTGCAGTTTACACAACCTACGCATCATCTCATTTCCTGGGATCTCTTCTTCTTCACATAGAAAAATTTGAAAAGGGAAAAAAAACAATCACAAGGTTAAAAATAAGAGCAATGTTACCACCATTGTTGTAAGACAAGTGTGTAACCAGATTTTTATTTTTAATGTATTTCATAATGTGTTCCATGTTATTACCTACTCTTAGGAAATATTTCCATGAATGCATATCCCAACAACAATGTATCCTACAGTTTGCTCAATTCTTTGCTTATTGCTTGGTATTTAGGTTGCTACTAATTTTTGCTTTTGTAGCTATATATTTATGCAATTAATAGCTCTTATTTATAAAACCAATTCTGTGTTTAGTTTTAGAATCATGTTTCTAATTAAAAATAACTAGGTTAATTAATATAAACATTTTAAAGACTCACCACACATTAAACTACTCTTGTTGCTAAGGATGTTCTTTTTCCCTGGTTAAAATATATGTACACAATAGTTCAGGTCATTAAAAATGTCAGAAGTACTGACATTATTATAAACTTGAAAATCATAAAATCGGAGTCTGTGGCAACAAAATGATGACTAAAATACCACTCGCATGTTTCCTGGGGCAGCATGTCGGTGGACTTGCTAAACACACTAGATTCCAAGAAAAAATGGAGTTCACCTCTCTCATTCCCATTTACTTTCATATTCACTTAGATAAGTCACTTGATGTCCTAAGACTTTCTAACATCTTAAGTTTGAATAATACTGGTTCCAATCCACAGCTGTGTATTAAGTAGCAAGTGGAATAATTGTGTTAGGGCAGAGTTAATGATATGTAGATTGTGAGCCTCATTATATATGAGTAATTTCCAATGCAGCGCCTCCTATGGGTGGTGCCAGGAGTCTGTACTCTGGAACCGGGTTGCCTGAATTTGATTCTGGATCTACCTGGTGCCAGCTGTGCAAACTTAAGCCAGTTACCTGAACTCTGTTCCTATACTTCTTCAGATGTAAAAATGTGAATAACTACTGTACTTAGCTCTAAATATGGTTGTATTATATGAGTTCATAAATATACAGAATAGCCAGACTTACAGGACACATATATTGAATATTGTTATTTTTACTACTAGAAATTACAAAATATTTTTTATTCTTTATTTATTGATTTTTATTTATTTTTAAATAATTTTGCTACACTTAAATTACGTACAATAGTGGGAGACAATGTGACATATACACATAACATAATTTGGTCAATTTTATTCCCCAGTGCCTCCCCTTTTCCTCCCTTGCCCCCATTTCTTCCTCTACATTACTGGTTTCCTTTCTCTTTCATGTCTGCTTTGTTTTTAATAGGCAACTATCTTCATTACCTGAATTGTGACAATTACTTAGCAGTTGTCAAAGAAAACAACTGGATAATTTAATTTTCAAATGACCATCTATTTCTAACAACAAACTCCAGATACCAAATACTAAAGTGGTAACTGTGGTATTTGGACAAAAACACTCTTGGTGGCCTGTAACAATTCTACACTCAAGCAAGAACTGCTGAATACAATTTTAGGACTCTATTCTTAAAATAAAAATATGAATAAAAGCATTCAATTCAGACCATTAATAAAATTAGATTTTAAATAATAGAATGCTTCCAAAGTCAAGTAGAAAGTACCTAAATTTTTTTATGACTGATTCATCTTTTTTTATCTTCACTTCCTTTCTCACTTGTAAATGCACTATCTAGATTAAAATGGGTATGTAATTTTCAATGTTCGATCAATCTAAGTTAACATACCATCTATACACAAACACACTCATGTATGCATGCATATATAATTTTAAAGATTTTTATCAATTGAAAATAAAATTATATTACTATTTACTTAAAAATCTTTCAAGCAAATAGAAAATTAAGAAACTTGTTTATTTTTATGTGTTGGCAACTCATACCCTCCCCAGAAAACTAACAAAATCATTAATTTGAGTATTATAAATATTTTGATTAGAAAATTCAAAAAATACTTTTGATATTATGTAAATAATCTTGTCGGTATTATTTAAATCAGAAGAAAAATCTCAATTTTACATCTTTAAAAATACATTTGTTGTAATAAACAATACTCAGAATAAATAATGAAAGACAAAAAAAGTTAAAATAAATTGTTTCCAAGTAAATAAATAACTTAAATGAATTATTAAGTCTAATAACCATAAGTATATATTTTACAAAATTTAAATTTATTCTAATACCAGTTTATATATAGTTTAATAACTACAATTTTCTCTTACACTCCTCTTTATACAAAATTAACCCTTCACATTTCTTTTCCTAATTCAGATCATAAATTTCGCTAGTGGTAAAAGCATTTCCTTTGTTTTAAATTCTTCCCATCTTTCTTAGATTCATACAGGAATTGCAGGGTTATATACTGCCAGAATATTGAGTTAATCCTAAATACTGTTCCTTTATGGGTAAATGGGTCACTTGTGCCTCCTGCTCAGTGCTGTCACCTAGTGGAGTCCTTGACCCTGGAGACACTAGTGGTCTACTCTGGCTCTGGTACCCTAAGTTTTACAGTCCTGAAACTCACTCAGGATAGGATGGACATAAGTTTACTATCTTCAAATAAGTTAACAAGCAAGAAATAAAATTCTAAAACCGTTTTACTTTTCAGTGTGAGTAAACTTCCTTGTCACTTGGATTAGACCACTATAATGCCCCATTCTTAACTCTGAAGAACGCTCCCTGCCTTTTCTCTCCTTTGTCTTGGAAACAGAAAGTGGTCTTGATGGAAGAGAGAGTGTCTAAGGTGGCTTTTAGCTTTTTTTTTTTTTTTGTCCTGAAATATGGTAGGTGTTAAAGACTGTTTAAAAAAGCAGGCCCATATTAGAACTATAGATTATGGATGTGGAAATAAATCTCAAGTTTGTAAGTTGGCAGCACCAGCCAGGACAAAATAAAAATAGCTAAATAACTCAATAAATTGTTCTGGTTTCTAACTTTTATTTGTCCTACATCATGTTATACATTAAAAAAAGAATAATGTTGTAAACAGTAAGATTATAGTAGGACTGTTCCCATAGAGTGGAGGGAAATAAAGAAAAATCGAGGCACTGGATTGACTTGCAAGGATGACTTTCTTAATCAATGTTGCTTTCAGCAGGAAAGAGAATGGTGTTTCAGTAATGAAGAAAAGAGCTTTATGCTGGAAAGTATTTTCTTAGTCAGTTTTTGCTGCTTGCAATTATTTCAGTTCTTGAAATTGCTTAAGCAAGGAAGATAGCCATCAATGTCCAAAGCACCATGCCTACAGGTGCCTACAGGAATGTAGCCATCAACATCCAAACCACCAGGGGTTTTTGTCTGGTCAATAAATAATGGATACAGCAGTTCTTACTCTTTTTGGAAAGTAGGTTCTAATATCCTAATTGTGGTTTATGGGGAACCCCAAGGGAAAAAAATAAAATGATCACAGATGAAATTTGGCTGAAAGAGAAGAGGTAAAGAGAAGGAAATCAAATCAGAAGAAATTGAGCACTCAACAGCACAAGGAAAGAAGCTTCTCTTCATTACCACCCAGTTGGTTGATTCTTTAGATACAAAAAAATACCTGACTTAAGAGTACGATTTGCATTCCAACTATTGCAGTGCCAGTATGCTGGTGGTCATATGCTCACAAAGATTTGGGAAAACTATACAGTTATTTTCTTAGAATTTCCTTCTATCTTCTAAAAAACTGGAGATAGTAATATCCTTTGGTCCCTTTTGGGAATTATCAGATAAAACCATCATATAGCTATTAAGCATTAATAATATATATTAGCACAGGACCATTTACAAAGCTTGTGCAAACTCCCTGAAATTAAAAAAAAAAATCCTTAATAGGACACCCATTGTACAAGAGTTAATAACAAGAATCAACAAATGGGACTTACTTAAACTAAAAAGTTTTTTTCTCAGCAAGAGAAACAATAAGAGAGGTAAGTAGGGAGCCTACATCATGGGAACAAATTTTTACTCCTCACACTTCAGATAGATCCCTAATATCCAGAGTATACAAAGAACTCAAAAAATTAAACAATAAGATAACAAATAACCCAATCAACAAATGGGCCAAGGACCTGAACAGACACTTCTCAGAGGAGGACATACTATCAATCAACAAGTACATGAAAAAATGCTCACCATCTCTAGCAGTCAGAGAAATGCAAATCAAAACCACCCTAAGATACCATCTTACTCCAGTAAGATTGGCAGCCATTATGAAGTCAAACAACAACAAGTGCTGGTGAGGATGTGGGGAAAAGGGTACTCTTGTACATTGCTGGTGGGACTGCAAATTGGTGTGGCCAATTTGGAAAGCAGTATGAAGATTCCTGGGAAAGCTGGGAATGGAACCACCATTTGACCCAGCTATGGCCCTTCTTGGACTATTCCCTGAAGACCTTAAAAGAGCTTACTACAGGAATACTGCCACATCGATGTTCATAGCAGCACAATTTACAATAGCTAGACTGTGGAACCAACCCAGATGCCCTTTAATAGATGAATGGATAAAAAAAATGTGGCATTTATACACAATGGAGTATTACTCTGCACTAAAAAAGGACAAAATCATGGAATTTGCAGGGAAATGGATGGCATTAGAGCAGATTATGCTAAGTGAAGCTAGCCAATCCCTAAAAAACAAATGCCAAATGTCTTCTTTAATATAATGAGAGCAACTAAGAACAGAGCAGGGAGGAAGAGCAGGAGGAAAAGATTAACATTAAACAAAGACATGAGGTGGGAGGGAAAGGGAGAGAAATGGGAAATTGCATGGAAATGGAAGGAGACCCTCATTGTTATACAAAATTATATGTAAGAGTTTGTGAGGGGAATGGGAAAAAAAAACAAGGAGAGAAATGAATTACAGTAGATGGGGTAGAGAGAGAAGATGGGATGGGAGGGGAGGGGGGATAGTAGAGGATAGGAAAGGTAGCAGAATACAACAGTTACTAATATGGCATTATGTAAAAATGTGGATGTGTAACCAATGTGATTCTGCAATCTGTATTTGGGGTAAAAATGGGAGTTCATAACCCACTTGAATCTAATGTATGAAATATGATATGTCAAGAGCTTTGTAATGTTTTGAACAACCAATAAAAAAAATAATAAATAAATAAATAAAAGCTTTGTTGCTCAACATGAATATATATAACTCCCCAAAAAGTTTTTCCTTCAAATTTTTACAATGAAGTATGAGTTGCCTTAGACTGTATGGAGATTGTGTCTTACTTTCTGGAGATACTAGAAGTACATCTTTGAGTTTCTGTACCAAAGGACAGCGGCCATATTGGATTAAAAATACCTTTGATTTCAATGAGTTCAGTTCATTTTGTATTATGGACTCAGTCATCACACTTCTGTTTTCATTCATATAGCTCAGATTGGAGCTATATGAACATAAAGAATTTGTTATTATTATATTGCATTGTCTTGCTTGTGTAATGTGTGGAAAACACTCAGGCCTTTAGAATTTCTGGAGTATTAAGTGTTACTATACAGATTATCAAAATATCACTCTTGAAATTTCTATAACATCTCTTAAGGGAGTAAACAAAGGAAGAGCCAAGTTTGTTTATTAAGACCTATAAACGTCTCATATGGTCCACCTTCTCCAAAATTCAAATTGATCCCACTATGTCAATGGCCTGTAAAACTTTATTCTTTGTCAATTCAGAAAATATTGAAGAATATCAACAAAAATTCAACAATGGACAATTTAAATAAGAAGTATAATAGCATTCTGATATATCAGCCAATTACTGTATTTAAAAGCATATTAATGTCACCCATTTTTCCCCAACAAGGTCAGTAGCTTTGCTGTTTATAAAATATCGGTAAGTAGAATTTTGTAAAACTGTTTTTCAAAATAATAGGTGAAAACCTGTTTTCACCAAATACACACACATAAATGAAAGTATTTCCAAACTAGTTCATACACAAGCCGTGTTTCTTTCTGTGCCTGGCTCGTTTCATTTAACTTAATGTCTTCCATCTTTGTTTTAATCTTAAGAATAGTGAAGTAAACTGATTCAATATTTATTCCCAGCGCCACACCCCCTTTCCTTCCCAGAAACTGTACTTGCCAAAGCCATCTTAATTATCAAACTTTTAAAAGTTATTATCAAAGGATACAGAGGAAACATCATTGTGGGCACAGAAAGAACTCTGGGACACATCAGCCATTTTTCAGAAGGAGGACACATACACAACATTGAAAGTAAAAAGAAATTATCACAACTAAATAGAATCAAACTTTCAAAAGTTCATGAAGGATGCTAACTGTAGAGATGGGGCACCTGTGCTGAGCTCTGGTCTTTCCTGACTCATCTTTCCTATCTTTCAAAAATCCCTTGATGTTTCCAGTCCATAAAAATACTGTTTCCCAGAGCTGCTAGGCTGTGTTTTTGTTTAGTTGGTTTCAAAAATATTTTTATTCATATTAATGTAATTTGTAAAGGATGGATATATATATATATATATATATATATATATGTGTGTGTGTGTGTGTGTGTGTGTATAAAGACTTTGAACTGAAAACAAAGAAACTGACTGCATGTGCTTCTATAACTTCATCCAAAGGAGAAAGTTTTAATAGAATCATTGAGGGACAGGCAGTTTCAAATTTTACTTCAAACCATTTTTTTAAATGCTAGCATTTCAATTTTAATTAAAATTATAAGCTTCCCCTACCCATTGTGTCTCACATTTTGTTAATTCAATAAAAAGCACATGATTAACAGCCAGATGCAGTAGAGCATGTCTGTAATCCCAGCAGCTTGGGAGGCTGAGGCAGGAGGAACATCAGTTCAAAGCCAGCCTTAGCAAAGTGAGGTGCTAAGCAACTCAGTGAGACCCTGTTTCTAAATAAAACACAAAATCGGGCTGGGAATGTGACTCAGTGCTACAGGGCCCCTGAGTTCAATTTCCAGTTCCTTCAAAAAAAGTAAATGATTAATGCTTTGGGAATCCTTCCACAATGCGTATTTCCAAGTAAATTTTATACTGGCTCCCAATTTTATGGTGTCATCCACAAAAATATCTGAACATAAACCTTAGTGTATTTCTTAAATGTGTCTTTCACTTATGGGAATTTCTTTGACTGTTTTTCCTATTAGATGTATTAGTAAGTTTTCAAGTCTATAAAAATGCCTATTAAGTTTGACAGCTATTATTGAATAAAAAGAACACATTCATGTGCATAAATTTTCAGAAAAAAAAAAACTACCCTGTCTCTTCAGTACACTGATGAATAATTTTCTAATTAAGAGATTATTCAGAGGTCATCTTGATTTACTCATTACTTACCTACTTATTATTTATGATTTACTTCTTGTTGCTCAAGAGACAACTTTTATTTATTTCTATAATTTACATTATGCTATTATCTGAAAAGGCGCAAGAATTTGCCATATATTAAAATTTTAATTTTTTCACTCTTGAAACAAAACAAAAAGATTATTAATTCCTCTGAAGAGAAAAAAAACAAGTGGATTTTAATATTGAACCACACTTTCATAATTCTCATATCCTATAAGTAATTATATATTATAAAATTCCTAAAATCCAAAGCTAGTTTATCTCAAGCTATTTTGTTCTAAGTTACATTGTTAGGTTTTATTTATATGTGAGTTTATATTTACCCTTTCCAATATGCTGAATAATTCTAAGCAAATGATTTCAGTTTTATAAAATTTCCTTTCATTTACATTGAGTGGATACAAGGAGGTTTATCATAAAGAATAGAGGTTTAGTTCTGGTTAGCCCAAGTGAAGGCATCATTTACACTAAATTTATGGCTTAATAAAGATGTAACTCTGCCACTTTTATCACAGCCATTTTAATGGTAGTTAAATATCCACACACACACACACACACACCCAAAAAGTGTGTATGTAGAAGCAAGCATTCCAATATCAATTTTCTTAAAAAAATATTTCTGAATGTTCCTTAATATGCACTAATACTATCTATACTAAAATTTGTTTTCCTAAAATACTGATGAGGGACCCACTCTAAATCTACTATAGAGTTATTAGTTTCTGTGTTTTCTTTATTCTTAACTTTTCCTTCTACTGTTTTTTTTTAATAGAGCACATTTCCTTTTTAACAGTTTTATTTGTTGTTGTTTTTTAGTTACACATGATATTTTGACACATCAGACAAACTCGGAGTATAACTTCCCATTCTTGTGGTTGTACATGTGTGGAGTTTCCTGGTCATGTATCCATATACGAACAAAGAAATGTTATGTTCGATTCATTCTACTGTCTTTCCCATTCTCATCCAGTCACCCTTCTCCCATTTTCCCCATCCAATCCAGTGAACCTCAACCACCCCACAAACATACTGTGATTCAGCATCCACTTATCAGAGAGAACACGCAGCCTTTGGTTTGGGGGATTGCCTTATTTCACTTAGCATGACAGTCTCCAGTTCCATCCATTTACTGGCAAATACCATAATTTCGTTGTTTTGCATTTCTTTAATTGCTAATGATGTTGACCATTTTTTCATATGTCTGTTTGTCTGTTGACAGTCATATTTCTTTTTGTGTGAAGTTCCTGTTCAGTTCTTTTGTTGATTTATTAATTGGGTTGTTGTTTTTGTTTTGTTTTGTTTTGGTGTTAAGTTTTTTGAATTGTTTATGTATCCTGGAGATTAATGCTCTCAGGTGCAGGTGACAAAGATTTTTTTTTCCCATTCTGTATGTTCTTTCTTCACATTCTTAATTGTTTCCTTTACTGTAAAGAAGATTTTTAGTTTGAATCCATCCCATTTATTGATTCTTGATTTTACTTTTTGTGCTTTAGGAATCTTGTTGAGGAATTTGGTTCCTAAGCAGACATGATGGAGATACGGGCCTACTTTTTCCTTTTTCTTCTGGTAGGTGTAAGGTCTCTTGTGCAATGCCTAGGTCCTTGATTCACTTTGAGTTGAGTTTTGTGCAGGGTGAGGGGCTCTAATTTCATTGTTTTTTTTTAACATATGGGTTTCCAGTTTTCTAAACACCTTGGTTGAAGAGGCTAGCTATTCTTTAATGTACGTTTATGGCGCCTTAGTCTAATATAAGATAACTGTATTCATGTGTGTTTATCTCTGTGTCTTCTATCCTGTACCATTGGTCTCCATGTCTGTTTGGTGCCAATGTCATTCCAACTTTGTTACTACACTCTGTAGTATAACTTAATGTCTGGTATTGTGATGCCTCCTCCTTCACTTTTCTCACTGAGGATTTCTTTAACTATTCTGGGCCTCTTATTTTTCCAAATGAATTTCATCACTGTTTTATTTTTTCTATGAAGAAGGACATTGGACCCTCAATAGGAATTGCATTTAATATGTATAACACTTTTGATAGTATGGGCATATTGACAGTATTATTTCTGCCTATCCAAGAACATGGGAGATCTTCTAATCTTCTAAGGTCTTCTTCAATTTCTTTCTTTAGAGTTCTGTAGATTTCATTGTAGAGGTCTTTCACCTCTTTTGTTAGCTTGATTCCTATTTTTTTTTCATTACTTTGAGTGGGATAATTTTTCTTAGTTCTCTTTTAGTTGGTTCATCACTGATATATAGTGATGCAATCAATTTACGGGTGTTAACTTTATATCCTGTGACATTGCTGAATTCATTTATGATTTCTGGAAGTTTTCTAGTAAAATTTTTTGCATCTTTTAAACATAGAATTATGTCAGCAAAATAGGGATAGTTTGAGTTCTTCTTTTCCTATTTGTATCCATTTTATTTCTTTCTTGAGTATTATGTTCAATAGAAGTGGTGAAAGAAGGCATCCTGTCTTATTCCAATTTTTAGAAAGAATACTTTCAATTTTTCTCCATTTTGAGTGATGTTGGCCTTGGGGTTAGCATATATAGCTTTATCAATGAAAGATATGTTCCTAATATTCCTAGTTTTTCTAGTGTTTTGAAACTGGATGGATGCTGTATTTTGTCAAATGCTTTTTTCTGCATGTATTGAGATAATCATGCAATTCTTGTCTTTAAGTCTATTGATGTGATGAATTAGTGTATCAATTTCTGTATGTTGAGCCAAACTTGCATTCCTGGGATAAACCCCCACTTGATTGTGGTGCACTATCTTTTGAATATGTTTTTATATGCAGTTTTCCAGGATTTCATTAAGAATTTTTACATCTATCTTCATCAGGAATATTGGACTGAAGTTTTCTTTCCTTGATGTATTTTTTTTCCTGGTTTTGGTGATAGAAACTTAATAGAAGGAGTTTGGAAGGGTTCCCTCCTTTTCTACTTCGTGAAATAATTTAAGAAGTATTGATGTTAGTTCGACTTTTATTGTCTGGTAGAACTTGTCTGAGAATCTGTCTGGTCCTGGGCTTTTTAGTTGGTAGGGTTGGGAAGAAATCATCAATTTCATTGCTTGAAATTGATCTGTTTAAATTTTCTATGTTCTCCTGATTCAATTTGGGTAGGTCACATGTCTCTAGAAATTTGTCAGTGTCTCCAAGGTTTTTCTATTTTTTTTAAAAAAAATTTCTACTTTAAAAAGATACTTATTTTCTTGGTTTTAATTTGTTATACAAGACAGCAGAATGTATTTCAATTCATAGTACACAAATAGAGCACAATGTTTCATTTCTCTGGATGTACACAAAATAGAGTCACAGCATTCCCATCTTCATACATGTACCTAGGGTAATGATGTCCATCTCATTCCACCATCTATTTCTAACCCCACCCCCACTCCATTTCACTCCCTCCCCTTTGCCCTATCCAAAATTCCTCTATTCTTCCCATGCTCCCCTTCCCACTGCCATTATGAATCAGCATCCACTTAATAGAGAAAACAATAGGCCTTTGTTTTTTTTGGAATTGACTTACTTCACTTAGCATGATTTTCTATTTTATTGGAGTACAAATTTTCAAAGCCATTTCTAATTATTGTTTGTATTTCAGTGTGCATTGTGATATTTCGTTTTTCCTCATGAATTCTGGTAATTTGAGTTCTTTCTTTGTCTTCATTAGCATGGTTTAGCAATTTTATTTATTTTTTCAAAGAACCAACTTTTTGTTTTGTCAATTTTTATTATTTTTTTTACTTTCAAAGATTTTAACTCTGATTTTAATTATTTCTTGTCTATTACTGCTTTTAGTGTTGATTTTTCTCCTTTTTCTACTTTTTAAAAAATAAATTGAAAACAGGCTTAATTTTGAACTTTTAAATATAAAACAGTGATTACTCTTTCCTGTTTCCTACATATTTTGAAATCATCACTTTTTTTTACCTCTAAGATACTTTTAATTATTTTTATTCAAAATATAAGGAAAGAGCAGATGAAGAGCAAAAGGGAGAAAAGTAGCAAGGAGGACTCATCCTACATTAAGAAAATTTATATTTTGAAAATGTTCATATCCATTTTAAATTAAGAATTTTATTTGTGCTCAGGAAGGTCTATAAATCATCTGCCTCACAGAACAGAACTGTTAGGAGTTTGAAAACAAATAGGTTATGTAGGTGTTTTGGAAATGTGTTCTGGAGAAATGAAATGTTTCAGAAAGGGTTCCATTCCCCAAGTCAAATGTTCTTCTACTAGTTGTTTAAATGACAACTCTCAAGAACTTGACACAGGACTTGACAGATCTTTACTGGATGATATTTCATTCACTTTTAGGTTCAATGGTTGGCACTTGCCTTTAATTTCTTACAGACTCACCATGAGGTTGAATCTTTCCCAGCACCTTCCCTGCACTGAGCTTTCAAGATTCACTTCAGTTTACGTACATGGTCATGAAAAAGTCCCTGAATAGGAAGAGCGGTTCCCAGAGGAGGTTTTAACATTATTCATAGGAACAGTGATGAGGGACCCCCTCTACATCAACTATCAAGTTATTACTTGCTATGTTTTAGGTAAATGAGACATTCATCATTTTCAGTTTTATAATACCATAATTAGAATCTTTTTCCCCTTTTACTGTAGAGAATATTAACTAATGGTACTGAAAAGGACATTTGAAATTCTGATATAGTTTAGAGCACATAGTATTTCATTTTAAATGTTACCATACACCTCTTATTCAATGAAAGTCAGGGTATCCACCTGACATACAGAAAGAGAATGTTACATCTATATTTTGAGATAATTTGAGCTACTGAGGCATGCAACCTGCAGAGGATCACAGCACAAATATGACATTTTAGAGTATTGGATGGTTTTACCTCTGCCTATTTTTTCCAAGCAGTACCTTCAGTTTATATATATATATATATATATATATATATATCCTTAAATCTTCCACTTATTCAAAAATATATGCATCAAAGATAATTCATATTTAAAAGTCCAAACATGATCTGTTTATACCATGAAATGCACTCGACACAATATATTTCAAACCATAATTATTCACCTGGGGACCCAAGTAGGGAACTCTTGAGAAGTGTCTAACACCATTGTCTAACATTGAAGGATCTTTTGTCCAATCTGTTTATCAAATTTTTTCTATTCTACCAGGTAGATTTATCTTCCTAGTTTTGATGTTTTCCTCTCCTCTACAGTATTGGCAATATTTTTATAAGTTAGGTAGTCTTGCAGTCACTTGCCTCTTGTCTCTCCTCCTGCTCTCCCACCACTCCCTCCTCTGCTCAAAACCTGATAATGTGACTCACTGGCAAAACCCATCAGTGATTCTATGTTTTATTAAGAGACATCTCCAAATTTAGTATTATCAAAATTAATGTAGTGTCACACAGCATAGTTCCTGTGACCTCTATGCCTCTGTCAATGCTATTTTCTATGTTTACATTGATCTATACCTAAGTCACACAACTCCACAAATTTTTTGCTTCAAAATTTAATCAGATGTTAGAACATTTAGAATGCTTCCAGTTGTTTTCTTCTGCCATAGAAATGCAACCTTTTCCCATGTTCTGTCTTTAGCTGGATGCAGGATACCCTGTTTTCCACTAGATGTGATTGAAAGGGTGTGCAGGTCTCAGAAGAAGTTTGAGGCAATGAAATGAAGGCAAATGTGTCCTGTGGAAGCCTCAGGGAGCAGGAGTAGGAGGATGTTTGACCCATGCAAAATACTCTCATAGATCCTCTGCTGTCATAACGAATGGGACTTCACTACAATGGCAGCAACAGAACGCTTGTCTGTCACTGTGGCAATGGCCTGGGATGAAGGAAAGTCCTGTGCCTTTGAATAAAGTGCTGCAGTGAGCCAGGAACTAGAAAGTCTTTGTGAGACAGAACCCATATATGAGCCCTGAACTCTCTCTCTCTCCAGAGTTTTATGTATGTGAAGCAGGAACAAAATTCTTCCTCATGTAAGATGCTGATAATTTTGGACCTCTGCCACCTGTAGCTGAATATAATATTAGGATTCACTTCTCAATTCCAAATTGTTGCATTTATTCACTCAGCTTTTCTATTATCATTTATGCATTCACTTACGCCATGTCGCCATGTATTGAAAGTATTTGTTTATATGACTTTCTTCTAGTCTCTGTATTCCAAATGTGGGAAGATGTTGAAGTGCACTTTAATAATTAATATTGTATCTACTTACTGTTACATTTATTTAGATATATTTCTTCATCCATCTAGACATTTATTGAATGTTAGACTCAATAAGTATGAAGGATAAAAAGATGACTATTACGCAGCTTACCTTTTTTATTGTTGTCTTTCACAATCTCTTATAAATAAATAGTGCTAAGCAAATCTTTATTGCATAAATAAGTCATGCATTCCTCACAGGATTGTGATGTTGGTTAGTCTAACTTATTTATGTTATGAGGATATTCACTTTTGTTGGTAGAGCACTGTGAAAGGAAATATCAGACAAATTAGAGTGCCCTCATCCTATAGTAAAATCAGCTCAGAATCAAAGAATGAAAAAATACATACTTTTGCAGTAATGTCTGAATTTGGTATGTAATTACTGTGCAAACATTAAGCAAATATGATTATAACTGCTACAATGTGTTCCCCAAACCAGAAAATACAAGATAAAAAGCAAACATTTCTATGAAGTTTAAAGTGATACATCAATGTCTAACTTAAATATCAATTTTAAGAATCAAAAATATTTAATGTATACTCTTGTCAAAATGTTAAAAGTTGTTGCCAAATCTAATTTAGATGAATTTTCATTTAAACTTGTGTATGGAATAATTTTTCCACAGTTTTCTCTGTAGAATAGATGCCTTATAAACTGCATCTTCTTCCATTTTTAAAAACAGGGATATTTCTATTCAACCAAATTATACAGTTCTCTATATTAGTCACCTTTGCATTACTACAATGAAGTGCCTGAGACAATTAACTTATAAAGAGAAAAGATTTATTTAGCTCACAGTTTCAGAGTTTCAAATTCAAGATCAGTATTCCAATTTGCCTTCTGATGAAAGCAAAAAATAGTAATGGCAAGAACCCAAAACATGAGTTGAGATAGGGGCGGATAGGGTCCTGCAGTCCCTTTTGAAGGCATGTCACCAAAGACCCAAGAATCTCCTATTCATTTCTCACCTACTAAAGATTAGGCCAACTCTGAATTGCACCAGTGTAGGCACCTACCCCTTAACACATGGGTCCTTGAGGATATTCATCATCCAGAGCGTGTCAATCCACTCAAAGACTGGACGGACACTCATGAGAAATCCAGGTTACAGTGAAGAAATGTCAGTGGAGTGATTCTATGCATCTAGGCAAAGTGCTTTCTTAATTTATCTAATCAAAAGGTCAGGTAACAAAAAATTTACTTTTATCAAAATGCACATTGAAGTCAAGACCATTATTTAGAATCATGATAACAGTTCATTAAAGGAATGTATATAATACAAAGCTGACAATCATATGGTTAGATATGAAGTCTGTCTGTCTGTATTTGTCCATCTGACTAGGCAAACAGTGTAAAAAGGTGCAACTGATTCACTGGAAAAAAAATTTGAGCCACTAGAAGGCTATAAAGAAATAAGACCATACCAGGAAATGAATAATAAAATCCCATGAGTGGAAAGAGAAGTTCTCAGATGTTAATTAGAAGGAATCAAAACAAAACAGAAAACAGGAGTTTACATAGAACAAGCAGATTTTTCTGTTATTCTAAGACTGATGATAACTTTCTCTTTTTAAATTCTTTTCTAATTAAAAGACAACTTTTCATTTAGAAAAATTTATTAAGTACTTCAGATCATGAATATCTATATACACGTTACAAATAAATATCATCTACATTATCTCATTTGATTCTCTTCATAACCTCAGTCCATTTGCAATATTGAGGTAAACACCAGGGTTAATGATTTAACCTTCACTTTACATAAGCAAATTACAAAAAAATCTAACACGGATCACACACTTTATAGTTATTGGCTCACTGAGCATTGTTATTAAGACCGTATTATCATATCCAAATTAGAAATGGAGTTTAATATTAAGTGCAATTTAGGGTCACTCAGGAAAATACAGTTCCATAATGTTTTTGGACTAGTCCAAAATGTCAAGATAATTCAGACACTGGAGGAGAGAGCCTTGCATAGCTATCAGGAGGAACATGTAAATGAATTATCAGTGCAAATGAGTCAATGAAGTGAGAATGCACTCTGAACAGTGGAGAATGACAATAAAAGGAAATTCATCTTCAGGATGCAGAGAGTGAGATAAAGAGTGGGATGGAAAGTGAGAAGAACTGTAGGAGGGGAAAGTAGGAGATATTTTTAAAATAAAAGTTGTTTGAACTCAATGTAAAGGCAAGGAGGAGTGTTATGTGAAGTTTTAGAAACTGAAAATCTTGCTTATTTATTTGTTTTCCAAGGTTAAAGACTTTTGATATTTAAAGATATTGTTGGTTGGAGCTGTATAAGAACATTGACAACCAAAGAGAACCATTTCTCCATATTTTAATTTGGGTAAAATAACTTTCCATGAAAAATTTCCATAAACACAAATTCATTTTAAATGAAGTGACTTTGTGGAGATGTGGACCTTTGTCACATTGTGTGAACTGGTAATATTTTAGCAGTTACTTATAACTAAAATCAGAGCTTGAAACGCTTCAAGAAGCAGTTGTTACCTAACTCAAAGCTCATATTTTAAAAAGCGTTACTGGAATTTCACTAAAGAGCAGTGTGGAGCTTTCTCTAGTACAGTTATGGCGGCATGCCTTATAGCATTGGTCATACTTAACCAACTATTCAAACAGAAGATATTTATGAGGTAATATTTCAGGGTAAGAAATGAAAGTGCTGGAATCCAGCACATCTGGACTTAAAATCCCCCCTGTCAGTTTTGGGTTGTGTGATTTCACAGTTGGTTCCAACTCCCTTGCTTCAGTCTTTATCAACCAGAAAATGATTTCAAGGATGCATTCATCATGATGCTGCTTGAGCGACATGGAAGAGGCACTGAAGCAAAGTCAGGCAGAGAGTGGGTTCCTGTTAAGAAGTTTCCAGCCACTGGAGCAATAAAGGAATAAAATGTTACTCTCCATTTATACTGAAAGTAAGGTCTTTTATTTTTTTCATGATTTCTTTCAAGATTTTTACTGGGATATTGCAATATGGTCTTAATTCTTTCTCAAAAGAGTAAGGTGGGGAATCATCAATATCACATGAAAGAGATGTGCATAGTTGTATGCATACATTGGCATTTTATGTAAGGAATTTGAGCATCCTCAGATTTTGCTATCCCTGGCTTTCTGAAACAATCCCCTGCAGGTGCTGAAGAATGCCCAATAAGGTGAAGGAATCACCCAGTAGACATGATGTCTGAATATATATGTGCTGGAAGCTTCTTTGGTTCTTGTAGAGGGTCAATCTATAGAATGACAGTGACATTTTCATGGACAAGTATAGATTTTGACTTGAAAGAATCTATGGTGTTGTTCTCAGATCATTTGTTCATTATAGGAATTATATTCATGATAATTACATACTTGCCACATTTCCATTCATTAAGGCCTATTAAAAGAGAGCACCAAATAAAAAAAAAAAACTCTTTTTTTTTTTCCAAAATATCCCATAGCAACATAAGAAATACAGGGAAACATGTCAAGGGAGATCCTCAATACAGTGTTTGTGATATATGATGTAAATATAAAATTTTTTCAAATATCAGGCTCTACATGATTGGGGCACTACTGCCTCTTTACACGACTTCTGAGTTGGCTGCGTTCTCCACCACCACCATTTCCTGGTAATGGAAAGAAGTTAGGAAGGAAATGGAGAATGAGAAATTTCTTTTAAAGCAATTTCTTCTGTTCACATTCCTTTGTCCACAGTTAGCCACACGAGACAAATGTGTCCTGCTGCGTGGATTCCAGGGAATGGAGACCATGTCTGCATGGCCATGAATTATGCTATTTCATATGATTTATTTTTAAAGGAAAAAGACATCAAATGATACAGATGATATTTAACTCTGTGAAACACTCATCCTCCATAGAAACACCATTTTCTGTCAGAGTTTAGAGAAGCATCTGTGTGTGTGTGTGTGTGTGTGTGTGTGTGTGTGTGATCTCTACCATAGACTTGAAACTAAATTACATAAATTGAATTAGTGTTTTGATTTTTCACTTCTTTCTCTAACATATGGCATCTTTGGTTCTTCCTAAAAACTGGTTCTGACAAAGAGATTGAGTGGAGGAAGTTTACTGGGGAGTGCCCTTACCTACAACTCTAAAGGAGGAAAAGAAAAAGGTTTGGGCAGAAATGGAAGTTGACATTTGGTGCATTACCACAGACATCTAAATTAATCCCATAGGAAGCTCTGAACTAAGATGGTCTTTCGGGAGTGTCTTATACAGACAAGGGGCTGTACTTTTGTATCCCTTAGCCACCAAACACTAGATGTGGAATTTCCCCCAGAGAGGAGCATTATCATGGTCAAGTTGGCTCCCAGTAGCAAAGGTCATGCTGAAAAAGGCCTGGGTTGGAACCATTAGAGGCCAACTATCCCAAGAGATGGACAATTGAGTATGGTATTACTCATATTAATTTTATAATAAACTACCAGAAACTCAGTGTCTTAAAATAATCCATTTATTATTTCACAATTCTTTGTGTCATAAGTACAGGCTGGTATAGCTAGGCTATCTGCTGGGGTCTCTTGTGGTCAAAGTCAAGGTCTCATGGCCTGGACTTTGATTCCGAAGTTCTGGGGAACAACGTACTTTCAGGTTCTTTCGTGTAGCTGAAATAATTCAGCTCCTGTGGTTGTAAGATGAAGGTCCCTGTTTCATTCCTTGCTGGAGATAATTCTAAGACTCCAGCATCTGTTGACTTTTCTTGCCACTAGCTATTCTCCACCTGTAAGCCAGAGATGTTGCTCTGCTCACATAAAATCTGTCTACATTCTGTATCTGCAACCAGACAGAGAAAGGTATTTGTTTTCAGAGGGCTCATGTGATTAGGTTAGGTCCTCCAGGATAATCCAGGATCAAATGGTCAGGTGCATTATCACCTTCACCTTGTCAAGACCATAAAGATTTACAGTGGCAGTCCCTGAACTTCAATACGATATTTGCTACTTATGGAGATCTGTTCCAATATATTTTCATGCATTACTTCTCCTCCCAATCTCATAAACACTTCCAATTTTTGTTAAATTTAATTAATTTACTGCTCTTCCTTATTTGTACATACTACTTAATTGAATAATAACTTATTGAAGTCCCTAGATCCTATGTACGAAGCTCATTGAATTGTTCTCTCTTATTTTTACCGTATTCCATCTTGTTTTACTCCTGGTTGTTTGTAAACAGCCTTCCCTTATTCCTGGAATATGAGGTATAAATATAAACCCAAACTACATTGGATGAATAAAATAAATTGTGCACATTAACTAAGCAGATCTCATATCAAAAGCTGAAGAGTATGGAAAAGCCTCGTATTTATCATATATGGCCACATATTTATAAAGCTCACAGAGATTGAAGATGACAAACAAATGGGCAAGAAAAAAATTGACATACACATCTGGGAACATGTGGCTCATGCATCTCGAGGATCAGTGTGTAACCCTAAGTCTCAGACTGGTGGAACTGATGAAGTTCTTACAGTGCTGGAATTGTTTCTGTGGCCATCATACCTGTAGGAAGAACAGGCAAGAAGGAAGAGCTATGCTTGTGGTCCTTGGTATCAAGCAAATGTCAGGACAGTTAGGTAGCCAGTGAGCAAGCAGCCTGGGAAGTGATACTATTAGATGGAAGTAGCTGAGTTGGAGGAGGCAAGCGAGGACTCAATAATGAGGAGGCAAGAAGAGGAGCAACGTAGATAACTGCTCCATCCTGACTTCAGAGCTCATTATAAAGGAGTAACTTGCCCTTACTATGATGCTTCTTTTCAACATGTCCCACTGCCCTGGAGACAAGTGGAGGCACACGTGATCTTGGAGTAACTCAAAAGGGACAAACAGATCATCTTGGACCTGTGGCTAACATGTTCCTTCTTTCTCAGAAATGAAGTAATTTAATCAAGAATATGTAGAAAATTGATGTTCATATCCTTTCCCTTCCCACTGAGTTTGTTTCAGGAAATTGAAGGATGCCAAGATTTAAAAAAAGACAAAGGGAATGTGTTCTTTACGCTGGTATCTGAGCATCTCTAAGAAATCTGCATTTGCTCAGGGAGAACAAAGATGAGTGGGGTCCAGAATCTTCCCTCCATTAAACTTGATTTTCCAAAAGAATCATAAAGACCAATTGAACATTAATCCCTATGCATCTTGCCGCAGTCCGGCTGCAGCAAAATAACAGGGGGGTGACGAGCAACTTGATTGATACGGCAGGAGTGGGAGCCGTTTATTGCAGGACAGGAGGGGTATATATACATTCCACTCAGCTTATCTAATTAACATAAACTAGATACAGCAGTCAACCAATAAGGAATCTCCACACTTAATGGCTCGCTGGCCTTACTTCACAAACCACTCCCTCTGGCAAAATGCCAGGCGCCATCTTGACTTGTTTACAGACCCTAACAGCATCTCTCTTATAGTATCATTATATGTTAAAAAACTTCAGTACCACTTTGTGCCCATTAAGTCTGGAAATGATCTCATCACTTGGAAAGTCGGCTTTTCTTGTATTGTCATTTGAAATCAATTTTATAATTGAAAAATCCATGAGTCTTTATTGTATCTTTCAGGTTATCTTCAGGAATACAGAAATAACTTTTTTTTTTTGCTTCAATTACTGGCATGATCTCCTCAAATGTCTCCCGTGAGGACTGGTGTGTTGATCTCCACACTTTCTTGCCCTGTCTCTACTCTGCTTGGTATTAAAAGCTTGAGCAATTGCCACATATAAATATTGAAAGGCAGGAAATGTATGTCAAGAGTGTATATAAACCTGAGCATGGTGGCACATGTTTGTGATCCCAGGAACTCAGAAAGTTGAGGAAGGAGTGTCACAAGAAAGTTCAAGTTGCCTGGGCAAATTAACAAAACCTAGTCTCAAAAGAAAAAGTAAAATGGGCTAAGGATGTAGTTCAGTTGTAGTAGGTTTAATTCCTAGTACTAAAACAGAAAGAAAAGAAAAGAAGTACATATAAAAGGAAAACTTACAGACAGAACCCTGGTAAGGCAAAATTATCCTGAGTCTCTGATCTCTCATCATTCTTGATGACATCTGACAAAGGAATTCAATATTCTGTCACCTTGCAAATTACACAGGAAATGAATATCAGCATGGGTCATCTGGCTACATGGGAAACCCCAGAGCTGGGCTGTAGTGACTACAGCATGTCTTCTGACATCTTTTACCTGGAGGATTGGGTGCATCCAGGTCATCACTGGTTTCAATCCAAGGTCTTTTAAACCTCCCCACTAACTCTTTCACTTCTCTGAAGGAGCACTAGTAGATCCATTCACCATAAACATGGATACAACTTTCCATATTGCAAACCAAAATGAAATTTGAATATGGTCACAGCATTAGCTAATAGAATGAACTATATATGAGAACAAAATCACTTGAAGTTTGCTAGCTGAAATATGTAGAAATAAAACATCCAGATATAAAACTTCAGTATATATACATATACATATATGCATATATGTCCATAAAAGTATCACAAAATACATTCAAAAATTGATTCCCATTTTTGTGCATTTACTATTAACCTTTATAAAACTCACAAATGAAAATAGAAATGTCTATGCTAGCAAGAATATTATTTATAACTTTTACCCCCTTGGGAGATAATTTCCTAATGGATTGCTTTTTATTAACCACGAATTTTGACAACATTTGTCTTTCAGTTCAGATACATGACCTATGTATATTATGTATGTCATTTTACTTTCCTCTGTGTGTCTGTCTCAATAATCTGCTTCCCATATACCTTTGGGATAATAGTTGTCAAGGTGTTATTCTTTGGGGATATCAATCAGAATATTATAATTGTTCTTTACCCAATAATATGATCATGTCACAAATTGTATAGAAAGTATTTGAACTTTTACTGTCTCAAGCACTGTTAAGGGTACCAAAACTTTGTCTTCTATCTTAAAAACCTTAAGAATCTTTGAAAAAATAAAATACATACAGAAATATATACATAAAATCTTAGCTAATGATAAAAAAGTGAGTAAATATGTCATATGAGTATTATATTTAAAGTAGCCTTTTAGCTATTGTAAAATAGTCATCATTCTATTCATAAAGAGATTTGTTATTTGGCATTTATTCTTGGAATCATCTTGGTTGTCACAATATATGCTGGAAGGAAAACTGGGAAAATTAACTCAAGATGTTCCCAGTCATTGAAGTAAAGTCTAAAACAAAGAATAATACTGTCACTATAAGAAAAGACATGCAAGAAATTCATAAGTTCCAACAAACTCTTCCTTTGAAGACAAATAATAATGTGTCTTGAATGGCAATAGTCATTTCCTTTTTTCAGAAACTTTTACTTTCATTGTAAGCCAAATGGAGGTAATTCACATTCAGCAGCCAGAATCAGGGAGGGAAAAAAAATCCCTCATTTGGGAAAAAAAATCAATTCATTTATTGAATTCTACACAAGAAAATTCAATAAAATACATACTAATTTATCATAAAATAAAGATTTCAAAATAGAGGTTCTGCTTGGCCAATATTCTCGAATAATGACTCTAAATATGTGTGAATATCTTCACATCAATTTTTTTTTCTTTTCAGCTCTTTTTGTTCTCAATACAAAGTGACTTCCTTTTCTTTTTAAGATTTAGTATGTCAACCACAGCCTGCTCCATTACACAAAGATGCCTGGTTACTTGAAAGACTTTGATACATCTGTGCTATTCCCTGTGCACTGACATATGTCTACTTGCAAGAGACAGAAGAAACTTCAAGGATGAGCTCCACTCATTTCGGTAATTGGTATTCCAGCCTGCTCGCTCGGATGGATTATTGTTAGTGTGATAGGCAGCTAACATTAATGTCAAATTAACATAAACTATAAGGATGACAGTATGCAGGAATTTGCATAATTTTCATCAGAATCTAAAGGCTTTTGAAATTGATTCTCAAGGACTAATAAAGACATATTAGTTTACTTACTATAACATTTTTGGGATGTTATTTAAAATGTCATATTCTAATTTTAAGTCAGTGATCTGAATCTTAGACTAATGGACAATATATGAATATTAGGCACAAATTAAATAATTTATGTGAAAATACTATCCCTCATAGTTATTAATAAACCTGTGTGTGGACAAAAGAGTTTCTTTTTGATATATATATATATATATATATATATATATATATATATATATATATATTTTTTTTTTTTTTTTTTAATACGATGCTATTCAAATCCCTCTCTGGTTAATTTCATTCTAGGATTCATTGTGTACACTCTCAGGTGCCTTACTGCAGTCTGTTTAGTGATTTCAAATAGAGTATTAATGGCTCTATTCCAGAGTCTTCCAAAAGCCTGTCATGTTTGTGACTTCGCGGCCAAAGAAAAATCTTTTTGAGAAAGTCAAAAGTGTTTGTATTTTTAATATTTATTCTATTCTGTTGTAACAATGCAGTGCATGGTTACACGTGTCAGAGACACGTGTCAGGCAAACACTCAATGTGCCCTTCCTTGGCTGGTTTGGGTTAGAAGCTGGTCCTCTAAACAGTTTATCGCTTCAGCTACTGTGAAGTTGAAACATGAGCTTCTCAAAGCACAGAAAACTGTTTCCCTTTATGTGTTCTGCCAGCTTGAGTTCTGCATTCTCTGAGTCTTGCATTTGACAACTGTTTTGCTAACCCAATCCTAAGGTTATCAGACTTACACAGCACTATTCAAAGTTTCCTGGTACCAACCACAAAACTTGAATTCATTTTTTAATATGCCCCTTTACATTTTTGTCCCATTTATTTCAGCAAAGTACTAGAGACACAATCATAATTGCTCAAATGGGAAGAAGAGTATCACGTTCAGCAGACACTGGGGTGTCCTATTAACACATTATTACTGGAATGTGTTTAAGGTGTAATTGATTGAATATATATGCAATGTGCCTAAGGAGAGCTTCAGCTTTCTGGGAACCATGGAAGGAAGAGATAAACTAGGGATTTTTCCATGTTTTAGACAACTTAATTCAATAGAGGAAACCTTAATAAGTACTAGAGAGTTAGATAATTGACATGTCTAGGGATCATATTATTGGCAATGATTTGCTGTTACCAATACTTATTTCTTATTAAAAATAAAATAAGCTTATCTATGTTATTAATAACACATAAGCTTTTGTATAATAAGCTTATATTTATTAATCACAAAATAAGCTTACATGGAGATAGCTGAGAGGTAATCTATCTGCGAGGGGCAGCATTCAGAACAACTTTGCTTGACTATGGAGAGAGTGCATTCAACTCCAGTCCTAGCTATTTACTGTAGTGGCTGTATCACCCTGAGCATCCAATATATTTTTTACCCTGGTCCTTCATTGTTAAAATTGAAGCAAAAGTATTGTGCTGCCTACTTTCAATAATTATGAAGGACTTCTGGCAAGAATCACACTTCATTCTGAGATCACATACACATACTCCATTGTCAAATAAGAGAAGAAAACATTTAATTAACTAAATCTGAGGGATTGTGCAGGAAAAGCACCAGCAAAGATATCCTTTCTGAAGGGGAAGAGTTCCCACTGGAAGGCAAAATATTTCACTTGCTTCTAGCAATTATGCTACACATAATAATGTAAAAACTAAGCCACTGCAGTGCAACAGTCTGAGCAAAGTTGTGTACTAAATATTTGGTGTTAGAGTCTGTAAACAAGTCAAAATAACACCTGGCATTTTGCCAGGGGAATGTTAGAGTTCGTAAACAAGTCTGGATGGTGCCTGGCAAAATGCCAGAGGGAGTGGTTTGAGAAGTAACAAAAGTGAGCCATTAAGTTTGGAGATTCCTTATTGGTTGACTGATGTATCTAGTTTATGCTAATTAGATAAGCTGTGTGGAATGTATAAATACTGCTCCTGTCCTGCAATAAAAGGCTCCTACTCCTGCTGTATCAACGTACACAAGTTATTCGTCACCCCCCGGTTATTTTGCTGCAGCCGGACTGCGGCAATTTGGTTTGGAGAGATGTGCAGGTAAGGCCAAACAATGACTCAGGCACAGCATACGTTTTTACAAGAAGCTGCTAAGAGTAAGAATAATATTATCAGAAAATAGAGAAGGCAGAAGGAGGATGAAGATTTGCTAATTCTTAACCTATTAACCATAAGACACTTAATAAAAATGTCTGAAGAAGTAAAGGATAATATATGAAATCTTAATTGTAAGTTATTGGGTGAATAAAAATGCAAAATATTATTTAATATAAGAAAACATATGCAGGAGAAAAGAAAATGGATCGCATACTTAGTGACTTAAAACATGTAAATAGAAAAGATAAGAAAATGATGTCAGAAATTCAATACAAAAATCTGATATCAATAAATGTTTAACAGGGTAAAAACATCCTTTAAAAATAGCTTCACTTTGGATCTAAGCAAAAGAGACCTATATCTTATATAGAAAAAGTTATACATAAAATTAAAAAATAATATGATTAAAAATTAGCAGTATAAGTGTGCAAAATAAAGGAAAACAGAATTGTGAACTTAATGGCAAATAAGGTAGAATTCAGATGTCCACTCCATGAGATAAGAGGCTGTTTCCTGTTAGTAAAGTCTGCAGCTCACAGTGAAGATGAAATGATTACCCACGTCCTCATGCAGAATAATAGAACAGTGATATGAATTCAGCCAAGATTACAGACACACGTAGAAACATACTCAATATAAAACAATGAGTCGGAATATAGAATATTTTAGAATAATATATTCTATACTAGCCAAAGGTGGTTCTTTGGCAAAAGTTTACCTACCATAAAAATCTCTACATAACCTAATAAGGAAAGTAAAAAAAAAAGAAAACTGTGTGAACATATGACCATGTGAAACAATTAGAATATAGCTATAGAAACAAAAACAATTTGTATAAAAAACAAATGAAATTGATTTGTTTTAAAATATGCACATAAATTTGAAAACATTCTTAAGACTGATCATTATTAAGAAAATGTTATTAAAAAAAAAAACTGACCACAGAAGAAAATGAAATCTCTATATAATGATTTCCACAGATATGTAATTTCTCCCAAACAATGAAATAATAATAAAAACTAAATGAAACTAACTAAATCATATCAAAGCTATAGAAAGTCAGAGAATTTTACAGGGTAATACTCTAAATCTCCTTAAACAGGTAATAAAATGTTATGTAAATATTTCCAGAAGATTTAAAAAGAAGAGAGCTTCCAAATTCACATTATGAATTGAGTCCATATTAAGACCAACATGTGACAATAATTTTATAAAAATAAAATGAAATCACAAAATATTTCTTATGAATATTGATTGAAAAATTATTAAAAAATGTTAGCAACATATTTAAAGAAATAATTGCAATATGAACTAATAGGGCTTATTCTAGGAATGTAAAGGTATTTCTATGTGAAATTGAATTAATTTTTATAGTTTATTCAATCAGTGTTCCTTGAAAATTAGAGAATTTCTTGTAGGTAATGAAACATTTTTGACTAAATTGAGTGATCAGTTTTGAAAAGAAATATTTACCATGATAAATTAAATCTATCTTAACCTCACTTCCTGTTTTTTTGGAGGCGGTGGGGGGTACTAAGATTGAATTGAGGGGTGCTTTACTACTAAGCCACATCCTTAGCCCTTGTTAATTTTTATTTTGAGACAGGGCTATGTTGCTGAGGTTGTCCCTGAACTTGAGATCTTCTTGACTCAGCTTCCAGTGTCACAGGATTACAGGCTTGTGCCACTTCACCCAGCTCAATTCCTGTCCTAACGAGTTAGGTAAGCTTTATCCTTGAGTTCCAATTAAAATAATTGGAAAAAATCTAAGTAAATTAAATTGCCTGAGTTAAAATTTTAAAAAACTTAGAATATAGAAACATTTCTATTTGTAAACAATATGATTGTATATTCATAAAACACAAGAGAATAAAGTGAAGCCAGTTCCCAAACCATAAAATAAATCAGCAATATAACAAACATCATCTTCATAAAGAGAATCAGGGGTGTGCACTCACTTCCAGGTGAGAGCATGTGCTGCTGCTGCAGCACTTAGGTCAGGTGAGTGTGAGCCTGGAGCCAGGCCTGGCACCACCCACCTTGAGCAGCATGCCAGGCACAGCTTCTGGTCCCTTTCCCTATACTGCACCCTTCTGATATCTGATTGGCAGCTCTGACTACCCACAAGGCTCAGGTGAAGCCCTGCTCTATAACAAGTAGGAGTGAAGGTGTTCACCAGCCTGGGAAGGGATTACCTCCAAAATCAAGAGCAAAGACCCCAAGGACAAAATAGTTTTGTGTACATAAATGTCAAGTGGGTTATACCGGGGAATACTAATAACCCAGCCATTGCTGACATCTGCAAGAAGCAGATCCATTAAATGGTAGTGACCAAATAAATGACAGTGAGCTCTGGATCACTTCTGGCAGAGTCTCTGGGAAACTGAGCTGGGGTTTGGCCCAGAAGTAGCCCTCCTTGAAGTGACGTCATCAGCCTTTCACTGATGTTCAAAGGACATTGCTTTGAAGACATTAGAAGGACAGCACTGATTGGGGAAAGAAGAAGTTTGGAACCATCTTTCTGTGGAAGAGTGGCTCTTTTTGGGTGAGATCACAAGGCCAAACAGAATCATCAAAGGTGCAGACAGCAAACAGAGCAGGGAGGGAAGATAAATCACACCCTGTCCCCCAGGGGCCTCTATTCCAGTTTACTTTTACATTTGGTGACCATAGCCACTTTCCCAACCATAGTGATTCTCTCCAGATGAGGAAAGATTGCCTTGGCCAATGCTGATAGCCAGGTCTATATCTATGACATGACAATAAGTGACAAAGTATGTGTCCTTAGCAGAAGCAAGTCCTGTGGAGGAGTTGTGATAGTAACTACATGCTTACTGCTTCTGGAGACAAAACCTATAAGACTTCAGATGCAATGTATGCTGTATCATCACAACACTTCCCCAGGATTGCCAATCTTCTGGACAGGCACTGGGCTGCTTGTGGCATAAGAGGTAGCCTGTGTGGGTGCATGAACTGCCTGAACAAGAACAACACCAGCAAGCCTGGGAATCATCACAGGTCACATCAAATCTATCCAGTGCTGGAAGATACATAAAGACAGGGCAAGTCCTATGTCTACTCTGGGAGCCATGATGAACACATTAATTACTGATTCAGAGGCTGGGAAGGAGACTACTTCTCTGGGAAAGGCCACATGATTCAGTCATCCAGAATGAATGGGGATGAGTCTGGGGAGCTCATCAGCTGCTGCCTGCAGGATACTGTGCAGCACATCAACCTCACACTGAGGGACTAGGGCAGTAATGGCAGCAGGCATTGTAAAACTGGATGTTCAAACAAAGTGGGCAACTATCAGCCAAGGGGGACACACTGTGGTCCAGCATATTGGGCAGATCTTCTTGATGAAGGTGCCTCAGCAGCAGAAACCTAAACTTTTGGTGGTGCACCACAGCAGAGACAGTGGCTGTCAGGGGCATGGGTGGCAATGTCTGCATGTACTCCCTCATGGACACAATGCTGAGGGATGAGGGCAAGTGCCTAGAAGTCAAGGTTGCCATGTACCACATGCCTCCTCCTCGAACCATGCCTTCCCTCTAGGCGTGAGTCAGCAAACCGGTCAGTGTTTTTAGTGCTGTTCATAGATAGTTGGAGAACAATATTTTTATGCACACCCTGAAAAAATGTTCTGTTTATCCTGGTCAGTAGACAATGAACACTTTGCATCTGATGACATGAACATGATCATGCATATCTTTATCCAGAAATCAGAATCCAGATCCTGGTTGCACACTGGCTCCATCATGTCCCCAGCCTGATTTGAGTGGATAGTGGCATGCTGGTCACAACATTCAGTAAGGCTTCTGTCAACAATCTCTTTCTAAGGAGATACCCCTCCCAACCCAACTTATCACACCAGGTCCTAAAGTTTAAATACAGTGGGACATGTTTCTTTATTTCTGTCTATACTGCCTGCCCCATCCTACCTCAGGAGGTAGGAAGGAGATGGTGATTACTTTGCAGTCCACAAATTGTTCATGTTGGAACATGTCCTTCTGAAAGCCTTAGACAGTAACAGTTTGCAGAAAAAAAAATAAAACTAGTACTTAAACAACATGTGGAGTGTAACTAACAACCCACAAAACCTTGAGAAAGTGGAACATTCCAGAGGCAGCAGCCTGCAAAGCACAGAGACTCCAGCCTCTAGTGGCTCTTGCTGTCAATCAGTGAAGGTTGAGCAGATGACCCAGCCACAGCCCCTCCTTTCCTACCCACAGGCATTTCTGAACCTGTGAGTGAAAGAAATATTCATTGCAGTTTCTCAAAGCTGACACTCTGTTTATAGCAGATGTGTCTCGGTTCTGTGGTGTGTGTGAATCACACCACATGGCTGCCTCCAGGAAGCCTCCTCCACATCAGACAGGGACACACACATAAACCCTGGATGTGTTGTGTTGTCATATTTTGTGCGTGGTTTCAAGAATGAAATTGTTGGATTTTTTTTAATGTATCTTAACTGTTGCCAGCTAACAGGTTGACAGAACTGTTTCCAGGCTTCTAGAGCCCTTGTCAGTCACACTGAGTGAGTGACAAGGTGTTCTGGTCACCATTCCAGCATCAGGATTTGATGATCTCCTGAGTTTATTTCTCTTCTCTACCTTCAAGAACAAAAATTAACCTAAGGGAAAAAAATGAAGACTAGTTGCTTGTAAACTAGTCTTGTCATTATTTGTATATATCTTCTCTTTTTTGGTTTAGAAATCTTAAGTACAAAGCACTGTGAATTGGAGTTATTTGTTTTTGACAAGTATGGGATCACTGGTCACCTAAGAACAAGTCCCTTCCCCTTGAACTTGTGGAAACATCTTGAGTTTTTTAAGTGATTAGACTGAATTAAAAAAAAAAAAAACTACATCTTTGGGGCTGAGGATGTGGCTCAAGTGGTAGCGCATTCGCCTAGCATGCATTAGGCACTGGGTTTGATTCTCAGCACCATATAAAAATAAAATAAAGATATGGTGTCCACCTAAAAACTAAAAATAAATATTTTTAAAAAAAGAAGAACTGCACTTTATCTCAATAAATAAATAAACAAATAAATAAATAAATACATTTTCTCTTCCAAAAAAAGTAAAGAGAACAAGTGCCCTTCTATAGTCAATTAAAATTTGGAATGTCTAACTATGTAAAGTAACTTATTTCAAATAATAATAAAATAAATATATGTAAGGTTATATTAAATAGGAAACATTTAAATCTTTATGACGAAAAATCTAAGAAACTACAGAATGGAATATATGGTGCTCTTACAAATACAAAACTATATCCTACTATCAGATAGTACAATGAGTTTCTCTGCATGTGAATTCATCTCTAAAATACCATATTTTAAGTAAGCGGTGTTTTTATAAAAGAGCATGGAAAATGAACAAAGATGTACAAGGAGGAAACTGGAATAAAGTGCCAAGAATGGACAGTGACACTGCCAGAGACTGAGCCTGTGGTAAAGTGTCATAGAGGGCCTGCAGAAAGAAAGAAAGAAGTGTGAACAGAAGAGAAGAGCCAGAAGAAGTCTGGGTGAGTACATGTTTTAGTTATGATAATGGAACTATTTCAAATTCGGGGGAATGTGTACTGTCCAAGAAACAATGCTCTGATAATTATAGCCATCTGGAAAAGAAATTTTAAAAGTTGACTCCATAATTCAAGAACTTCCAAATTCATTCTACGAGGCCAACATCACCCTGATACCTAAACCAGACAAAGACACTTCAAAGAAAGAAAACTTCAGACCAATATCTCTAATGAACCTAGATGCAAAAATCCTCAATAAAATTCTGGCGAATCGGATACAAAAACATATAAAAAAAATTGTGCACCATGATCAAGTAGGATTCATCCCTGGGATGCAAGGCTGGTTCAATATACAGAAATCAATAAATGTTATTCACCACATCAATAGACTTAAAAATAAGAACCATATGATCATCTCGATAGATGCGGAAAAAGCATTTGACAAAGTACAGCATCCCTTTATGTTCAAAACTCTAGAAAAACTAGGGATAACAGGAACATACCTCAATATTGTAAAAGCAATCTATGCTAAGCCTCAGGCTAGCATCATTCTGAATGGAGAAAAACTGAAGGCATTCCCTCTAAAATCTGGAACAAGACAGGGATGCCCTCTCTCACCACTTCTGTTCAACATAGTTCTCGAAACACTGGCCACAGCAATTAGACAGACAAAAGAAATTAAAGGCATAAAAATAGGAAAAGAAGAACTTAAATTATCACTATTTGCAGATGATATGATACTATACCTAGCAGACCCAAAAGGCTCTACAAAGAAACTATTAGAGCTAATAAATGAATTCAGCAAAGTGGCAGGATATAAATCAACACGCATAAATCAAAGGCATTCCTGTATATCAGCGACAAATCCTCTGAAATGGAAATGAGGACAACCACTCCATTCACAATATCTTCAAAAAAAATAAAATACTTGGGAATCAACCTAACAAAAGAGGTGAAAGACTTATACAATGAAAACTACAGAACCCTAAAGAGAGAAATAGAAGAAGATCTTAGAAGATGGAAAAATATACCCTGTTCATGGATAGGCAGAACTAACATCATCAAAATGGCGATATTACCAAAAGTTCTCTATAGGTTTAATGCAATGCCAATCAAAATCCCAAAGGCATTTCTTGTAGAAATAGAGAAAGCAATCATGAAATTCATATGGAAAAATAAAAGACCTAGAATAGCAAAAACAATGCTAAGCAGGAAGTGTGAATCAGGCGGTATAGCGATACCAGACTTCAAACTATACTACAGAGCAATAGTAACAAAAAGAGCATGGTACTGGTACCAAAACAGGCGGGTGGACCAATGGTATAGAATAGAGGACACAGAAACCAATCCACAAAACTACAACTATCTTATATTTGATAAAGGGGCTAAAAGCATGCAGTGGAGGAAGGATAGCATCTTCAACAAATGGTGCTGGGAAAACTGGAAATCCATATGCAACAACATGAAACTGAATCCCTTTCTCTCGCCATGCACAAAAGTGAATTCAAAATGGATCAAGGAGCTTGATATCAAATCAGAGACACGCCGTCTGATAGAAGAAAAAGTTGGCTACTATCTACATACTGTGGGGTCGGGCTCCAAATTCCTCAATAGGACACCCATAGCACAAAAGTTAATAACTAGAATCAACAAATGGGACTTAATCAAACTAAAAAGTTTTTTCTCAGCAAAAGAAACAATAAGAGAGGTAAATAGAGAGTCTACATCATGGGAACAAATCTTTACTCCTCACACTTCAGATAGAGCCCTAATATCCAGAGTATACAAAGAACTCCAAAAATTAGACAATAAGAGAACAAACAACCCAATCAACAAATGGGCCAAGGACCTGAACAGACCCTTCTCAGAGGAGGACATACAGTCAATCAACAAGTACATGAAAAAATGCTCACCATCTCTAGCTGTCAGAGAAATGCAAATCAAAACCACCCTAAGATACCATCTCACTCCAGTAAGATTGGCAGCCATTATGAAGTCAAACAACAAGTGCTGGCGAGGATGTGGGGAAAAGGGTACACTTGTACATTGCTGGTGGGACTGCAAATTGGTGCAGCCAATTTGGAAAGCAGTATGGAGATTTCTTGGAAAGCTGGGAATGTAGCCACCATTTGACCCAGCTATTCCCCTTCTTGGTCTATTCCCTAAAGACCTAAAAAGAGCATGCTACAGGGACACTGCTACTTCGATGTTCATAGCAGCTCATAATTCAAACTGTACACTAAAAATGTATCAACTTGAAACAAAGATTTAAATGAAAAAAAAATACCACTAAAATATTAAAAGACATAGAGGTATTTCCTAGTAAGTTGAGTGTAGGAAAGACTCATATAAGTATGATTTAAAATTCAGAGGCCGTGAAAGTAATAATTGTTAAATTAGACCACACTGTGCCCAGTCATAAGATTTCTGGACAGTAAGAAAAGGATGGTGCTTCTTGATTGTTGTGGATGAGGTGTTACAAGAGAGAGATGAGCTGAAAAAAAATACCTGGCCAAAATCCAACACACACATTCAGAGAAAATGTTCAAAAGGGCAGGGAGGTCAGAATTGACTATGTTAGAAAAAAAAACCTACACAGGTCCTTATGGACCAGAAAGTCTGTCAAGTACCCAATGGCTCTGGGTAAAGATCCCACCCAGAGTTTAACTGTAAAACCCTTTGGAAGGCCTGTGAAAGAAATGAAAGATTGTCTCCTGGATGATGAAAGGGATTCTAGAAATCTTTGGGATATTTGTTGCACTGTGGGTTGACTTGTCCATAGTATCATTGACTTACTTGAGGACAAAGACCCACCTGGACAAGAACCTTGTATGTAACTGTGGCAGATTGTGTTGAAAAGAGTGTCCCAGTCAGTAAGAGTCAGTCTGGTCTAAAAGGGTCAGATTATTCAAAATGCAGAAAGGAAGTTGTGACTAAATTATAGAAATTTGCTAATACAGAAGTAGCACAAAGGTCATATATTCTATACTCTCATCAGAATATCCAAACAGAAAAATGGAAAGGAATGAAAAAAAAAAAATCTATGGAGTCAGTGGAGAATGTGGACTAGAGAGACATTCCCAGTTTCACAACCAGAGCCTCATCAAGAAACATTAATGACTTGCTAAACAGCAATTTTAGCAAAAGTTGGATTTCAGAATTGCCTAGATTACCTTTCATTTGTTCTCTTTTCAACAGGAGTGTTCATAGTATTAGTCTGCCCAAGCTCATCATTGTATGCCAGAAGTTTGGGAGGGGGTCAGGGTGCAGATAACTTTTTTTTTTCTTTTCTTACTTCGTAACTCTTCAGAATAAGAAGTTCATCCAAGCCTAAACCTCCAGCTCTGATATAGGTCATGAGGTCTCTATGTACTCTGGGTGTGATGATGTGATACAATGAGAATTTGTGGCTTTAAAGGGCGATTGAATTTTGCATATTGAGAGGAGTGAGTATGTGGCCCCCAGATGGACTGTGGCAAGTTGATTACAAGAATAACCACAATTCTCCATTCTTCCCTGGCCCTATACTCTTTGAAATTTTACTTTTTAACTTCTCTCATAAAATGGAAGCACTTATCTCCCTGCCTTGGAATCTCAGCTGGACTTGACACTTGCTCTTGCGATCATGATGTGGTGGGAGTGGCCGTGTGCCAGTTCTGAGCCTAGATCACCCAAGATACTGTGCATATCCACACTTCATCTTTGTCCTTTGCCTTCCCACGTAGATGCACTTGCACTCACCTCTGGGTAGGGGACACATAGATGAGAGCTGATCCAGGCAAGTTGCACCAGGCATGAGAGAAAGCATGGGGACAGCTGATGGTCAAACAGCAGGTGCTTTGGGAAGCAGAGACAGCTCTAATCAACAGTACCAGCCTTCTGACCCACAGACTGGGGAACAAAATTAAACACTTACTGTCATTCACCACCAGTTTTTGGTTATTTGCTACCCAGAATTATTATATAGCAAATAATTAATACCAGATCTTTGTATTGAGGCTGAAAATACTCAGACTCTCTGGTTTCTCAGAATTTGAATCCCAAATATATCCTTAAATGGTGGACAAGCCACCAAACATTCTTAAGTGTATACTTTCTTGTCATGAGAATGGGGACAACCATAGTATCTGCACAGTATAGTTGTCCTGAGACTTAAATGTGATAATGTATCAAACTGTCCAGCAGACGAGTTGACACATGTCAAATGCTGAATAAAAATTCTACTTATTCTCATTTTCCTATTCTTTTGAAATAATTCACAAAGTTTTTCTATATAATTGTAAAACTATACTGGACTTAACATTATACTGGACTTAACATTAAAACTATTTGAAAGAGACAAAGGACCATGACATGAGTTGTAATAAATATTTCAAAAAGTACTTAAATAAAACAGGGTTGATAGGACACTGTAGTTTTCTCAAGGGCAGGAAGAAAGTTCCAGTCAACTATTTAATTTCCCCCAATTAGCATAGGTACTATCAGACTGGAGGTGCTTAGTAAATATTTGTTGCATTAAACCTACATAATAAGATGTCACAAAGACTTCCTTTTTTTGCTGCCATCATTTTCTGACTGAAGATAAAATTAATGTAAGCTAAAAATTAACTTGAATTAAATAACCACGTTACCTTACACAACTGTGGCCACTAAGTATTTGTTGAATTGACTCTGAAATTAAACAGAAAAATGCACAAAGGTCACAGAAATTAGCCAATTAGCTTTTGAGAGGTGAATAGGGCAAAATGAATTATTCAACAAAGTTTCTGTATTTCTAAATAATTGTTATTGCATGATTTATCAAATGTCAACAAGAAAAGCTATTAACGTGAATAAGCACTACTAATAGTAATCTCAATTTGCCAATAATTTGAAGATTATGTAAAAAATATTGAAAATATATAAAGTCTACTTCATTTTCTTAAGATGTGATTATTTCAAGGAAAAAACAATCAATTATTTAGTGAGTGTATTTTTTTTTCTTTTTGAAAAACAGACACTATACAAATGGTACAAAAAAGAAAATGAGTAAGATAGAGTCATTTTATTTAAGGAAGTCACATCTAAAAGACAGACAACTATATAATCAAATAATAATTCCAAGAAAATGTCATATGACCAAATGCCATGGAATCATAAGGTCGAGAATGACAGTGGTAAGTGTGTGGGGAAGGGTTTCTGTAGTATATGGGCAGTGTTTGATTCTTTCGATGAGGAAAATTGTGGTTTATCATCAAGTAAAGTGGAGAAAGAATGAAGTTAAAAAAAAAAACCGCTGTTATGAGTCAGCAAATATTTGTGGAAATATTTAATTGCAGTTTCATGCATGAACATAATAGAGCTGGAAGGTAGTTGTTATTATCTTTATAATATTCCCTAAAGACCTAAAAAGAGCATGCTACAGGGACACTGCTACATCGATGTTCATAGCAGCACAATTCACAATAGCAAGATTGTGGAACCAACCTAGATGCCCTTCAATAGATGAATGGATAAAAAAAAATGTGGCATTTATACACAATGGAGTATTACTCTGCATTAAAAAATGACAAAATCATAGAATTTACAGGGAAATGGATGGCATTAGAGCAGATTATGCTAAGTGAAGCTAGCCAATCCCTAAAAAACAAATGCCAAATGTCTTCTTTGATATAAGGAGAGTAACTAAGAACAGAGTAGGGTCAAAGAGCATGAGAAGAAGATTAACATTAAACAGGGATGAGAGGTGGGAGGGAAAGGGAGAGAGAAGGGAAATTGCATGGAAATGGAAGGAGACCCTCAGAGTTATACAAAAGTACATACAAGAGGAAGTGAGGGGAAAGGGAAAAATAATACAAGGGGGACAAATGAATGTCAGTAGAGGGGGCAGAGAGAGAAGAGGGGAGGGGAGGGGAGGGGGGATAGTAGAGGATAGGAAAGGCAGCAGAACACAACAGACACTAGTATGGCAATATGTAAATCAATGGATGTGTAACTGATGTGATTCTGCAATCTGTAAATGGGGTAAAAATGGGAGCTCATAACCCACTTGAATCAAAGTGTGAAATATGATATATCAAGAACTATGTAATGTTTTGAACAGCCAACAATAAAAAAATTTAAAAAATATATTTTTGAGAAACTAAAAAGCATATGTGTTAAACAATTAGGAACTAAAACCAAAGACTATAATCTTTAGAAGTAATGGAAACAATTCAAATTCTACTACCCCATGCATGAGAGTATACACAAAGGCTTACAAGTGGAATCAGCCATACTGGATGTTGCTAGAATTGAGGACACATATTGCAGGCAGGAGCTATGAAAGGGATAAACACTGCTGTGACTATAAATAAAGGTGAATTGGAATTGGAACATGTAGTGTATTTACACCATTATAGGAGGCCTGGAATTTTTTAAACCTTTTTTTTTCCAGCATGGGAAAGACAATAATTGACAGATTGCAGAGAGGGACTATATAATCAATGTGTAAGTTATAAAGAGCTTCTGATGATGGTTGAGAGAAAAATTTGAGGAAGGAAGTTCATGATATGTGGTTGGGGATGTCAGTTAGGTGAATAAGAATTAGGGGTGAAGAAATGAAGTCTTTACTGGAAATGGAAGTGGGCTTAGACAGGAGAGTTAGAATTCTAAGATATTTTATAGATAGAATTAATCGAACTTGTGACCAACCTGTGTGGAGAGTTAGAAAGGAGATCAGACTCATCAAGATAGGCTGGGCAAGTGTACTGTATCAGTATTAACAAAGAGAGAACAAAAGGGAGAAGCCAGAAACTGGGTTGGTAGCTCAGTGGTTGAGCACTTGCCTAGTATTTGCCAGGCCCTGAGTTCAATCCCCTCCTCTCCCCCCAAAAAAGAAAAAGAAAAAAGAAGAATATAGTATAGATAACACAGTAATTGCATTAAAGGTGACTGACTTAGATAATAGGCTACATATTTTAGTTTGATTCACTGCCATACACTGCATGGTTAAAAAAAAAAAAAAAAAAAAAAAACTAGGGAGCTGAAAAACTAGCAGATAAAGCAAAATGAACATGAAAACTAGTGAAATAAGTATAGAATCTGAACAGAAAGCTGAAAAATAAAATATAACCAATTATAGGAAATACACATTAATTTAGTAATAGTCTGTAAGAAAAGAATGTCAGACTTTTAACAACAGTAACAAAAGAGGAATGTTGGGGGGATTGACATTAATTAGACACCTTGAATATCTTATTAAAGAACAGTTAAAATTGTCGTGGTGTTTTAGAGAAATATTGAATATCAAATTTCTTCTCATATGAATAGTAGGTACATATTTCTCAAATATCTTTCACTTTCTTTTGTTACATTTCATGTCACATATGCCCAAGAAAATCGATTACTTCATATAAGGCCCATCTTGGATTAGCTTAACAATCAATTTACTCTAAAACTTCATAAGAGCAACATAAAATAATTTAAAGTGCTGTTCTGCATTAGTTTCCATCCTACAGTCGTTCTGGGATTTGAGTCCCTCCCATTTTTGTGGCTTCATTGTTTACCAGTACTTAGAAGTGTTCTGAATCCAGCCAGCCAAAAAAAAAAAAATTTTCACTGTTGCTAGTCGAAATAAGAGGTAAGGAACACTATGCTTCATCTCCATCCGTGTTGTTAAAAATATTGCTCTCACTGAATTTTAAAGAATTTTTTTTTCATATTTCAGAAGAGAAAATATGGTGGATTACTAAAGGAATTATCTGGCTCATGGTCTTGCACCTGATGAACTCACTTCACTGCAATGCCATTGTCGGCTTAAGGCAGTTAGAAGGAAATAGTTGTTAATAAACTTTACTTTGAATTAAATGGTAATTATCATAATACCCATACACATTTTTAAAATATAATTCTATAATTTTCCATGTCGGGTTTTAACTCAAGATAAACCTCAATGTACTTATGAAATGATGTCGAACTTCATATCTAATGTTTTAGGAAATGTGGCTCATAGTGTGGTTTCATCCCATCACTCTGGAGCTTTAACCCTTGTCCTGACCTGTATGGATGGGCACTTTGAAATCGTCATGTTGCTTATTGATGAACTTTCCTGTTCTAGGTGTTGCTTTTTGATTTCTCTTAGTTTATACCACAAAACTGGAAACTAATTCCTTCCTCAAAAAGGATGTCACTCAAAGCTTTTAGAATACTGAAGAGGTCTAACTTAATACGCTGTCTTCAAGAGGAGATCAAGGGAAAGGGATTCTATAAAACAATTTCTTAGGACAATCCTGGTCAAAATAAAGACATAATGACTTATCAGAAGAAATTCTATTATAATCTAATCTACAACTCTAATTTGGTTTAAAGAGAGAGAGAGAGAAAGAGAAATACAGAAAGAAATGATAATAATGGCATTAGGAACCGTGCACTACATAATCTTCATGTGAACTTATGTAAATATCATATGTTTAAGTCAGTGTTATGGAAGACATTACCCTGGGCCTATTTCGTACTCCAGACTTGATAGTTTGTTCTACTGTGTTGTAAAGTCACAGGCTAATTCCTCAAATCTACCTGTAGTCTAGGAAAAGGGGCTATTTCTTAGACAACAGTACTGATATAACTCACTTTATGCAATTGTCTTATTGGTTAATTTATTTAAAATGAAACTCTGAAGAAAATGAATGGAATATTGAAATTTATGTAGGCAAATATGGGATTCCGAGAATTTACCATGGACCTGGTCACAGTCATAGTCATCAATTTGGGCACATGACTTCCAAATTCTTAGGTTGTCAAGAAAAGCAATTTTTTTTTTTTTTTTTTTTTTGGTGCTGGGTGCACTGAACCCAGGGCCTTGTACATGAGAGGTAAACACTCTACCAACTGAGCTATGGCCCCAGCCCTAGAAAAGCATTTTTCTTTTTTACATTGCAGGTTTTTGTTTTGTTTTGTTCTATTGTCAGAAAAGTTGGGCCTTCTAAATTTAAGAGTAACTGAAAGAAACAAAATTGTTGATTCCATGGAGTACAGAAAGCACTGAGTGCATGGTTACACCTTTCAAAAAGCCAGATTATTTCAAAGTGCCTTACTATGATCTATGCCATTTCCATTTTTCTCCTTCCTTCTAAACAGAAATTTGATTCTGTTCTGGATACCACTTAGAGCGCTCCTTTAAGAATTTGTGTTTTCCCATCTCTTGCAGTTAAAGTGATCATTTGAACAAGTTTGGGCCAATTCCATGTAAATAGAATTTTCCTCCTTTATGTTCTTTAAATGAGGAGACTAAAACTTCTGTCACTCATCTTATTTCTTATATAAAATTTATATTTGATGCCATAGGCAAGACAACCAACTACCATGAAATACTGAGTTTGAATTCAGAGCCATATGCACAAATGTGGCTACATGAAAAGAAAAAAATAAGTAAATGTTTCCCAGTAATAATTGAATGCTGCTATTTCAGACACAATCTGGATACCTCTGCACACCTCAAATGCAACTAACTAAATCACTAGTTAAAGTTGTCATTTCTATATATTCACAGACATATTCAGTCTTAGCTCATCAAACCATGTCTCTTAAAAACAAAACAACCAAAAATTAAAAAAAATAAAAATAAAAATAAAAAACTACACGTTCCCAATGCCAGGCAGGATAGATAGAGGAACAGGTGGAAAGAAAAGTGAAAGGGTAAACAGCCTCGGGACTGAAGTAAAGTGGGCAGATGTTCACTGATGTGAAATTCAGGAAAATCAAAGTGGCAAGAGCTTTCCAAATGCCTTCAAGAATAAAAAGGGAGTTAGCAAATTGAGGCATCCTTAAAAATCGAAACAGAAATATTTGAATATTACATATACAGAAACAATGACAGGTAAAATTTTTCTTTTTTGTTAAAGAGGATAGTAATCAACTGCCCCACTCCTGTATTTCAAAATTCCGAAATGATTGCACGTGTAGGGTTTAGATTTCTGTCACTCAAATTAAAATAATTATGTGAAATAATTCCATGTTCAGGATCTGCCTGAATAAGGGCAAATGAGATCATATAATTAATAAATTGATCATATTAATACAATACGTATGGTTCTTCTGACCCAAAGAAAATATAAAAGGCAAATGATTTTATGAGAAAATTATATTTAATGAACATTATGTTTTTATTGAATGGGGCCTTTTCACTTCTAAAATTTTGACATGAAATAAAGATTTAGAGATAAAAATAGGTATCTTATTAAGTTACATTCTCAAATATGAGTATTACTAATGACTAAATTCCTAAGTATGAATAATTTGTGAGTTATTTTGAAATGCTAATAAATCTCATTTGTTTGAATTCTGTTTGCAAAACTTATCAGAAGCTAAATTAATCACACTTTATAGTCAACTAAATAATTACATTTTAAAAATAATGTTAGTTATTATACAATATCATTGTTACAGAGTTTTTTTCCAAATATAATTTACCTACTGACAACTGATAACATAAAAATACACAAAGAGATCTGATTGCAGAGGCATCTGGGTTTATAGTTGCAGTAAGAGATCCAAAGTTTTGAAGTTACTCCACTGTTGGGCAATTACAGCAGTCAACTACACTAAGCAGAATTGCACCTGGAAACACTTGTTGTTTTTTTGTACCCCATTCTTGTTTCATTTAATCAACTGAAGGGGATATATTAAGCTCAAGGAATATACTTAGAAAATAAGTAACTGAAGAAAGTTGATTCATCATGTTGGTATAATACAGTATATTAAAAGGAAACTAAATTTTAAACTGTTTTTATCTGGAATGCAATTCATGAAAATGCACAAATGTATTCTCCTCTAATATTTACAGGACAATCTGCTCAAAAAACCAAGTGATTTCAAAACTTTAATTCTAAGGTCTCAAAAATGTGCTAGTACGTATCCTTGAAAAGTTGTCATATACAGCAGACTGTAAATGACAAGCCAGGTGACAGCAAATGGTGCTACTGATGCGGAAATAATTGTTTTGAATTGTTTAGAATGTTGAGAAGTCAAAGGACAAAGAGGACAACATATTAAAATATTTTTTTTAAATCTAACGAAGGATGACAAACATGCTTAGAAAGTGATTAGCTGCCTGTATCTATGAGATTTGACTATCAAAAACTCTATGTGTGTTGTATTCTGCTGCCTTTCCTATTGCCACTAGTATGGCAATATGTAAATCAATGGATGTGTAACTGATGTGATTCTGCAATCTGTATATGGGGTAAAAATGGGAGTTCATAACCCAATTGAATCAAAGTGTGAAATATGATATATCAAGAACTATGTAATGTTTTGAACAACCAACAATAAAAAATTAAAAAAAAAAAATTTTAAAAAAAAGAGTATCCAGTTAAAAGTGCTCAATTAGCAGCATGGTAACATTGAGATTTGTAATAATATGGACCTGTGTTTGAGATCCAGCTATGAGAGTTTGGGGAATAAATTTCTTTATCTCTCTCAACCACAGAAAATACCTGTAAAAAGCATATGGTAATTTCAATCTCATTGAATTGAGGATTAAATGGAATACTGAAAAAAAAAAAAAAAAAAAACCTCTATGCGGTGTTTGAGACTAAGACATAGACACGAGAACTGGATTTGACTGTGACATCTAAAAGCCTGAATTCTACTTTATACAAAACCATGACCATGACTCATTGAAAAATGTACCTTATACATAGAGCATGTTATCTGATATGCAAACTTTTCTATCCATATATTTATATGAATATATTTCCTCTACATTTTGGCAGCAAGAGGAAAACCAAAGGGATATTCTTCTTATATTAAAAACCCAAACTGTGTTTCACAGTTACAATTATAATTGCATGAAAAATATTTAAATTATACTCAGAAAATACTTGACAAAGTGAAAAAGAAACTTCAGTTGAAAAAAAAATTGTAGAGTTTAATATATAAGTCAATTAATAATGTGTATTATATGAGTCACCAAATTATCTGTTGAACTTTATAAAGGATAGACTTTTCAAAGTTGCATAGAAATAGTTTACCTCCTTTTTCAGAGAATTGCATTTTTTTTCTTTTTTTATTAACAGGGTTTTTTAAAAAATACTTATATTTTAGTTGTAGTTGGACGCAATATCTTTCTTTATTTATTTTTATGTGCAGCTGGGGAACAAACCCAGGGCCTCCTCCATGCTAATGAGAGCTCTACAGCTAAGCCACAACCCCAGCCCCTCTTTTTTTTTTCTGTAGTTATATTTTATTTATTTATTTTTATGCTGTGCTGAGGATCAACCCAGTTCCTCAGATGTGCTAGGCAAGCACTCTGCCGCTGAGCAACAGCCCAAGCCCCCAGAGAATTGCATTTTAACAACAAAGTTTATTTTGAGGAAAAAGATTTTAAGATATAAAACATTTTAATGGAAAGAATTAGTTGATACAAGCTCATATTGAGAATAAGTACTTTTAAAAACTGAAAGTAATTTTCCGTCTATATTTATATTGACTATTTTTCTATTCTGAGGACTGGCATGGTTCTGAATACATAATCAATACTAATAAATCTCATATAGACACTGTTTTCATGGGATGTCACCACTTCCACATTCAATTCACATACAATATTATTTACTATCCTAAAAAAAAATGATGTTAACCAAATGGGAAGGAACATGAAATCTGAAAAGACAACTGCTAAAATTATGAATGATTATAAAATTAAAATTAAGATACCAATATTTCATTCAGCATCTTTCTAAAGAGAAACCTGAGACCAAGTGAAAAGTATAGTTAATGCAGAATAGTGTTAAAATCTTTCCATGAAATATGGCCATTTATCGCCTTTGTGGAATCTGTGGGAAATATAAGACAATGCAAGAATGGAGGAGTTAGCGTAAATATAACATATTAGCTACTTCAGAAGAAATTTCGGGTTTCAAAACTCACAGGACAATTCTCTCCTTTGGAAAACTGAAGAAAAAGATGTATGAATTTGAAGGCAAAAAGAAATGCTGGAAAGATTAATGATAATGGTGTGATCTTTCATTTGGGTCATAAATGAGAGTGAGAGGTAAATGACAGTTGCTTAATTGAGATAGGGATAGATTTTTAGGGGGTAAATGGAAAAGAATGGGTGCCACACTTCCAGAAACACAGTTCACATCCTGTCCTTCTATTAGTGGTTAAGGAGAAGTAAATAAATATATTTCACGTGAATGGATCCACACATCATTTGAAAGCCGTGACCATGAAGGAGAAAGCTTTGAGAGCTCCAAGGTAGGAAGCAACATCAAAAGTACAGGTGTACTGTGAATCCAGGTCTGTTGTGTTCCCAGACTCTGCTCTTGACTACTGTACAACACTGACTTTCTGAAATGAGAATTTAGCGATAGGAGTGTTTAGAAACTGGATAGACAGGGAATCCAAATGGGCATGGGAGTAAGCGAGTCCTGGGGCTTTTCTCTGAGACACTGCTGCCTTCACTTTCGATGCGTTTTAGTACCCTCTGCTTGATCCATTAAAATACACTGAAAAGGAAGATAAGAAAGAGAAAAGATAATAAAAAATTAAAAGCTAAAATGAAAAATAGATAACATAAAAAGGAAATAATTAAACCAAAGCCTAAGGTGATAAGAAGAAACTAGGTAAATAAGTAATATAAGAACAAAGTAAATGTGAGATAAAAGAAGGCTTGTACAAGAGTAAGAAAAGATAAATCATCTAAGAACAATTAACAGTGAGATTGTAAAAACAAAAGGACTGAAAGATTAAAAGGAAGAGATAAATATGCAAAAGAAATTTAAATGAATTCAAATAATAAAAAAAGAATAAACTAGGGCATAAAATACTAACTGGAAGAAAATTAAAAACTAGATAGAACTCTGTGTTCCAAGGTTTACCTGAGGCATGTGTTCCTGGGCTTGGAGCTGAAATCCATGGATGAGTTAAGCAGGCTACACATAAAATTGTCCTCTGGAGACTGGGGAGCCCAGTAGTGGCTTCTTTGGCCTGAAGAGCTCTGGGAACTCCGAGGAGCTCTCCTGACCTTATCTTCTTCGAGGACCTTCCTCTTAATCCCAGGCTGTTTTTAGAGATGCAGAGTCCTGCTGGGTACCACAGGGACAGAAATCCACGTTTCCTTTGGGGTACTTTCCTCCAGCCAAGACAGAGTCTTCAGACAAAATCAGTTAGCATAATTCCGTTCAAGAATTTATCTGAGAAATCCAAATGCTACTCCCCCTAGTCTCAAGATGTTTGACATGTACTCATCTTTTGGTGAGTTTTATTAATTCCCATTGCTATATTAAATCATTGCCAGAAAACTGCCTGTGAAAATATGCATTTACACATGTGATTTTTACAAAAAAAAGTGCAGATGAAGTATGATAATTTAGGGATATATAAACTGATGTGTTATTTTTTCCAATACTACCCCTTTTGTATATCATCTCTCATTTTTGTTATGAACATGAGGATAATGGAAATAGTCAAAGAGTGTTCTGAGAACATATGTGAGTATTGTTTAATTTCTGAGTTAAAATACTGTGGATCTAAATTTAAGTCTGCTGTGTTTAAGTAATAAACCAACTAATAAATAAGTCTATGATCACTGCTGTCTCTTTTTTTGATTAGGTTAAAAACCCACTTGACTGAGGATGAGAGACAGACTTGGGAACATCGGGAACAGTAGCATTGAATATTATTGGGGATGATGCACCATCCTCCCGTTTCAATGAATCTGAGAAAATAAAGCTTATTTCACATTTACTTTAGGAAAAAACAGTGAGCAGGACTTAGGCCTCAAACAGTTGATAAAGTATAGGAAACCAACAATTTAGTAAGACTCTCACCGATATTTCACAGGAGTTGGAGAGTAGATGTCGGTATCGCACATTGTACCAAGGGAAGTGCAAACATGTTCCTAACACTTTCACAGAGTTGTTGTGACCTGGTATTACATTTGAAGGAATAGACCAACAAGTATGGGTGTCAAATTACACATATTTTATTTGGGCAATACTTGCAGGATGTAAGTATGAGTGTAAAATTTCAGAAGTCATGCCAGAGGACAGGTTAAGAGTCAAGTCAGAACTCACATAATAATCAGTTGTCATTCAGTTCATCACCTTGCATGACTGTACAGCAGACAGGTTGACTCTAGGGTGCAGGGAAGGCAATCCTGCCTTGTTGAACATGTGCCTCCCTTCCAAAAACACATTATTTGAAATTGGGTTCTACAAGGTATTCAAAAGGTTCATGGAACATTCAATGTAATAAGATTTTATTAGAACTGAAATGCCTTAGTGCTTGCCTTAATCCATTTTCTGTTTCTAATAGAGAATACCTGATACCAGGTAATTTATTAAGAATAGGAGTTTATTTGACTCAGTCTTCTGAAAGTTGGGAAGTCTAAGAGCATGTATTCAGTGTCTCCTGGGAATCTGGTGGAAGCCTTCCTACTGTATCCTAAAGTGGTGGAGGGCATCACACGGACAGACAGAGCAACATGACAACTGGGGTCTCTTATAAAGTCCCTAATGCGAGCATGGGGGTCCCATTCTCTTGGCCTCATTCCTAGTTATCTCCTAAAAGTCCTACCTCCAAACATCATTAATGTATGAATTTTGGGATTGTTTCCGAGACATAAACCTTTGAGGAACTTTCAAACTATAGCAGCCCATTTTGCCTGCATAGAAATGTGATGCCCTCTGCCCAGTTAGACTCACTGACTTGCAGCTTGCATTTTCTGCTCTTCTCTTTCATCTGTGTTCCTGCCATCTTTCCACTTATTTCTTTATCATTCCTTTTCCTTCAGATATGTTTGTAGTTTCTGGAGTAGGCAGAGAAGATAATGGAGATGCACTATGAGAGAAATAGTCACTTAAATAGTATTTAAGGAAATTATATAGATATATCAACCATTATCAAGCAAGCCTAGCCCAAATGACACATCTTGTGTGTGTAAAATTCCATCTATAATTTCTTTACCTAATTCCTCATTGGAACATTCACAATAGCATTGTGGAGGGAAAACATTCTATTTTAAGCACAATGTGTCCAGTTAAGTATTGTGTCTAATGGAGTGAATGTCTTCTTCTCTACAACATTTATATTCCTTAAATTATAGGAGTATTTTAATTTAATAAAAACAATTCTTCATTTAATGAATGGCAATAGTATTTATTTCATCTTTCAGTTTTCAAAAAACTCATAGTGATTTCAGTAATCAAATTTTTGGTTCCTTTGACAAATGAGACATAATATTAGACTGTTGGATTGCAACAGTGAGTCCCAGAAAGAATGAAAGCAACCATGCAAAGGACCAGATAGGTTGACTCAAGGTGCAGGGAAGGCAAGCCTGCGGCGGTGGACCCATGTTCGTCCCTTCCAAAAAGGGAGGCACAATTAGGTTCCACAGGGTATTTAAAAGGCTTGTTATCTTCAAATGTAATTAGATTGTATTAGTATTAAAATGCCACAGAAGACCTAAGAAGATCCTCATTGGTCCAAAATCCTGTAGCAGAGCCATAAGAAACAAAAACTCAATTTTCCCTTGAAGAAGTCAACTCAAGATGCAGATCTCAGTTTATACTCTTTGATGGGGTTAAAACACCACACAGAAGAGCCTGATGTCTTGAAACATCCTGCCGAGTGGTCCATGTGGCTCCATCTTGCTTGTTCTGTACTCCAAGCCACTTGTTTTACCTCCAAACACGAGCTAAAGTAATGGATCATTAGTCCAGAAACATGTATGCAGGTCTTCCTTATAGGACAGAACTGTGCCCTGGGTACATTTGGAATCAAGAGCCTTTACCCACTTATCCAACTGAACAATGGGACTTAATCCACACTGTTGGTTTCCTTATTAACATCCAAAGTGGGCACCACCATCAAGACAGGCAGACATACCCTGAATTCCTCTCTGTGCCATCTTTTTAAAAAGTTTTTGATGGTTTCCCTTCATTTCTCCTGGAAAATTTCTTTCAAAATAAAATGTGGAGCTGTATTCAATGATTAAACTCATACTCTATATCCTCACATATATTCTCTCTTTCTTCCTGTCCAAAGTGGAACATTTTCTAATAATGATACCCCCTCCCCCACTCCCTGCTTTCATCTTGAAAACAGAACTTTATTTCCTTCAGAATCCAACTGTGTCAGAACTGGTAGAAGTAAATGACTAAAGCTACTGAACATATTTTCATGTACTCATAGCCATTTGCATAACTGTATTGACTTTCAGGTGAATATCTTAGGATATAAAATTCATCATGTAGAGTCCAATGGTAGAGTATTTGTCTGAAATGTGCAAGGCTCTGGGATTCATTTGTAGCAACACACACACACACACACACACACACACACACACATAATTTTCTTCTTTGTATTCCTTATGGTAACTTTAAAAATTATCATGATTAATACACAATCCTTTATTGAGTCTTTTTCATCTTGAATAGTTCTTAAATCTTTCTCCATCTCTCCAGGTCTGCTTTCATTAGCTTACACAATATCACCTGCCTCTAGTCTCACATACTACAACCGCCTATTAATTATCTCCTTCTGTCAAATGTAAAAATGACTTTTTAAAATTGGAACCAGTTTAATCTTTTCAATATTTTGCTCATATCAGGAAGGTATTCTACATGATTTGTGAGATGAAAATCTTCACAGAACCTAAGGCCTTCTGCTCCCTGAAGCATCTTCTCTCCAGGCTCAGGACAGTCTGGTCCCACTTTTTCCCTATTTCATGGACTTTCCTACTATTTTTCCTTTATTTATGTGCTCCCTCTCTGGAATGATCTCTCCACCTCCTTTTCCTTAACTAGCATTCTGTGCCCAATCCTGTAGACCTCATGGTAACACTTCCTCAACATGTTTTCTAAAATCTTGACAATCTTGACAAGGTTCCTCTTACGTATGCTGTCAGAAAGCATTCCCCGCATCATGTAGGGTCTCTCTCCAATTTACCTCCCTCGATCAGAACATAAACCAAATGAAAGCATGAAAGTAATTTCATTAATTTCTCTCACACCCTGTTATAATCAAGCATATGGCACAAAATGTTGCAAATGTAACTATTCAACTTTTAAAAAATATTGAGTAATAAATCTAAGTTATAGACATACACAACTTTTTAAGGGATACCAGTGTTTTCTGAGTAGTTAATTCTTTAATAAAATTTAAATAAGAATTAAATCAATTGATGTTCAGAAACAATCATTTAAAATTAAATAAGTTAGCTATTATGATTTTAAAATTTGTACTTTTAAAGATTAGCAACCATGTATCTCTAGCACTAGATTAATGAAATATGCTTGCTTAAAATGGTTAAAAGAGTTAATTTGTCTAGTGAAGTTAGGCAAGAGTAATTTGAGAAATACTACTAAACCAATGATAACTGTATACATTTTCTTGTCATTTTTAATGGACATATGATTAATTGAATTATTAATTGCACTAAAAAGTTTGAGGTTCTGGTAATTATCTCTTCTTAGACATGTTCTAATTTTTTATTCCTCATTTAAATAAGACACATTTTCTATTTGATTTAATTAACATAAGTAAACATCAAAAAACATTGAAGTGCTTTATGCATCAAACATTTCTTTTCAGTCTCCACTAGATATCTAACAAACACATATATCAAAATCCAGTCTTATGACATTGGTACATTTAGAAAATGTAGCCTGAAATAAGTCTACTCAATTCTGTCATCAAATAGGCAAATTCCTATAGTTTGAAATTAAAAAGATATTTTGGTATGGATTTTTTCATATATTAATTAATAAAACAAATGTTATTGATATTTTAATTCTCTAAGCATAGTTTAGTCCTTAAATATATATAACTCACAGGGTTATCATAAAGTTTAAAGAAATGTTAATCTTCTTCTCATGCTCTTCATCCCTACTCTGTTCTTAGTTACTCTCCTTATATCAAAGAAGACATTTGGCATTTGGTTTTTAGGGATTGGCTAGCTTCACTTAGCATAATCTGCTCTAGTGCCATCCATTTCCCTGCAAATTCTATGATTTTGTCATTTTTTAATGCAGACTAATATTCCATTGTGTATAAATGCCACATTTTTTTAATCCATTCGTCTATTGAAGGGCATCTGGGTTGGTTCCACAGTCTTGCTATTGTGAATTGAGCTGCTATGAACATCGATGTAGCAGTGTCCCTGTAGCATGCTCTTTTTAGGTCTTTAGGGAATAGACCGAGAAGGGGAATAGCTGGGTCAAATGGCGGCTCCATTCCCAGCTTTCCAAGAAATCTCCATACTGCTTTCCAAATTGGCTGCACCAATTTGCAGTCCCACCAGCAATGTACAAGTGTACCCTTTTCCCCACATCCTCGCCAGCACTTGTTGTTGTTTGACTTCATAATGGCTGCCAATCTAACTGGAGTGAGATGGTATCTTAGGGTGGTTTTGATTTGCATTTCTCTGACAGCTAGAGATGGTGAGCATTTTTTCATGTACTTGTTGATTGATTGTATGTCCTCCTCTGAGAAGGGTCTGTTCAGGTCCTTGGCCCATTTGTTGATTGGGTTGTTTGTTCTCTTATTGTCTAATTTTTGGAGTTCTTTGTATACTCTGGATATTAGGGCTCTATCTGAAGTGTGAGGAGTAAAGATTTGTTCCCAGGATGTAGGCTCTCTATTTACCTCTCTTATTGTTTATTTAGCTGAGAAAAAACTTTTTAGTTTGAGTAAGTCCCATTTGTTGATTCTAGTTATTAACTTTTGTGCTATGGGTGTCCTATTGAGGAATTTGGAGCCCGACCCCACAGTATGTAGCCAACTTTTTCTTCTATCAGACGGCATGTCTCTGATTTGATATCAAGCTCCTTGATCCATTTTGAATTCACTTTTGTGCATGGCGAGAGAAAGGGATTCAGTTTCATTTTGTTGCATATGGATTTCCAGTTTTCCCAGCACCATTTGTTGAAGATGCTATCCTTCCTCCATTGCATGCTTTTAGCCCCCTTATCAAATATAAGATAGTTGTAGTTTTGTGGATTGGTTTCTGTGTCCTCTGTTCTGTACCATTGGTCCACCCGCCTGTTTTGGTACCAGTACCATGCTGTTTTTGTTACTATTGCTCTGTAGTATAGTTTGAAGTCTGGTATCGCTATACCGCCTGATTCACACTTCCTGCTTAGCATTGTTTTTGCTATTCTGGGTCTTTTGTTTTTCCATATGAATTTCATGATTGCTTTCTCTATTTCTACAAGAAATGCCACGAAGATTAACATTAAACAGAGATGAGAGGTGGGAGGGAAAGGGAGAGAAAAGGGAAATTGCATGGAAATGGAAGGAGACCCTCAGGGTTATACAAAAGAACATACAAGAGGAAATGAGGGGAAAGGGAAAAATAATACAAGGGGGAGAAATGAAGGTCAGTAGAGGGGGTAGAGAGAGAAGAGGGGAGGGGAGGGGAGGGGGGAAAGTAGAGGATAGGAAAGGTAGCAGAACACAACAGACACTAGTATGGCAATATGTAAATCAATGGATGTGTAATTGATGTGATTCTGCAATGTGTATATGGGCTAAAAATGGGAGTTCATAACCCACTTGAAGCAAAGTGTGAAAGATGATATATCAAGAACTATGTAATGTTTTGAACAACCAACAATAAAAAAAAATAAAAAATAAAAAAGTTTAAAGAAATTATTGCATGAAGTTTCTATTATACTGCATGGCAAAAAAGCAAACAAGACCAATAATTTACATATATGTATACTTTTTTTTTTCCACCAAATGACTACTTGATTTCTATCAGGGATCACAACGCTGTATCATATGTGTCAGACACGTGATCACTTCCACTTGTCTCATCTCTTTATGTGTTGAGTTAGGAGGGGGATAGACTGCTTCTAAACTGTCAAAAAAAAAAAAAAAAAAGAAAATGAAAAATGCTGATGGAGAATTGTTCTTGCATCTATTCTCAAATTGTGAACCAAATTTTACCTGAAGTTCAGAACTAGAAGAAAGAACTAGAGGAAGTTCAATCTGTTGGTCACATAAGTTTTATTTGCTGAAGCATCACAGCAGCACAGAACTCAAGGTTCAGGTCAACAGAGAGATGCCCTGAAAGCATTTGAGCAGGAATCTTTTAGTGCTAACAAGCAGATCTAGTGCTTCTAAAACTCAGTCACAAAACCAATGGGAAGAGGAAAGAAGCAACCTCTCAATTCCAAGATCCCCTATCATGGTGGTGGCAGACATTATTCTTGCACAGAATTCTACATTCTTTCAAGGAAAAAAAAAAAGAAGGAAAAATAAAACTAAAGCTGAAGACCAGTTACTAAGCATTGAAAATGTCAGGACCTGAGATATCAGATAAGTTACTGCATTGACATCAGCATCATCCTAAATAAATGTGATTAATTAATATCATATATTCTAAAGTCAATATTCCTTTGTAATTCTGTCTCCAGTTGGTTCTGCAAAGTCCATAGAAAACCCATTGTAGAATAGTGTATCTCAAAAAATGATTCAAAATTAGTAATCTTTTTTACTGTGGTCACCTGAGAGCCTGTCTTCAAATCCTTTCATTTTACTCTTCTCCTTAGACATGAATGGATTTTATTCTGGCAATTATATATTCTCAAAGTCAATCATTTTTTTAGTTATCTGCCCAATTTTTTTTAAATTAAAATTTCACCTCATCTCAATCGTGCTTTAAAAAGTATTGTAATTAGCTTTACTAAATGTGTAATATATGCTATAGTTGATGAACTATGCAAATTAATTCAAAGATTTTGGTTCTCTCCTTACAGATTACAAATAAATGTTGAATAAAATTATTTTTATGGTAAAACAGATGTTTTAATGTTGGATTTATATTCCAAAATTAGGTGAAATATCCTCTACATTGGACATACATAAAAGATACCTGTAGAAGTAAACTGTAAGTATTAAATCACTCACTTTCCTTTATTTTATATAAGCCACGAGGAATTAGAGAAATATTTTTAGAGAGGAATTTTTGTGGAAGAAGCTGTCTTGTGAGTTTCAACCATCTCCTCACCAGGAAAGCTTCCAGGGCAATATGCCTAGTTCTAATACTAAGCAAAGCAGAAGGAGTTTGGATGGAATCCACTTGTGAAGCCTTAGAGAACGTTATGGAACAGGCTGGAAAATTTAAAGTAATGGGTGTTGACTGAGTATCTGAGATGACAGTGAAACTGTGGACACGGGACTTGGTCAGAATCAGTGTGCATATTTGTCCAGGCAAAAGAAGCTTATGTATTTTTTTATGAACAATATGGGATGGCATGCAAAAGAGGGCTGTTTTGGATTCATCTGCGCCTGGAGAAATATATAGAGCTCAGAAGAAAGACTTCAAGTCCCCTCTACACACCTAGAAGTAAACAAAGGGAGTTAGTGATGGCATTTTGGAAATCACTGATGAAAGATTGAAAGAGTAATATCTCTAAGTAACCCGCAAAAGTGTTCACTGAACAAGCAACTTTAAGTATCTGTCAATTCCATTTAGTATTACAGTTAACCCTGCCAAGCTCATAAACATAATGTCTCTCTTCAGAATTCTTCTCCTGCCCAGTTCTAGAATGGTCACCACTTTGATGAACAAGAAGGAGGAAGAAATAGATTCCAGGTGAATAAATATTTAAAAAGTTGACTTCACTCTCATTTCATTTTTGAGATCATAGATTCCTGCTTTTCAGCATATCTTAGCTGTGGGAAGAAAGAAGCTCATAATAATATTAGCTTTAGATATTTGATTTTTATATAAGACTGAATACTCCAATAACATCACTGACACTAAATTTTCTTACTTCACCCAGCTGTATGACCTCTCGTTACCTAAGATTAACTAGAAAATGTAATAAGAGTTGATATAGATATCCTTTAAACACAGGTAAAGACATCTTTCAACAGAGCTGATTTCAAGGAACAGTAAATACAAAAATATATGTTTAGAATAAAAAAAATGTTGAATTTGATTTACATAATATAATGGTTACTTAGGAAACAAAAAAGAAATAATCTCAAACAACTAAGTGAAAAGGAGAATTTGTTATAAAGTAGGGTATTTCTCAAAAAATCTAACAGCCATGCAGAAAGGAGGATCAGAGAGAAGAACACCACCAGAGACTTCACTTTGCATCATCTCTTCTTCCTTTTTACATGTTACTTCTTTGTCTCTGAATTTTCTAATATTTCCTCCATAGTTTAGTAGGCAGAAAAACCATAACAATAGCCACTGAAGCTCCCCAGATCCATATTCCCTAAGAAGATATATCACTTTCTTGCTACCAACATATTTCCAGAGAAATCTCCTCAGTCATGGCCAGGAGGCTGACCCTAGTGCAGGAATATAGCTGTGATTGAAGCCACCCCTGTATACAAGGGAAGGACAGGAGGGACAAGGCAGTAGGCAGTCATTGCAAAAGCAAACAAAGGGCCACATGCTAGGTATCAGGTGAATGCATTGGTGTAGACCACAGAAACCTAGAGGAAAGGCATTCAAGTCAGACTTTGGTAGGACTGGTGGGAAAACATCAAAGTTACTACCAAGAAGTTGTTTTCCTACTAGGAAACAAGCAGACAATCCTTCCACAGGATGTGATGGCCAGTGAAGACTACCAGACATACTAGGTGATGAAGAAAGCCACTAACAGCTGTGCTTTTAGTCCATTCACCACGGACTCTTTGAGTCCTTTGATTTTAGAGTGTTTGTATATTTAGAATTTTACTGCAATCTGTGAATTATCTTTCAGTTAAGAAGCTAAAGTATGTATTATACTCATTGACACAATGATATTTTGGCTTTATATCTGGCATCTTGTTTTATTTTATTTGTTGTTTTATGACCATTTTGTTTTTACAATGTGGGTTTCCTGTTTTAGGATTGTACAATGCAAATTTGACTGACAAGAGCAGATGCTGGCAGTGAGCAGAGAGCTACACACTCTTTAAAACTCAGGTAGTTATTCCTTGTTGAACTATGACCATTAGATTTGCATGGAGAAGTCAGAGGATAGTTACTTTTCATTCCTTGTTACATTACTTCTCTTCCTGCCTAAATTGACATGGCTATTAATTTACAGCATACGCTTAAAATGAAAAGACAAAAAAAAAATTCATTTGCTCCTAGACACAAGTCTAATTTCACTAATTTTGCCTATAAGTTTATTGTATGATTTTAATTTTTGAAATTTAATTATAGAAGAAATCTCTCTATACATACATTTCATTACTGCTGAAGTTTTAATTGTGCCTTCTTCCTCAGGGATATCTAATTTTCTTTGGATGGACATTTAGTCACCATTTTGCTTATTATTTGTCATTTGGAACTGTCTTTAGAAAACATTTCTTGGCAGTATATACTTTACTTATCCACATCTCTGTTCTGACTGTGAGGCTCATACTATCCCAGGATGTCAGGGGCTTGGTATGTTCCAAAACAACTGCTCTTTCATTTCAGTCCATATCTTTTAAGACAATTTTGTCACTGCCTATAGCTTTATGCTGTCCCCAGGATCACATTCACCTCGACCTCAATTGATGGCAACAGGCGGACCATGTGCCACAAGGAGGTACAATCACAGGACTGGGGGAACCCATCCAATTACCACCAGTTCAGCACTGGGTCCATGGCAACCAGAAACTGAGTGGCTCCATCACAGTTTCAGGACAGACTTAATGACGTGGTCCTAAACACTTGGCATTAAGCTTTGTTTTCCTCCCCTCTGGTGGGAATGATTTTGTTAGTTTCCAGCTTCTCCTTGTACACTTCAGTGTTTGCATCCTATTTTAAAACCAAACCCTTTTCAGCTAGTTTCTGTACTTGCAAGATTTGTGGTCTTTATTTTTTTCCTCAAAGATGTTCTTTCCTTCTGTCTCTTCTAGTATTCACTGAGCCTTCTTGAATCTTATTAAAATACCAAGTGGATTTCTAAAATATTACTACATAAATCATTTTTAAGAGGTACACTTTTCCTTTCACTTTCAAGATAGGGTTTCCTCTTTATCAGACTGTAGTACATTTCCATGAGTCCAACTTTATTTTCTTACTCATTATTCATCTTCTAAGGAGCACATCTATTCCTAAAATCACATTCTGCCAACTAATTCCTGTGTATGAAGTGTACATTTTTTTTTTCTTTTTTTTCCCTGTACCCTTGTGTACCAGTCCCATTTCCTTCTCTTTTGTGGAGAATGAGAATTCATTCAAAACATCAACAGTCACAGTAGTGCCCAGCATACACCCCCCCATGAGTCTTCCCTATAAATCCAAACTCAGTTTCTTGCCTTAATTAATTTACATAGTAGTATGGAAATAATATTGTCTCAAGTCCATCCTTTTCCATATGGAATGGATCCATGTAGCTGGTTACTGTTGTGTTGTCTTATCCCCATCGTAGGTTATAGGGGAGAATAGTGAATGAAGAGTCTCCTTCACATCAGACCAATAGACATTTGCTGGTTCTCATCTTGCCAACACTCATCTTGAATAACTGGGATCATCTGTTCAACTCCACAGGGCTTGCAGACAAGAGCAATCCTGTCTTATTTTGGGCTGGACGTCAATGTTTATTATCTCTCATGTTTCTAATTGTCATTATTTCCTGTTTCTCAGTTGGGATTCTCAGTTGGAAGAATTGGAAAGACTAAAGCAGTCCTGAAGGTCAGACTGTGTGTACTGGTATTTCAAACTTAAATGTCTAAGCCTGAATTTCAACTGTTTCTTTTTATTGTTCAGTACATTAAAATACCATTTAGTTTGCAACCAATATTTTCCATATGTGTTGTTTTCTTACTTAAACATAGTAAAAGAAGAAACTGCTAGTATATTTGATAAACTAAGACTACTTGAAACATGAAAAGAAAGACTTAGCAAATTAATATTCAACAATGTCCAATAAAGGTTACTAAAGAAACTAATGACAAAATGGTTTTAGACAGTTTTATCTAGTTTGGAATTTTCTAAGACAAACCCCAAGGGAAATATTTAAATCTTGGATCATAATATTTTCATATATTACAAATAGCACTTTATTATGTGACTTAAAAATTATTTTTTAATGAATTGTATTCATTCCCTCAAGAACAACAACAATAAAACAAATCTATTGGGCACAGAACATATGTGTTACATCTGTGCAGTTCTTGCAAGATTAAAAAAAAATAATAAATGATCCTGATTTCTAGAAGCTTATTATCCAGTGCATAAATATGAATTTTGAAGTTAATTGTTTGTACTAATCCACAAGTAGTTATTCAAGACCTACAGATGGAGAACATTCAGGTAAGAGTTGATACTGGAAGAGATGCTTAGTTAACATACTATAAAAGTACATATATAAGCTTTTGATTTTTGAAACATGAATTTTTGGCATCTTTCCCAATGTGATTTAAAATTATACCCAAGGGGATTTTGCCTCATCTCCTGTTTTGTATACCTCATGCTCAGATAGAGTGTTGTGAGGGAAAAATCATCTATTGAGAATGTGAGTTTGAGAGGTAAAAGCCCATGAGATACTAGTGTGCTTCACAACATTTGAAAATCAATTCCAAACCTTTTTATTGCAGAGGATACAAAATAAATCCTTTAATGATTCATGCCTTATATTCTAAAGAATTCCTCACACTTTTCAAGGCAATCAGACACATACAGAATCTCAAAAGTAATTTTGCATTTTTTAGATCATGAAAGAGCTGTAGGCAGTTGGAAATGAATACTATAAGGCCTGAATGGAAATAATAATGAAAGCTGTTAATATGCAGATTTGATTCAGAATGACGATTTATTTTTTAACAAAACATGAGTCTTTTTACTTCTCAAAAATTAGTTGCTCATATTTTGGTACTAATTTCAGTCTGTGAAAATATATATTCAGGGATGAGTACCGTGTCCATAGGGAATCCAGTAGGATACAAAGGCTTAACTGTCCAATGCACTGTATTATCATCAATGCATATTTATGTTGATATTTTCTATAGAAAGTAGAAGTCAATCATATGTGTACTCCAGTTGCTCATTTTTAAATAACATTCAACAAAATATTCATGCTTCTAAAGTATAACAGAGCATATTTAAAATTTTTCTGAACCACTTATTTCAATGGATATATTATAGATTGTATTTCAGTCAATCTTGAGTTCAGGTTAGCATTCATGAACAAATACCAGAATATTGTCTAGTCAAACCAGATAATAAAATTATTTTTTTACCTTTCCATTTCCTACTAATTGAAGACAAATTTCAGGCTTTCAAAAGATTAATAAAGCAAAACAAACCGGTGGAAACCAGTTTGTTTAGTAGCAGTGAGTCATAAATTGGGTGTAATTTCTTGGATCTGAATTCAGACACTTTTCAATACACTTCTAATCTTCATATTTGTAGAAATGCAATCCATAAGGAACAGAAACCATTCATTAAAGAAAACATATATCCTATCAATAGTCCCTCTCTCAAGTTAAAGAGGACATATTAGGCTTTATTCTGCCCAGTGATGCTTGCCTTGTCTGTCTAAAATCTGATCATTTTGACTTCTTAAATCAGTCAATCTTATTACATTTAGACCTTAATCTAAAACCCTGGAATTAACTTGGATATTTAATATAACAATGAAATTAGTCCCTGAGGATAAAACACAATCTAAATATGTGTATTTGTATTTGAAATACAGAAATAATAAATAAAAAAGATTAATATATATCATGCATATAATTATGTACACATATGATGATGTATATACATACACATATATATGTATATATGTGTGTGAGTATAGATAGATAGATAGATAGATAGATAGATAGATAGATAGATTTGTTTTAGTGCCAAACTCTTCCCATGTTAGCACTACTGCATTTCTTAATCATGAGTAGCCAAGAACACATATTCTCTTTTGTTAAGGTCTGGGTTTTTCTGCTTAATCCTGTTTACATGTCCTCTACTGATTGCCTTCTTTATTGCTGACTTTTCAGCTTAATCTTTGCAGGATCTCTACTTACTGCTTTAAGGGTGTGATCTAGTGGACACTCTTCTCTATGAACATTGCAGGCACCTAGGATGGGTGAGCATCCACGCCTGCCGTATGCCTGCCACTCCACCTAGTCTCACTGATGGGTACTTGACTGAAGTAGGTCTATTCTTGCAATAATTTGCAATTATGACAGCAGAAGCATCAGCCTCTGTGAGTGATGAAATTAAAGACCACTACTATTCCATTATGCTGAAAGAGAAGAAAAGCATTTAGTGGTGAGAGAAATGGAAGAATGAAGGTACACTGAGGGAAGATCTAGGGTCTCCACAGATGGACTCCCTTCTTGGTCTTGGGTTCAGGAATCCCTTATAAATCTTCATTATGAATTATACTCTTCAACTAGTTTGAGTGCCGATTGTTGTGCTTCAAGCATCTAATGTAATTAAATAACTATAATACTGCATTTTCATATTCTCTATCTGTCATTATTCAAATTTTATACTTTGAAGTATGTATTTCTAAAATTTTAGTCATTTCAGTCTAAGGTACCTCTCTGCAGATACATATTTTAGCAGAGAGATTTTTCTGAGAAACAGTGTCTAGTAAAATAGGCTTTTTTCTACATACTTTCTTTATGTGATTGATTGTATATATTTTCTTGACTTTTAGTAAAATCTTGGCTAAATCCAAGGTATAAAAGCAAGCGTTCCTTTGGTAAAAAGACCTTTACATTCTGCTTACTTTGTTGCAATCACTAATGATTTTTATTCCTTCAAGCAATCTATGTATATGTTGAAAACTGGGCATTTATCACATCATTGAAGTTTTTAGAATTTAATTTTCCAGTAAAAAAACAATGACAGCATTAATCTACTTTAAAAAGTCATACTTATATTTTTATGCATTATGGTTTGGATCTGGAATGTTCTCCAAATTTTCATGTGTCGAAAGCATATTCACTGATGCAACAGTATCTAGAGGTGAGACCTTCAGAAAATTACTGATCATGGGAGAATCTAACCTCTTCTATTGATTACTTGATACATTCATAATTTGAATGAACTCTTGGGAGGTCATAGAAACTATATGAGGAGGGGGGATGAAGTTGGAGGCAGAATGAACATAGGTGTATGCCCTTAGGGACTATATCTTGTCCCTGCCCCATCTTTCTCCTTCCCAGTCACCATGAGATGACATCTTACCTCTTCCATGCCCTTCTATCATAATGCTCTGTCTTGCCACAGGCCTAAAAACAAGAGCCAGCTGACCATGCATTGAAATCTCTGAACTCCTGATCCACAAAAAAAATCTTTCCTCCTTCAAATTGATGTTCTCAGGTATTTTGTCCCAGCAATGGAAAGCTGACTAACACATTATGTATATGTATTTATGTTCTAGTACATAAACTTCTACTATCCCAAAAGAACAGAGTGGCAGCATATGTCACCCCAAAGTATATCACTTTGACAGGAACATAATTTTATTTTAAATGCACTTGAAAAATAGCAGGTACAAGAAGGGCACTCTGATCCATCCATTTCTTCCTGAAAACTGAAGATATGCGGCCCCAACTCCTCTCCACCAAATGGAAGATGCCCTCCCTATATCAAGACAAAAGTAACATCCTTATCACCAGGGACAGTGACTTCAGACTGAGAGAATATGCTCAAATAACTAACCCTAATTTTCCTAGTTACTCCTCCAGGATCAATGACTCTACCCTTCAGTCCCCTAAGCCTTGTCATGACTTCACAACTGGTAATTCTTTGTCCAATTCAGTGAATAAATGATTTTAACTGATACTTTGTTTCTTCTAACTTATCAGAAGTCCCATGTCATGCAAAAAAATATTCAAAGGTTTAATCTGCCACAGGTAAATTTGATTCTCAGGCCCAGAACAAAACTTTAAGAGGACACACATAAAATTTGTCCAAGACCATAAACAACTCCTTATATTACCACCAAAATGTTTTTTCCTTGAAATCTCTCATGATGAAAAATATAAAATCTATTCTTTTTATCCCTAATCCAGAAGCCAGGAAACCTTCATAGATTTCTCACTTTCTTATATCATATATTCTAACTGTGCTTAAAAACAGAATATTTTTACAATATGTCCAGGATCTGAACTGCACTCCCCATCTGCACTGCTAGCATTTGGGCCTACTCACCATCCCTTGTGAACATTGTCTGAAAGGGCCTCTAACCTAATGGACTTCCTGCCTTTATTCTTGCTATGCTGTGTTGAGTTTGTTCTCTAGCAGCCAGTGTCTTCTTAAAATACAGGAAGGTGGCTGCGTCCTCTGGTTAACATCCAGGGTAGGCTTCCCTTTTCAATCAGAAAACAATTCAAAGACCCAACAATGATCTTCTAGGTCCCCATCACCTGCAAAGTTCTTAGATGGAAGGGTGTGCCTGCTGCAAAATAAGTTTATTGTCAGTGGCAGTAAACACTATGTTATTATTATTATTATATATATATATATATATATATATATATATGTATATATATATATATTTTTTTTTTCAGCCACAGAATGAAGATCTGAAGTAAATAGTTCTAATTAGTTCTAATTCAAATGCCTGATTTTCTTTTCTCAAAGGGAAAAGAGTCTTTTTCTATCTCTAATATATATATATATATATATATATATATATATATATATACACACACACACACACACGCACACACATATGTATATGTACACATATATACTCACATGGCACATATGTTTAAATATAGTTAAATACATATATACGTATATATTGCTATTAAAATATATGATTAAATGAATATATTTATAAAAATAATACAGAGCTGATAAAATTTAAAAACTGTAAGAAAATTCAGTAAAATATGAAAGCAAATATCACAAAGAATAAAGAAATTTGTTAATTTTCCAGTAGAAATTTGAAAAAACAATACATAAATTACTGTAGATCTGCACATTTCTGTGTATTCATAAATAATCAGAGAAATTTGAAAAAATTCTGACAGTAACAGAAAAGAAATATGAAAATTCACCAATAAACAGAGGCTACTGCCTGTGACCAGGTTCTTGCTTGATTTGAATGTGATAAAATAATATTTACTTTTGAATCAGAAGTTGTAGTGTTCACAATAGAAATTTATAACAGTGAATTATTTCATGGGGAAGAAGCCTTGACCAGGGAATTCTGATATTTGCTGTCATTGTTTATTAATTATATTTATATGATCTTCTCTACATACATATTATTGAGTTTGGGAGAGTTCCAAAATGTAGGTCATAGACAATCCCAGAATAAAAGAATAATAGTTGCCATATTTGAGTTATTTGGGGCTATCCATTTTGAATTAAGAGAAGAGAGATAGAGAAAAAACATGTATGTGTTTTCACATTAATCTCTAAGATAAGAGTTTTATTTGAACCTGGAAATCAAGGTACAGTAATAGTGTAAGATTCTAAAGCTATGAAGTGGTCTAGCAGGATGTGAACTTGGGTCTACCTGAATCCAAAGATGGTGTTTTTATTCACTGTCATGAAACTTCCCACATGAATTAATCTACAAGAGATCATCAATGTCCAACATCTTAAAATATGTTAAAATTATATTACAGACAATGAAGCATCCTATCCCTAAATTTCTAGTATCTATCTCTAAGAAATAAGAATATCTTTATACATAGCCAAAGTATGATTGATATGAAATATTTAGAGGTTGAAGTGCTATATCAACTGAGATCATCTTAATAGTTTTGACTGACCTAACATTTCTTCTTTTGGGCCTCCAATTACAGACACGTTGATTTTATTTTACAAGATTTCTATATACATTTCTAGCACCTTTCATTTTTTATTTCCCCTAAATTTTTCTTTATTTTTTTTTTACTTTAACCCTCCATGCTCCTTACTTTCTATGATCTCCTTCTCCTTTTTACCACTATTGTAAATTAGTCTTAATTCCTGCAATGATTTTTCTCCTTAATTTACTACCTTTCTGTTCTTCATATTCATTGGCTTTACCCCCAGTGCACTGCCCTACCCTTCTCATTTTCAGAAACCACACAGGTTTCCACTATAGCAGAGCTTTCTGCCTTCATGGGTGAAGACCTTTGCTTGTTTGCTGCTATGGTCATTACTGCTTCTCTGGGATCAGCCACACCTCTGACCTCTTGGTTTCTCTGTTCTCATTCTGCACCTGGCATAATCCCCCAAAGGACTTGTTCTTATTTAGGCATCCTTTCCCCTACACCCTGTGCACGTTATTTTGAGCTTGACAGCTTTCTGTCTTCAGGTTCTTCTGAAGGTATAAGGTATGGCAGATTTTGATCATCCTTTCAATTTGTCTTGTATGGTTTTTATGAGGATAATTGGGAAGACCTTGCAGGTTTCTGCTAATTCTTATGGCTGGTAAATCATTTTTGTAGGCAGACTGAGTGGGCTGTAAAACAATGTCTAGAATGTATAAACTGAAAATACAGGAAATACATTAATGTATTTGGAGTTTTATTCCATTTAGTCTATGTATTATTTTTATTACTTAACTTGGATATTTATTGAGGGATTGTTATATTAAATAATTTTAGTTATCTATTATTACTTGCATTAACTCATAACTTCAAAACAATTAATAACAAAATATTTATTTACTCTTATTTTAGAGATGTGAAAACTTAGTCAAAACTAGTTCAGTTAATATCACCTAAATTTTAGATAACAAATATCTGTGTCCAAGTAATCAGATCAAAGACTGGGCATATTAATTGGTACACAAAAAGACAAGATAAAGTGGGGTAAAAAGATGGATTTTCTGGTAAGTAGCATTTATTTTTATATAAACTAGATAATAAATTCTGAATTATCTTTATCATTAGGAGGGAATTTTAATGCCTAATATAATTGTAATGATTATTAAAGACCTTAATTATATATCTTCATAGCTCACATATTTTTCAAAAAAAATAAATAAAAAGGAATTTCTTTTGCTAGTGCCCTATAATCATATCAAATATTAACATCAGTTGTGATGTGTTCTTGGAAAAGATTCTCCAATGTGAATTTCTATGCTGTAGACTTTTTAGTAACAACATTTCCCCCATGATAAGGGAAATTGTCAATATTATTTATGCACATAACTTAAGGTAAGAAATGAAAAATGTTTTACATCATTCTAATAAAAAAGAATGTATCTCCTTGGATTTCAATGTATTTTAATCTCTACTGAATCTTTGAGTTACTTAATTCTAACACATGGTTTCCATTTTTATTATCCTTTTTTTTATTGCTTCAAGTAGAACTTTAGACTTAGAAAAGACCTTGGAGATTTTCTGTCTTAAACTTTTTATTTTATATACAAAAAATCAGAGTAAGGGAATATTAAAGACTTAACCAAGGTCATATAATTATTAAATGAAAATCCAAGCTATAACTCCTGTTACCCAAGTCACCTAAAACCCAGCTCAGTAGCCTTTACATCACATCACCAAGAGATATATATAATCATCCTTTGTGGCAGATGAGGGGGATAGTTAGTAATGCATTAGTGAACTTAAGCAGAATTTAGAAAACTGGCCTTAACTGTAAAATTACATAATGCATAGGAAGCTCTTAGCATGATATGGGGCACATAATCAACATTTGTTCAAGAGGACTATGATTATTCTTTTATGTAATTCAGAGACTCAGTGTGGAATAAGGGAAAGCCTAGTGGATTTTGAGATCAGATATGCCTGGGTCAACTGGCTTGTGTAATCTGGGCAAACCACTTCATCATATCAATTTTATTACTGGCAAAATGGTAATAATAATGAGACAAGGTAAGAAAAATATTGGATAAGTAGAGTCATTTGCTCATATTGACAATGAAATTAGAGTCAGTTATTTCATATTTCATATCTTGAGTCAAGACTACAAAGAGCTAAAAGAGCTATCTCCTGTCATCAATTCTTATCGAGAAAGGCACAGGCCAGGCTCACATCAACTCTATCTTTGGTCACCAAATCTCCCACCACACCCCCCAACCCCATCTCCCTCTTTTACTTTTTCTTTTTTCTTAATTTTTTTATTGTTGGCTGTTCAAAACATTACATAGTTCTTGATATATCATATTTCACACTTTGATTCAAGTGGGTTATGAGCTCCCATTTTTACCCCATATACAGATTGCAGAATCACATCAGTTACACATCCATTGATTTACATATTGCCATACTAGTGTCTGTTGTGTTCTGCTGCCTTTCCTATCCTCTACTATCCCCCCTCCCCTCCCCTCCCCTCCCCTCTTCTCTCTCTGCCCCCTCTACTGACATTCATTTGTCCCCCTTGTATTATTTTTCCCTTTCCCCTCACTTCCTCTTGTATGTACTTTTGTATAACTCTGAGGGTCTCCTTCCATTTCCATGCAATTTCCCTTCTCTCTCCCTTTCCCTCCCACCTCTCATCCCTGTTTAATGTTAATCTTCTTCTCATGCTCTTTGACCCTACTCTGTTCTTAGTTACTCTCCTTATATCAAAGAAGACATTTGGCATTTGTTTTTTAGGGATTGGCTAGCTTCACTTAGCATAATCTGCTCTAATGCCATCCATTTCCCTGTAAATTCTATGATTTTGTCGTTTTTTAATGCAGAGTAATACTCCATTGTGTATAAATGCCACATTTTTTTTATCCATTCATCTATTGAAGGGCATCTAGGTTGGTTCCACAGTCTTGCTATTGTGAATTGTGCTGCTATGAACATCAATGTAGCAGTGTCCCTGTAGCATGCTCTTTTTAGGTCTTTAGGGAATAGACCGAGAAGGGGAACAGCTGGGTCAAATGGCGGCTCCATTCCCAGCTTTCCAAGAAATCTCCATACTGCTTTCCAAATTGGCTGCACCAATTTGCAGTCCCACCAGCAATGTACACATCCCACATCCTCGCCAGCACTTGTTGGTGTTTGACTTCATAATGGCTGCCAATCTAACTGGAGTGAGATGGTATCTTAGGGTGGTTTTGATTTGCATTTCTCTGACTGCTAGAGATGGTGAGCATTTTTTCATGTACTTGTTGATTGATTGTATGTCCTCCTCTGAGAAGTGTCTGTTCAGGTCCTTGGCCCATTTGTTGATTGGGTTGTTTGTTCTCTTATTGTCTAATTTTTGGAGTTCTTTGTATACTCTGGATATTAGGGCTCTATCTGAAGTGTGAGGAGTAAAGATTTGTTCCCAGGATGTAGGCTCTCTGTTTACCTCTCTTATTGTTTCTTTTGCTGAGAAAAAACTTTAGTTTGAGTAAGTCCCATTTGTTGATTCTAGTTATTAACTTTTGTGCTATGGGTGTCCTATTGAGGAATTTGGAGCCCGACCCCACAGTATGTAGATCGTAGCCAACTTTTTCTTCTATCAGACGGCGTGTCTCTGATTTGATATCAAGCTCCTTGATCCATTTTGAATTCACTTTTGTGCATGGCGAGAGAAAGGGATTCAGTTTCATTTTGTTGCATATGGATTTCCAGTTTTCCCAGCACCATTTGTTGAAGATGCTATCCTTCCTCCATTGCATGCTTTTAGCCCCTTTATCAAATATAAGGTAGTTGTAGTTTTGTGGATTGGTTTCTGTGTCCTCTATTCTGTACCATTGGTCCACCCGCCTGTTTTGGTACCAGTACCATGCTGTTTTTGTTACTATTGCTCTGTAGTATAGTTTGAAGTCTGGTATTGCTATACCGCCTGATTCACACTTCCTGCTGAGCATTGTTTTTGCTATTCTGGGTCATTTATTTTTCCATATGAATTTCATGATTGCTTTCTCTATTTCTACAAGAAATGCCTTTGGGATTTTGATTGGCATTGCATTAAACCTATAGAGAACTTTTGGTAATATCGCCATTTTGATGATGTTAGTTCTGCCTATCCATGAACAGGGTATATTTTTCCATCTTCTAAGATCTTCCTCTATTTCTCTCTTTAGGGTTCTGTAGTTTTCATTGTATAAGTCTTTCACCTCTTTTGTTAGGTTGATTCCCAAGTATTTTATTTTTTTTTTGAAGAGATTGTGAATGGAGTGGTTGTCCTCATTTCCATTTCAGAGGATTTGTCGCTGATATACAGGAATGCCTTTGATTTATGCGTGTTGATTTTATATCCTGCCACTTTGCTGAATTCATTTATTAGCTCTAATAGTTTCTTTGTAGACCCTTTTGGGTCTGCTAGGTATAGAATCATGTCATCTGCAAATAGTGATAATTTAAGTTCTTCTTTTCCTATTTTGATGCCTTTAATTTCTTTCGTCTGTCTAATTGCTCTGGCCAGTGTTTCGAGAATTATGTTGAACAGAAGTGGTGAGAGAGGGCATCCCTGTCTTGTTCCAGATTTTAGAGGGAATGTCTTCAATTTTTCTCCATTCAGAATGATGCTAGCCTGAGGCTTAGCATAGATTGCTTTTACAATATTGAGGTATGTTCCTGTTATCCCTAGTTTTTCTAGAGTTTTGAACATAAAGGGATGCTGTACTTTGTCGAATGCTTTTTCCACATCTATGGAGATGATCATATGGTTCTTATTTATAAGTCTATTGATGTGGTGAATAACATTTATTGATTTCCGTATATTGAACCAGCCTTGCATCCCAGGGATGAATCCTACTTGATCATGGTGCACAATTTTTTTGATATGTTTTTGTATCCAATTCGCCAGAATTTTAGTGAGGATTTTTGCATCTAGGTTCATTAGAGATATTGGTCTGTAGTTTTCTTTCTTTGAAGTGCCTTTGTCTGGTTTAGGTATCAGGGTGATGTTGGCCTCGTAGAATGACTTTGGAAGTTCTCCCTCTTTTTCTATTTCCTGAAGTAGCTTGAAAAGTATTGGTATTAGTTCCTCTTTAAAGGTTTTGTAAAACTCTGCTGTATACCCATCCAGTCCTGGGCTTTTCTTAGTTGGTAGTCTTTTTATGGTTTCTTCTATTTCCTCAATTGATATTGGTCTGTTTAGGTTGTCTATATCCTCCTGACTCAATCTGGGCAGATCATATGACTTAAGAAATTTATGGATGCCTTCACTATCTTCTAATTTATTGGAGTATAAGGATTCAAAATAATTTTTGATTATCTTCTGTATATCTGAAGTGTCTGTTGTGATATTGCCTTTTTCATCCCGTATGCTAGTAATTTGAATTCTCTCTCTTCTTCTCTTCGCTAGCATGGCTAAGGGTCTGTCGATTTTGTTTATTTTTTCAAAGAACCAACTTTTAGTTTTGTCAATTTTTTCAATTGTTTCTTTTGTTTCGATTTCATTAATTTCAGCTCTGATTTTAATTATTTCTTGCCTTCTACTTCTCTTGCTGTTGTTTTGCTCTTCTTTTTCTAGGATTTTGAGATGAAGTATGAGATCATTTATTTGTTGGTTTTTTCTTTTTTTAAGGAATGAACCCCAAGCATTGAATTTTCCTCTTAGAACTGCTTTCAATGTGTCCCATAGATTCCGATATGTTGTGTCTGTGTTTTCATTTATCTGTAAGAATTTTTTAATTTCCTCCTTGATGTCTTCTATAACCCATTGATCATTCAGTAACCTATTGTTCATTCTCCAAGTGATGTATTCTTTTTCCTTCCTTCTTTTATCGTTGATTTTCAGTTCCATTCCATTATGATCAGATAGGATGCATGGTATTATCTCTACTCCTTTATATTGTCTAAGAGTTTCCTTGTGACATAATATATGATCTATTTTTGAGAAGGATCCATGTGCTGCTGAGAAAAAAGTGTAACTGCTTGATGTTGGGTGGTATATTCTATATATGTCAAATAAGTCTAGGTTATTAATTGTGTTATTGAGTTCTATAGTTTCCTTATTCAAATTTGTTTGGAAGATCTGTCCAGTGGCGAGAGAGGTGTGTTGAAGTCGACCATGATTATTGTATGGTGGTCTATTAGACTCTTGAACTTGAGAAGAGTTTGTTTGATGAACATAGCTGCACCATTGTTAGGGGCATATATATTTATGATTGTTATGTCTTGTTGGTGTATGGTTCCCTTGAGCAGTATGTAGTGTCCCTCTTTATCCCTTTTGATTAACTTGGGCTTGAAATCTATTTTATTTGATATGAGTATGGACACACCTGCTTGTTTCCGAAGTCCATATGAGTGACATGATTTTTCCCAACCTTTCACCTTCAGCCTATGTATGTCTTTTCCTATCAAATGTGTCTCCTGTAGGCAGCATATTGTTGGGTCTTGTTTTGTGATCCATTCTACTAGCCTGTGTCTCTTAATTGGTGAGTTTAAGCCATTAACATTTAGGGTTATTATTGAGATATGGGTTGTTCTTCCAGCCATATTTGTTTATTTATGTTACTAAACATGGTTTGTTTTCCTCTTTGATTATTTTCCCCCCTTTACTGTCCTACCTCCCACTGTTGGTTTTCATTGTTATTTTCCATTTCCTCCTCCTGTAATGTTTTGCCGAGGATGTTTTGAAGAGATGGTTTTCTAGCTGCAAATTCTTTTAACTTTTGTTTATCGTGGAAGGTTTTAATTTCATCTTCCATCCTGAAGCTTAATTTCGCTGGAAACACAATTCTTGGTTGGAACCCATTTTCTTTCAGTGTTTGAAATATGTTATTCCAGGATCTTCTAGCTTTCAGAGTCTGTGTTGAAAGATCAGCTGTTATCCTGATTGGCTTACCCCTAAATGTGATCTGCTTCCTTTCTCTTGTAGCTTTTAAAATTCTCTCCTTGTTCTGTATGTTGGGCATCTTCATTATAATGTGTCTAGGTGTGGGTCTCTTATGATTTTGCACATTCAGCGTCCTGTAGGCTTCTAGGATTTGGGATTCTGTCTCATTCTTCAAGTCTGGGAAGTTTTCTCGTATTATTTCATTGAATAGATTGCTCATTCCTTTGGTTTGAAACTCTGTCCCTTCCTGTATCCCAATGACTCTTAAATTTGGTCTCTTGATGTTATCCCATATTTCTTGGATGTTCTGCTCATGGTTTCTTAACAGTCTTGCTGAGCTGTCTATGTTCTTTTCAAGTTGAAATACTTTATCTTCATTGCCTGATGTTCTATCTTCTAAGTGTTCTACTCTGCTGGTAGTATTCTCAATTGAGTTTTTAAGTTGGTTTATTGCTTCCTGCATTTCTAGGATTTCTGTTTGTTTTTTTTTTATAACCTCTATCTCCCTGTATAGTTGATCTTTTGCTTCTTGGATTTGTTTATGTAATTCATTGTTGAAGTGATCTTTCATTGTCTGATTTTGCTGTCTGATGTCTTCCTTGAGACTCCAAATCATCTGAAGCATGTATATCCTGAATTCTTTATCTGACATTCCATCTGCTGCAGCTATTACCTCTTCTAACGTTGAGTTGACCTGCATTGCTTGTGGTCCTTTCTTTCCTTGTCTCTTCATACTGTTCGCGTTCCTTTCTACTTGGTGAAACTGTTGTGCTATTGAATTTTCCCCCTATATATTTATATTGGTCTTGTATAGTTGCAAAGTCTCCCTCACAGGCGCGGGCGGCGGCTCTGCCCCTCCTCCAATTGGGGCAATGTGCCTACCATGCCGGCAGGCCGCTGGGCCTGCTCTGCCGGTCGGTAGCAGGTCCGCCTACCTTGAAGGCGCGGGCGGCGGCTCTGTCCCTCTGCGGGCCGCTAGGCTTGTTCTGTCGGTGGTCGCAGTTCTGCCTACTTTGCAGGCGCAGGCAGCGGCACTGCCCCTCTGCAGGCCTCTGGGGCTGTTCTGCCTGTGGGTCGCCAGTCCGCCTACCTTGCAGGCGCGGGGGGGGGGCGACTCTACCCTTCCTCAGGCCACTGGGCAGGTCTGGCCTGTTCTGATGGTGGTCACAGTTCCATCTACCTTGCAGGCGCAGGGGGAGGGGGCGGCTCTGCCTCTCAGCAGGCCGCTGCTCCTCTTCTGCCGGTGGGTCGCAGGCCCGCCTACCTTGCAGGAGTGATTGGAAGCTCTGTCCATTTTTATTATCCTTATCTAATTATTGCTCCTGTAGCTTTCCTGGGAAACATTCAGATTTGAAATGTCTATTTTCATAGGAAGTAAAACTATTCTACAATATAAGCACACTTGATTTTACTTCCAATGTAAGAAAAAGGGAAGTTTGTTTTGTGCAGTGAATATATCCTAGTTCAAGTTTTCTTCTTTGCTGTACATTAAATATTTAATACCAATAAAGTAGCTAGGTAATTTCTACGAAATATCATTAGTGAATCATACTTAATAAATATTAATATCATTATTAAATATGTCAAAATCTAAAAAGTGATCTTCTTTATTGTTTCATGAAATATATTTTTATAATCTTTCTTTTAAAATTTTCTGTGGTATCCTATAGCATTATCAGCATAGAAAGTTTTTAGTATAAAAATCTATATATTCTGCCACTGAAACTCACTTTTGCAGGCAATTTTAATGTGATATTCAATAATTCAAAATAGTTGCTGAATATCCATTATACATCAGACATAGTATTAAATAGGAATTGAATGGGGTAATATATTAAGTGCTATGTTTATACCATATTGTTTATTAAGAAAAAGAGGTTAACAAAGGTATCATTAGCATTATATCACAATAAAATAATGTTGTTGAGTTATATAATTCTGCTTAAATAACTTACTTGTATGGAAAATCAAATGTCACCTTAAAAGAGCATTTATAATTGGCATTTCTTCCTCTGTCATTTGGTTTAATGATCCCCAGGTATTTGATAATAAGGATAAGATTGGAGCTGATTTCTTTGATTTGCTTTGATGTTTTCAAGGCAGGAAATGCTTTCAAATCTTTTTCTGTGTGTAATCTGAATGCAGGTAAAGAATTCCTCAACTTGTCAGAATGCTAATTAAATGTAATAATAATTTGTGTAACCTGCTGTGATACTAAAGTGGCTCATGGCAATCATTTGGGTTTCCAATAAGAAGGGTTTGTTTTTATGCACATGTCTAATTTAAAAAGTCTATCATTTTATTATCACATAATATTGTCATTTGCTTGGAATAATATAGAGCTAATAGTTGACTTATTATTCCTTAAGAATTTATATTTCCTTGTAAACTGGATAAAGATAGTCTATTACCAAAAAATGAAGCACCAATATTAGACAATAATTTTAAAATAATGAAGAAAATATCTCAGGAAACTCAAAGCAATTCCTAGATTTTGTTTTATTGGTCCATGATGTTTTCAGGTTAGTACAGACTTTGAACTCACAGATGAGATCTTGGCTAAACCTTGGCTTGCTGTCTAAGTGCTGGTGCTCTGGAGTTAGCCCTGAAGACATATAGCAACATTGGTTTTGGGTTCTAATGGGAAAGTTACATGATGCTCAGAAAGCTCCTCCCTGATGAAAAGGAAGGAAAGCTTAAGAAAGCCTATCTAAACCTTGGACTTGGATATTTTTACAACCCTATTATTTTCTTATATTGTGATTTTGTTTTAAAAATCTTTATTCAAGGTGTGTGGTTGTAGCTCAGTGGGATACTGCTTGCCTAGCACAAGTGAAACACTGGGTTTAATCCTTAGCACCACAAATAAATAAATAAATAAATAGACAGATAGAGAAATAAATAAATATGTTGTCCATCTACAACTAAAAACAATCTTTTTATCCAAAGGGGCAAATACGTTTTTTTTTTTTTTTAATTGAAACTTCCAAAAATTTTAACCCATGCTCACAAATCTCATTGTTTTGATAATGTTAGTAATTAATTTAAAATGCTATCATACAATAGAAATACCATACTATATCATGCAATAGAAAAACCATACTATTTAAAAACACCTACTTCATTATCAAATATCAATAGTTGTCAATGCCATTCCTCTTGAAATACATAACAGATGTGATGTTAAAATATTATGCCTCACTGCCCCCTGGTATGGTGTCATTCTGGCAGGCAGTTTCTAAAATGTCCCCTCTCTAATCTCTGGAGCTAGTGAACATAATGAAATATCACTCCATTAATTTTACTATATTTTGTGTCAAACTTAGCACTGGGAAGGGAGATGACGGTGTGCATGTTCTAGTCATGTGAGTCTTTAAAGATAGAGAATTTGACTGATAGCAGAAGGGGAAGAGTTTTGAACAAGGATTTGATCTGCCCCTGATAGCTTGAACATGGAGAGTCATGGGCCAAGGGGACTGGGAACCTTGGCTAAAAGCAACAAAGGAATAAACTTCTTCACCATAAGCCACAAGCAAATGAATCCATCCAGCAATGAAATCATTCATTCATAGATCCCTCCCCAGAGCCCATCCTGGAGGACCTCAAAAATGTTAGTCTGTGAGAACCTGAACTGATGTTCTGATTGAGTTCACCCAGATTTCTGATCTACAGAGCTGTGAGGTAGTAAATTGATATGAGTTGAGGCTGCTAAGTTTGTAAATGTAGCAACCAAAAAAATCTAGCAAAGAAACAAATGTTTCCAAAAAATAAACATTAAATAAATAAATGCAGGGCCCCCCAGAGTTAAATGTACTTTGTAAAGACTAGGTCTATGTTAATTTGTTACAGGAGCAATAGGAAATAAAAAGCAGAATGAATGTTCTTGTTATACTATATCTAGGCTTGTCAGTATTCTGAGACAATAAAATCCCTTTCTTATATATTTCCAAATGCTAGGTAAATAACTTAAGTATTAGTGCTATAAATTAAATTGATTTTCATTTTGAACATGTGGATGTGAATGTATAAACATATGGTGCCTGTCATCTTCCTTTTTACTTCAGATTTACTCACCCCCCTTTCTCCCACCCCAGGATATAAACAGTTGCAAACTACATTCCTCAGGTGTCCTTTCCCACTAATTTCAGTTAGGTTCAGTCAACAGGGTATCAACAGGGTATGATGGTGGAAAACTAGAAATCAAAAGTTGAGAAGGCTCAGGGTGATTCTCTTCCCATCCTCAGTGCTGTCATGGTCACAGGCTGAACTTTCAGTTTTGCCAGGCAACAACTCCTCCTTGTGTGTCCCAGCTATTGCAGGAAGGCCCAAGAAGAAGGCCCAAGAATATCTCTAAGTTCTAGGGTTTCACTGCTGCCCAGCGTTCTTGGCTTCAAGCTCTAGTAACATCATTTTGCTTAGTGCCCACCTGTCCTGAGGGACTTTCTTCAATTAGCTCTGGTTGCTCCGTCTTCCTTTCTTCCAGGTCTTTCAATACCTCTCGACCAGTTCTGTTGAGAGCCACAGCCAAAGGGGCCCCAGCAAACTTCCAGCTGCCAGCAAACTTCCAGCTGCTGGCTGATGATTGGCTCACAGCGGCCCCAGCAACATCTAGCTGATTGGCTCCTCGGCCCCAGCAACATCTAGCTGATTGGCTCCTCTGCGGTGATGCTCATTGGGCTGTTTCCCTGCCCTTTCAGACCACGGAGCTGCTCATTGGGGGACTTTTTTGGCTCCGCCCACGTGACCCAGCCAATCGGCCTCAAGAGCAGGAGGATTGTGGGAGGTGGAGAGAAGCTGGTGGGGGAGAGAGAGGCTTGTGGAAAGCCGGTGGTGGCAGTTGAGGCTCTGAGGGTTTTTCCTGAGAGGCTGTTTTGTTTGGCGTGTGGGGTTCTAAAAATAAAGTTAGTTTCTTTTGACAAGTGGCTCCTGATTGTGCCCAGCCAGACTGCGGCACAGTTCCATATACTACGCCACCTACATTGAATTATCCAATATGGATTCTTGACCTAAACCATATAGCTGTTACCAGAGTGGATTCAAGATTCAAGAAACAGACTTTTTTCTCCCCCAGGGTGGGGGATAAAACCCAGAGCCTTGTGCATGCTAGACAAGTACTTTACCACTGAGCTCCAGCCCCAGGCCCAAGAATACATCTGTAAGTTGAGATTCTGAAGTGGGCTTTCACATATATTGAAGACATAACATGGAGATTTCATTACCACTGGGAAAAGGATATTAAAACCCATGGTGTAAAGTCGTATCAGTATTATATAAAGTATTATCACTCGTTATTTGTTGAAATCAAAGTCCTGGGGATGAAATTGCTGTTATCTTATTGATTGTAGCTGAAGAGATGATCACAAGGGTCATGGTATGGTATAGGCACATCTGGCTGTACAGCAAAGAAAACTACGCACTCTTATATGAAAACCAACAACTTAAGACACAGAGAACCAGAAAGATTCATTCTACTGTGTCCCTGAAATAATATTCTATTTCCTATAGCTACAGGGCAGACATGGTGAGCAATTAAACTGTAAATTCAATCATGCCAACTGGGGAATGGTAATGCAAGTTGAATGAAATGCCTTACAGAGCTTCTCAAAATAAAGGTTAAGACACCAAAAAGTGAGTTCCTGAGATTTGAATCAGAGACTTTGAATCAGAGTTACAAGAATCTGGGAAATCTGATCTATTAAGTTGCCCTATCCTTTCTCCCCTGCCAATGAAAGAAAACTTGTCATGACCTTCCTGAGGAGATGGCTCCCTTCTTCAAGATCTATGTTAAACACCACATAGCAATCAGATACCTACTCTGCAAGGCCCACCTTCTCACTTCTTTTTGCCCACAGACCCCTAACAGAGCCTAGCTCCACGTGTCTCTGGAGGATAAGATAAAGTCTGATCCAGAAGGAATTGTACACAAAAATAATAGCAAAATTTGATCCTTTATACTGATAGGACCCTTAGGGACATGAGTAGAAATAGATTCTAGGTGTCTTAGACATTGTGTAACATGGATTGACCTAAATTTATCCATATGTGTTCATTTTCTTAACATTATCACATGAGTTTACAATTTCTAGCAGCTAGAAGTACCTGTAATATTTTAATTCACCAGAAGCCCCCCCACACGCACATACACAGGTGGGAAGTATACAATGAGATGCCAGAATTTCCCTAGCAAAAAGGAAGAAAAAATCCAAACACTTAGGGGAGATGGAAAAAAAAAAAGTATATTTATGAGTCAAGAGTTAAAGTTCCTTTACAAATGTACTCACCTACCATCAAGACCAGGGCACCAGTATCTGTGAAATCTCTGGGCTGGTTATCTTTTGAAAGTCACAGTTTGTATTGAAGGATGCCTTCACTAAAATCAGCCTCATGGTTCCAAGGACTGATGAAATCCTGAAGTGACAAAGTCCAAGTAATAAAATGTCATCAACACCTAAAAATGTCCATTAAATGGGCAGTTAGTATAGATGGACAAATAGAATGTTTGGACCTTCGGGGATTTTTGTGGTGCTCAATGAATTATTAGATCCGTAATAAACAAAAAAAAATATTAAGCTAGTAAAATATAATTTGATCGACAAAATATTATTTGATCTAAAAAACTGGAAAATGTTTGATGTTTTGAGAACAAATTTGGTACTAGTCACCTCAATGGGAGAATGCAGATTTTTCTTTAATTTCAAGTAAATTTACAGAAGTAGAGTTTTTTTGTTTTGTTTTTTTTGAAGGGAAGGTTGGAATAAATGCCTGCTGTGAACAATTACATAAGTAAATACCAGAAAACCCTCTATAAACCATTCTAAAGGAACTTGAGGCTACTTACTGTACTCCCTATGCTCTGGGGAAAGAAAATACCAATGTATTTCAGAGAATTATAGATGTTAGTAATGTTTTAAGGATATTATCTAGAGATCCAGTTCAGCACTGTGGCTGATAAGTAAGAACTGAGTATTGTCAGGTATTAAATAAAGTATATTTCTAAGTCTCTCATACATTGGAATTAGTGTGACTGTGGTTTTACTTTGAATATATATTTTACCACTTTGGGATGCATAATTGGAATATATATATATATATATATATATATATATATATATATATATATATTTGCCAACTAGCAAAAATCCTAAATTGGTCCACTGACTCATGTGATAAGTTCTATTATGATAATTAATGATAAATAAAACTTTATGACTTCTGTGACATTCACTCTTTTAAAAGCAGAAGCAATACTCCATCTCTAAGGGACATGGAAAGATAAATGTCACTCTCAGATACTTGGGAGACTAGGGGTGGTAGTTCCTATGACACAGCTGTTTGACCCTCAGAAGTTTTGGAAGGATGACCATGAATTTTCACAATGATCAGGTGGTATCTCTAACTCCATTTCCAAAACCAGATACTTTGGAGCAAACCTCCATTCTCTCAGTTCTCTGTTTTCCAGAGCTTCACCTGGAAATTGCTATTCATGGGTACTGTTAATGAGAAAAATACGTATGTCAGTGATATCAGTACAGTTCCCTGTATTAACTAAGCTCTATTATAAATTTAGTACAGAGAGAGCCAGACAGTCTTGAATTTCACAGAACATCCTGTTGGTTTACTTTGATGACACCAGGCTTAGCTAAAATTAAAGTGCAAAAAGTATTGGTATTCTAGATGGATTAGGCAGATAAATGCATTCATGACATAATCTGAGTGATAAACTGAAAAACACAGTTTTCAGATTCAATGGGCTGGGGCACATGAAAGTCAATATATGTACCTTGCACAGCTTACCATTAAGAAAGAAACAAATGTTTTGATTAATCTTATTTCTTTCACTGATGTGAATTGCCTTTATATGCATTAATTGCAAAAGAAAGTTTTTATTGGGATTTTTATTGGGGTTTTTTATTGGGACTCAGATGAGAAGTTTCTGCAGCAGTCTGGTTGAAGTTCAATTCACTCTGACACAGAGACCTTATGACCAAGTCAACCCAATCAAAGACTGACATATTTCTGGCAGTTTAAAGGTGCTTTATAGAGCCCCTGGGAAATCTCAATGACTAGCTCCAGAATTTTGGAACAAAACCATGGAATTCTCCCCACTGCACAGAACTGTGTTCCATTTGTCCACATGGTATTTACTTTAGAATATGGGCAAATTTTTTTATAAATGCTCACAAAATTTTCCTACCATAGGGAGATTCTCAAACATTCATATGGATAAGAGGGGTCATTTTATAGGTACACATGAGAGAGACCACTCTTCTCTGTATTAACTTACCTTATTTAATTATAGAGCTCCTAAAAGCCACTAAAGTCTAAAGAATTCCTTATTCATTATAGTGTTCGAAGTCAAACACATTATTGCTTCTCAACAAGTAGTTTGCTTCACTGCAAAAGAATGAGAAATGCACGTTTCAATCCGTGGATTTTAATGACCTCATCATATATCCAATTATCCTAAATGAACTGCCTCAAGGAAAAAAGTGGAATGAGTTATCAATGACTTGTTTATGGAGAGACTTGGAATAAAATACTGTGAAAGATTAGTCTACACTATGCTAGTTGGAAGGACAGAGATCATACTGTTAGAAATCAAAAGCAACTATTTTTAAGTCCTTTGGGTATAAACCAAGGAGTGGAATAGCTGGGTCAAATAGTGGTTCCATTCCAACTTTTCCAAGGAATCTCCATACTGCTTTCCATATTGATTACACCAATTTGCAGTCCAACCAGCAATCTTTGAGTGTGCCTTTTCCCCCACACCCTCGCCAACACTTATTGTTGTTTGTGTTCTTAATAGCTGCCATTCTGACTGGAGTAAGGTGAAATCTTAGAGTAGTTTTGACTTGCATTTGTCTAATCGCTAGAGATGTTGAACAGTTTTTCATATATTTGTTGACTGGTTGTATATAATCTTTCAAGAAGTGTCTGTTCAGTTCCTTGGCTCATTTATTGATTGGTATCTATCTATCTATCTATCTATCTAGTGTTAAGATTTTTGAGTTTTTTTATATATCCTAGAGATTAGTATTCTATCTAATGTGCATGTGGTAAAAATTTGCTCCCTTTCTGTAGATTATCTATTCACCTTACTGATTGTTTCTTTTGCTGAGAAGAAGATCTTCACTTTAAATCCATTTGCAGGTAAATGGATGGAGTTGTAATATTAAGCTGAGTGACTAACTCAATCCCCAAAAAACCAAATACCGAATGTTTTATCTGATATGTGGATGCTTATCCATAATGGGTATGTGTGGGGACATGTGTGGAATGGAGGAACTTTAGATAGGGCAATTGGGAAGCAGGAGAAGCAAGGAGGTATGGGGGTAAGAAAGACAGTAGAATGAGATGGAAATCATTACCATAAGTACATGTATGAAGACACAAATGGTGTGACTCTATTTCTTTATAACCAGAATAATGAAAAATTGTTCTCTATATGTGCACTATGAATTTAAATGCATTCTTCTGTCATGTACAACAAATTAGAGTGAATAAATAAATTTTAAAAAATCAGAAGCAGCTTTAATAAATGCAGCCAGTTTCTGAGTCTGCATGCACAAAGTTCTGAGGAAGGCCTAGAGTCCCAGAGTAAAGACAGAGCCTAAGATTCAGAAAGTCTGAACATTATATAAGAAGAAGTTGGATGCAAAACTGAAAACATTACAATGCCCTGTCATTTCTATGTAAATAGAGGTACAATCAATTGAAAAATTAGTACAATGGAATTCAACAAAATTTTTATTTGTATTTCTTCTGTAAAAACTTCTCACATCATATCTTAAAAGTTTTTAAAAGTGTGTGTGTGTGTGTTTTGTGTGTGTGTGTTTTGTGTGTGTGTCTGTGTTGATGGGTCCTGGCATGAATTTGACCTTATTAAATAATAAGCATTGAGCAAGACCTTGTGTTATCAGATAACGAAAGCTATCAAATCCCATAATTAATACATGAGGTCCAGAAAGGTAGTCTTTTTTCAACTAGCAATACATTTACTACTAATTTTATTTATTTATTTTTTTCTTGGTTGTTCAAAACATTACAAAGCTCATGACATATCATCTTTCATATATTTGATTCAAGTGGGTTATGAACTCCCATTTTTACCCCAAATACAAATTGAAGAATCACATCGGTTACACATCCACATTTTTACATAATGCCATATTAGTGACTGTTGTATTCTGCTACCTTTCCTATCCCCTACTATCCCCCCTCCCCTCCCTTCCCATCTTCCCTCTCTACCCCATCTGCTGTTGTTCAATTCTCTCCCTTGTTCCCCCCCCCCTTTCCCCTCACAACCTCTTATATGTAATTTTGTGTAACATTGAGGGTCTCTTTCCATTTCCATACAATTTCCCTTCTCTCTCCTTTTCCCTCCTACCACTGGTCTGTGTTTAATGTTAATCTTTTCCTCATACTCTTCCTCCCTACTCTGTTTTTAGTTGCTCTCCTTATACAAAAGAGGACATTTGGCATTTGTTTTTTTAAGGATTGGCTAGCTTCACTTAGCATAATCTGCTCTAATGCCATCCATTTCCCTGCAAATTCCATGATTTTGTCATTTTTTAGCACTGCATAATACTCCATTGTGTATAAATGCCACTTTTTTTTTTATCCATTCATCTACTGATGCACGTCTAGGTTGGTTCCACAGTCTAGCTATTGTGAATTGTGCTGCTATGATCATTGATGTGGCAGTATCCCTATAGTACACTCTTGGTAAATAGGGAGCCTACATCATGGGAACAAATTTTTACTCCTCACACTTCAGATAGAGCCCTAATATCCAGAATATACAAAGAACACAAAAAAATAAACAATAAGATAACAAATAACCCAATCAACAAATGGGCCAAGGACCTGAACAGACACTTCTCAGAGGAAGACATACAATCAATCAACAAGTACATGAAAAAATGCTCACCATCTCTAGCAGTCAGAGAAATGCAAATCAAAACCACCCTAAGATACCATCTCACTTCAGTAAGATTGCCAGCCATTATGAAGTCAAACAACAACAAGTGCTGGCGAGGATGTGGGGAAAAGGGTACACTTGTACATTGCTGGTGGGACTGCAAATTGATGCGGCCAATTTGGAAAGCAGTATGGAGATTCCTGGGAAAGCAGGGAATGGAACCACCATTTGACCCAGCTATCACCCTTCTCGGACTGTTCCCTGAGGACCTTAAAAGAGAGTACTACTAATTTTAGAGAACAGAGATCCCATATAATATTCTCTTTTAGTTAGCTTTTCTACTGCTGTGACTAAAAGACCCGATAAACAGAGTTAAAGGCAGAAAAGTTTATTTGGTGCTCACAGTTTCAGAGGTCTCAGTCCATAGATAGCAGGCTCCAATACTCTGTGCCCAAGGTGAGGCAGAACATTCGTGGCAGAAGTGTGTGGTGGAGGAAAACAACTCAGGACATGGCATTCAGGAAGCAGAAAGGGAAGGAGACTCACCAGGAAAAAAATACAAATTACAAAGGCACACCACCAAAGACCACCTCCTACAGCCATACCCTACCTGCCTAAATTTACAACTGTTAATCCGTTCAAGAGGATTAATGTGCTAATTAGTTTTAAGTCTCTCATAATCCAATTGTTTCACCTCTAAAATTTATTGCATTATCTCTCACATGAGCTTTTGAAAGATACCTCATATCTAAACCATATCATACTCCCAGTGCTTTCCCTCTCAATTCTGAAAATTGCCACTAAGCCGTTTCTTTTCATATCTTGGAAATTCTACTATCCTCTATATGAAGGATATTATCTTGATATATTCTAGATGCTATTTTCATAATCTAAAGGGTTTACACTTTCCAACCAAGGAAAACCTACTTGTTTCATCCTGAAACACACTTAGAAGATTCTGCATAAAGTGCTTATAAAGAAAAAAGTTCTTTGTTTCTACTTACAGAGTAAAACATTTGCTCACTGCAATATTCTTGTATCCATGTGACAAAAGGTGCCAGATGTCAGTGATATCATATGGAGGAACATACTCTTCATTTCTTTGAAGAGGATGAGAAAAACATCCCTAAAGTTAGAACACCATTGATTCCCTGTTTTCCATTAATTATTAAAGTTCTTGGAGATAGGATATACACGTTAATAGAAAATTTTAACAAAAGAGTTACTTCATGAAACTCCAACGCAAACACTTCATGTTTGCCAGGCAAAAAGCCAAACAGTTCTTTCATTTACTAAGAAGAATAAATGTATGAAGTTAATACTATTAGTGACTTCTTTTTTAAAAGGGAAAATAGAAGACTTAGAGGTTACAGAACTAGGAACTGGCAAATCTGGAATTCTCTCTGATGATTATTTCTAGGAGACAGCATTAAAAATTGTTTTATAAAATTTTTTTGTCATATATTTATTTCTAAATTTTCTGCTGTGCTAAACAAATTCAATTTTTATGAAATCTCTTTATTTTTGTTCATTATGTCAAAAACCTGACCAAAATAATTACAATAAGCTCATTAATATTTATAAATACCTTGGCTTGACATTTAATGTCTATAGAGCCTGGGCATTAGCACTGCTGTGTAAAGCAGATGTTTTGTTGATGTTCTGAGGCAATAACTGGTGTAGGGTCTATGACAAACTAACAAGTACTGCCTCATTTAACTGAGCTTGGAACTACTGGACTCTGGCTAATTTTTGTCATGCTAAAATCAGTCACTGTTTCTATATGTTCTGATATTTCTTAGTTGTTGTTGGAAAAAAGTTCCCATTTCTGGATTTGAAATGAAATCTTCACACTTTAGATATTGTCAACTATCAAAACTATTTGATAATGTTTTCCTGTCCAAAGAATTTTCACTGTTCAAATACAAAATAATTTTGACCAATTATGTGAATAATAAGTTTTAATTCAAAAATTTTGTTTTTATTTATCTACTTTTATTTATTTTATTTCTGTGTAAATTTACTATGTGATCAGTTATTGTTATAAATAAATATTAAACTTTTCAATGAATGTTTGTGTCTCTCCCAAATTTGTTGAAATCCTAACCCTAAATGTGATAGTATTAGAAGGGTGGTTTTGGAGAATATTAGTTCACAAAGGTACAGGTTTCATGAATGGGATAGATGCCTTTATAACATGGACACACCAATACCTTACATCTCTCCCTTGCTTCTGTCTCTGGTAGTTATCCTTCTACTCTCTGCTGCTGGGAGTTTGACTATTGCAGATTCTGCATACACATGGAATAAAGAATTCTTCTTCTGTTTAGACTCTACCTCTCTTAGTATAATGTCCTCTAGGCACATATGTGTTTCAAATAGTATATATCTTTCTCTTTAAAGGCATTATGTTTAATCCATATATGCATTAACAGATATGTAGTGCTGCATATTTTGGCTACTCTAAATAAAAATATCACATGGACATGGAAGTACAGATATACCTTTGACATACTGATTTCATTTCCTTTGTACGTGTATCCCAAAGTTGGAATGCTGGATCATAAGAGGTTCTCTTTTCATTTTCAATCAACCTCCATACTGGGTTCCATATGACTATGCTAATTTATATTCCCACCCATGATGAGCAAGGGTTCTCTTTAATCCATATCCTCTGGAAATTTTGCCTTTTTATAATAGCCATTCTAATAGGAATGAGGTGATATCCTATTGTGTTTTTTTTTCCCAGATTTTAGTGACATGGGAGCTTTTACATATATTTTTGAAGTTTTGTGTTTCCCTTTGAGAGTACTCTACTCAGATATGTTGCTCATTTTTGAAAGATGTGATATACCCTGTGACTATGATTAACAATATAGTTAATGTAACTATAATCAGTAATAGTTTTTTGTAAAACTGAAATTTACTACGAGGTAGATCTTAAGTGTTCTCACTACATGAGCAAGAGAAAAGAGAGAAGCCAAAAATTATCTTAAGCCTTGGATATGTTAATGTGTGTGTGTGATATATATGTGTGTGTGTATATATATATATATATATATATATATATATATATATATATATATATATATATTATGTTGGGCTCATATTCAAACTTTAGTTATAAAATATATTCAATTTAGGTAGATAGGACCCCAGAAAACCCTGTCAGTCTCTGCCACACTCTAGTTCAAGAAATCGTTAGTCTATACACAGAGAAGTTTCTTTGCCAAACAAAACCATGCTGGCACCAGGATCTCAGACTTCCAGGCTCCAGAACTGTGAGAAATAAATTTCTATTGTTCACAATCTAGCCAGTCTATTGTACTTTGTTATAACACCTAATACTTGCTGGCATTCTCATAAATAGGGCATTTATAAACATAAACCAAAATTAACCAGTCTTTCCTTTTCCCATTCATCAAGAAACACTTCTTGAAGTGGAATGATATTCAATTCACTTCTCATTGTTTTATAATTTAGAATTTTCAAGTTGTATCATGCTTTAATATGGTAAAATATGTTCTTCAAGTTTTTCTTATTTGGTGATTAAAAAATTTTAATTAGAAAAATTAGCTCATTTATTTAACACTTACATTTTCTTAAACATTTAAAATATAATTTTATGTTTCAATTACTTAGTAGTGAAAGAATCGTGATTTGTAATCATTTCCATTTAAGACCATATTTTTCGATTCCACATAGAAATAAAATTAAACTATTTATTGCACATATTTTGTTTAAATCACACAAAATGTTATTTAACTTTATTTTTTGAAGATATTTTCCATCCATAGAAGTTTCAATGTTCTAAGTGAACTTGAATTATCATTAAATAAAAAGTATTAATATAAATATTTCCTATAGGAAATCTTCCACTGAAGGAATAAACATACAATTTCCTTCATTTACTTAAAGATATCTGTATCAGGTGTTTGAGCCAAGACATTTTGCTGTATTTTCTGAATAGGAGTCTTTGTTGAAGACAGTTTTCTCCTCATTAAACCAAGCACATCCTCTCTCTCCTGGATAAAGAATTTTTTTTATGTCATTTCTAACCAGAAGTATTATTTTGGCCAAAAGGTACACAGTTGTTCCACCTTGACTATTACTGCATTAGAGCCTGACACTTCATTCATTTATCTATACATTTGTCCTCTATTTTAATCCCTTTATGTCTTTCATCTTGTAAGTTTCTAATTTTATTATACTTCATTCATGTTTTTTTTTTAAAGTTCCTCTAATGTATCACTCTTTTCCTTCCTTATTCCTTGGAATATCATGGCTCTGTTCTTATTGTGTCTATCTCTGTTGCATCCAACTCAGTTCATTGTCCCACCAAAGTCTGACAACCTTTCCTTATGATATAACACTCAATATTCATGTCCCAAATTTTTATTCTGTTGTCTTGAAAAACCTGCAATCCTTTACAATGTTGTTGAAAGATTCATTCCATTGGTGACAGCTGATGAAATTAAATTATAAAAAACAGATGTCTCCATAATTATACTGTACAATACATTATAAAATGACTGTTCTTAAGAGAAATTTTACTTTTAATTATGTGAAAAACTTTTCTGCCTTTAAAAGCTATTGTTATCCTGAATAATCTATTGTGCCATAAAATTTTAAAATCCAGATTTACAGCATTCAATTCTATTCTGAAGACACTTAAATCAGGTGCATAATTAAATCATACATTAGGAGGATTTTTATATTTTAAGTGTTCATTCAATTAGGAAAGAATCCTCATCTGCCTTCTCTGCAAAGGACTATTTTTTTTCTTTGGATGGGGAGAGGGTTTTTATCCTAAATGAGACATCTATGAAACTTCAAAGTTGTTTTTTTTTTTTTGTTTTAAGAAAGAGAGAGATCCATATATGGATCCAATGCCTAAATATAAGTTCGAAAACTATAAAACGTTCAGAAGGAAACATACAGAAGATCTTCAGAACGTTGGATTTGACAATTATTTCTTGACATGACACTAAAATCACAGGCAACAATGGTAGAAAATAGATTAATTAGACTACATAAAAAGTTATAGACTTATGCAAGCTTCAAAAGCCACTATCCACAGAGTAAAAAGGCAAGGAAATACTAAGATTAATATCCAGACTGTAAAAAAACAATAAGTAAAACTCAACATATTACCAAAAGGAAAACAATATCCCCAATTTTAAATCAACCTAATTTTTAAAAAATGTACAAAGGTCTTAGACAGACATTTCACTATGGAATTTATGTAAATTACCAAAGGAAAAAAGAAAGGAGGCTTGACATCACACATAATTAGGAAAAGTTACAACATCAAAACTACAATGGAGGGGCTGGGGTTGTGGCTCAGCAGTAAGTCCTCGCCTCACACGTGCGAGACTCTGGATTCGATTGATTCTCAACACCACATAAAAATAAATAAGTGAAATAAAGGTATTGTGCTCAAGTACAAAAAAAAAAAAAAAAGCTACAAAGAAATATCCGAGCTCACCTACTAGGATGGCTGCTATAAGCAAACTGAAAATAATTTTGGCAAAGATGTGGGAAATAAGAACCTTTGTGCACTAGGCTGTAAAATGGTACAACCCTTTTGGAAAAGTTTGGAATCATTGTAAAAAAATTGTTTTAAAAAAAGAAGTGTCATATGATCCATCAATTTCATTTCTAGGTATATACCCCAAAGAAAGGAAAGTAGGATCTTTATGAAATACTTGCGCACCCATGTTCACAGCAGTGTTATTCACATTAGCTCAAATATGGAAGTAACCCCAGTGTTCACCAATAGAAAGAATACATCAACAAAATATGGCATATGCATACAAAGAAATATCATTCAATGTGTAAAAAAGATGGCAATTCTGACACATTCTACAATGTGGATGAACATTGAGGACATTAGGCTAAAAATAAACCTGTCACAAAAAGACATATATGGTATGATTCTTCTTATTGAGATATGTGGTACACCTAATTGAAACAGAAGGTAGACTGGTGATTGCCAGGGGATAGGGGAACAGGGAATACAGACTATTGTTTAATGGTTATAGAGCTTCAATTTTGCAAGATAAAAAGAGTTCCAAAGATGATGTCAGTGACAGTTACACAGAAGTAAGAACATACTTAATACCATTGAACTATAAATTTAAAAGAGATAAGATAGTACATTTTATACTAGATGTGTTTTACAACTATAAAAAAAAAGTTGGAAAAAGTGAACCAGGCACAATGGCTCATTACTGTAATTTCACTGCTCAGGGGCTGAGATAGGAGAGCCACAAGTTGAAATTTGAGTCCAGCCTGGGCAACCTAGAGAAACCCTGTTTGAAAACAAAAAATAAAAATATTGAGAATGTAGCTGAGTGGCATGGCTTTTTATTCCACCATGGCTTTTAGAGCGGTTCTCTTCAAAGCTATATTGAATAATCCACAGATAAATTCCTATTGCCTATTTCAAAAGCATATTGATGCTGACTTCCAGTTGTAGCAACATTTTATGAAAGTGCGACAGGCTTTACTGGGATAGCATCTGTTCTTATTTCCACTCCTCTAGACCACTGCTATTTCACTAGTCAATAAAGCATTCTAGCATTTGCAAGGACCTAGGTTCAATTCCCAGTAATACGAAAAAAAAAGGTCCTGAAAAATCTGGGTTTTCTTGTTTTGTTTTGTTTTTAAGAATAAACTTACAACTTGGTCTTTGGAATGATCAAGAAGAAAATAAGGCTGGGGTTTTGGCTCAGTGGCAGAGCACTTGCCTCGCACATGTGAGGCACTGGGTACGATCCTCAGTACCACATAAAAAATAAACAAACAAAATAAAGATATTTTAAAAAAGAAGAAAATAATTTCATCATAATGATTTATGTTCCAAAAACTTGAAAATTAGCTTTATATAAAATTATGTCCACAGCATATTTTAATAATGAAATTTACTTTCCCTTTAAAATTCTAACCATCAAAGTAGTGTGATAATTTAAGTATTCACAAATATTTGGTTTGCTTGTAGAACATAACCCCTTTTACATATTAGTAAAATGCTTTTTGTTTTTCACTATAATTTGATTTCAGAGGTAAAAGATGTCTTTTAGGTTATAGAATAACTCACTCGAACCAAGACTAAATGTTATTTCTAAAGTCATAATAAATACAAATGAACTGTATATTTAAGTATCATAGAGCATAATTTTTATCAAAAGATATTACTTTTACTAGAGACAAAAATAGGAAGCAGAGGACTTGAAACTTATTGTGTATGACTAATAGTATCCTTGATGTTAAATCATAATTGGGACAAATGTGACAAATTTTCTGAATCATTATTTACCAGTATCTCATTCTCCACCTAACTTTTTAGTATACATAGTTTTAGAGAATTTTTAAAAAGTCATGATTTTGAACATCCTTTTGACATTAAACTTGGTTAAAAATGTGTACAAATTGTTATTAACTAGCTATGAGAATTTTACACCATGGCTTTTAGGGAGGCTCTTTTCAAAGTTATAAAAATTCCTAATGCCTTTTTCAAATGCACACTCATGCTGACTTCCAGTTGCAGCAATACTGTATGAAAGTGCAACAGGCTATACTAGGATATCATCTATTCTTATTTTCACTTCTCTAGAACACTGCCATTTCACTGGTCAATAAAATATTCTTCTATGATAGAAATAATGTAAGTTGGTGCTTTCCAAAATAGTAACCACTAGCCACATGGGGCTATTCATTACTTGAAATGTGGTTACTGCAGCTGCAGAGCTCAATGTTTAATTATATTTAATCCTAATTATTTTAAATTTAAAGAGCCATACATCTGTGCTGATTATGGCACGCAGCAGTGCAACTCTAGATATTTACCTCTATAGTTATTTCTCATTCATTTATTTATTTTTATATATGATAACAGAATGCATTACAATTCTTATTACACATATAGAGCACAATTTTTCATATCTCTGATCGTGTATATAGTATATTCACACCAATTTGTGTCTTCATACATGTACTTTGCATAATAATGATCATCACATTCCACCATCATTAATAATCCCATGCCCCCTTCCTTCCCCTCCAACCCCTCTGCCCTATCTAGAGATTGTCTATTCCTCCTACACTCCAACTTCTTATCCCACTATGAATCAGCCTCCTTATATCAAAGAAAACATTTGTTATTTGGTTTTTAGGGATTGGCTAACTTCACTTAGCATTATCTTCTCTAACTCCATCCATTTACCTGCAAATGCCAAGATTTCATTCACTTTTATTGATGAGTAATGTTCCATTGTGTACATATGTCACTTTTTTATCCATTCATCTACTGAAGGGCATCTAGCTTGGTTCCACAGTTTAGCTTTTGTGAATTGTGCTGCTAAAGTATTGTTCCTCAACTCTCTTGTTCCTGTTGAACCTTAGAAACCGACACAGGCAAAGATTGAAAAAATATAGCATTCAGTTATCCTGCTTTGAGGGGCCTGTGAGGAAAAAAAAAAACTGACCAACAAACCATAAGCTCTAGTAGCATCATTGATGGGTGTTACCAGGTGCCCTGTGCTGATCCTCTACCAGGCTGTGCTGATGCTGCTCTTCCCAAAAGCTGCTCTCAATCAATATGGGAATACAGCAAGGATGCGGAGCAAGTTCATTCCTGCAACATGTAGGACTCCTCTGAAGAGTGACTTTGAGCATTGGCTTAGCAGAAACAGAGCTGTGCTGAGTGTCTTCTTATCACCACCTTTATTCCCTCTCTTCTTCACAGGAGGCAGATATGCATGTTGGGCTGGGGATTCTCTGCATCTTCCAGCAGCTGCCACTGTTTACTCCAGAGATTTCCTCCTGTACATTGCTTGCACTTCTGATCCCAGTAGGGTAAATGCTTCTCAGAGAACCTAAACTTATAGGCAGGGCTTTGCTCTTTGCTTATAGAATATTTCAAAGTTTATTTTTCATAGTTAAATGGTAGTCTACAAATCTCTTGACTTCAATAGAAGGTGGTTAATGTATAATAAGAACTAAAATGATTTAAATGTTTTTTAAAAAAATAAAGTATAATATCTCACTGAAATAACACTATAATCTTTATGAGGATTCTTTTTTTTCCATTTATACTTACTGAATTCTTTTTCCATTTATTCTCTCTCTCTCTCTCTCTCTCTCTCTCTCTCTCTCTCTCTCTCTCTCTTTCTCTCTCTCTCCATACCCACCCACTTTTTAGCTAGCTATGACAGCACTTTAAATGAGAAAAAATAACTTCCCACTTTGGTTTAGCTGAAGAACTTCTACAAACCACTGGACCAATGGTTACAACCAAGGAGACGTTGCTCAGTACTCCCCGGATATATATTTATCTATATCTATATCTATATCTATATAGATAGATGGATAGATAGATAGATAGATATTTAATGTTTGGAAAAGTCTTAGGTTGTCACAATTCTATGATGCCATGGGCACCTGTTAGGTGCAGATTGGATGAGACAGCTGTTGAACCTGAAGAGTCAAAATCCTCCATCACCAAGAATTATCCAATCCAAAATGTTAATAATGCCAAGATTGAGAAACCATGATCTAAAACAAGAAGACTAAGCCTGTGGATGTTTACAAATGATCCTTTGGGACTGTTGACCATGTCTATGGATTTGAAACCTGTTTCTGTAAAATGTAGATAGACCTCTACAAACAAAAAAAAAATGTTGATGTTACTTTTAACGACCAATTTCTTAGCAATTGTGTGATTTTGTCCCATGTTGAGTTTGTGTATGTCAATATCATTCACACAATTTTTAAAAAAGGCTATTTGTAGAAGACATTGTGGTGCATACCTGTAATCCCAGCTACCCAGCAGACTGAAGCAGGAGGATAGCCAATTTGAGGCCAGTCTGGTAACATAGGGAAACACTGTCTCAAAATAATTCTTTTCAAAAAAAAGGCATAACTGAGTGGTAGAGTGGTAGAGTGCCCCTGGGCTCATTCCCCAGCACAGGGAAAAAAAAAAAAAAAAAAAAAATATATATATATATATATATATATATATATATATATATATATATATAAAATTTTATATATACACACATATTTATGTATACTTGGTATATATATATATATATATATATATGTGTGTGTGTGTGTGTGTGTGTGTGTGTGTGTGTGTGTGTATGTGTGTGTGTATGTATGTGTGTATATATATATTCATTCTTAGTTTCAAAGCCAAACATGATTCATTCCCCAGTTTAAACTCAGGTAACACATAGTGAAGAGGTCAAGTTAATTCTAAGATCAATATTTTCAAAAATGTGAGAGAATATGATTAGCCTCTTTTTGAAACTCAAATCTATAAACCTGTTTTGGTTTATACACACACACACACAATCAAAATTAGAAATGGAGACTAAACAGTTTTTAAATATCTCTCTATATCTATCTATCTATCTATCTATCTTAGTTGATATATGCATGTGTATATACGTACATATATATGTATATCACAGTTAAATAAATTGTTCAACAATTGAATAATAAACCCAAACCAAAATATAAGCAGAATACTGATATAAAATTACCATCATCCTCAATAATTTTCTATATATCAAGATAGAGATATCAGATCCAAGTAGATGCCGCTAATAAATTTCAGGATAATTATTTGCGCTTAGACATCATTTTTTTCAAACAGAGAAAAGTGTAAAAGGAGAAATCAATCTTGGCACATGGACATTCTCTTCACAGAATAGCCACAGTCCATTGTGCTACTGGACTTTGAGTACATGCAACAGGTCTGAAAATTAGAACTGCTTTGTTGTCTGAGAGCAATGGGGAAAAGGATATAGTACCTAAGGTACTAAAATGCCTCTATTATGACTGAAGCAAGATCAGAGCACAACTCTTGTATGCATATCTCACTAGTTTCCAAAGAGACTAGATAAATGTAGGATAACATATTGGATAATCCATTAAGATATGAAGAAAAACTTAGATTCACCAAAATTGCACCAATAAAATATAAGATTATAATGTGCCTCCCTCTTTGTTTCATGACCTTTCTCTCTTTCCTTCCTGTTGATGAACATTAAAGCTGGTTCCCAAACTTGGCTATTATAAATTGTGCTGCTACAAATATTGGTATGATGTATCACTATAGTCTGCCACTTTCACAACTTTTGGATAAATTCCAAGGAGTGAGATCTATGAGTCATGGTGGTTCCATTCCTAAGTTTTTGAGGAATCTCCATGAGGTTTTCCAAAGTGGTTGTACTAATTTGCAGGACCACCAATAATGCAAGATCTTACCTTTCTCCTCACATCTTCACCAGCACTTAATTATCATTTTGTATTTTTGATGAGTGCCATTATAATGGGAATTAAATGAAATGTCATGGTAGTTTTAATTTGCATTTCCTTAATTACTAAAACTGTTGAACATTTTTTTTTCATATATTTGTTGGCCATTTGCATTTCTCCTTTTCTTGAAGTTCATTTGACCATTACAGGTTGGATTACTGGTTTTGTTGGTATTAACTTTTTTGAGTTATTTATATGTCCTGGATATTAATTCTCTGCAGGTCTACTGAACTATGCTCTGTCCATGTACCTATTTACCAGAATCACACACACACACATACGTACACACACATTTTTAACTCTCATTATCAATTATATTATATTTAATAATTAAACGAACATACTTTTTAAATTAGTTTGCTTTACGGAACTTAACCAAATCTAGATTCACTCAACCACTTTAAGCCTATGTGATCAACCCAGTATCAATTTAAGTATGAACACTCTGTCATTGCTTGAAGATGATGCAGAATCCTCTTCCCCAAAACTACATACTCATTCTATGGTACCACCTAGCTTTTCTGCCTACTCAGAACTGGGTATGACAAATGCTTAGCATACCTCACCAGTGTCATTCTAGACCTGATTGAAAAGGGCAGAGTCTAGGTTCCTAAGAAGCTGCAGGATCTGTAGAGTATACAACCATAGGAGATGAAATAATATGCCTAGAAATGTACTAAGAAACAGCTTGGTCAACTGAGTTGGTACAAAATGTTGGATACAAGAGCATTTATTTAGGATCAACTTTCCTGAAACACAGAATTTAGTAATCTAGGAAAACAAATAAGAAAATACAGAGGGTACTGTACAGCCCATACCATTATGGAAAAAATGACAGTTCTTTCTAAATGTGACAGAAATGTCAGAATTTAATAGACAAATATTAGAAACAAATTTCCTATCTTTTCCTAGTCTTCCAGCACTGGCAATGGCCTTGAATACAAACGTTAAATAGCAGAAGTGATAATGTATTCCCCAGTCTTCATCCTGGTCCCATACAAAATGCTAGTAATTACAATCAGGACCTCACTAGTAATTGCAATATTGACTATAGTTTTATTCCCACTTAGGATTTGCTTGTTATTCTTACTTTTTAAGAGTTTTAATAGTAATGGGCATATGTTGAATTTATCAAATGCTTTCTCTTCATTTAAGTAGGTCAGCTTTATTTTTTCTTTATTTTATTAATGTCAATATATCTATTATTTTTGTATAAGCAATCAATCTGGCATTCTTGAAGTAAATCAAAGTTGACTTGGAAGCATTTTTTAAAATTTATATGTATTTTTAACCCACATTTTGATGAGAACTTTTTCATCTAAGCTCGTATGAAAGATCAGCTTCAAGAAGTCACATTTTATCATAAAGATAAAATTTATAATTATACTGTCGTTGCATTCAAAATGTTCTATGATTTTAATGCTTTTCTTATACTCTCGGATTGCTTTGAAGAGTATTGTGATTTCCTTCTGCTGAGGACCTTTTTAATTTGTACCCTAATGGTTTTTTCTCTTTTTACTGTGATAAGAAATTTTTCCTGAATGTGACCAATCTTTTGAAATGTAGATACATCTTGGAAAAATCTATGTGCACACTGTTGTAGATGTTATGTTCTTTAATCTCTGTTTTTTAAGAATGTCTTTCCAAATTTGATTCTCCGTAGTAGTTTACTATGATTTCCTTTGTACTTATTCTTTTTTAAAATTTATTTATTGATTCTAATTTGTTATACATGAAAGCAAAATGCATTTCATGTCATAGTAAACATATAGAGCACAATTTTTCATATCTCTGATTACATGCAAAGTAGAGTCACATCATTCATGACTTCATACATATACTTGGGGTAATGATGTCCATGTCATTCAACTGTCTTTCCTACCCCCCTGCAACCTCCTTTCTCCTCCCTCCCCTTTGCCCTATCTAAAGTTCCTTCACTCTTCCCATGCTCCCCCTTCCATCCCCATTATGGATCAGCATCTTCATATCAGAGAAAACATTAGGCATTTGGTTTTTTTGGTATTGGCTTACTTCACTTACCATAGTATTCTCCAACTCCATACATTTCCCTTCAAATGCCATGATTTTATTCCTCTTTAATGCTGAGTAATATTCCATTGTGTTTATATACCACAGTTTCTTTACCCATTCATCTACTGAAGGGTATCTAGGTTGGTTTCTTTACTCATTCATCTACTGAAGGGCTATTGTAAATTGTGCTGCTATAAACATTGATGTGCCTGTGTCCCTGTAGTATGATGTTTTTTAAGTCCTTTGGGTATAAACTGAGGAGTGGGTAGCTGGGTTAAATGGTGGTTCCCGTCCATATTTTCCACAGAATCTCCATACGGTTTTCCATATTGGTTGCACCAATTTGCAGCAATGAGTGTGACTTTTTCCCCACATCCTCACCAACACTTATTTTGTATTTGTAATAGCTGCCTTTCTGACTGGTGTGAGACAAAATCTTAGAGTAGTTTTGATTTGCATTTCTCTAATTGCCAGAGATGATGGACATTTTTATATATTTATTGATTGATTGTATATCATCTTCTGAGAAGTGTCTGTTCAGTTCCTTGGCCAATTTATTGATTGGGTTATTTGGTTTTTTGATGTAAAGATTTTTTAATTCTTTATATATTCTAAAGATTGGTGCTCCTTAGGCTCTCTACTCACCTCACCGATTGTTTATTTTGCTGAAAAGAACCTTTTTCTTTTGAATATATTCCATTTATTGATTCTTGATATTATTTCTTGCACTATAGGGTCTTATTAAGGAAGTTGGGGTCTAATCCCACATGATGGAGATTAGGGCCTACTTTTTCTTCTATTAGACGCAGGGTCTCTGGTTGTATTCCTAAGTCCTTGATCAATTTTGAGTTGAGTTTTATGAATGGTGAGAAATAGGGGCTTAATTTCATTTTTTTGCATGTGTATTTTCCAGTTTTCCCAGCACCATTTGTGGAAGAGGCTATCCTTTCTCTAATGTATGTTTTTGGCGCCTTTGTCAAATATAAGATAATTATAATTTTGTGGGTTAGTCTCTGTGTCCTCTATTATGTACCATTGTTCTACCAGTCTGTTTTGTTGCCAGTGCCATGCTGGTTTTGTTACTTTTGCTCTGTAGTATAGTTTAAGGTCTGGTATAGTGATGCCACCTGTTTCACTCTTCCTGCTAAGGATTGCTTTAGCTATTTTGGGTCTCTTATTTTTCCAGATAAATTTTATGACTGCTTTTTCTATTTCTATGAGGAATGTCATTGGGATTTCGATTGAAATTTCATTAAATCTGTATAATGTTTTTGGTTGTATGGTCATTTTGACAATATTAATTCTGCCTATCCAAGAATAAGGGATATCTTCCCATCATCTAACATTTTCTTTAATTTCTTTCGTTAGAATTCTATAATTTTCATTGTAGAGGGCTTTCATCTCTTTTATTAAGTTGATTCCCAAGTATTTTTTTTGAGGCTACTGTAAATGGGGGTAGTTTCCTAGTTTCTCTTTCAGAGGATTTGTTACTGGTACATTAATGCCTTTCACTTGTGAGGGTTGATTTTATATACTTTCACTTTGCTGAATTCATTTATTAGTTCTAGAAGTTTTTGGCGGAATTTTTTTTGGATCTTCTATGCATAGAATCATTATCATTGTCAAATAGTTCTAAATTCTTCTTTTCTTATCTGTATCCCTTTAATTTCTTTCATGGGTCTAATTTTTTTGGCTAGAGTTTCAAGAACTATGCTAAATAGTAGTGGTGAAAGAGGGCATCCTTGTCTTATTCCAGTTTTTTGACAGAATGTTTTCAATTCTCCACTTAGAATGATGTAGACCTAGGGCTTAGCATAGATAGCTTTTACAATGTTGAGATATTTTCCTGTTATCCCTAGTTTTTCCTAGTGTTTTGAACATGAAGGGTTGCTGTAGTTGTCAAATGCTTTTTATGCATCTATTAAGATTATCATGTTTCTTACATTTAAGTCTATTGATGTGATGAATTACATTTGCATTTATTGATTTCCATGTGTTAAACCAACCTTCTTGTGTCCCTTGGATGAGCCCCACTTGATCATGCTGCACTATCTTTTTGACATGTGTTTTTATTAGATTTGCCAGAATTTTATTGAGAATTTTTGCATCTATGTTTATTAAAGATATTGGTCTGAAGTTTTCTTTCTTTGATGTGTCTTTGTCTGGTTTTGGATTCAGGGTGATATTGGCCCCATAGAATGAGTTTGGAAGTGTTCCCTCTATTTCTATTTCATGAGATAATTTCAGGAGCATTGATATTAGTTCTTCGTGGAAGGTCTTGCAGAACTCAGCTGTGTATCCATCTGGACCTGGGCTTTTCTTTGTTGGTAGCCTTCTTATAGTTTCTTCTATTTCTTTGCTTATAATTGATCTGTTTAAATTGTGTATATCATCATGATTGTGTTTGGTCAAATCATATGACTAGAAATTTGTCAATGCCTTCAATATTTTATATTTTATTAGAGTAAATGTTTTCAAAATAAATTCTAATTATCTTAGAATTTCTGTATTTCTGTAGTGTCCCTAGTGGTATTTCCTTTTTCATCGTGTATTTTAGTAATTTGAGTTTTCTCTCTCCTTCCCTTCATTAGCATGGCTAAGGGTTTATCAATTTTAATTATTTTTTCCAGAACAAACTTGTGGTTTTGGCAAATTTTTAAATTGTTTCTTTTGTTTAAATTTCACTGATTTCATCTCTGCTTTCAATTATTTTCTATAATTTACTGCTTTTGGTGCTGATTTGTTCTTTTTCTAGGGCTTCAAGATGTAATGTTAAGTCATTTATTTGTTGACATAGAATAAAATACTAACCAAATTCCTTTTAACTTTTGCAAATTCCTTTAACTTTTGTTTATTTTGGAAGGGTTTTATTTTATCATCAAATCTAAAGCAACCCATTGCTCATTCTATAGCATATTATTTAATCTGTAGGTGTTGGAGTTTTTAATCTTATCATTGATTTCTAATTTCACTCAATTATGATCTAATAGAATGCAGGGTAGTATCTCTACATTTTTTGTATTTGCTTTGTGGCATAATATATTGTATATTTTAGAGAAGATCCGTGTGCTGATGAGAAGAATGTGTATTCTCTCATTGATAGGTGAAACATTCTATTATGTCTCTGTTAGTCTAAGTTATTGATTGTATTATTGAATTCTATAGATTTTTTGTTTATTTTTTGATTGGAAGATCTATCCAGTGGTGAAAGAGGTGTGTTAAAGTCACCAGAATTATTGTGTTGTGGTCTATCTGACTCTTGAACTTGAGAAGAGTTTGTTTGATGAACATAGATGCTCCATTGTTTGGGTCATATATATTTATACTTATTATGTCTTGTTGATGTGTGGTTCCCTGAAGCAGTATGAAATGTCTTTCTTTATCCCTTTTGATTAGCTTTGGTTGGAAGTCTACTTTATTTGATATGAGGGTGGAAACCCCTGCTTGTTTCTGCAGTCCATGTGACTACTATGTTTTATTCCATCTTTTACCTTTAGTCTGTGGATGTAATTTCCTATGAGGTGAGTATCTTGAAGGCAGCATAATATTGAGTCTTTTGTTTTAATCCAATCTGCTGATCTATGTCTTTTGATGGGTGAGTTTAGGCCATTAACCTTCAGGGTTATTGTTGAGACATGATTTGTATTCCCAGTCATATTTGTTTATTTTTGGTATTGAATTTGACTTGGTTTCTCCTTTGGCTAGTATTTTGTTTAGGGTCATTCTTCCCTTTGCTGATTTTTATTGTTGGTTTTTGTTTCCTGCTCATGGAATATTTTGCCAAGGATATTCTTTAGAGCAGGCTTTCTAGTTGCAAATTCCTTTAACTTTTGTTTATTATGGAAGGTTTTTATTTTGTCATCAAATCTAAAGTTTAATTTTGCTGGATATAAGATTCTTGGTTGGCATCCACTTTCTTTCAGAACTTGGTATATCTTGTCCAAGTTCTTCTAGCTTTCAGAGTCTGGATTGAAAAATCTGCAGATATCCTAATTGTTTTCCCCCCATATGTAATCTGATTCCTTTTTCTCATGGCTTTTAAGATTCTCTGATTATTCTTTATGCTAGGCATTTTCATTATAATGTGTCTTGGTGTAGATCTGTTCTGATTTTGTACATTTGGTATCCTGTAAACCTATTTGATTTTCCAATTCATTCTTCATGTTTTCTGATATTATTTCATTGAATAGATTGTTCATTCATTTGGTTTGGAACTCTATGCCTTCCTCTAACCCAATAATTCTTAAATTTGGTATTTTTATGTTTTCCCATAATTCTTGAATGTCCTGCTCATGGCTTCTTACCATCTTTACTGTGTGGTCAACTTTATTTTTAAGATTATATCTTTTGTCTTCATTGTCTGAGATCCTGTCTTCCAAGTGATCTAATCTGTTGGCGATGCTTTCTATTGATTTTTTGATTTGGTTTATTGTTTCTTTCCTTTTCCTTTCAAGGATTTCTTTGTTGTTGTTGTTGTTTGTTTGTTTGTTTTTTTGTTTTCAGAAACTCTTTCTCCTTGTTGAGGTAATCTTTTGCTTTCTTTATTTGTTTATGCAGCTCTTTACAGAAATGATCTTTTTCTGTCTGTATTTGCTCTCTTATATCTCCTTTAATTCACAGAACATTTTATTTATGTACATCCTGAACTCCTTCTCTGTCCTTTCTTCTACTGTGCTGCCCATGGATTCTAATAGTGTACTATCTTGTTTGTTGGGGGCATTTTCTTCCCTTGTTTTTTTTATTATTGTTCATGTGTCTTCCTTCTAAGACTGCAGATCCAAGGCATTCCAGTTTTTAACCTTACAGGCTTATAGTGTCCCTACAAGTTTCTAATACCCCTCCTTTAAGGGGAAGAACAATGTGAACATATCCCAATGCAAACAATATACAACCTTATACCAAAGAGCTGCTATGAAGACGTATTCAGTTTTGTCACAATATACAGAAGTGGTAAGTTCAATTATTATCTATAATATAAACAAACAGTAGACTTGCAAAAGGGTCTACAATTTCTGATGGTATACACATAACAGGGGGTGAGTTGTAGAATGAGACGTTGATGGGGTAGGAAGTCAAGATATAGAGTTATCAGATCTTAGCATGAAAGAGAAATGTAAAGAAGTTGGGTAGTAGCAGGCGAAGAGAGAGTGATTTTGGGGGAGATAAGTAAGTGCAAAGACAGTAGAGTATAAAACAAACGTTAATATTAAGAAAATTTTAAAATGTAAAAATAGGAGATAAAAGACTATACAACACCACTGTGATAGACCATTCAAACATCCCAGTCCTCAATAGCCTAATTCATGAAAAGTACTTGGTTTCACTGATGTTGGGGATGTGAGGGTGGGAGGAGAGAGGGAAAAAAATCAAAGGAAAATTATTTTTTTTGGTGTTCAGTCTCTTTCTTGCTTCACTTCTTATCCAATACCTGGAGTTGTCTGTTGTTTGCTGGTATCTCCACCCTCAGGATGATGAAAATTATTAGGGTGGGAGGGTTAGTTTTGGGAGTGGAACTCCTAGGGGTGGGGTATAGCATTTGTCACTCCCCATTGGAAGACTGCACCCCAAGGATCTCCTTTGGGGCCCACTCATGTGATGTGGGCATCTGGTCTTACCTCTTTATATCATCTGTAGGCCTCACAATTCTTGGTCTCTACTTTATCCTCCAAACTAAATCTCACTCACCTCCACCCTATTTCCCAATCTGGAACCTCTCTCTCTGGTGGTCTTGTGGGCTGCCATCTGGGAACTGTGCATGCTACTCTCCTGGAGAGCTGTTTTATATTGGGCAGTTCAGGACCAGGTTTTGCAAGTACAAACTTGCTGCAGAGGGCCCCAGTAGTCACAAGGCACTGTGCCAGGTTAGCAGCTGCTGGGGATAGGGAGAGTTGGCTTCTTTCAGTACCTTAATATTGCTTCTAAACCCCACCTGGTGTTCCAAGCTGGGAGTCACCCCAACTAAAGATGGCAGAGAACGTGTCCCAAGATGGAAGCAGATGTTTTCAGCAGTGGGGTGCCGGGTAGAGTGGGCTCAGGTGGTGGCACTGAGCAGTGTGTTCAGCAATGCAGCTCTGAGGCACGTAGTGGCTGACAGTTGTCACTAGATACAATGCAGTGTCCCCAGGTACTGGATATCATGTGTAGGGGACTGTGGCAGTGGTAGCAGTGCCACAAGATGGAGGTGACTGGGAGAGCTCCACGTTGGTAGATGGGGGTCCACACAGGAGTGGTGACTGGAGTTGCTGCACATGGGCTGACGATGGGTGTCCTGAATGGGAGCAGTAGCCAGGATTTCTGTGCTGGTGGGCGGCCAAAAGTCCTGTGCCAGTGGTCCTACTCAGGCACCTGGAGGACCTGTGTGGATGACTGGCCAGGAGTCCTGCACTAATACTGAGGCCTGGAGACCTGTGCGGCATGACAGCCATGATTCCTGTAGAGGAGCAGCTGTCAGGCATCCTCTAATAACTCCCAGACAAACCATATTCCAGCACTGGAATCCCAGGTCATGGACTGGCACAGAATACAGCCTCCCTCTAGCCCGCCATCTTGGATCTGTCCTGTACTTACTTTTTTTTATTTCATAGCACTTCTTGAAATACAGGCTTTTTTTTCCCAGCAACTGTGGGTTCACGTCAGCCTTTATATCTCCACATACAGCATGTATCCCATTTTCACTTCTTATTGTACAGGGATTCCAATTACATGTCTGTTTAGTTTTCCACTACATGCCCCTAACACACACATATTTCAGCTTCTTTTTTATTCTGTCCTTCAACACAGATCCTATCTACTGACCTATTTTCAAATCCTTATTCTTCTCTTTGGCTTTGTCTGAAAATGATGTACATCCTCTCCACTATGATTTTTATGTATTCATTCTATTTTTCATTTCTATAATTTTTGTTTGAATATTTTTACACTTTTCTGTCCTCTGATGAAATTCTACATATGTTGTCTTCTTGAAGACGTGAATCCCCCAAATCTTAAAGTCTAATTATTGTAACTCATTTATCTGAATCACTGTGGACTGACTTCTATTTCTAGTTTCTCCTGCTTTGTATATCTGATGATTTAAAAATAAATAGTATATATTTTATATTAAAAAGTATTGAAACTTCAAATGATGTTTTTTTTGTGTGTGTGTGTGTGCTTTCTTTTCCCCTCCCAGAGGGGATTTTTCCTATTTTCTTCCAGGAAGCCAGAAATCTTTAGAATATAGTTGGGATCTAAAATGTTTCAAAATTCTATAAACCATGCAATCTACCTTATGTTTATAGGAGTCCCAACTGAGAACTTTGGATACAGGACCACTTGTCCTGGTAATTTATTTTTCTCTCGCTCTCCAGGGTCAGGAAACTGATGAATATACTGCTATGCTCTTGGGCCACATTCTTACAGGCACATAGTCCTTAGCCCTGGTAGCTCAGACATTGTAAGGAGTGTTAGATTCATTTTAATGAGCTTGTCTGTGATTTTGGCTCTTCAAACTTTGACTGCCTTGGCAGTTCTCCAGTGCCCTCAAAGATGATTGATTTTAATTTTACCTTTGGCTTTCTAATTGGTCTTGGTGAGCGTGTTGAGCTATGGTAAGCTACTCCATCATAACCATAAGTAGAATTCCCCAAAGAGCTATAAAATTTTGGGTAAGAAAACATGTCACACAATTATAGTTTCATAAAGTAGCCATAATGACACTTATTCTTCTTCCCTTTAAGCCTAGCTTCATCTATTTCACTAAATTGATTTTCCTGAAAGATAAATCTGGATGTAACATTTCTCTGTTTAAATTTTTTCGGTGAATATCTGACACATACATCAGAGTCATTTTCTCCATTGGATGTCCATGGTACTCAGGTCTCTTGAGCTTTCAACATTTTTATAAAATTTAGTGAATGAAATTGAGTATTAAATGTCAATTTAATCTTTATAAATGTGACATCTCAATTAGCCAACTTCAACTCAACATACATAGCATATAATTATATAGAAATTTTATTGTGCAGTGTGAGAGCATTTTCACTATTTTGATATAGAATTGGTTTCAAAAAGTAAGCATAGTGCCTAAAACTGGTAAAAAGTCCTGAACATTAAACAGTCTCATTATATTTTTTTGCACACCGAATTGCTTCATTTTGAAATACATCACCAGCTCTCTACTACTCCTGGAATATCTATGAAACTACCTAGAAGAACTGGAATTTTGATGCTATTCTTTTCTATTTTTCTATGTCTGCATTGTTATTTCTAAAGCAGATAAATAAACAGCCACCTGGGTCTCTTTCAGCTCTTTCATAGGTAGCCCCTGCATTTGTCATTTATTATATATATATATATTCTGGTATATAAAAATGCATCAAATTTATTCGTGTACACTTTTTTCTCTATATATTTGTCTTTAAGCTTCTGGAGATCAGGAGTGTGTCTTAAAAAGACATGACAAATAGCATGTGCTTAAGGAGTGCATGTTTTGTTTAAAGTGGATAGGTAGGATTTATACAGATTTTAATAAGGACAAGAGTGTTTGTGGAAGAAAAATAGCAAGCATACAGCCACAGGTGAATTTTTAATAGAAACATTTTCCTGTTTGGAACCCAGTATATCTACAATGGCAATTTAACTGATAAGGGCAAATATGGGTTAGGATGTTAAGCAAGGTTTAAAGGTAAGATAGGAGACTGTTAAGGACTAACATTCCTTGACTAATAAATGTTACTGAAAAAGGAATAATATTAGGAGACTTTTGCTCCAGGAGAATGTACCTTGTGTGTTAGTAATGTAGGCATTATCAAAAACTAACAAGGACACAAGGTCACAGCCAATAGATAATAGATATCTTGGATCAAAATGGAGAATAAGATATCTACAATTAAAGAAAGTAAGTAATTGACTAAACTAATTTCTCACAGAGAAAGACTAATTTAATACAATTTCAAAAGTGAATTTTAGTGTGATTGCATACTGATAATCTGTATGTATTGGGTTTATGTATCAACTGGAAACATGACACTATGTGTTCTGACATATTTGCTTGACTATTTCTAAAATCTAAGTGATAGAATATTTCATCTTCATAACTCTTTCTTTTATTTTCTATCTATCAGTGCTACAAAGGTACTCCAGCGTATGTGAGGAAATCAAATTTCTGCCACTGTCAAGAAGCATTTGAATTATTCCTTCTTTTAATTTTCATAATTTTTTCCATGTGTTCCATGCTTGTGTCTGTTCAGGCTACCATCAGAAAGACTACAGATGGGGTAGCTCAAACAACAGAGATTTATTCTCTCTTAGTTCTGGCAACTGAGAAATCCAAGGTCAAGGTGCTGGCCAATCCAGTTCCTGGTGGAGATTCTCTTCTTGGCTTGCAGATGATGCTATAGTCATATCCCTGTGTTTACGTAGGAGAGGGAAGGGAGAGAGAGAGAGAGAGAGAGAGAGAGAGAGAGAGAGAAATAGGGAGAAAACAAGCTATCTGGTGACTGTGTTTACAAGAGCATTAATCCATCTTGAGACCTTGTGCCTCAGGACCTCATTTAAACCTACCTCCAAAAGGCCATATCTCCCAAATACCATCACTGTGGTGGCTAGGGGTTCTAGTGCTTCTACCTAGGAGTTTTGAAGGGACACATTTCTGTTTATGGCAGAATATGTGTGAATGTGTGTGTGTGTGAGTGTGTGTGTGCGCGCGTGTGCGCGCACATGTGTTTTCCTATAAAGAATGCTTTCTTTGATCTGAGCAATATGAAAGAATCAGTGTATTCCAGCAAACAGTGAGATTATGTCCTTTCCCAGATATCAAATATGTCTCAGAGAATAGTGTCCCAACCCTGCTGGTCTTTTCTTCTCAGGGTCAATAAAAGGTAATGGTAAATGGCCCCAGGAGGCCAGTCACCACCTCAGCAGAACTGCATTCTCATAGAGAGGATCCAGCTAACCACCTATCTTCAGAGGCCTCTTATATCTGAGGTTAGGATATTGAGACTGGCCTGGGGGAAAAGGATCATCTGTTCTGTGTACGTTCTTTGGCTTTGATTCAGTCAGCAGCTTTTTAAATGCCAGCATATTGTGGCTTTAAGGTCTAATTAAAGGGATTAACATAACAAATCCAGGAAAAAGATAACCATATTACATGGCTTTGGGTTTACCAATAGAACATAAAAATAATTAAGAAAATTTGATTTTCTCCCTTTGGCAATATTTTTTCCCAAAATTTATGCTAAACAATACACACTAAAGCCCAGTGAGAAAAGACCAACTTGAGCCATTAAGGTAAGTGTCAAAACTACCAGAATGGGTGTGACCCTATGGTAATCAATACTAATTTTTAGCAATCAGTAAGACATAGTAAATCACTAAATGTAATAAATACTAGTTCTTGGGATTTATTTTGTTGAGAATTTTTAGATATGTGAAGAAGAGAAACACCCTTGCTTTATATTTTTAAGCAAAGATATATGCCCACTATTTAATGTTTGTAGTAAAACTACACAGTGGCCATGGGATGAAGCAATGCCCCTAGTTGTCCATACACATGGCAAGATGATTACTCTGAAAAAAATGTATAAATAATAGGAGTGATTTATACTTTCAACACTTGTTTCTGAGGTCAAAATGTTTCCACAACTCACAAATGAGTTTCCCTGTGCAATATATTATTCAGAGTCTTTGCCAGATAAGCAAGACCCAGATAAGGTAGGGCTCTGAGCTTTGATTCATGTACCACCTGGCTGTGTCCCTTGCCATGCCATGTCTCATAGGACACTGTAACTCTAAACCACAGTTATGATAGGTGCTTTGGTGAGTTGTATCCCTTTTCATTTTATTCAGGTTTTTATTTATTTCATTTCATATTGTAAATAAAATAGAAAAGAAGGCATGTTTTGGGCAGCCTTGCCATTTCCACACAGAAACATCATTTCTCCTTTGGCTATAGTTCAGAGTTCAGTTCTGCTTGGTGAAAAGAAAACTTTTTTCATTTAATCTAGCTACAAATTCAGAAAAAAAAAAGAAAAGACAATATTTTTGTAGTAGATACACAAAAAACAAAAACAAAAACAAAACACATGGGCCGCTCATAACTCGCTTTGTTAGGTTCATGGCCATTAAATTAGTCCGTTACACATCCCATGTTTATCTTATGTACCTCTCCTTTAAAAAAAAAAAAACATATTTTGAATCTTTCAAAGCTTGTTGTTTTGGGTAATTGGAGAAAGTAGGTGTCAGTGAGGGACAGGAATTTCACCATTTCCTCTAGCAGGATCTAAATAATACATAAAAAAAGAAATAATGAGGACTGGGTTTGTGGCTCAGTGGTGGAGTGCTTGCCCAGCACGTGCAAGGCACTGGGTTTGGTCCTCATCACCACGTAAAAAAATGAATAAAATAATCTTATTAAAAAATAAAAAAAGAATGACTCTATGAATAAGGAAACAGTGAAACAATTTTAAAGAATACTGGTATATAAAGTCATAAAACACAAGATGAGAGCATGATATGTTTGTTTGTAGATTTTCCTCAATCCCAGTGAATAGCAAAGGAATGAATGGTACTGCAACCTCAAACAACTGTGCACCTGTCTGTCGCTTAGATTGGTTTTCACTTTTCAAGCTAACACTATTTCCTATACTGCCTGGGGGAAAACAGTCCACAATCAGAGCTGAGATTTTGAAAATCATTTGCCTTGGAATAAAACATTTTCTCTCTGGGATTACAAAAGAAAAAATAAATGAGAGATTTGTCATGTGTAGGGATCTTTCTGTCTGCCATTCCAAGGCATGCCTTCAAAGTACATTGACAATGAATTATTTCTCCTTGATTCATCAGGAAGAAATCAATCTGAAATGCTCTTATTAAAAATAAGCTCATTTTGTCAGCTTTCAAATGAGGTAATGCCAAATGACAGAAGCATTTGGTGACTGGAATCCAGGGAGAGGAATTGAAGACTAAAGCAACCTGTCATAGTCACTTTAGGGGAAATTTATGAAAATATGTATTCCAATTCAGAATTACTCTTCTTTGTAATTTAGAAAGTGTCTCTGTGAAGATTGTTGACTATTGTAGGAAGATTTTGTAAATAGCAGAAAGGAGAGCCAAGTGGACTTAAATAATAAAGGAAATTATTGGTCCATGTAATTGAGCCAACAGTAGTCATCTTGGCAAGAATTCTACTGTGATTCAAATAATGTCACTTAACCTTCAGTTACTTCCCCTCTCTCCAGATTTTATTTCCTTGGGCTTATACCAGTGGATGGAATCATTCCTCATTTTATCAAAAAAAAAAAAAATCATATGAGCCATCCCAAGGCAACACACTGCCTTTCTTGCTTATGGTACAACTGAAAAGGGGTCATTTGTTTCCACAGAGTTTCAGGAAAAACCCTGATGATTGCTCTGAAGAGATCCACCTAGGACATGTGCATGAATATAAAATAAATACATCACATAAAAACAGGGTTGATTGTATTCATCCTGGCCTCATCCCTAGAGCTAAGTGTGGCCAAACATGTGCCATTTCAAGTATCCACAAATGAGAAAAAAAGACAATTTCCCAACCTGAGGTGTTTCCCAAAAGATGGGACAAATAGATGCTTGTCACCTCACTTTGCAAATGTTCACTGAACAAAATTAACACTGACAGAGGAGAAACTGTCACTCTGCTTCTATGTCAATTTTGTCATCAAACTTTAACAGGCTAAAACAACATCCCCTTTATTCCCTGACTCCAATTTCTGATTCTAGGACTCAAATCTTGTTTTCTTGTTTACTATGCCCATGTCTGTAACTCTAGCTGTATCTTGGAGATTTTTCTCAGCCCTCAGATTTCTCCTATGTGACATGGCCCTGTCCCATGTTCAACCCAAGGAGCTCAATGAATTTCTCTGATGCCTCAAATGTATGACTTCATCTTCTGCAATTCCCTGGACAAATACCCTTTTAAGGCTCAGGTGAGAGCCACCCAGAAAAAATCTCCCTATCCAAAATTAGCCATGCCCTATAAGAAAATCAAACTCTAGGAACAAAACACATTTACAGAGCAAGGGGATTATTCTGGACATGTATACCAAAAGAGCACTGATTTTTCCAGGAAATCTTAAAATTCGGTTTAATTACCTTTGGTATAATAACTGATATATTTAAATAAGTCCTTCGCATTTCATTCATTTTAAGAAAGCATTTCCAAATATCACTTGACATATATTTTCAAATACAAGGATTCATTATAATTCAACAATCTATACCTTTGCAATTAAATGGGATTAAATGATAAGTTATTTTTATTAAAAATGTGATTTGATGATTCTTTGATTCTGAACCTAGTTTGACATGGTCAGTTACCACCCAGTCCATGACAATTGCAATGTGCTTCATTGTCCTGGGTTCAATTTTCCTTACTCCATTATCTTCCCCACTCATACTGAAATTTGATTTCTAGTTATTCAGTTGCTATGTATTCATAAAAACCAATCCCATCTGCAATGCTATGCTTAAAAAGGTCATTTAAACAAGTGGTTAGAATATAAAAGCTTATCATGGGGAAAGAGATATTTATGGTGCATCTGTGAAGACTATTAAATTGAAATATTGAAGTTTCCAGTATACCAAAACAGCCTAAATAGTGCATCAATTATAATGCAAACAGAAATTTCAGTCATGTATTCTCAGAGCTACCTCTTACATTTTTCCCTTTGTTAACATTATTTTAGTAAGGGAATTAATGAAACATAACTTGTGAAAAGTAAACTCAGTTATTCCACCTCTATTAGAACACAATTTCCCATGTGTGGGAAACACACCACCTTTCTCCAGTTTTCACATTATTAACTTCTACTCCTTCCTTTCTCTTTATATTCAATAATAAACATGTGAATTACTCTGAGAAGAATAAAAAAATCCATTGATTTAATTCCACAAAAATGCAAACATGCAAATAAACACAGAATTTTTGCTTTCAATTTGGGAGATTCCTCAGTTCCCTAAAACTCCCTCTATTTTCTGTTTAGTGTTGCTATTAATTTTTAAAAAAAAATTGTGGTCACATTCCCTCTGTTTCGAGAAACTTCACCTGAGGACAAACTTTTCCGCATCATGTCTCATACACTGGCATCATATCCCTGGTCTTTTCAGATACCTATGTATTCATGCAATGGGCCTTGTACACAGGTAAGGTTTAAACATCTTTATTCTTAAAAAAAAAAAAAAACTCATTTTTTAATTTGGTTATTCAAAAGTCTCTCTCTTAGTGCTCACTTCTCTCATCTGACTTACAAAGCTTCTTTTCATCTCTTTACCCTGAACTGGTTGCTTCATTCCAATCCCTAATTACCAGTTGTGGAAAATTGCTAAAGCAAATGCTTTCCTGGCTCCAACAAAATTCAAATGCTTACCTGTAAGTGAAATTAACTTTTTCTTGCTGCCTGTGTGCTTTTCTTTGCAGGTGACTTCAGAGCCAAGCTTGATGCCCTCACCTCACCTGCCTGCTGCTCTGCAGTATATTTATTTTTCAAGTGGGCATATGATGTTTGATGTTAATCTCAAAGAAGTTTTACTCTACTCATTTTCTCCATTGCTAAAAAGCAATGTCAGAAGGAAAAAAGGATTTATGTCCTTTGTCCCTATTCCTTACTTTCTTCCCCTTCTGCTTATAATTAGGAGCATTGCGGTTTAAAAGCATGCATAAACACATAATTAAATACTAATAGTGAACATAAACACGTCAACAAATTGCATTTTCTTTATTTTTTAAAGAAAGAAGAAAAACAATTTTACAGAACAAAGTTTAAAGTCACAACTTAAAAGGGTACTGCTAATTATCTTTAAAATATAGATCTTTCATGAAGCACAGTACCAAAACATACATGGACAACCTTGGAAATAAAATTTAAGGTAACAGGAAAATTTTTATTCTCTCTGAAGAAAACAATGAAATACAGTAAGTTTCAGGGGTTGTTCAGACTTTAACTTTCAAATAAAGCAATTCATTGACAAATAATTTTTAAAAAATTAACTACACTATAGGAAGTAGAGTTTTTGACCCTACATTGTATCTAGCTAGATGCTGATGATGTTCTCATTAGTACTTTTCACAGGGAAAGGTTAATGGTGTCAAGAGATATCCTGGCTAAGAAAAGGTCCACATGACACTATGTCAGCAGGCAAGGGACTGAGTGACCCAGAGAGAACTTCCCAAAGAGTCACCCTTTTGTGGTAGTAAAGCATCTTAGTTTTGCCTAGGATAAATGTTTGTATTGTCTTCTAATCTGACTTTTCTGGTACCAGCATCCCAAGCCAAAATTTCTAAAGTGGACATCTGGTCAACAGGTCTTCTCAAATGCAGAGATAACAGCAAAGCAATTAGCTGTGGATGGTCATATTATTTCAATGAACTATCTGCACAATCTGTCCTTTCTCACAGCATCAATAGCAAAGTTGATCAAGTCTCAATGCAATTGCTTTAAAATAGAAACACATGCAGGGATTATGGGGAGAAGAAGGTAGTAGGAAGAAGATAGTTCAAATTAGTCCTTAAAGCAGCTCCTTCCACTTTTTAGTGCTGTAAGGAGGGCTTTGAGTGATTGAGGTACAGAATAATTGTTATGGTATTAATTTACACTGTACCTCTGCCTGTAGGCTGGTGGCCTAAGGAAATAGTTGTTTGTGTTTATATTTACATTTCAATTGGTGTAGATTAGGCATGGTGAGGATTCAGGTTGTCAAGCCAACATAAGAAATTGACTTTCTAACAATCTACCTTGGGTTGTGAAAATTGCTCCCCTTAGCATTTCTTCCCACTCCTCTTCAAACCTCACAGAGAGAAATATGATCTATTAGAATTACATTTGCCCACCACCCCCATTTGTTCTAATTAGTTAATTGAAAGAGTAGCTTTATGAAAATCAAGAGTGCTTGATACACATCAGGGAGCTCATTTGACCCCTGTATTATCTGTGGGTCTTTACTGAAATGTAGGAGGTAATGTTGGTACTTACCAGTATCTGGATATGTTCAGATGTTGCCCTTCTTTACCACCTTCAGGAGTAAGCACAAATCCTTAATTTATCTGGGAAAGAAAGTAAAAGACTAGATTGAAGTGACTTGTCCAAAATATTTAGGATGGTAATAATGATGTTACATGGTCTACCTTTAAGAGCATGGCAACAGGTCTTATAAAACGTTTAAGTAGACAAAAGTCTAAATTCTCACTGAACCAAGAACTCAGTTTGGTGCTATTAAAGTTATTTTTGATGTCTATGACACTTGCAGGGAAATGTTTCACTAAAGGATAGGACTTGGTTTTCAAGTCAGCTTCTGCAGTTTAATATCGGTTAAGATATTGTCAACAGAAACTTAGGAACACATTTGTATCTATTAAATGGAGATTAAAAATTCTTATCTCAGGGTTGTGATGAGGTTTAAGTGAGAAAATGAGCTAAAATCACTTTGTGACTGTGAAGAGAAAACAAATTCTACTATATTATTTTCACCTTTAAATAGGTACAGTAAGGGTGAGGAGAAGGAAGGGCTACTCCAACAGTGTTGGAATAACTTTCAGTTTACAGCTAGCAGCAATCCACTATGAGCAGCTAGGAGTGCTTGAAGAATCTACACTCCTTCAGGCCTGATAGGAATGCCTGCAGGACGGGATGCTCTGTTCTAGCAAGCTGTCAGTGAAACCGCATCCTTAGCACTTGTGGTTAGCATTGCCAAGCTGCCAGGCCAGGAAACTGATAGTCAGGAGCTTCGACATGGAACTCCTAACATGGAAACCCCCTCCCCTAGGGACAAAGACCCTTCCTGATGATAGCAATATTTAGAGCATCCTCATAGTGTGGTTACAGTAGGCATAATATGATTGGCTTGTGGATACTATCTTGCTTGTGTATGATTGATCGGCACACCCCACTCGAACCCTATAACAATTGTCTGCATTCCAAAAATAAACTGAGCTACTGGACGACGACCTGAGGTGGGTCTCCAGCCAGTTCTCTCACCAGCTCCTGGAGTCTGTGTGTTGATTCTGCATCTCTACCCACCGCAACAAGGTAGCCAAGCAAGTAGTTGACCAGAACCATGGCAAACCAGAGAGCAGAAAACACATACATGGGTTCAAGTAGCAGGTAGTCAAGTTAAAAATGACCCTAAAGGTAAAGCCATGTTACCTAAAGGTAAAGCCATGTTATTGATACATAGTGGAAAATGGATTGGTGCAAACTTCTGGCTTTTTGAGAACAACTTTATTTAATTAAATGCAGTGCATCTTCACTTTGTAAATGTGTAGTGTAAATGTGTAGTGGCCTTTTTAATCTTAATATGGTAAGATATTTGGATTAATCATTATTCTAATGCATATAAAAGCATTGTTCAACTCCAAATGATATACTACCCTACTCAGAAACCTTAGGAAAATAGAAAAGAGGCTCTGAAGGTTGTGGAGTCCACACACATCCTTGATTCCACACCAAAGTGTGTGCCCCACCAAAAAAAGAAAGCCATGCTCAATTTTGGCAATGTGTCTTTTGAGTTCCACATTTCTGTATGTTCACTCTTAACAGAATGTTCCATTTATCTGATGAAATTCCTAATCTTTTTTACATATTTCACCCATATCTGTAGTTCTGTGACATGTATTAATATATTTATAAAAGTTACAAAATTCTTGTCTGTTAATTTGAACATCAATAATATCTAATTTTTTTCTGTTTAATTTCCATTCTCTTTTTTGATCCTTAATATGCCTTATTTTATTGTTTATTTTTTGCAGAACATTGAATGAAGAGACTGAACTATATATTTGTATTTCATCAATGGTGATGCCATTATTTTCTGAGAGTGCATTTGTGTAGAAAATTCAATCTCGTGTGTAGTTGAAGAGCGTCTTGTTATCATTGCATCTTTATTCTGATTTAGTTGCTTACTGGTTACAATGTTTTGATAGTGGGATGAGGATTTTGATGAGTAGAGGCTATAGATTGTCAGTACATTTGTGCTCTTGTTTTTGAGACAGGGTCTCACTGTGTTGTGTAGGCTGTTCTTGAACTTGGGGGCTGTAGCTTGTACTACAGGCACCTGCTTAGGTGTCAAATTTTGGTTCATAAATGTCCCCCAAAGGCCCATGTGTTGAAGGACTGGTACCAGACTGTGGTGGAGGTAGTGAAACCTTTAGCAAGTGGGGCCAACTGTGAAGAAGGTAGGTCACTGTAGCTGTGACATTGAAGGGGACCTTGAGACACCAGCCTTTCCCCCTCTCTTTTGCTTCCAAGCTGCCATGAGGTTACAGGCCTCCTTCACCAAGTGCTCTTGCCATGGCGTGCTATACCTCCATGGGCCCAAAGTAACAGGTGTCAAACCAGGAGCTAAAATAACCCTTTTCCCTTGTGAGGTTGATTATCTAGGGCTTTTTTTTTTTTCCTCTAACACAATACTATCAGCAAGTTTCCAGAGATCTCTCTATCTCAAATAGACCAGCAGTCAGATTTTCATGTTATTGGAGATTTCTCCGCTTTATAGCATAGCCACCAGCTTTTTGGGATGGTTGTCTTTTCTGTTTTCTTCCCCACTCTATATCTTAAGCCATACTCATGTCTGGAGAGCTCTCTCCCTAACTTGCCACACTACTTCTGGCCTTTGGTGAGCTACCACTATGCACTGGCTGAAGGCCCTGTGTGCCCTGGGATGTCTTCTTCTTCATCCCAGGCCTGAAGCAAGAGCACTGATGGTATGATCCCCTCCAAAGACCCCTCCTCCTAACAACATCACTCAACAGTCAGTTTTCAACATGCAGATTGCAGGAGGACACCAGCATTGAGACCACAGCATGCACACCGGGTGATATTTTTCAAACTTGTGTGCTACTCCTTCTTTTTCTCATTGCTACTCAGCCTTAGATGAAACCCTTGTGAGAGAGAATTGGCAGGTCAGTTCAACTTCATCCTGTGAATTGTTGGGATTGCAGTCGCTCCTGCCAGACCACACATAGTCATGACAAGTTCCTAAAGTTGGCATGGTTTCCTCTTCCCTTTCTTTCAGTTAGGATTATTGTTGTTTTCCCCTAAACATAACTTAATTCATTTAGCTTTCTTTGTCCCAGTTTTATGTATATAAGACTGTGTGGGTAAACATGCACACATTTTATGTAGTTCATTTGGTTTCTTTTCATGATTGAGGAACAATCATCTCTTGTGACTTTGCATGTCCTGTGAAGACATGGTGTTAAAATAGTCACCAGTTTCAAAGATATCCATTTCATATTTTACATTTCAAAAGTTATTTACCCACAACTATTTTTTCAGCAATTATTTTCAGGCTTTTGCTTTATATTTTTGATTGGACATTTTCCCCCAATGGTAGGAAGATCTCTGTAATTTCTATATATTCAAAGGCATTTTATCTTTCCATGAAAACTCATTTAAGTAGTCACTTTCTCCTAATACGTTCCCCAGAATCCCTCCTCCAAGTCTCTTCACTTGGTTTGCTCTCCCTTCACCTGAGAGTTTTAACGAGGAATAAAATATCCATATGTGGACAGCTGTCCTGTCGCTGCTAGCACAATGGACCTTGTCTAAACATATGCACTAACTGAACAATGTAGGCATTCTACAGAGAGATTCGTTGTTACAAATTAAAGCTGTTCAGTTTTCTACTAGAAAAAAAATTATGTATTTGTGCATTTGTTAGATGAATAAACATAAACATTCTCCTGAGAATCATTATCGAGTATCTCCATGACCTTGTGCAAAGGTCATAAACCACAATCAAAATAAGGCAATCAGGTAAAAAATTTTCTTCCAACCTTATAGAAAAATACCAAGTGAATTTGGGATTATTTTTCTGATGAATTTTATGACCAATAAAATCATATATTTCTTCTGCTTAAAAAATAAAACACTGCATATTATTTTTGGGTGGAAATACACTTAGCTTCACTTTAAACATTCTTGCAACTGTTTTTGTTTCAGTAAATATATTTCAAATTAGTTTTCACTAAATTCAAATACAAAGTACAATACAATTTACATAATAAATGTTTAATGTAGTTGACCTTTCAGTGGAAAGTACTAAAAGTGACATTAAAATAAACATAAATATTGCTGGAATAGAGGTTGCTGTCCTCAAATTTTTATTAGTTCTAAAATGGAAAAAGGCAGGTGTTTTGATTTTAATTAATATATCTGCTTTAAACAACACTTATAAGTTATATATAACTAGCCAGAAAATAAATTAATAAATACAGTAGAGTGGCCCTCAGTCAATTTGTCAATATGTAGGAAATTGACAGGCTGCCAAGTTCCTATATGCCTCAGGAGATATTAAGATGAACTTCAATTTTTATATGATAATTGGAAATTTTAGAAGCTAGTGTTCCATCAGTTAGCAAAGATAGATATGTCCAAAGATATGATAACAATTTGCCAAAAATTTGCTGATAAGTGCAGATATCTACACAAACATTAGCAAGTTCAAGTGATAGAAAATTGCAAGAATAGAAAAATAATTTTAAAGTATGGAATTATTCAATTATTTGTAGTCTGTTGGAAACTTTGCCAGTTTTACAAATCTTATCAATTTTCTGTCAAAATCCATGGGAAGAAACATGAAGCAGAAAAACCACTATGGGGATATTAGTTTATTTTCATGTTTTATATTATTATATTTATAGCACTGATTTATAGTTTGAATACTTGAATATAATACTTGACAAAATTTTTAATTAATATCTGAATATATCACTGATACTCATATGCCTCAAAACAAAATATGTATTTGCAATAAATAATTAAAGATATTCAAATAGCTTTATTTATTAAGTATACATTTGGTTAAGACTTTTGATCTTTTACTAAGGTATTTTATCTGTTTTTAACAAAAATGGTAATATCAAATATTATTCATTCTATCATAATTACTCATGATGATATTATCTATCACTGAAAAATGAGGAAATAGGAACAACCACAGGAGGTAGTATCACTTATTCATTCATTATATATTTATCAATTTAACAAATTCTCATTGAAAACCCATCATATGTGGGAACAGTAATAACTTAACAGGGACAAAAATAATGTCTCTTCTCTCAAAGAGATTGCACTCAAGTAGATAGAAGTTCATTTGTTAGAACCCAAAACAGAATAAGAATTTCTCTCAAAACAAATTATATTTATCCTTCAAAGTATTCTAAGTTATCTTCTAAGTTATTCCATATTCTGTAAACTTTTATTAAAAATCTTTTCATTTGGTTTCTAATAATGCTAAAGGTTCTCAACATTATATAATCAGCATGAATTAAAATGGTTTTAATTCTAGAGCAGGCCCTGAGATTTAATTACTTTGAAGGAAATTTAACTTTCTAATAAGCAATTGATAAAATCCCTGAGTATGAACCAACCATTTTGAATATGAGGAAAATAGCTCATTAGGCAGAGAAAACAGTAGCAGAACACCTCAGACAAAAAAAAAAAAAAAAAAAAAAAGCTTTATTTGAAAACCCAAAGAAATCTCACATAGTAAAACAATACTTAGGAAGAAAGTGAATAGAAAGATAGGTTAGCCCAGATCGTAAGGCCTACCAAAATACTTATGAAATTACTTTGAATTTGTGTCTAATTTTGAGAGCTTCTATAGGAAAATATCAAATGATGTGATTATTTTGCTCCATCCTAGAGGTTACAAGTGCAAAAAGAAGATTTCAATGGATGTCATTCCTTCTGAGGTACCAATGGAGATTGTGTCCTTACCGCTGCCTATGCTGGCAAGTTCTTGGTGTGCACATGGTGGTCTTCCCTGTGTCTGTGGCTCCAGATTCCACCCTTCTCATAAGAGCACCAGTCACATGGGAGTAGGAGTTGCTGTAGTTCAGATCTTGAATGTTCCCAGTGACCCATGTATCCAAGCTGTGGTCCCCAGGATGACAATACTAGACCCATGTGTGTCCAAGCCATGGTCCCCAGATGACACTACTCTTTATAAATTGATTATTTCATGTGTTTGTTATAGTGGCCAAAAGCTGAATAACACAGGAGTACAGCATACTCCAGTACAAGTTTGTCTCAACCCAGATTACAGTGGATTCACAATTAAAGCATAGATTTAGTCCCTGTTAGTCAAGAAATAATGCTTAAGATTTTTCATTCTTTGATTATTCAATCAAATACTAGTTGAGCTTCATTCATGTATGACATACTGAGAAATACATTGTTAGGCTATTTTGTCATTGTGCGAACATAGTAAAATGCACTTAGCAAACCTACTTAGTGTAGCCCACTGCACACCAAAGCTTATGTGAACACAAGATGTATGAGGCTACCACCAGTGTGGCAGAACATATTGTTTTGCAGTAAACTTTTCTCTAAATAGGAGTTCTATCTCAAATAATAATAAAAATGATATAAAATGCATGTGTTAGGTTTCTGCCACTGTGATAAAATACCTGAGACAACCAACTTATAAAAGAAAGGTATATTTTGGCTCATGATACCATAGGTTTTAGTCCATAGTCATTTGGTCCTGTTCTCTTTGGCCCAGTGGCAGCACAGTGTATCATTGCAAGAATATTTGACAGAGCAAATGGTTCACTTCATCATGGCTGGAAAGTAAATAAAAAGAGAAAGAGGAAGAATCATGGTTCAAATGTCTCCTTAAATGGCATATACCTGTTTGACCAGGAAAACTTTCAACTTGGCTCCAGTTCTTAAAGGTTCCACTAACTCTCTATAGTGCCCCAGACTGGGGACCAATCTAAAGGATATTTACTCAAACAACAGCAATATTCAAACCAGTAATAGATATCTGTTATCACTACCATGTACATAAATATGGGCAATGTGCTCTAAAGTGACTAGATTTTACATGACAATAGAGTTGTTTGCAACACATTATTACAAACAAATAATGCCTTGTGCTACAACTTTACAATGACTATATTTCCAGGCAGTGAAATGTAATTTTATGAGACTATCATCTTACTGACTTCTGTTGTTGACCAAAACATGGCATTCTGCTAGGCATGGATATACACTGGCTTGGAGGAATTTTGCAGATTGAATTAAAAGTTTTAAGATATGGATACATTCAGGATAGTTCTGAGATAATTAAGCAAGTCCCTTAAAAGCTTGCTGTTTCCTCTAGATGGAAGAAAATGAGGGTGAGAGAGATTCAGGGCATAGAGAGATTCAGTTTACCATTGCTGACTTTGAAGATGGAGAGGGCTGCCTGCCCTAGCAATTAGACAAGGAATTGTTATCTAAAAGCTCAAAATGATCCCTTGGAAACAGCTAACAATGAAACATTGATGCTAGTCATGCAACCACACCCAAATACATTCTGTGAACTAGAAGAATGAGCCTGGTAAAGGTTTTTTCTCCAGAACATACAAAAATTATATATATATATATATATATATATATATATATATATATATATATATATATATATATATATATATATATTCTTACACTCCCTTGAGCACAGAATCCAACAGAACCCAGCCCATCCTGCTGGACTTCTTGGACTTCTGACTTACAGAGGTATACACTAATAAATGATCATTTTATTGAGACACTAAGTTTGCTGTCATTTGTTACACAACAATACTGAAGTTATACAAGTTTGACCTTTGTGTTAGACTTCTCTTTTTGAGTGATTGATTATTCCTTCCTAAAAATCAGGTAGTACACAACAGTCATATAGTATCAAGAAAAGAAACTGGAGTTATACTTTTGTTTTTCTTGTTCCTTTAACTTATTATCCAAGTAGACTTTGGAGTCTCTTCAGAAATTTGTACTCTATAAGGTGTTTTTATGGGGGTACCAGGAATTGAACTCAGGGTACTCAAGCACTGAGCCACATTCCCAGCTCTATTTTGTATTTTGTTTAGAGACAGGGTCTCACTGAATTGCTTAACACCTCAATTTTGCTGAGGCTGGCTTTGAACTCCTGATCTTCCTGCCTCAGCCTCCCATGCTGCTGGGATTACAAGCATGAGCCAATTTACTCAGTAAGATTTTACTATGCTTTCTAGGATGTGGTATATGGGATGTCTAGACTATTTTTATCCCTGGTTGAAACTTAGAAAGTGAATTTTAGATAACGTGTATAGAGGAAAAAAGGTAATCAAGCTTACCTTACTTTTCCGAAACTTCTTTCTATTTTCAAAAGTTTTATGAACTCACTATGCAAATATAATAAACTTATGCTGTTTCATAATTAAACGCAAACAAGAAAACAGGATTTATGTTTTTTTTCCAATGTAAACTTGAGACTTGCTGAATGCCTTTCACTGAACTTAGTTTTGCAATTGATTTTTATAAAGATTCTGTTTCCTTCTTAAATATTTTCTGTAGGGCCTCACAAAGGTCTGTTCATTGGGACCTCATGTGCAGAAACACACACGCTAAGCAGGCCAGTTTAGGTAGCCTTGCCTCACCTTGAAAATCTCAGCTGAGGGTTTACGATTGTCTTGAAAGCCGTCCTCCAGTTCACGTTTCAGCTCAAACACCCCTTGAGCATTTTCCTAAGTGTGGCAGCTTTATTTTCTCTTTGTTCAGGTATGCACCTTATTTTAAAAATATTCTCAAGTAAACCGTGTTTTGTAGCATCATTGAGAGTTTTCTTTTTAACCTGAAGAACATGTGTCCCCAGTACTTGTAGGTGAAGATAGCATTGTTCTGACTCTGAAGGAATGATTTTTTGTTTAAAGAAATAAAAAACTCTCATAGAGTTGATGGGGAACCATCACAGAGAGACCAGCACAGTTCCTCCAAGATAGAGACCTTGTAGATAAAGGAAACCATGTTAAAGTCATCTTGGCCTTTGCTTATTTCAGGCCATTCTTTCCAATGGGGAGGGAAAAAAAAACACCTTTTATTTCAGCATTATTCACAAATCTTACAAATGATACAGCAAGACATTCATTCACTGGGGAAGATTTAGGACTCCTCAAACCCATTAAAGAAATTTATTTTATCAGATTATTATATAAAAGTTCTTTAGTATTTTGTGACATCATATTAATATGCCTATGATCATATCATTCAAGAATGGAACCTTCCTGAATTGTACTACAACAACTGCTCCCATCATTTTTATGACTATAATGGTACAAACTGACATTATTAGGTTCCCATCAACCATGAGATTTTTTCTTCTCTGGGCAGAAAGTTTTGCTACTGAATGATTTACTCACTGAGAGTCTTTTTCCTAATATAAGATTTAAAATGAAAACTTTAGTTTTCTTTGTGATTCCAGTAACCCCCAAACAATCATCACTTTCAAATATCAAAAAAAAAAACATGACTTATGAAACACGTTTCCAATTTTGCTGGAGCCATTCCTGAATTTTTCACTTATTTGGCATAGATGGTACACAAAGGAATAGGAACCTTGAATGACTGGCCCAGGAAAAGACCATGTATAAGGACTTCCATTGTGAGAACTGGCTTTCTTTGTGCTATCCTTTTTACTCTTGTAAAATGGATCAGAAGATTGTAATTATCACCAACCTTTCCAGACTTATTCATTGGCTTAAACTTTGAATCCTCCTTTCTCTCATATCCCATCCTCAAAAACCACAATACTGAACTCTAAGATATCTTTTTAAAAATAAGCCAATAAAATATGGAACAGAATATTATAGTAAATGATTAAATGAGAAAATTGCAAAAAATGAAATACAGAAACTTCACAAATCAACTCTTGGCCTACACATTCCAAGTTTTACATTATTATAGATGAATACTATTGATGAAGTTTTACTCTTGTTTGTAACAAGAATAAACAGTTAAAGCAGAAAGCTAATGATAGAGTATAAAAATGGTTTTGCTCTGAAATAACTGTTTCCTCCCAGTTTCTTTTACAGTGGTAGATAGAGCAGCTTCTCTTGGGGATTCCCCTAAGTCAATCTTGGTGCATAAGAGGAATTGTGGGCAATGATTTAGGAGGGATCTCATTGGCCTCTTCTCCTTTCCTCTGTGTAATCAGCCCTTGCCAATTACAAAGCATCTCTCCTAGGCAGGCTCAAAACTGAATGAGCCCAACAGAATAAGCATAGTGCCTTTGCATATTGCAGTATGGAAATACAAAGGGTAAGAAAGGACAATCTCATTACTATTACTATGTACCGTGAGTGCTAGGTTCTTGCATAAAGTACAAAACAAGTTCTCAAAAAAAATATATCAGGAACATTCCCACCACCCATAACAACTTGTCATCTTGTTCTGGGACCCAGGTTGAGAAAATATTGCACTCCTACATTGATTCACATCAGTTACTCTTGCAATGATATTCATCAATAATATTGATGCTAATTATTGGAATTTGGCTTTCACATATATGTTCTTACCCTCAGTCTTGGTATATATCCTAAATAATGTCTGAGACTAGGTTTTGAAGACAAAATTAAATTGAAATTAAATCACACACAAAACAATACAGATAGTTGTCAGACTGGCTCTCTAGAACTAACCAACATATTGAAAGGCTTCCAATCAAGTACATATATTTTTATTTGTCTTTGAGTAATTCATTTTAGTGATGAAATATAGATAAAAGTCAAAAAAAATTATATATAAAATAGTCTGCTGTGTGAATTGTCCAGCTGGTGTCCATAATGGTTTGGAACTGAGACATATAAGCCTATAATCACATTGAGAATAATATTGAGAAAACCATATCTGTATGGATGCTATTCCACAAATCAAGTAAGAAAAAGAAACAGTAATTTTAGATGGACAACTTCATCAAGCTCATTACCAATTTAATGTGTGTGGCTCCTGAGTCTCAGCAACAGTACAGGCAAGTTTTCAATTGTAAAACTCTTTTATTATTTTTGTCATAAATTCTTATTTTTTCTTCTTTCTTGCCACTTGAGAAGTTTTTCAGGCATTTTATGAGATAAGGCCTTATGAAACTCCACACTATACATATCGTTACAACTAAATCTTATTTTACTGTCCTTCCACAGAAGTGAAACTGCAAACTGTCAGTAGATTAATCAAATTGCAGTGACACTCCCTATTCAAGTGGAGCTGTGGTTGAGCTGAAGATATCAAAACTTCACTAAATCACAATGCAGATGCTATAACGTGGACATCCAGGCAGAATTTATTAGTTATTGCAGACTCTAGTTGTGTCATCAGCCCCAGTCATCTTCTCCATTACCAGCTAGTTTTCAAGGTCAGCTTGGTAGTTAACAATATCTGCAGTCTTGATAATTGTCCTACATACTGTCTACATTTTGTAGATATAATTAAACTAGAATAAAATAACATGCAAAGTAACATGAATAATTAATTAATAATACCCATAGTCTAAATAATGTCTGAAACTGGGTTTTGAAGACAAAATTAAATTGAAATCAAATCACACACAAAACAATACAGATAGTTGTCAGATTGGCACTCTAGAACTAACCAAAATATTCAAAGGCTTCTGGTCAAGCACATATATTTGTATTTGTATTTACTAAGCTCCCATTATTGGGCCAAGTATACTATGAGACTCACTATAGAATTATTTATTTACATTGTTCTTATTCTAACTTGATATAAAAATTTGAGTAAAAATGAAAATAAATAAACAAATGGATGCTTGGTTACCAGAGACCACAGAACCTACTCTCTGAGGACCAAACGTGGATTTTATAAAGCTCCACAAGTTATTATGAAACACAAAGCAAGTTGAAAAATCTCTGAACCAATAATGTAAACATTTAAATCCCATCTTTGTACAATTAGTAGAAAAGCTATGTTCGTGGTAATTTTGTCAGAGCTAGTGGTAGCTACAATGAGTCATTCATTCATTCAAGAATTCATGCATGAAATTGTAATTAAATGACTGTTGCATGCATTATATTCTAGGAAATAGAAATGCAAAACTGAATTAGGCATGGTTCCAACACTCAAGAATCTCACTGTGTGTGGAAGCCTAGCACTTTAAAAATTTATAATGAAATGTGATAAGTGCAACTAAGAAGTATTGCAACACAAAAGGCAAAAATTCAGTTTGATAAATGCTGTACCCAGAGAGTATAGAGGAAGGATATCTAAATATATTTGAGATCTTTTGTGTTAAGAGAGACATTAATTTTTGAAGTATAATTTTTACATTTTTTAATTGAATGCACTTGAAGGAGACAGGAAATCATCTTCAATAGAAGCAATTCATGCAAAGGCATAGAATAAAAACTTGATGCATGGGTGAATGGTATAGAATTTTTTAGCTATATGGAAGAAGCCAAGCATGGTGGCACATGGTTTACAATCCCAGCAGCTCAGGAGGCTGAGGCAGGAGGATCATAGGTGTAAATCCTGTCTCAGAAATTTAGGGAGGCTGTAAGCAACCTAGTGAGACCCTGTCTCAAAATAAGAAGGGATGGGGATGTGATTCAGTAGTTAAGTGTCCCTGAGTTCAATCCCTGAAACAAAAACAACTAAAAAAAAAAAAAAAACATAGAAGCAAAGGGCTCTGGGAATATAAGTCCTTCAACACCACGCTGGGTATTCTTAATCTCATTAAGTAGAGGAGTGATTACAATAATCTGAATCACAGGTAGATTAAGTAAAAGAATAAAAAATAAAAAAATAGAAATGAAAAGAAGATAAGAATGACCCTACAAGACTCTAAGTTTTGTAGTTTTCCAAGTAAAAATATGAAAGAACAAATTTTATTAAAAATCATTTCAAAACAGAAGTCATTTTAGAACTAAAATTGTAGAAAGCAATGTAGAATATACAAGATAGTTTGATAATTTAACACACTTATCATTATGCACAACTGACATTGTCCTTTTTGCTCTCTTCTGTCTAAAGACAAGTACAAACTTCATCAGGCTTTTGGGAATCACTTGGGGGACTTGGAAACTTTAAATCTGGGGCAAAATTAGATTTTATTTTTATCAAATCAATTCTGTCATAGTGGAAGAAGGGGACAAGATTACTTCCTTTTTCACAAATTGTTAAGATTGCATTTGGGTCAAGTTTGCTATTTCAAAAATTTTAACTTCTTTTAGCCAGAGGGTATAATTTAAAGCACCAACTTTTGGAACCCAATTATTTGCATCAGCTTTATTAATTTACCACCTTCTTCACAGTAACAAAGCTCTCTGTTTCAAATAATTAACAAGGTAATGGCAATCACATAGAAAGATACTTTTAAAAAAAATGCACTATGCAGTAGCATATTTGCAATGTTTAGTTAAGTATATAAAAATCAATATGTTCTTCTATGAAAATGAAAAATCGAAATAAGCACTCTTGACATTTTTGACTGTGAACCAGGGTAGGGGATTATTGTTCTTATCCTCCATAAATTTTTAAAAGTGTGTTAGCAACTTTGCTTAACAGAGATTCACTTTATACATTCTTATATTAATGAAACAAACAAACAAAAATGTATCTCTGTTTTTTACATAGACTTTGACTACTCTAAAAATTCTCTTCCACAGCTCTAATTACTTAAGGAAAATAGACCATAAGAAGCAGAAATAAACATGCCATATTACAATCCTATGATCTTTGTAGAACTGTCAAAAGTAATGCATGGTATTAAGTCCACAGAATTGTTAACTGGAATAATTCCTTTAAATATGAAGTGCTGTGTTTTATGTTATCCTCTCACTAATAAATTTTGCTTTATTAGAAGTTTTCCACATTATCAGTGAGCACAATATAAAATAGCTAATATTTAGAAAATTATGAAAGTCAATATAATTGAAATCTTAATGTCAATATATATGACTCATGTCTCTATTTTACCTCATTTGCTTTAATCATTATTTACTAAGAATATATGATAAGGAACATACTTCAAGGAAAATCTCTACATTTTAATTCAACTCCTTTCAGCTTCAAAGAAGGTAGAGTTGATCTGATTGAAAAAGGAAAGAGAATCCCATTCCCACTGTCAGATAGTATTTTATGTACAGTTAAACATACAGCTCAGTAAAAGCATAGAGAAAATTGTTGATGACCTCAAATCTAGAATTTTCAAAATATTCTTAGATGTTTAGGTTGTTAAAAATAGTATTTTCATACATACTTTTTGTCTCAATTATTTTAACTACTAGTTTATATTTCCATATTTATTTCAATTCTTAATAAAGGCTGTAGAAATTCAAAAATATTAAGTGATCATCCACAGAAATAAAATATTATTATATCTGCTATATATAATCATGAGAGATGAAATGTTTTCCACTTCTCAGGATTCTTCTGACTTAGAATAAAAATTGCTCCTCGGTTGCTGGTAATGCCCACATTTGCCAAAACACACTTGATGGAGAGAAAGGTGCAGTGACCTTCTTTCCTTTCTAGATATGCACTCTCAAGATGACCTCAGTTTCCTTTTTTCTTTCATTTTGTTTTACACCTTTAGATATCAACATTCTAGTCTTAGTTATTAACTTAGTCAAGTACACAACTTCATAGTATGTAGTAGCAGAAATATTCCTATATTTGCTAAAGTAGTATTTATAAATTTACAGATGTATTTTATAGTATATTTCCATATTTATCTATTCAATGTGAAACAAACGAAAGGGACCCTAGTAGGCCCTTATTTTAGTTTGTGTTTCAAAGGAAATTAGAGTATTGAATGACCATTCTTTAAATCTTTAAAGTTAAATGTTTTGGAATCATGAAGCTCTCTTTGATCTCCTCAATTAAAATATAACTATATTGCTAAATATCAAAATTACAAGAAAATTATACCTGCAAATTAAAACTAGTATGAAAAGCGAAGAAAATTATCTTAGATAGACTGTGTGAGTGGCTTACACAATGGCTCCGAGTTTAGAGTTTAGAGGTTCAAATCAAAGGTGCCAGTTGATTCAGTTTCTGATGGCATCCCTCTTCCTGGTTTGCAGATGACTTCCTTCTCACTGTGTGCCCACCTAATGTGGAGAGAGCATATCCTGGACTATCTTTCTCTTATTGACACGAACCCTGTCATGGGATTCCCAATCCCACTTCCTTATCTAAACCCAATGACCTCCCAAAAGCCCTGTCTCCAAATATCATCACATTGGAGATTAGGGCTTTCACTCAGAAATTTTGCAAAGATGCCAACATTAAGTCCAAAAAAATATAAAGCATCTTGGCAACTAATATGAAGCAGTGTAGAAATTAATTCATAAAAACAAGCAAACAAACAACATCAATGAAAACCCCACTAAACTCAGAATTGACTCACATGATCTGAGAGGTACACATAAACCTGTAACAGAATTTGGAAAATAAAATCACAACAAAGAAATCCAGAAGGATAGAAATAAGTGAATTCACCTTTGGATGTTTTAAAAATGCTGGTTAACTGCATATTATCCTCATATTTGGGAATCCAGAGGTGTTCTGTTTTTGCCTTTGTTTGAATTAAGTCTAGATGTCAGCCCTGTGTACTAGTTATCATAAGTCAATGTTTTCAGAAGGATGGATTGAAATACTGTGTATTCTTTGTAAGAAGCCGGAAATTTCAAGCTTCATCATTGGGAAAAAGGGACCCTGCTAGGCTCAACCAAGTGTAATATGGCAGCAATTACAGGGAAATTAGGAACAGGATACTCTCCCAGAATCAGAAGAGAATTTCTAGGGTTGTAAAGAGTAGTCCTTAATTACTGACAGTAGAAATGTAAAAATCAAAATTCAAATGATTTAATTTTGATTTTTACAATTTTTTTACAAATTATTTTTGCAGATTATTGAGAGTAAAACATATTATTCCATGTTATATATTAGAATCGAGTAGACTATGCCAGCTTGGCGTAAGGCTGATTTCAGAACTGTCCCTGAAATAGTCCCTTAGTAGTTAAAATAATGATCAATGATCTTAGGGGGGAAAAATGCAAGTATGTGGTTCATATATTAAGAAGATACAAGTTTCAAAATATGGTATGCTGTTGCCTAAATATTAGAATTTTTATGTGAAAATTTGAACTCTTAATCTTAGGAATTATAAAATACAATTTTATACTAATGATGTTATTTTCATTGCATGCTAAATTACAAACTATTTGAATAAAATGATTGAGTTGGGGCTGGGGATGTGGCTCAAGCGGCAGCACGCTCGCCTGGCATGCGTGCGGCCCGGGTTCGATCCTCAGCACCACATACAAACAAAGATGTTGTGTCCGTCGATAACTAAAAAATAAATATTAAAAAAAATTCTCTCTCTCTCTCTCTCCCTCTCTCACTCTCTCTTTAAAAAAATGTATTGAGTTATAAGAACATATATGTTATGACATCACTCAATTTGTGAAAAGAATTGAGAAATACAAAAAAAAATGGGGGGAAAGGTAGGAATCCATTTTAAAGGTACTTAATGAACATTTTAAAAACTAAAAAATACACAAAAAGAATCACAATTGGTCATCAGCAAATAATAGCATTTTACCTAAAAAAATATATATATTAATGTGTGGAGTCAAGATACAATGTGATGCATTGAAGTCTCAAGAGTATTCAGGACTGAAGTGATTCTATTCTATTTAGAAAAGTCCTACCTACAGATTTCTGCTTTAATTAACATTTAGTGTTGGGGAAAGTTCAAGTTGTGGTGGTTGATGTTGTATTTGACTCTTGGAGGTCAAATACTAAACAGAGGAAGAGCTAGAACTGTAAGCACCATAAATTGGCTCAGGGGAAGAAATTCACTGCTCCCAATTGCACTGGTGTCATTTGAAGCACCAGGTTGTGATACATGACACAATGCATATGTATCTCAGAAGCAGAGTGTTTCTTTTAAAACTCACAGCTTCTCCCTAACTCATAAGCTGCACCTACTCCTATTTTATTTTTTAAGGCTGAAAAACTAGTTATACCCCATAGTGTATCTTACCTAGCAAAAATTCTCTGAGTTTGTATTAAACAGAACAAAGAGTGGTAATTTTGAGTGAGCTTGGGGCTTATTTTAAGGACCTCAGGGGAATGAGAAAATTAAATACATTTTAAAACCTAACACCAGAAATGTGTTAGATTTTGACATGAACCATGAACTTTAAGTATTTTAGTAGCTAAGGACGAACAATGCATTTTTTTGTGGAATCTTACATGGTTATATGAAATGTACAAAAACAAAACTGATTTTTCAAGACAGATTTTAGCATGTTTTTCCAAATCAAAGGTGAGTGTAGACTAGGCAACTGAAAATCAATAAATAGCTTCTATAAGCAACATACATATGTTCAACAATGGCCAAATAGTCAGTGCAGTCAGAGGTTAATGGTCATAGTGGGACATTGCCTCCAAGAGAAATTCTACATGTGCAAGCCACATTTCCATGATGCTAACTCACAAGTTAGGACAGCATTCCACTATCTTAGTCCCTCCTGGTTTATGAAGAGTTACTGCTACTTTTACTTTTGATTTCAAATTAAATTTTCTTTGTTAATTTGATATACTTCCTTCATCTCATTTCTAATTCTCGATGCTGTATATGTTATTAAGAACTAATTAAAATGTCCTAAGCCATCCACTGATAGACATAGATGATAACACTAGTATTTAAACTCAGCATGGTAGTTTATTTGTCCTTTCGACAATTGTTTATTAAATGTCTTTTATGTATTAGCCACACTATAAGTTTTATCAATGAATAAAAAAGCATGAAAATTCCTTCCATTCTTCTAATAAAAGAACATTTTTGTGTATTGAGATCTTTTCCTTATATATATTATATATTTTATAATCAGTTAATAATTGTCTGAATATCTATTAAAATTATGGGAATTCAGAGTTTTGTTTGTTTAGGCACTTAAATTTATGGTGTATTAACTGACAATAAAGATAAGGCTTTAGAGTGAGTGGAGTGATTTGCTTTCTACTCTGAGAAACAATTGGATACACATTGCCATTTTCTCTTACCTGAATGGTTTTCTCCAGTTGAGGTATTTGAATTGGTTGTACAAATTCTGCATAGTGTACTCACATAAGGCTTCTATTTAAAAGCAAAGAATCTGTGAAGAGAGAGAAATGCCAATATGTATTGGAATCCAACAGGCATTCCACAGCACACCTTTCCCAGGGGTCTAGCCACATACATGGAATGTACCTACCATTCTTTGAACTGCCACAATATATGCATCAATGATTGAAGTTTTCAATAGTGAGTGCTTACAAATCCTCTTAATCACTTAATCAATCCAGGATCATAAAACCAGTTAGGCTTGTTATAAACTATCAGTATAGAAACTAAAGAGTTTGTGGGGGAGGGGTCATTCAGACTTTACATATCATAAATCTCAGTGCCCTTAGTTTGGCCACAACTACAATACTGAACATCCAGGTATCTCCAAAGGTAAAAATCTGTCCACCCAGCATAAATCAATTCCATCTCCATGGCACCAATCTGCTAAATAAATATGAAATCATGTCCAAATCTTCCAGTGTATGGAATCTCTTGGCCTCCCAGTAGATGGGATCAGAATATAGGTCCTAAATCTCAAATCTTGAAGAGATTGAAACCCTATATGTAATTCTGGGTCACTACATCTCAGTTTGTTGCTTTGCTAATCAGCTTGTGTCCACTTGAAAGGATCCTTGTAGATTGATCCTCACCTTCATCAAATTGCAAGTATCTGCCAATCTGGAAAATCATAGCAGAGCTTTGCTGTCAGACAGAAGGAGGAAGTCTTCACATTATTTTGCATCTGCTGGAATGACCTTGTCCAATTATCCTTGTGATTATTCTTATTACTTCTTAAATGTATTTACTCAGAAGACACTTTCCAGTGCAATTTGTTCTGGCCATCTTTTTTTAAAATTCCCAACTCCTTCTAGTCTAATATTTTATATTCCCTTTCCCTCTCTTGTTTTCTTTTTAGCACTTATGACTATACAACATACAGAGCACTTTACTTACTTAGTTTTTTCAATGTTTCCTTTTATGGAAGGTAAGCTCAAAGAGATAGAATGTTTTCTACTTTTTATTACTGTACTGCTGATGATTTAAGTACTACTGATGTACTTACTATAAGTAGTAAACTTATATATAAACTGAAAGAAATATGTGAATGGCTTAACTTTGAATATTGACCCAAGACATAATCAAAATGAAACCCAGGATCCTCCTTCATTTTGACTCTGAATTGGAATTCATTTCCTTAAATATAAATTTATTTTGAATTATTCAATATGTTACCTATGCTTTCGGATATTAAACTACACTTATTCTGAGGTACTGTGGTCTTTCCATATACAATTTTTAAACCATATTTTAACTACAGGTTGCACAGGCTAAAAGATTGGAAATCACTCTCAACTCTTCCATTTGTTTTATACACTACATTGAATATATAATATTGTTCTACCTGTTTCTACTCTTCTTTCCAACAGTCAATACTCATCAAAGAAGTTGGGGGGTGATCTTTAAAAAAATTGTCAATCAGATAATTCCCCAAAACTCTCCAATAGCTGCACGAATGGGGAAGAGTTCAGAGCCCTGGTTTTGCCTGTGTTAGTTCTACTTAATCTGTTCTCCCACTGCCTGTCAGACCTGCTTTCCCACTTCTCTTCAAAATGCTCCAGTCACATTGTCCTCACATGGCAAATATGCTCCTCTCTTGGAATATTCTCAGTGACCAAGCATTCTTGATTCTTGATTCTTCCTGCTGCATCCTGCCCTGGGACATCCAGGAGGGCTCACTTCCTTGTGATGTACAACCTCGCTTACAGGTCACCTCCTCCAGCAAGCCTTCCCAGTCTATCCTATTTAAAACTGCAGCTGTAAACTATCATTCCTGGCTCCATTTATCATACTCTACTTTTTTATTTCTTTTCCCCTCTAAAAACTTATCATCATCTGATACTGTTGGGAGTTGCAGGGCTCCAAAGACTAACCTCTCCATCCCCGAGAAGAGCCTTCCAATGGTGAGTCCTGCTGACTCACATGATCCTTACCCACCAATCAGAAAGCACCCCATGCCAGCTGCCAAAACCATTAAATTGTTAAATTATCTCAACTGTCAGACCACCCCCTGCTCTATAAATATGCAGAGCTGCCTCAATAAACTAGCATTTTCTCTTACAGATACCATCTAATTTATCTATTTCTTGTCCTTAGTCTCTCCTTCCCCAGGAGAACATAGGCTCCTCCAGGATACCAAGACTTTTTTTTTTTTTTATCCACACCCCTCAATCACCACTAGTCTGTCCCCAGCTACCAGGCACAAAGCAGACATTTGAAATATGTATAGCATAAATAAATGCAAGTGTGTCCATGAAAGAAGAAGTTCTCTTGCATTGCTTTAGATTTTATATTTTGTTTGTGTTTTAGTGAGATAAGGTCAATGGTTGACTAAATTGTCTCTAATGTTAAAGGGAAGAGCAATTTAAGAAAAACATAAGATGTACCATTCGTCCATTGCTTAAAAGATATTTAAATATATAAAATATACCAGGCTTCACGGCAGGTGGTGAAAGAAAGGTGAAAAGTGATGCTTCCTCTCTATCCTCTGGGAAAGTAATTAGATAGGCAATTAAAACAAAGTATGATTGGGGCTGTGATACAATTGTACTGTACTTTCAACTTTCTCTAAAGTGCTCACTTTGCTTTTTAGTTCTTGGCTGAGTATTAGAAAATCAAATATAGCATGGTCTTAATACAGTACACTGCATTATGAATAGCAAAAGATAGTGCGACTCCATTAGTGATAATGGCAGCAAGTAATATACACTCTCTTCAAAGGATCATCATGCACCAAGAACACACTGTGACCTACAGTTGTTTGGGGATATCTGTTCATCATAATACTTTATTATGCATAGCACACATCATAAGAATGCTACTTTTTTAAGTTACAAGGCTGATTTTCACTGAAAAAGGACTTTTAATGCTAAGTATATATTATTAATGGGGCATAACAGTCTGATTCGTCTTTTAAAAATATTTTGGAAAGGGTTGCAGATCTCTCTTAAATGATTAGACCCACTTAGGTTTTCTTTGCCCAGGGGGTGCCCTTGCTCTGTGCTGACTCCACTGCCTGGGGCAGCAGGGTGAGCTCATTTCCTTTGTACCCAAATTGAAAGCTGACTGAGTCTTGGTTGAGAGTTCCTTACTGCTCATCAGGCATTATGTTATCTCTCCAAGCACCACGGGAGGGTTATCATGGGGATATTGCTGATTGCTCAGCTGCACTTAGCACTGATAAATATGCAGATGTGAAGAATATTAAATGACTTTATTAGCAATCAACATATTGTGTCGTTAGGTTCATCTGTCTGATCAAAAATTAGCAAAAATTAATTTAATATTTCTAAAACCCTCTTTTTATTCTTCGATATTTTCCCGTTAAGTGAAAGGTGACTAATGTTAAGTGAAATCATCAAAGCAGGATGTTCCTACTGCTGTTCTCTTCCCAATAAATGAAAATCGGTAATTTAAAGTGGAAGCAATTTCAGAATCTGTGTAGACAAAGTTTGGAGCAAGTAGAAATTTCTTAGTTCAATAAAATTGATAACTTAGTACACATAAAAACATACAATGTTCAAAATGAAGTCTTTATCCAATGATAAGTGAATATGAGAGAGTCAGACTTGCTTTCAAATTCCTTTACTAGAAATTTAGGCTTTGTATAATAAAATTAAGTTGTTCATGTCCTTAGTGTTTTTTTTTTTTCTTCACACACATCAGAATGATCCTGGCATTGGTATTTTTATTTGCATGTATATATTCTGATGTATTAAATAAATTTGATTTCAGATGAGCAAATATCTTCAAAGTTATAGGGTGGACTTTTGTCGTTGTACTGTCAGTAGTTATGATAACTTTACTTATGGTAAGCATAAGTAAAGTTCTTACAGTTGCACTTCAAAGAAACTAGTGCTACAGAATATGTTCAAGAAATAGTAAGAGACATTAACAAACACAGGAAGCAAACACCAGCCTCAGAAGGCTTATATTTAGATTCAACTAGTAATAGAATTAAAATTGTGGAGCAACAGACAATTTCAAATACCAGTCTATTGACTTTTGATCAACCAATGAATATACACCTGTCCCTCAGTATCTGTGGAGGGACTGCCAGTGCTCACGTCCTTTATGTGAGATGGCACTGTGTTTGGATATATAAACATGCAAATCGTCCTGTATACTTTAAATCATCTCTGGATCACCTATAATGCCTAATAAATTATAAATGATACATAAATGGTTGTTACACTACATTTTTTAGGGAACGATGACAAGAAAAGTGTTTCTACATGTTCAGTACACACAAAATTTTTTTTTAATTTCAATTTTTGACAACACATTGAATTTTATGTCTTCACAATCATTCTTTTTTTTCATTTTTAAGAGCTTAAAATCAATTTTACACTATGAAGAACATTTTCTTATTGTCTTAATTTTCTCTTTGACATCCTCTTATCATCTATTCATTGAGACTTGTAACCCATAATTCTCTTTTTGTGCTAATACTGAACTCCACTTTTATTTTGGCCTTTGCTTTCAAAGACATTCCCAGAGAGAACAACTCTACCTGGATATCCAGTTATGCCTTATTTTAGTTAGTTTTGTTGTTGTTGTTGTTGTTGTGACTAAAGGAACAGATCAGAACAAGCATAGCGGAGGAAATATTTATTTGCGTACTCGCAGTTTCAGAGGTCTCACACCATAAACAGCAGGCCTCATTCCTCAGGGCTCACAGGGAGGCTAAACATCATAGCACAAGAGTGTGGTGGAGGGAAAAAAACTCACAAAATGATCAGAAGGCAGAGAGAGAATCTACTAGCCAGATACCAAATATATACCCCAAAGCCATGTCCCAGTGTCCACCTCCTGTACCCACCTCATCAGCCTTCATTTGCCACCCAATTAATCCAATCAACTGGTTAATTCATTGAATGGGTTCAGATTCTCATAACCTAATCACTGCCCCTCTGAACCCTCCAGCATCATCTCCCACATGAGGTTTGGGGGGCACCTCACATCAAAACCATAGCATGCCTTCTGACTGAATTTTTATCTTTCCACTCTACATTTCAACTACAAAATTACTCCACTTCCCTCACCATCTATTGTTTTCACCCACTCTTAAAAAGATTGAAATCATCTTTCATTTGACAAAGAATGTCAAAATTATCTGACAGGTGCTCCCTTCATCTATTATACCCAGGAAAGAAAATGTTATCCCATTTACACCAACATTCCCTTTACCATTGGGAGAGGAATGCCATCATTTTCCAAAACTCTTTTTTTTTCACTGTGTCTGTGTTCTCATCCTTCTCCAAGTTCTCTGGGTGCTTGAGGAATGTCTTTTTATGTCTCTTCTATATTTTCAGCACATTTAGTCACATGTCTCCTGCAATACAAACATAGTCCTAAAATTTATATTTCCTTGACCATTCACATGTTGGCCTATGCTCCTTCCCTACTGAAAGAACCATACTTCTTAAAAGAAAATTGAATCTTTGTCATATAAACCAATAAAACTTGAATGTGCATATATTTATTGAATGGCTGCCTGTGTGTTTTAAATTAAAATGTATTGGTTTATCAACATGAGATGGACATAGGCATATGTCTGTTCTCAGGAATACTAAATGTTACTAATTATTGAAAAATATAAGAAAGTATGGATTATATTGCTAAAGTTTCTATTCAAAATTTAAAAATATAAATAATTGAGCTATTAATAAAAATTGAAGTAGCCAACAAAAACTTTCTACATTCAGGAAAACATTAAATGTTTTAAATTGAACTTTATATGTTTGATTTCCTTCTAAAACAAAGAGAAGAAACAGAATAATTATTGCTTCAAAACAAGAAGTCATTTATTTCCTTTGAATTAAATTTATACTTTCTTGGATGAAGTAAACTTTAATTTTCTAATGATTGCCAAAAAAAAGAAAAAGAAAAGAAAGAAAGAAAAACTCTACCATAAAACCTTTGATGAAAATGAAATATTTAAAATATTTTTATTCATTCCAATTAGTTATACATGACAGTAGAATGTACTTTGATACATCATATATAAATACAGTATGATTTATCATTCTTCTGGTTGTACATGATGTAGAGTCCCACTGGTCATGTAGTTAGATATATACATAGGGTAATAAAGTCGGATTCATTCTACTGTCTTTCCTAACCCCACACTCCTTCCCTCTATTCACTCCCCTCTACCTAATCTAAAGTAACTCTATTTTCCCTAGTGTCCCTTAATGTGAATTAGCATCTGCATATCAGAGAAAACATTCAATCTCTCTCTCTCTCTCTCTCTCTCTCTCTCTCTCTCTCTCTCTCTCTCTCTCTCTTTCTCTCTCTTTTTAGGATTGGCTTATTTTGCTTAGCATGATATTCTCCAACTGGGGGTGGGGGTGAGACACACTCATACATTGCTGGTGGGAATGCAAATTTGTGCAACCATATGGAAAGTGGTGTGGAAATTCCTCAGAAAACTTGGAATGGAACCACCACTTGACCCACTCCTCAGTTGTAAACTGAGTTATATACCCAAAGGACTTAAAATCAGCATGTTATAGTGAAGAAGCTACATCAATATTTATAGCAGCTCAACTCACAATAGCTGAACTATGGAACCAACCCAGGTGCCCTTCAACAGATGAGTGTTTAAAAAAAAATTGGCAAGTGTGTATATATATACATACACACACACACACACACACACACACTCGTGATGGAATAATAGTCAGCCTTAGGGAAGAATGAAATTATACCATTTGCCAGTAACTGGATGGAGCTGGAGAATAAAATTTTAATGGAGTAAAAACATAAACAATCTCATAGAAATTTTGTAAAAGTTTGGCATTCTGTACATATAGAGACACATATGGTAACAGCAAAAATATTCCTTCAGTAAAAATATTCTGTCAAACTAGTAAATGTTCACAGAAAGTGAAATTCTAAAATAATTTCTTAGTTATAATCATCTACTCATACTAAAACACAGTTTATGAACAGTTTGATACATTCTGATATGTATTTCTAAACAGAGATTTTATAAATAGAATTAAAATATACTTTTATTTTTTTGCCAAAAGTCAATATGAAAATAATAAAATGTTCATTTGTGTTCAGTTTATCAGAGCTCTCGATATGCTACTGTCTTTTATCAGAGCTTTCAATATGTATAAAACAATATTGAGTTAACTTATTAACAACCAGTATGGTCTGTGTGCATTATATATTGGAAAGCTACACCATGACCCTCAATGCCTGATATTGTTAATAAGCTTATTCTTTTAGGTTTTCAGAAGGTTCAAATGATCATTCAAACTGCATTTTATGAATCCATTTTCTTACACACTTATACAGGGACAGTCTGGACCACTCATGACACTGAGACACTATGAAGGTTTCCAGCCCTGGCTTCTGAAGGTGAAAGTGAATTGGGAAGAACACTTTTGTGCCCTGTCCTCTTGATCCTAGAGTCCTCTGAACTCTGCCTGTCTCGACATTTCCTTTTTGGAGGCTAAGATGTACAGATTGTCCTATTTACCTGCTAATTATTCTGTTCTTGACCAGTAAAAGATGACTGTCACTATTGCTATCAGAGTCCAATGGCGGGTCCCTGATGTTTGCTTTGGGCTTATGTGATATTGGCATTCAGCTTGTTTTAAGCAAAAAAAAAAAAAAAAAAGTGCAAGCATTTTCCAATCAGAGATCCAGTTCCCCTGGAGAAGGACTTGCTGATGGAGAACAGGTCATGAACAACCGTACTGTCATCAGGTAGAAATCCCCTGGGATTGAAACATCTTCTTGAAGTTTAGATCATTGAAAACATGTGCCAGTTCAGCAAATGTTTTTTTCTGGAAGAATTAAGAACATATCATCTCCCAGTCTTTTCTAGCAATCTTCACCAATATATGAAGGAACCATAGATTTGTTTCTGCACCTCTCTGACATGCAGCATCTGTTCTCTCACTGCTGGATATGTATGTGTCTGTGTATGAGTGAAATGCAAATTGAACTCACATTATGCTACAACTGTGTACCAGTGAGTTTGCATGTATTATGACCTTGGGCTTGTTTGTGGATGAGGTCTACTTTATGAACCTTGTGCCCACTTTTCCTAGAAGACATGAGACTCATGAATCACAACTATTTTCTACCTGTTTCCCTAGAACAGGCACATTAATGGGCCTATTCTTGACATTTTAATAAAATAAATCATATAACTGGTGATCTTTTGTGAATGATATTTCAAAGTACATCCATACTGTGGTATGTACAAGTACCTCATTTATTATTGGGGCTACATAATATTCCCTTGTATAGTTATAGCACCTTTTATTTTATTTTTTTAACATTTATTTTTTAGTTGCAGTTGAACACAATATCTTTATTCTATTTATTTATTTTTATGTGGCGCTGAGGATCAAACTCAGGGCCTCACACGTGTGAGACAAGCCCTTTACCACTGAGCAACAACCCCAGCCCTTACATTTTATTTTTTATATTTTTATTGATTTATTTGGTATTGGCAATCAAATCCAGGGGCTCTTTACACTGAACATCATTTCTAGCCCTTTTAATTAATTAATTAATTAATTAATTAATTAAATTTTGAGACAGTGTGTAGCTAGATTGCTTAGGGTCTTGCTAAGTTGCTAAGGTGGCCTCAAATTTGCAATCCTCCTGCCTCAGCCTCCTAGGTTGCTGGGATCAGTGGCTTATGCCACTGCATTTATCTACATTTTATTGATACAGTAGTTTATGAATATTTTGCTTGTTTCTATTTTTGGACTATAATAATAAAGCTGGTTCTAATAAATCTGTACAATGTTTTGTGTAAACATTTTTTTTAATCTTTCTTGAATATATACATAAAAGTAGAATTTATGGGTATGATAATTTTACTTAATCTTCTAATTTTGCCAGACTATTTTCCAAAAAGGCTAAACATTTTACATTCCTTACCAGCAAGTTCGCATTTCTGATTTCTCCACATATCTACCAACACTTTTTATTACCTTTTGGCTTAGGGATATCATACTAGGTGTGAAGTGGTAGCATAGTGTGAGTTCAATTTGCATTTCCCTTGTAGATGGTGATAAATATCTTTTTAGGTGCTTATTGACTACATGTCTATTTTCCTCAAAGAAATAACTACTTATATCTTTTGCCCATCTTTAATTAAATTAGGGGACTTTTTATAATTGAACTATATAAAAGCTCTTATTATATTTTATTTTATATATATGTATATGTACATAGGTATGTATCTTGCCAGATAATATAATTAATAAGAATTTTTCTCCCATTTTTATGTGATATTTCATTTTATTTGTGGAATCACTTGCAATACAAAATTTTTAGTTTCCATAAAGTTCAAATGATATATTTTCCTTCCTTCTTTGCACTGTTGTTATATATAATAAATCTGCCTAATCAAAGGTCACAAAATTTATTTCTGTATTTTCTTCTATGAATTTTATAACTTTTTCTCTTAAATTTCATACTATGATCCATTTAGAAGTAATTTTTGTTTGTGGTATATGGAAAACAGCCAATTTTATTATTTTTGTGTGTGTGTACCAAGGGGCTTTGTTTTTTAAATCTGTACTTCGCTACTGAATTTCTAGGCATTCTTATAAAAATTGAATTGACCATACCTATATTGGTTCATTTCTAGACTTCCAGTTGACTGATGGTTTATTGTCACTCCACCATCACTGTCTTGATTACTCTATCTTTATAATAAACTTTGAAATCAAGATGTATGAGTCCTCTAAGCTTGTTCTTCTTCTATAATATTATTTTGGTTATGAAGGGTTTATAGAATTTCTATATGAATATAGAATCAGCTTAAAAATTTCTGTAACAACCAAAAACCCATAAGGTTAAGGATATAGTAATTATCATATTGGTTTTTGGACGATTTGCAAAGTATTGTCATCTTAATAATATTGTCTCCTGACTTAATAAACATGGGATATCTTTTATTTATTTAAATATTCTTTGAATTCTTCCAATGATTTTTTGTTTACTTCTTGAGTGTTGTATATGTCTTTTTAAAAATTTATTTCTAAGTGTTTTGCTCTTATACAATTGAAAATGCAATTGCTTTCTTAATTCCACTTTCACAATTTTTATTACTCTACATAGAAGTAACACTAAGTTTTATGTATTGATCTTATAATGTGCATATTCCAATTCATTGGTTCTAATAATGTTTGGTGCAACACTTGGAATTTTCTACATAGTATATTATATCATCTGCAAATGGAGATAATTTGTTTTTTTTCTTTTCTTATCTAATCATCCTAGTTAGAAAAATGTTGAATAAAAGTGGCACAATGTGGAATAGAAGTAGTGAGAGCAGATGTTTTTGTCTTATATCTGATTTTAGGAGGCAGAGACATAAGTTGTGATTAAAATAAAACAAAACAAAAAAAAAAAACAAAATAAAACAAAAAAGCACTAGCTGCATGTGGGGTTATTTCCCTCTCTGTATTCTGCCATATTGGAGCAGCAATAATTTCTCCCTCTTTGCTGCTCCTAAACAGCATTGAAACCTCCAATTACTCATTTTGTGATTTCTTTGGAAAATTATCAGCTCATCTCACTTCTGAAGCATGAATTATAACTCCAACGTTATAAATGTGTTTTGAGAATTGAAGGTAAAATCCATAGTAGAATAAATATAAATAGTAATAAGTGCAAAGACATAAATAAAAGTAATAACAATCACAAAAATAATTATGAAATTCACATCCAACTATATTTTGTGATAATAGTTCCCAAATATTTTTAAAATATTATTAAATTAGTTAAAAAGAACACAACCTTTTGAGATAGGTGTTGACTGTCTTCATTAATCAATAATACTGGAATGTCCTACCTTGCAAGTTTGCTCAGTGATTTTCTATAATTAGTATTTCAAAACCAAGTTCAAACGTTTTAGTAACTTTCATCCTTCTCAGGAATAACTTTGTTTTTTCATTTCTCTTGAAAGATAGCCTGCTGATGATGTAAGGGGAAATATTTGCAGAAAAAGAAACAAAATTTGTTCTCCCTGTTGAAAATAAAAGGTGAGTTGATATCCAACCCCCTTCATTTTCTTAGAGTAATAAATTTAGAAAATTCATAAAAAGCCTGCTATGTGCTTTAAAACCCATGGATGTCTGTCTCAAATACCAGGAACCATCTCTCAGAAGTTTCCATATCAAGAAACACAATATCTCTATCTGCCAGTCCATGGGATGGTGGGGGCCAAGCATGTAAGGTGCTTATTTTCAAGCTGCAAAGCCATCGCCTGTCATAAAGATGTAAGAAGTTTATTCTTCCTTTGGATAAAGGCAATTATCTACACAGATGGACACCCTGATTACCAAATGAATTTAGCATGAATTTCCTGTGACAAATGATACTGTCACCTCCTCTTATTTGAGGAGTAGCAATAGTTTATCTTGAGCACATGTATTTAAGGTGCTGTAGCTACTTGACTGTGTAAAAGGGTGAGACTCCTTTCTGCTCTTTCAATCTCTTAGTGGACAGTCTATGATATGCATCACATTCTGATTTAATGCTTACTTAATAATATAACTGTTCTCTTTTTCATCTCCTTTTATGGAGAAATGTCATAATTTCTTTTTAAATTTAGTTTATCTAACATGTGAATGCTTAAAAGACAGAGTCTACACATGATTTTTATTTTTATAGTCATACCTGGTTCTTGCCTACCTTCAAATCAGCTTTTCTTTCTTCTCCTGTTCTTAACACATTTTTCCCAAGATGTGTGATTATTTATCTGCACTTGCTCAAATTGTCTCTTGGCGCGGCCATGTACATTTACGGATAGGCCTGCTCCCCTTTCCCCATCCCTCAGGAATGCCCTTCCACAGTTTTCTACCTGGCACTCAGACATCTGTGTTTATATTGGGGAAAAGAAATGATGCTCAGAAAAAAAGAATAAGGATAGATTTACTTTCAGAAAGAGCATCTGTGTGAAAAAAAAAATTCAATTTTTTTCTATGTACACTCTTCAAAATAGAGGATGTAATTAAGTGTACTTTGCTAGGGCAAACAATACAAATGCCGTTTTCAGCTTTGGCTGGGATGTGGGCCACATGGAAGTGGTGTGTGTGCTGCTTTTGAATCCAGCACAGTCTGTTATATTTGGATGTGGAATGTTCCCCAAAAGCTCATATATTGAAGATTTTGTCTCCAATGCAGCCATGTTTAGAAGTGATGGGATTATGAGGGCTCTGACCTCATCGTGGATTAATCTGTTTCATGGATCGATAATTTGAATGGACTCCTGGGCACAGATGGACACTGTAGGCAGGTGGGACAAGCTGGAGGAAGCAGGTCTTGGGCTATGTGCCCTTGAGGAATAGACCTCATCCTTGGTCCCTGAGTGAGTCTCCCTCTGTTTCCCAGATATAAGGTCACTGCTAAATAAAGGATTGCTGAGTGAATGAAGAAACAGGAAGAACTGTTTGTTATCAAATTATCAATGACCTTAGCATTTTAATGGAAAAATCTATTTCAAGGGCTACACACAAGAAAAGACAAAGCTCACCTATCAGCTGTTAAACTAAGAAAAAGTGGCAAAATTTAGAAAAGCGTTGATCTCTGTCCCACAAACAACAATTTTTGCACGCTCAATTTCTTGACTTGACTTTAAAGCAAAAACTCTAGATGAGAAACAGGTCTTTCCTAACTGAAGTTCTATTCCTGCCTGTGACCAGAAAATACTCAGTGATTCTGCTTCAGTGGCTCTCTTAACACAGGCACTGTCAAAGTAGATACTGCTTAACAAAGGAAGTAATTTCTCAAAAACCAAAATGATACATTAGAATATCTTTTTTTCAGTAAGCATTGCATTATATTTATGCATCCCTAAAAACACTAAATAAAACAGAGATTGTCCAAAAATAAAAATAATCAGGATTATAATTATTAAGAGGGTTCATTCTATTGTTTGTTTATTCAGTATGATTTATTACTAGGTTCTTAGAATATCAAAGTAAACTCTGGTTATTTCCCTCTTTTCTCTGTCATACAAAATAAATATCTGGTCTTCTGAAATAAATAGTATCAAGTCAGGAAAGGACAAGGTTAGACAACTCACTTTCTTTGTAATGTTATGTAAGTTGAGAAAACTTACAGGGAAAATAACTAGATAAAGACGTCATTCTAAATGTAGTAAGAAAAATCAGTGACCATAAGGACAATGTTTTTAAACAGTGCCTGGAGTGCAATTGCTTATTTGTTTCTTAGTCTGCCTTTGCTTAATAATTTGCATATAAATGGTCCCAACTATGACTAGAAGCTAACTTTCCCTTCACCTTACTTACAAGACCTAAAGGAGGCATCCACATTAAAGTTCAGGGGAAAACATAGACTCAGCTGTCCTGAATATGCCATCTGTGAAGGACTAGGGCCACCTTGAGCACTGACCAGCCATAGTGTTTCATTTTCTCACACAGGTAGCAGAATGAAAATACTGACTCTATTAAAGAAAATTATAAGCAGGGGCTGGGGATGTGGCTCAAGCGGTAGCGCGCTCGCCTGGCATGCACGCGGCCCAGGTTCCATCCTCAGCACCACATACAAACAAAGATGGTGTGTCTGCCAAAAACTAAAAAAATAAATATTAAAAATTCATTCTCTCTCTCTCTCTCTCTCTCTCTCTCTCTCTCTCTCTCTCGTTAAAAAAAAAAGTAAGGAAAAATCTTATGAAATCATCTTCCAGTATTAAAACATGCATTTTATTTTTTAAAATTAGTTCATCTTTCATATATTCATTCATAGATCAATTTATTTAATCTTTTATTTTTAGTCATTTTTTATTTAACAAATGTTTAAAAAAAACACTTCAATTCAAACACAATTCTGGACCAAGGTGGAGGTGACCCAAGGGAAAAGAAGTCCCAAATTCTACTTTTGTGGGCCAGCTACCTAGGAGAAAATATAAGACAACAAACAGGACCAAACTGAAAACATGAGTTTCTAAAATTGAGTTTCTACTCTGCGTCAGATATTTTGTTGAGCAACTACTTTTAAGTCACACTGCCAATAAAACAGAGCTTAATGAAACTCACAGGGCGCTCAAGAGATTTCCACTATTCAAGAAGCAGAGGGAATTCTAGGTAAGAACATGGTCAGTAAGCCTGTCTGTGGGTTTGTCCTGAGCAGGGGCACAGTTTTCCTGTTGCTGTAGGCAATTCCTTGGATGTCCTCTTCTCAACTCATCTTTTACATGTGTTCAGGAGGAATGAAATAGGGACACCTGCCTTATATGGTTGTGATGAGCACTGAATCAGCTAAGAAATCTGAAGCACTTGGAACTGCATCTGGGATATGGTAAATGGTGAAGTAAGCTCTATCTTTCACATATCATGGTCATTTTCTAAAGATATTTATATTTTAGGTAATAGATACCTAAAATATAAAATTTTTGTTTGTTTTTTTTATTTTGTGGTGCTTTGAATTCAACCCAGGGCCTTGTGCATGCAAGGCAAGCACTCTACCAACTGAGCTATAACCCCAGCTCTAAAATATAGGTAATTTTTTTTTATTCCCCCTTTTGTTAGTCAGGTTTACATTACTGTAACAAATCCATGAGAGGGCCGATTTATAAGGAAAAAAGATGTATTTTGGCTCAGAGTTTTGGATGTTTGAGTACTTGGTTGGTTGGGCCTGTGCTCTGGAGCTGTTGTGAGGCCGCACCTGGTGAGGAAAGCATATGACAGTGCACTGTGTACCACATGGTGGGAGATAAAAAGAAAGAGTGGGGAAGAAAGGGCTAGGGTCCTAGTCACTAGAAGACCTGCCACTTTTTTCCACCTCTTGGGAGTTCCACCACTTCCCAAGACTTTAATAAAAGTCCTTATTATTTTAATAAGAGAACTTATTCAAACTATAGTGGTGCACTTCTTGTTTTCAGAAGTAAACCTAAATCATTGCTTCACCAGCACTACAGCTTTAGAACCAAGCCACGGAGACCTGGCTTGTACTTATAAATTATAGCATTTGTGTTAGACAAGTACTGGACTGAGAGCACAGGGCACAGGTGATAATTATGGTTTTATAAGAATAGTTACATGACTTTCAGCAAATTGGAAGTTGTAAATTGCACACCTCAATTTCCTAGTCCATAAAATAAGATGCACTGTTGTGTACATGTATTCAAGGGGCGGGGGCGAGGGTCTTCTGCAAAGGTGTTTAAACACTATGATGGAGCTTTGAGGCTCGCCTATAACAGAAGGCACTTTTCAGGCTCATTCTCTGAAGATTTACTCCATAAGCTGCAATTTGTGCTTCATAAAATTTAAGAAAGCACAGTGATATCTTCCAATCACAAAATAGCAAACTTCTTGAGGTTAGGAACATCACATCCAGCTGGTAATCAACAGAGTGCATTAAACAGAGAGCCAGAGTTTAGTTGAGAGATTTTATGTAGAAATTTTATTCTTGGGTCGATACCAACTCTCATTTATACTCGCACTCATTGGAAGTTTATTTTCTCACCTGTAAGTGAAAGGAAATGACTACCACATTCTTTCAGTTCTATTTCAAATTGGCCCACTTAAGACTATCAGGAAATAGACACCTTCAGAGTAAATTGTATTCTGAAAATTTTAAAGCACACAAATATTTGGTTATTATAAAATTTCCTAACAATAATAAAATATATAAAATAAAAATGTTTAAGTACCTTTTACTCCCTGTCCCAGATCATCTTGTGTGTTTACCATTTTTGTTATTGTTTTGTCTTTTCCTGATATTAGTATTAACTCTATCATGATTCTATTCAAACTGGTTTTCTGTGTATTAATGTACACCTGTATGTAAATGTGCACATTTTTTTTATTTGTGTAAATGGGAGTGTACATAGATTTCTTTGATTGAAAAGAAATATGTTCTCTTAATATTTCTATTTTGAACAAAATTAAGCCACTTCCCTAACATATATTGGCTTTTAACACTCACTCATTTATTTATAAAAATGTATATTCAATTTATTCCCCATTTTTTAATTGATAAAATTTCTTCAAAATTTTCCTTGTCTTTTATGTTACATATATACATAAATATGTATGTGTATTTCTCATAGGCAGTTGAATAAATTTTGTTTCCTGATTCTCTTATAAAAAATTTAAATTTTCTAACCTGAAATCATCATTCTGCTTTTTGAAAGCTACTGCTTTAGAAGTCAATTCCTATTTAAAGTTGATAAATATTAATTTTAATTTTCTCATATATGTGCATATATGTGTATGCATGAATATGCATAAACAGTATATGTGCATGATATATACATATGTATACACATATATTAATCCATATTGATTCTTTTTATACAAGGTAGAGTAGAATAATATTGTTTTTTCCCCAACAAAGAATGTTTTATTTTTTGGCATTATTTTTATTTCTCACTCACCTCTTTCACACAGATTTGAATTTTTGTCTATATCATTCACTAGGTTCCCACCTAACTATCAATAAAACAAATAATATTTAAGGTGTAAATTAGGTAATAGGATTCACATTATATATTAATGTTTACTTATATTAAACAAAAATAGTTTCTTAGAGTTTAGATAATTGAGATTCAAAGTGCTGGGGAAGAGGCCCTGGTCAAGAAAAAACTTATTAGAAATAATGCTACATTAAATAGATCCTCTTGCTATAACAAGGAAAAACACATGTGTTTACATGGATCTACACTACCATCATATGTAAGAAATGCCAAGCAATTTAGAATACACCTTGTTCATGTCCAATATTTAAAAATTCAAGTTCACATTCTAGAATTATTTCATAATTTCCCTCTGAAAATTTGATGATATTAGCCTATGACTTTAACAATAGACAGATTAACATGATAAAGCATATGAATGTAGTAACATGCAGAGGTATGGGAGCCATACACAAAACATAATATTCAAAGAATCAGATAGTTGAAGCTAAAGTAATCTCCCATGGTAACTGGATGCCCCCAGTAAATAAAAAACACTTATTAAACATGATATCCCAAGGGCTTAGAAGTTATCTCCCAGGAGCTGGCCAAAGACTTATCCTTTTTTTTTTTTTTTTGAAGGCACTAGGTTTATATAATCCAGGCCTGCAGAGTTAATCATTTACCACATAAAGTATAACTTGTCAATTAAATGTACATTACGGAGGTGTTAATTAGGAAGAACGTGACTGTGAAATAAATAAGCCAAAACATATCTAATGTCTTTACCTCTCTTTAATGTCATAAAGTAAATTTTATGAATAACATTGGAAAATATGATCATGGGTAAATTTTATATTTCAAAACCTCAAAGAATAATATGCTATTGTTCTGATTTTTTTTGTTTGTTTTATTTTAGATAAATTTCCTCAAAGAGTAGAAAAGCCATATTCTGGAAAAAAATATTTTTATTTTCCATGAAAGTTGAGAGACATTATGAGAAATTAGCGGTTGTAAAAATGCACTGTAGTCTTCAAAAACCTCTAGAGGGTATCACAAAAATATCTTATTTGAATATTGGGAAGTAAGGAAGTCAATCTGGTCTGATTCATGTAATTTGGCTTTTGAATACCTAAGTTGCTGTCAATCATCCTTTCTGAATTAATGTTTAGCCCAGCAGGAAATACTAACTTATGCAATCCAAACCGCTGCCAGAAAGAAAAAAAATAAGAAGGAGTTTTCTACTTGCAAAAAGACACTTTATTGTCAGGAGATATTTTATTGTTTTTAAAGATATCTTTGTAAATACGCAAACAAAATGTATTTTAGTTGAGCAAGTGATATATTTGCAGAATAAAACATTAAGTAAAAATTTTCTCTATTAAGTTTACTCTTCCTTTCTGTATGTATGCGGTGTTTTGTTTTGTTTTTTGTTTTTGTTTGGTGTGTGTGTGTGTGTGTGTGTGTGTATGAACCCAGGACGCTTAACCTCTGAACCCAGCCCTTTTTTATATTAAAACCCTTAGAGACAGGGTCTTCCTGAGTTGCTCTAGGGCCTTGCTACCTTGCTGATAAACTCTCAATCCTCCTGCCTCAGACTCCTGAGCCACTGGGATTACAGGTGTACACCAAAGCACCCAGTTCCTTTCTGTGGTTTTATATCATGTAAATAGAATTGGATATGGAAGTTATACAAAGTCATATTTAGGAGATTAAACCTATTTTTAAAAATAAAGTTTTTTAACATAATTAATAATAGTACTACAGATGCAACCTATCAATATAATCTTAGTTTCTTAATCATGGCTATGCAACTATACCAGGCATAAATACTTAGTAACATTCTTTTAACCTTATGCTAATTAGGCTTTGATTGAATTGACTCAGAAAATGACTAAAAGGAATCATCAACTGGTATTACAATTTGTTCTTTTAAACTATTTTATCATTTAGAGGATTTTAAAAGTGGTGAATTTTTGAAAATAAAGAAAATAACATATATGTCTTATTCATGATGGCAAAACAATGCTGTAATATTTATACATAACCTAAAATCTATTCAAAATATAAGTATTAAGTATATTCTTTTAATACTATTTAAACTCTTTCAAATAAAATGATACGTAATATATTCTATTTTTTTTTTTCAAATCTACTGCAAAATTACGTGGCATTCAATTTATGTCGAAGAAGAAACCATTTTTGAAATGAACATTTGCAGGAAAATTAACAATGTCTTATTTTACTTGATAATGGTTAACTGGTTGCTCACTTTAAGAGGAAAAGAAAATCCCAATTAATTCAGTAATATGACTATTTGGAAGGCAATTGACATTATCTGCTAAGACATAGGCATTGGAGTAAGCTTAGCCTCATTCTTATTTTGTCTCCACCAATTACCAGCTGTAAGACTTTAGTACATTATACAGTTCATAGGGGTTTTTGAGGACTGAATGGGCTGATCTATAAAAAGAACACCTCATAGTAGTGCTTGGCACTTTATAAGTACTCAAATAATTTCTACTCTTAATTGTATTTGATTCACAAACACAGAGTACCTCCACCATATTTAGAGTAAATATCAATTGAATATAACTATCTTGAATAATTTGGTCTCCATTATAAAGGAAATCATATAGCATTATATATTTTAAGGACAAAATTGGCAAACTTTCTGTAATGATGGAAAGACTATAATGTGTGTCACCAGATACTGTCACTGCTAGTCACATGTGACTACCAAGTACATGAAATATAGAAGTGCAACCAAGGAACTGCATTTTAATTGCATTTCATTTTGATTAACAGAATTTAATTAGCCACGTGTGGGTAGTGACTACAGTATTTTTCAACACAGATCTACGTGCTTTAAATACATTTCTCCACTAAACCCAGATGTTTCCAGCTATTACTGCAAAATAAAGCACATCCCTTTGCATTTACATTAAGGAAGGCATATCCCAGTTTGTTTTGAAGTTTCCCTTTTGATGTAAGTGTGGGTAGTCTTCCTATGTTTAGTTTCATGATGATTAGAACTTGATTTTACCTTCAGATCTTGGGATCTGTAGGAGTGGAGCTGACAAAATCCCTCTCAGGTGACCTGCTGATAAAGACCCTGAAATTCTACATGGAGCCCATCATCAAATTCAGGTCAACAAACAGGAAGCAGATTTCCTGTACTTAGGAGAAAACAAAGAGGAAGAATAGTACATCAACAGGTCAGCTTTCAGATTCTCAGGAATTATAGTATGTAATTGCAATAGGTCCAAATTTTCTCCTGACAAATATTTTGTTGCTTTCAGAAAAAGGAATGGTTGAGTTCTCTCTGACTCGAAAAGACTCCTCTAAAAACAATGTTTTAAAATTCTCTGATGTTTCTCATTGGCTGAATCCAAAGGGCATCAGAGAGCTCTGCGGATGCAGATCACACAGCTCTGCCTCTGGGGCATGCAGCAGGGAGAAAAGGGGAGAAGAGGAGCCCTGTAAGGACGTGCAGAGGAGATGAAGCTTGTTCTATTTAAATATATCACTCTGATGGGAATCTAGTGTGATCATGTCTAACTACAAATAGTCCTGCAAAGAGAGAAAGGGGAATGAAATATATACATAGCAAAAACACAATTGAGTCACCTACCATTCAAAATTTTTCCACCTATTTTTCTTCTATATTCCATGAGACATCTTTGAGCACATACAGATTTCTTTTTTTTTCATTGCTTAAACTAGTTCATTTCTGTTTTTTTGCAACCAAACATATATGACAAACATAAATGCAAATATTCTATACCTATACCCTGTTCTCCTTTCCAAAGAATGAAAAGTCAGACATGCAGTTAATTTTTAAAAAGAAATATATTAATTTTCTATTAATAGATAAATGAGACCACATCATGAAGTAATGGTTTACACTCAGATAAATGTCCCCTTGAATTGAATATCTTTGTACTTCAAAATTAACAGGCTTACATACTGATGCAAGACCCATGTCATGAATAGCAAAAGATGAGGGGCCACCTGGAAAGAGGGACCCAGGTATCCCAAGGGTTCCAGGTATACTCAGAACAGCCTCTAGCCAACCACCAGATGAATTCAGACTCAGTAGTGACCCACAGTGACACTAGCAGAAGAACCAGGCAGTAAATGCAAACATAGAATCATAAAAATTACTTAAAAATATTATTCTTGTGTAACCCACCAGTTTATTCATATCATTAAATAACTGGAACAAAACATCTGAAAGTGCCATAGTATTAGAACTGAAAAACAAAACATGGTCTCAGGCTGGGTTCAGAGCAGAAGCAGGGGGAAAGGTAAAGGGATGGTTGATAATTATAAAAAAGTCAACTTTTAGGGGGAACAAGGTGGGGGTGGGGAGAATTTCCAAAACTGTTCCTTGTGGTATCCTGGGAGATAGACAATATCTATAAACATCTTGTAAATTTGGATAAAAATAATTTTCAGCACCATATTGCAGATGCCAATTGGTGTATCATAGATGCATATTGATAACTTATGGAGAAAGAGATAAATGGAAGTGACTATTCACTTTACAAACATAATTTAAAGGAAATATGAAATGACAGTTTAGTTTTGTTTTTCTGGGATGGGAAATAAAACTGTCTCTTCAGTCTCCCACAGGGGAAAAAAGGGAAGACTCAAAGGTAAACAGTGGGTGAAATCACAGAAGAAACCAATGTGTGACTATGATATATCTTGATAGAATTTTGAAAAGTTTCAGATGATACATAGTAGGCCCTCCTAGTTAAGTAAAGGGACTTAAGATTCTTACTCTCTTCCTTGTTTATTGAACCCAGGGTCTTATGCATGGGAGGCAAGCACTCTACCAACTGAGCTATATCCCCAGCCCTGGGTTTTAGGATTCTTAAGGATGTTGGCCCCCAGGGCCTCATTCATGACTCAAGTTTTAGAGAGGCCTATCCTTATAGGATTATGGATTTCTCTCTGGAAAGATGGCATGAACTCCACCAAATTATATTTTTAAATTAAAAAAAAAAGGCTCACTGTGGGGACAAGTGAGTACATGTAGTACGGCATACATGGCATACATTAAGGGCAAACCGCTCCCCCATGCTAGGCGTGTGAGCAGCAAACTGCTTACCCCATAGGCACAGCCCTGGGTATGAAGCCAAGTGTTGCAGTCCCTGAGATTACTATCTTAGTCTCTTCAGGCTTCTGTAATTACTAAATAAATAAATAAATAAATAAATAAATAAATAAACAAACTAGTTAGCTTATAAACAACAGAAATTTATTTCTCAAAGTTTTAGAGGCTGGGAGTCCACAATCAGGGTTGGCTGTTGCGGTGTCTGATGAAGACCTGCCTAAGGGTTCATGGATGATACCTCCTTGCTTTGTTCTCACTGGGTGGAAAGGACACAGGGCCCTCTGGAGTCTGATCATTTCAGCTTGCTTCCTACCTCTATCTTCTATCAGTTATTTGATTCTGGCCAAGTTCTCTAATGTTTTTCTTAAGTTTTCTCAGCAATATAGTGGTATTAAGTAAGAAGACAATGAAGGCTTCTCTCACATTCATCCATTCTCTGCTCTGTGAATATGCGTGTTCTGCCTGGCATATTGGGAGGGCTAGCACATGCTAGATCTTCTTGCCATGGCATTACCAATTTTTTCCTACTCCGCATATACCACACTATTTTACAAAAATATAGCTCAGATTTCCTCAAGTGAAAATTTTATGTTACTTTCCAGTTATTTTTTTTTGGTAAGTTATTCATAATTTCAGATCACTACATCAAACAATGGAACAAAAACTTTTCATCAGAACTCATCTTAGGTTTAACCATTAAAATGATATTCTATATTTTTTATAAAGAAACATACTGCTCATTTGAATCACAAAATTTTATATTTTTACAATATCTAATTCTATCTCTAAACTTGGTGCCTGACCAAAAAAAAAAAAATGAATCATTTTCCTACAATAAAAATCTAAAAATACAAATAAAAAATAATTTCTTATTAGGAACATTTTTTTCAAAATACAACAAAAGTTAATGAAAACAATAAAATACATGAAAATCCCTAATTGCCTAATGTATTAGCCAGGGTTATCCAGAGAAACAGAACCAATTATAAGATGGGATTTATTAGATTGGCTCACATGATCAGGTGCTAAATGGTCCCCAAGCACTGTCTGCAGACTAGAGATCTGGAGAAACCAGTACCTGCTCAGTCCAAGCAGCCAGAATGCACAGAACAAAAGGTCTTGATAATGCAGCCCCAGTCTGAGACTGAAGACCTAAAAGCCCCCTGGAGAGTCCACAATACAAGCTCATATTCAAAAGCTTAAAATCTGGGCTATGAAATCGAAAGGCCACAGAAGCTGCAAAAATGTACCTGCTCAAGAGATTGAATCTACACTCCTGAGCTTCCACTTCTACTTCTTGGCCCCAGCCTTACTCTGCTATCCACATGTGGGGTGGGTCTTCCCCACTGAGTCCACTGACACACATGCCAGTCTTCTCTGGAAACACCTTCATAGACACAAGTGGAAGTTGCTTTACTAATTTGCTGGGTATCTCTCAATCATTCAAGGTGAAAACAAAGACTAACCAATATACCTACCAACTTGACTTATGCAAAAGAACTTCCCGGAGTTCTTGGTCTCATTGAAACCATGTTCACACACTTCATTAAGACTATAGTCACTGCATTGACTTACTGATGTATTGAGATGTATATTTTTTTCCAATTCTTAGGTCAAGTAATATTTTTCATTTTTAGTGCAAAAAAAAATCACTGAATTTTCAATAGAGCAGAAACAAGATTGGAGTTGGCAGTACATGCAATAGAGACCTGGATTGTAGACATCTGCCATTGCCTAGATATGTAACTTCAGGCATACCAGTAACCAATTAATTCTTCTACCCTGGCTTTCAAATGTATATTGCATGTGAGGCCACATTGTCTCTATGGTATCTTACAGCTCTTACCTATTATAGCTTACATGAACATTGAAATTCTTTCTTTATTTTTTGATATCAAAGAAAAGCTAAATTATTTCAACAGACATTAGCAAATGCTCAAATGTTTCCTAAAATACTATAGAAATGGTAAATGCAACTTATAACAAGTATTTTGAATGAGGTTTACATAGGAATGTTAAATAAAATATTTTAATGTATTACAATTGTGATGTATTGAAAATTACTTAGGTACAATAGGTAGAATATTAGGAATAATGTTACTAAGGTTTAATTTTTCAAGAAACATCATACGGCTGCAACTCACACTTCTTTACTTACATTTGATAGACTAAAGAAGAGGAAAAACAAGATTACTTGAATGTCCCCAAACATAAACATCCTAATTAAATTACAATAATAGATTCACAGTTCGGTAAACACTTAATATCCAAACTGTGGAAATGCATATGTCTGTTTTCTTCACTTCTCTATTTTCCGAGTATTTCCAGAGACATTCAATACACTGTCAGATCAAAGAATATCCCCAGGAGCTACACTCTTCAGACCATGCACCAAGTTGCTGCTGTCTCAGAAAACACATTGATCTACCCTTGGCTGCTGGAAGAAGGCTGGAGCTACGCCCACTTAGATTAGGGGGTGTGAGCCCTGCTGGGGCCACACCTTTATTTTTAAGACACAAATCTTCCCAAGACAGTTCTCAGCCCTGCCCCCATCCCTATGATAAGCTGCCAACTGATGTGCTCTGATTTCTCCTCATGGTCAAGGTTCTCATCCCTTTGTTGGTACAGAAAGCTTCCTCTTTGTCTATATTTGATTATTTGGGGGGAGATTCCACAGAAAAGTTACGTAAAGGCCTGCATCATACAACTCTTTCCGTTTTATAAGCTAACTTTTCTTCCTCAGGATATGGTGCTGCCCACCATGGAGCGTTCTACTAGACACTAGAACTCCTGGGCTCAGTCCTGAGTATTGTGCTGGCCTCTGTCTCCCAGGATGGTTGTGGTACTTCTCAACCAGTTCACCAGATTCTCGTGTGTGTATCGGAGTCCCAAGACCAGAGTCCTAATGCCCTGGCAGATCAGCACAGGCAGCTAGGCCTGAGGTTGGGGTTCATGCTGGAGTTGGTGCTGTAGTTGGGGGTCACCTAACATGTCCTAGATGGTCTTTCTAAATTCCTATCCTGATCCAGGTAAGATACAGAACCCAATAATGAAATTCTGCCGCAGTTAATTCATCTCAAAATTAAATCAAGTTTCATTAAAGATTCTAAATGTATTGTGGAGATTAGTAATCCATCACAAGCTAGGGTCCAAAGGTTCATAATATCAATAAATTGACTTTTTGCCAAGTTTTAAGCAAAATTTTGACTATAAATATATGCTTCAATATGTTTCAAAAAATAAAAATAAAAAATAATTTTTTCTAATAAAAAGGTGATGATTTTTTTAAAAAAAGTAGTAATGAAATATATTTATGAAAGTAGTAGTGAAAAATATTTATCCAAAACAACAAAGTGGGAGGAGGTAAAGAGAACATTGAAAATCACCACATCAAAATAATTACTATTTGGATTGGCATCTCTCTCTTAGTTTAATCCCATTTTGTGGATTATTGCTGTTATGGCTGGTACGACTTTTTTTTTTAATTTAGTTGCCAGCATACTTACTGTCCATACAATTTCACAAAATTCGCTTCTCATTGTAGACTATTGTATACTTGTAAATTCTTGCCATTTTCCAGAATATATAATCATTATCCATATTGCCTGACTTATTCATTTATACAACTATCACAAAGATTAAATCTTTTCCCATAATTGACTATTCTTTCAATGACTGGTAGATTTCAATTTTTTTCAATTATTACACAAAACTTTTGGTTAAATTATAAATATCTTGACATATCTGATATCAAAGCATCATTGCTTTAAAAATAATACCAAATTACACAGTTATTTGTGATATATGAGAATACCCAAACCTTTTAAAATTTTATGTTAAAATATAAATTATATAATTCAATACTTAAAACATTAGTGTATACCACTACAATGAATAGAAATATCAAATTATTTAAGTTTAATTTCCAGTTTACTGAGAAGAGTCATGAATTGTATGTGGGTAATCTAGTCCTTTATATTCATGTCCATTTTTAAAATTGGATCTCAGTGTGATGCAGACTTACCTGGTAACATATATAGATAAAAGTTGGTTGATCCTCTACCAAGAGGACAGGACTGCCCTTGTGTCTGGCACAAGCTTTGGAGCAGGAAAGGTACTTCCTGTGGATAGTCAGGTCCTGAATAAAAAAGAGGTAGGAGGGGTTGGGCCCCAAATAGGCACTTCCAGCAGTAGCAAGCAAAGGGCCAAAGATGTGGAGGGGACATCCCCTGCTTTTGTTGTCTAGAGGATGAGGAAGAAACTTTGTGTGTGTGTGTGTGTGTGTGTGTGTGTGTGTGTGTGTGTGTGTGATGCTGGAGGGTGAACCTAGGTCCTTGTGCTTGGGAGGCAAGCACTCTACCAACTGAGCTATATGTCTCCAGCCTTTTCTTAACTACATCCTATTCCCAGTAAACTCTTTCTTGGTGTGGTTCCAGGTGCTTTAGATATATTACCTCATTTAGTTTTCCCAACAGTTTAACTAGGTGGAAACCCAGCCATTCTGGTTATACAGATAAGGCAACATACACTAAGAAGTGTAAACTCAGTAGCTTGATTAAGGAAACAAACCTAGAAATTGCTAGAGCTAAAATTTGAGTACAGGTAGTTAGCCCTTGAAGTTTTTAATCAACTATAAAATTCACAACTATACACTGATAATTTTAAGTACCATTCTGTCTTTTAAAAGTACTCACTTATTAAGTGAATGAATCAAACTGTACAATTAGATTAGAATTAAGTTTAACTGCAGAGCAATCGGCGGCGGGGTGATGCTGTACAGGACCAGGGTTGGTTTATATTCCTCCAAACAGGTCTAGTTCTGGCCTTGATATTTATGAAAAGGCAGAGTATAAGAAGTCAACAATGCTGGGTTCTTTCATTTATCTTGCATAGTCAGTAATACCTAGATTGAACCTTGGAAGATGATATTCATTTAATTCATCTTTCATAACTATGTAACAGAGTGGATGGTGCCAGGCTGGATTTGAGTCAGGGTCATATAATTAACATAGATTCTTTTCATACTACCTTGGCAGTATCCTTGAAATAAAAGTACTGTTGTTCTGCAAATATATATATATATATATATATATATATATATATATATATATATATATATATATATATCTGTACACAACACTCTCAGGCTGAAGGTACTTTGCTGAAGGTCCCTTGCATTCTAAACTTTGATATCTGAGAAACTTGGGTCTTGCTGGCTGTCAGCTGGAGGTCATACTTTGTATATAGAAGCATCCTCAATTTGTTGCCAAATGAGTTGCTGAACATTTTAAAGCCGAAAAAAAAAAAAAAGAGAGAGAAGAGACTCTCTCTCTTTCTCTCTTAAGGTTGCATAGTGGATTCCTGTGCATTTTAGCATCTTTGCTGTATTCTATTGGCAGAAACAAATAGCTAGTTATACCTACAAGCAATAATATGTAGAACAGGAGGTAGGATCAGGGGAGGTATATGAAGAGTCTGCCTGACCCATCTACTAGCCTCTCTTTTAATTCTCATAATTATTCCTGTGTGTGTCTGTGTTTGTACACACAATTATCATATTGCTTAAGACCTAAATGTATTTCTGTACGATAATATGGATAATATGGTTAAATGATTACCCTTTGAAGGATGTTATTAAAGGATCATCCTCAATTTAATGTAACAAAGGAATCAAGGTCATTCTTGATAAATATCATATTTTAAATTCCTCTATATTAAATAAATAGAATATACTTGAACAAAAATAGCCACTTATCGTTGGAAACATAGTGAACTCTACAGATATCCCTTGGAGGCTTTTCTGGAATGTTTGAGATACAAGATTTCTGTGCAATTGTTCCTATTAAGATGAAGGCACATTTCAAGTGACAAAACAGTGACTGAATTAGTTTCTGATGGATGCTGTAACAAATTACTAGTCAGGTAGTGGCCTAACATAACATAGATTGTATTCACTTGGAGTTCTGAACTTTAAAAATATTTAAATGGGTCAATAAGTATTATCTCTGAAGTCCCTACTGGAGAGCCTGTTGGTTGCTTTTCCATTTTCTAGTGTATGTCTGCATCTTGATTCAGAGTCTCTCCCTGCATTCTCAGAGTCTCCAGTGTGGTATCTATCTATCCCTATCTATCCCTCTCAGACTCTGGACATCTAGGACACCTGCCTCCATACTGTGTTTTATTTACACAATAATCCAGAATAATATCCCATCTCACCATCTTTAAATTAATCAACCTGAAAAGTCTATGTACTGTGTAAGATAGCATCTTCATGGATTAGAATGTGAACATTATTGGGGAGCCATTATTCAACATACCACAGTGGCTTACATGGGGTGGGCTTATTTTCTTTATGTATTTAGAAGTCAAGAAATAGGAATATAAAGAATCCATAACATTCAACTCAACCTCTCTCTAATCTCTCTCCCTTCCCTCATGCCTGCATGATAACTGCTGCATTCTAACCATCACATCCTCATTTGTTTTAGAAATGAAGGGGAATATAAAAACATGAGTTAACTTCAAAGCATTATTTAATAACCAAAATTCTTCCAGAGGTTCCTATACATAGGAACAGGGAAATAAGTATTTAGTCTTCACAGCCAAAATTTAAAAGAAAAGGAAGAGTGACATTGGGTTTCATTTATTTATTTTTTTGTGTGAGCCATTTGATAGATCATGCCATCATTTCAATACCTTATTACAGGAGAATTTTATATCGTGCTAATGGAAAATGTGTCCTATGTTTTCCTACTTGCAAAAGAAATCTTTTGGTAAATAAAATGATTTCATCAGCCAGCTTCATGAGAACTACTTTAATAAATATAATTTCTTTTCTTCTCAGAAAAGCGGAGAATTCATGAGTACAATTTCCATATTTACACCCTGATCCTATACAGAGTTCCATTAGTCCTATGTAATCCCCCATTATTTGTTTTCCTCTTGGGACAATGAGTAGAGATTTAAGAATGAACCTTAAGAAATTAGGTTCCGTAGCTTTCAGCTGTCAGTGAATTAGAGCTGTCGCCTTTCTGGTTTCAACCTTCATGGTATGGTAACTAGAGGGCTGTCAATCAACTTTGTCTGCATATATTTTCAGACAGAATGGAGCAGAGCAAATGCACTTTGGAAATGAATTTTGAACAGTTCAGCAGAAGAGAGGTTTTCTCTCACAGGAACAAGGCATTCAGCAGGAGTTAAGGTCAGAACTGACGTACTTCTGTCAAAATGCTCCCAGATTTACACTTTGGAGCCCTAGAGTCATCTTTGGAATCCCCTATCTGTCCTTGTCTGAACAGGGATTTGAGTATTTTGACCCTGAGGGCACTAAACAAACATTTCTTTCAAGTTGGCTTAGTTTAAGACAGGGAACATTGTGTACCATTGTGCATTTCTCTCTGTTCAGATATTTAGTAACTGATCTTTATTATTTGAACATTTGAAGAATATTGTATTTTATTCTGTGCATGCTGCAAGATGTTAAGAACTGAATAGTGATTTAAATATCCAAAATAGAGTAATCTGTTTTTTTTTTTCCTGATTCAAAAGCAATTTTTCTACTAAAGATACACAACTCCTAAGACCTGAGAACAGTTAGGGTCAATTTAGTATTCTGGCACAGTTTTATATATTTTTGTGTAAATGTGAGATTGTATCACAGTCTTATTTCCAAGAAAAGTAAATTTTCTCCCTTTACAATAAAGAGAAGGAGAATTGTTACAAATGGTTCTTATTGTAAAATATTGTTTTAAAAAGAGATTGCATATGCTTACGCTGAGCCTCAACCAAAATGTTATATACTATCTTCGAGAGTAAATCTTTAATTGGATGGCTCTCTGAAGTGGAAAAAAGAATCTATTAAAATCTTACAGCTATGAAATGAAAATACTAATACATTTTTCTAATAATAGATCAAAGTCCCAAAGTTTTAGAAATCAATCATAATTTATCTGTCAAAATTAAGTATCTGTTAAAAATCCTTTCATTATTCTGTAATACATTAGTGAAGTCCAGAGCTTTCATTAAAAGCATAAAGGTTTTCATCATAAAGTGTGTATTCCAACCTTACTTTCAAAGATAAAAAGTCTTTTACCTTTTTTTTCTTTCCATATTTTTCTGTCATATTGGAGGATGTAACAGCCCCTGTCTGAGCTGTGATAGATTTGTGAGATTTCTGATAGCGGCAAGGAAATTCGAAGTATGAAAAATGATGTGTTGATTTATGCCTTCCTTTTTTACTGTGCTTAATAAGTTTTGCTTTTAATTTTTATAGGAATATGCAGATATAACTTTGTAAGGACGATTCATGGTTGAATGGCATCTGTATACACACAGCATACCTCATGTACAAAAGGCACTTCACACATTTCTTTGGAAAAGAGAGAAAAGGAAAAGGCATAGACTAATTCCCAGGGCTCCATGTTCCCTTTCTCTCTTCCTATTGACCCTCTCCTAATATGTACAAATTGATGTTAATCCAGTACAAACTGTCAGGTCCCTGGGTTCTTTCCTGGACAAGTCATGACTCAGATTTCCATCAGTATCTTCATATCTGTTGTAAACATGTGCGACCGTTACGAAAATATATTTCTGATTTGTGTACCTTTCATTGCTGTTTGAAATAAAGTAGAAAAACAGCAAGACTTGAGAAAAATTGATGGAACTCTCAGTCTGGAATCAGTTGACTGGTTTCCATTAAATTGGCATGATTCCACTAACCCAAGTTCTCAGTCCTCAGGATACTATTTTGCCTGTCTTAGACTAGGTTCTGGATATGTTTGCATTAATCCATAGGAAAATCTGTACACTATGCATACATATCATGGATTTAACTTCCATGTATCTTATAAATAATCGCAAGGAATGTTGTTTTTTTTTTTTTTTAAAAAAAAGCTATGTATTGGAACTTTTAAAAGTAACCACATAAAGGCAAATGGAGCCACTTAGCATCATAAAAAATACATTTCTTAAAACTTTTCTTATTCATCTTATTCTAGACAATGACCCAAATCAATTTCTATCAGTTATCCAAAATGTTATTCATTTCTCCTTCCTGTCAAAATTAAATAACATATAATTCAGATACATTTCTTCAGGAAAGAAAGAGTTGTTGGACAAATGACCACTTAAATACTTAGTTTCTGGGAACATTAAGGTCATGTCTGCACTAGAAATGTGAAGACATAAATGAGACAAATTTCCAAGATGAAGTAAAGCTGAAAGCTCTTCTGCCAGGGCAGAGCAGCTGCCCAGCTAAATTATAAAACCATAATGTGCATGACTTTATCCTCCAATAAAATGGGAATTATACTACAAGCCAATTCTGTCAGAGGATGTTACAGAGATAATGAGATAATGTCATTTAAGTGCTTTCAGTGTCTCGGATGAAAGAAGATAACTTTTTCATCCTCAGTAAAGAGGAGACCCATGATCACTAACATTTCACATTGCTAAATGCACCTTCTTTAGAAAAGTGATGTTATTAAAATGATACCTAAGGCTGTTCCAGTATACCTACTCTGAAGCCATACTCATCGATAATAAAGGAGTGGGTCCATGGCTCAGGTTGGCTTCTCCACGTTATTAATTCTTTTGTTAAATTAGCAATCACATTCAAGGACATTGACTGCAAGGCTAAGTATAGACATGAAGAAGATTCCAAAAAAAATGTTTTCTTTATGTAAAGATTTCTTCTAATTAGTATGCATATGTTAGCAAAAGGTCATCCTCTGCAATGATAAGTAAAACCAGACTCAGGTTATAAAACCTGGGTGCACTTTTAAAATGTCATTTCCTTCCACTGTCCACTAGAATTCATTAGATATACTCAAGTAATCTCTTCTCTGAGCCAACACCTTTAAGGAACATAATCAATTTTACTTGGTTCAACCAAAGTGTCAGGTATATCAAAAACTTACACAGTATTAAATTGGGCCATGACCCTCTCTTGACTTGCTGTGCTTTACAAGTCTGATGAATAATTAATTAGCTATATTGTCAATAAAATGTATCAGAGGGCCATTTTTTTCACTTTCTTTTCCTTCAGCCCCCATTATGCTGAAAGTTGGTGTAGTTTCTAGAAACGCCTGGTTCTATATTTGGAGAAAAGAAACGACTTGCAATATTATTACATTTCCTCAGAAATTGACAAAATTTTAAATCACTATAAGAAAAAGATTGTGGTAAAATAATAAGTCCCTCATAACAGAACCCATGAATGACAAAACGGACAATTCCTTGATAGATCAAACATTCTTCCTGAGGGATTCACTTAAATGAAAATAATAGTAGGAGATTTTGCTTTAGCCTTAAAATAATGGTGGCCATAAACAAACTTCATGTTTTGACTGTGGCAATTCTCTAATTATAAAATGCATACTGTGTTTTTGCAGTGATTGACATGGATGTGTTTTCATGATTCAGTTTCATCCAATGAAAATATTGTGGTCTGGTAAAACATCAAAGTAGGTCATAAAGAGACTTAAGGAAAAGATGCTTTTTCTACTGGCATTGGGGTGTCAATATTGCACATGCACAGCTTCTGCAAATAACCAGAGCCAATATTCTGATGATGAATTAACAGAAAAAAATTTAAAAAGTTAAAAAGAATGAAAACTTGGTGATGCATTTGATAAACCAAATTGAAAAAAGTGGAAACAATTTTATCTCCAGACTTTGTAATAAGGATTCTTGATTTTTATATATGTTGATCTCAGGTTTTCTAGTGTTTGTAGCCAAACCTGAGATCAATATATATATATAAAGTGCCTGAGTTAGAACCATATATATGGACTTCAGATTTTACCCAATTTATTCTGACTTTATTGATGGGTTTCATAACAATGGATTTGGGATCACTGGCACAGGGAAACTTGGTTATAAATCATGATCTCACTTTCATGCTGGTGAGCCCAGTGGTACTCTTCCTTGGAAAAAAACACTTTAATTGTCTACCTCTTTTTTATAATGCATTGTACATAACTGGATATATAGTTTAATGATTGAGGTATGAGCTTAATCTTATTATTTTCAATGGCCAAGCTCCAGGAACTTGGGTTTGAATACCAATTCCACAGTAAAGCAGAAAAAATTTAGGAAAATTTTATTTCAAAATGCTTCCCAAGGTCTTCATAATGTGTAGAATTACACGGATGTAGGACTCCCAAGATTTTAAGTAAATATTACTATTTTCTTATATACACTGCTTCTTACCTGATGATGGCACCAGATTTAAGCCTGCCCAAAGAAACATATCATTGGGAGGTTTCAAAAAGAAAACATCTTTCCAGCCCTTCAAAATAAAGAGATAGAAGAGATGAATAAATGTCATTATGGGGGAGATGGTATTGGATTTGGAACTGAAGATTGATAGGTCGCCATACTGAACTGGTAGAAAATGGGAAACTCTAAGAATAAAATTATGAACTGCAACATGAAGTAAAAAATCAAGCAATAATATTTTGGAATTATCAGATACTAAATGAATTCTCAGAGGATCCAGGAAAAAATTGTCATGAGGCAAATCAAAATAGGTAGGATAGTTTACACAGGTTAATTAATGTAAAATTATGAATTTTGAACTGACTATCAGACAAAGCAAGACACTGAGTCTTTCAGACCAGATCACTGTTCCTAAAAGTGTACAGGAAGCCATTAGAAGCATCTGGAATGTGTTTGGATGGCAGCCAAGAGGACTGGAGTGCCCTGACCAACTGGTCACTGACGCTTTCCAACCTTCTGAACCTACAAATGTATACATATGCCAGGACAAACAGATGTATGTCCCAATGATTTATCAACATTAAATTTAAACAAATCAGATATCAATTTTGAAGCTACTAGATTTGGGGTTTTATTAAAATAAATGCAGAGTTATCCAGTAGATGATCAGAAAGTTAATCAATTTATAGCCTAGTCTGGCTTCACATTTTCCCTTAATTTTTCTTCTTGTATCTTTTTTTTTCTTTTTAAAAATAGTTTACTCTCACAATGTCAATTTTGAGTTCAGTCTTTGGCTTCACTGTATCAAAGTCTTCAGGCTTTAGTTCAGGTCAAATTTGATTCTCAGGTTCAAAACTCTGAGAGCTTTACTAATAAACACTACTGAAGTAGAGCAAGAATTTCAGTGGATGAATGTTTAACAATTAATGACTATTTTCATAGAATTTGTAAATTCCTATGGACTCCTGTCTACTCCTGACTGGCATGGATTCTCTTTTTAATCACAATTTGCACTTTCTAAGCAAATATTATATACCTCGAAATTTTCAGTTTGGCTTTATGAGAAAGTAACACTGTCTTAATTAATCCTGAATGTTAATTATGTGCAGAAAACTGTCCCACTATTCATACAAATCATTAATAGTCAATGTGTTGCATATATTAATACTGAACTATCACTCTGTGTTAAAATTGCTTCTTTCTCTTAAAAAATAGCCAGTTCCCTGCTCAATTTTGTTGAGAACCTAGAATTACCCTTACAAAAAAGTCTATTTAAGACAGTGCCAATTTTATTTTAGAAAATTATGTTAACACAGTGACTTAATATGCCTTTTTAAATCATAGAATATTTCTTATGCATATATATTGGCAGGTTCGAGTTTTAAATGATTTCTGAAGGACTTTCACACCTAGGTTTACAATGTTCTTGGTCAGTAATATTATTTTCTTTTAACATATTTAACAAGTTTTGAATGAAGGATGTCACCTTCAAAATATTATTTGGGAATTATTTCCTCATCTTTTATTTTGCTGAAAGGATTGATATGAATTTGACATTATTTCTTCTTAAACATCCTATATTATATATTCTGTTTTAAATATTTAATAACCATTTAAATTTTAATTAAAATTGTAGTAGTTACTTGTTTTAAGGATTTTTTATTTCACCTAAAATGTGGAATATTATTATTATACAGTTATTTTTAATATCATACTATTATTCAATAGCATAGGCACTTTATTGTTTATATTTCCGATAATTTCTAATAATTAGCAACTTATATCTTGATCTGTTTTGTCAAATATTTTATAAGTGTTATGGTTAAGATATGAGGTATCCCCCCCCCCCCAAAGCTCCTGTATTATTGCAGGAACATTTGGAGGGGAAATGATTAGATTATGAAAGCTCTAACCTAACTGGTCCATCCTAGTTTGAATGGACTAACTGGGTGTGGTAATTGTATGCAGGTGGGGCCTTATTATAGTTATCTAAAACAGTAGTCTAGAACACTGTTTCAAAACTTGTTTATGATTATAAATATTTGAAGCACGATATTTCTCTGTATGCACTGCTTTAACTATGTTGATTAACTCTGAGTATTTGGTGATTTTTCTAGATACTGTTCCTGATTCTGACTCAATTCAAAAATTGTCAGAAAAATATTTTCTAATATGTCAGTCTTTTGGTGTTTATTGGGGATTTAAAAATGGAACACCATATCATTTATCTTGGTGAGATTTTTTTATGTGCACTTGATAAAATGTGTATTTTTAATTGTTAGGCATATGTTGTCAGCGCCAATTATATCAACATAGTCATTTGTCTTCTTCAGATCTTGTATATATCCTAATTTTTTATTTTGTCTACTGTATCAATTACTGAGAGATCATGTTATTATCTTCAACTATGTGTCTTTATCTATTTATTCTTTAGTTTTGTCACTTATTTTGAGCATCTTGTAGGTCCTGCTATATTTTGATTATTGAAGGTCCCCAAAGTTCAAACACTAAAGGTTGATCCCCAGGGTGGTTCTCCTGGAAGGTAGGGGAACCTTTAAGAGGTAGAGCATAGTGAGAGGTCCTTAGGTCATTGAAGGTGTGCCCCTAAAGACCACAAGCTATACCTCTTTCTCTCTTCTGCTTCCTGGAGTTAAGTAAATGGTTTTGCTCTACCATATGCTCCTGATGACATCCTGTGTCAAATGCAATGGGACCAGTTGATCATGTGTGGGAACCTCCAAGACTGAGCCAAAACAGACCTTTATTATTATTATTATTATTATTATTATTATTATTATTATTATTATTATTATAAGTTGACTATCTGAGGTACTTTATTATAGTGACAGAAAACTGAATAATGCAGGTCCCCGTATACACATCATTATTTAAAAACTAATTAATTGGCCCTATTAACATTTTGATTTCCCTCTTGATTTCTGGTAAAAGTCTTTGTATCCTGGTCTACACAGTCTGGTGGTAAATGTACCACTAAGCTTTCACATCATTAGTGTTGTTACGACATCTTTCATATTTAACTTGTGTCTTTGTATTGAAAATGTTTTGTCCTGGATAATATATGATTTGGGGGCTTGTTTCATTACTTCTTTTATTCCTTCATTCTTATTTCCTTCATTCCTGTATTTTCTTTTTCTTTCTTTCTTTCCTTTTTCCCTCCTAAGAAACCTAGTCTGTCACTCTACCTTTTAATTGGAATGTTTCATCAAATTAATAGAATGATCAATAGGGTTGAATTTATTTCTCCTATTATTTGTTTTTCATTTGTCCATGTTTTTTTTTTTTCACTCCTCAATCCCTCACTTCTTACCTTTTATTGGTTTAATTGATTTTTAATGACCTAGTCTTGGGACTTCAATATGCATCTTTAAATAGTGATAACCTCTTTAAAGGTGATATTATTGGACTTTGTGTAGAATATATGAATCCTGTAATGTTATCATTTCAATTACCTCCACAGTATCTGGGATATTGTCACAAGTTCTATCTTTTGTGTAATAATTTTAGATTTAAGTAGTGATAAGTCTTTTATAAAATTAAAAATTTGTCTTCTACATATTTATTATTTCTTGATCTTTTACTATTTATAGATCTAAATTTTCATCTGATGTTATTTCACTTTAAGGAAACAAACAAAAAAAATCATGTATCTTTTTTTTTTTTTAGTAGTTCACAGAGCTCCTGACAATGATTTTTTTTCAGTTTCTTTTGTTTCAACTCCAATTTAAAAGAATGCCATTGTAAATGTATCTTCCTGGATTAATATTTTTTTTAGTTTCTTGAACAATTTAAATCTTTGCTCCATTTCTCTCTGGCTTCCTGTTTTTCTCGTGAGTGACCAGTTTTTACCTTCTCATAGTATTCTGTATATAATATGTCAATTTCTTTGGTTGCTTCCTTGGTCTTTGCATTTTGTCATTTGTTTTATGGAATGTTTATTGAGTTGGCTTTATATATATATATATATATATATATATATATATATATATATATATATATATATATTTTTTTTTTGTTTGTTTGTTTGTTTGTTTAGCATTTGCATGACTTCTTCCACTTGCAGGTGTAAATCATACCAAATTTATTATAGATTTTAAACCACTTAATTTAGTCCCATATGTTACTGAGCCTTTCTTAAATAAATTGTATAATTTCTAGTAGTCTCTTTTCAAGCTAATTTACTTATTCTTCTGTATTTTAAATGCCACTGTTAAGTCCAATCTTTCCTTTTACTTGTTTTACTTTTTTCAGTTCTAAAATTTCTAATTGTTTTTATTTTCATTATTGTCTCTTCAGAGAGTCTGTACACTTTAATCCATTATAACTATATTTTCTTTCAGGTTCCTTAGTATATTTAAAATAGTTTCTTTAAATCTCTTTTCTGCTTCTGCTAACATGTGGCTCAAATAGGAATGTTTCCATAGACATTTTTTTTCTTGAATTGGATTATATTTTTCTATTTTTCTATTTTTCTATCTCTACTTGTATCTGTATTATTTTTATTACAATGGATATTTTGAATAGTATTTTATAGACACTCTGGGTTTAGTTACATTGCTTTGAATAAGGTTCATTTTTCTTTTAATAAGTGATTAGCTTGTCTAGACTCTGACTCTAAACTCTTGTTTTCTCTTGAATGGAATAAAGCAGAAATCTCCACCCAATTCTTGTAAACAAAAGCTGCTGATATCACTGAATACCCTGGCATTTCCTTCTTACATTCATAGTTCAGTGTACAACCAATGATTTGTACTAAGCTCACAGACATATTTTAGAGCTTACCGCCTCTATTTCTCCATTTTGTCTGCACTTCTGCATGGCTAGTATTTATTCATTTATTTCAACCACTGTATCAGTTCTGTATTTTAATCAGCTTTCATGCCCTGTGACCAAAAGACCTGACAAGAAGACCTTAGAGGAGGAAGAGTTTATTTTGCCTCACTGTTTCAGAGGTTCAGTCAGTGATTGGCAGACTCCACATCTCTGGGCCCAAGGGGAGGAAGAAATTCATGGCAGAAGAAAGCAGCTCAAAACACTGAAGACAGAATGCAGACAGAGCTCTGCTCACCAGGATAAAATATACACCCCAAAGACACCATTCATCTACCTCTGGCAGCTGCACCCTCCCCGCATAAATACCATCTAATTAATCCATAGAGGTGGATTAATATAGTGATTATGTTACAACTCTCATAATCATTTTCCTTCCAAATATTCTTGCATTGTATCACATATGAACTTTCAGAGAACATCACATTTTGAAATGAGGTGTCCCCAGTGTGTGATATAATGCAAGAAAGTTTAGAGGTGATGTGATTGGGTTATGAGAGCCTTAACCCAATCAGTGCATTAATTCCCTGATAGGGATTAACTGGGTGGTAACTGAAGGTGTCTAGGGGACAGATGAGGCAAGGCACTGAAAATGTCGGTTTTATTTGGCTGCAGCCAGGTTCAGAGGACATAGCTTTTACTGTAATCAAACAATCCCCTGAACCCTGAGTTTAGGTAGTTTCAGAATTTTATACCTAGCATGTAAGGGGAGGGGCTCAGAAGTTCACATAAAAGCAGTTTTTTTCTTTCACTGTCCTGGGCAAATTAACCCTTCAAGGATGACGTGGGAGAAGGGGAGAGCTTCTTCTCCCCTATCTTTCCTCCCCTCACCGGCTGTTACCATGGAGCCCAATTGGTAACTTCTCTTACCTTAAAAATGTAGGCATCTCTGTGAGGCTCCAGCTCAAGGCCAGAGGCCTTGTTAAAGGATTTGTCTTTTTTTAATTACATTTTGCATTTGCAAACAGACTTCTAGAAACTACTATACTGGATACATGTTTGTAAAAAAAAAAAAAAAAAACAAGTAAAGGGGAATTCAGCACTTGGAGTGTTGATTTCTTCCCTGCCAATGGCCAAGTAAAATAGAGCAACAGGAAAATAGGAAGTTTAACTACATTGAACTTTTTTGTAGAAACCCTTTTGCTTATATTCTTAAAATCAATTATGGTGAAGATTTCTGGAGAAGCTTAGTTAAGAATTTTTGGGGGGTTGTGGAGAAGAGGGTGCCACTACAAAGGCAGGCAGGGCATGGTTAGAGAAGGTAGTTTCCTTGGGGTATGCCTTTGGGGTTTATATTTTGTCCATGATTTTTTTTTTTTTTTTTGGTGTGGGGGTTACTGGGGATTGAATTCAGAGGCACTTTACCACTGAGCCATATCCTCAGCCCTAGTTTGTATTTTATTTAGAGACAGAGTCTCACTGAGTTGTTTAACACATTAGTTTTTGCTGAGACTGGCTTTGAACTCGTGATCCTCCTGCTTCAGCCTCCGAGCCACCAGGAATACAGGCATGCACCACTGGGCCTGGCAGAAAAAAAGTCTTAAATAATAGAAAACTTATGAATCAATTGACTAGAAGTATCTTCTGTTCCTGAGTGGTGACTATGTAACTATCTAAACTAAGTTGTCTCTTGTGTATCATGAAGCATAAGTCAATCATGAACACCTCAAATAACTCAGGTAATGGGTTTTAGTAATGGAATGAATATAACTACATAAAAATCTTTCCATAAGAACTACCCTTGTTCTTACATTTTTCTACAGATGGACAATTATAAAGATCTGAGCAATTCAAATGGTGAAGAACAATTAAATCTACACTCAACCCATCTACCGTTTGAAAATTCTTGAAATTCAAATGTTTTGAATAGTGCTGTATAAACATGCCCTGGATTTTTGGCTGAAAGCTAGGAAATTGAAAGAGGAATATAGTGTCCACTGAGTTTATTGAAGCACCACTGTAGAAAGGTTTCTGCTTCAGTCTAGTGTCTACTGTCTAGACAGTGTTCTACAGAGAGTTTATGAAGACCCTGACCTATCTGGAGTCATTTTGGAACAGCACATCCAAGAATTAAGACTTCAAGATCTATTGAAGAACTGCTATTGAAGAGGCTATTCATTTCTTTCTCCTTTTTGTTTTTGTTTTAGAATTCAACACAATAAAGTTGAAGATAAATATAAAAGGGAAAACACAAGAACTTTTCACCTAAGCTCACATAGTTGATAGTCAGATGAAAGTATCAGCACTTTTCCTAGGTTTTCAAACTAAACAGAAGGAATAAAAAAAAATTTAAAAATCAACTTAAATCATCTGAGACCTGTAGAAATAGAATTGTATATATCTAGCTAAAATAATTTGACTGAAAATAGTTTTAACATAACTTTTTCCTCCATCAAGGTAAAAAATGACTTTAACTTAACATTACTAGGAATAAATAAGACGAGGATATAGCTATATAATTTGAAAAGAAACCCATTGACTAAAAGACATACATTAAATAAATGGGTTCATCAATCATACTTTGTCACAGAACAGTCTTATAATTTTTCCAATAATGTAAAATGTTGATTTTGTCAGCATTTTTGATGCAATATAAATTCTACACAAATGGTTCCCATGAACATAATCAACTGCATCCCAAGTGATGCTAGATAGTTATAATTGTCCTCAGTGCAGTCTGCAACTGTTTACAATTGGGTGGCCATATTAAATGCAGTAACTTTCTGGCAGAATGCAATTTTCGACTAGCACTCATGTTTAGCAAGTAGATTCATTGTATCTTATTTTTACCTTAAAGAAGCATTTTCTGTTTTTAACAAACTCAGCACTCCTAAAATGATGCTTGCTTGTGGCACCTTACTAAAAAAGAACAGTGTTTGAGGGGTGACTGCGATCACTTTTTTTTCTTTGTGCAGAGCCAAATATATAACAGCAAAATTATATGTTGGCGCTGTGTATAGTTTTTCCTTGTTTCATAATTTTCCTTATAAATTCTATTGTTTGGAATGTGAACACATATTTCAAGAAAAGCTTCTTACATTTTAAGCAAATGCTTCAGTTCACATTATGATATTTATATGTCAAGGTAATTGTTTAAGTAAACTAAGAAATCAGTGCTCTACTTTTTTTCTATATCATATAAAAATAAAATAGTGTAGAAGCATATATGAAAATCAATTTGTTATATTGGAAAGAAATAAAAATCACATGTAAAATTGAAGTTGAAAAATAACAAACACGGTTCATTAAGATGTAATTATTCTTGTATACTTTGAGGTTTCCTTCCTTGCAAATTAAAAGAAGAGTGATAGAGAAGTAGGAAAGATGGAGTAACAATTGGTTGTCTGCTCCATGAATAGTTGAGGACTGAACATTGGCGCATATGCTCAATCTGTTCATTAGTAAGAAGAAATTTGCAAGGATTCTGCCTTCTTCAAGGGAAAGTGAGCTAAAATTATTTTAACACTTATGACTCAGACACTACATCTAGAGATTTCCGTAGGGCATCTCCATCCATAAACATGATGCCATTGCAATTTTCAAGTGATGAAGGCAACTGTCTTAATGATGCTCTATGTGTTTTCTGCAAAGCAGAAGCAATAGGTGTTATTCTACTTTAACTCTAACTGCAATTCTAATGCTAAATGTTGGCCTAGAGATAGAATTTTCTCTTTGCAGAAAGGTATCTGTCTCTCCACAAGAAATGATTTCTGAAACTACATATGGAAAGTAGCAGTGTACTTGGTTAATTCTAAGTCATGATAGTGTAAGCCCTGTCCAGGATTTTCTCCTTCCATTCTTCTTCCCTCTTTTCTTCATTTTGACATTCCCTGTCTACATTTGTTTAAGAGTTGTTCAGTAACTGAGGCCCTGTTCACAACATTGGATTGTCCTTTACAGTGTGCACTGAATTTCAGATGGAAGAAATGATTTGTTAGTATTTTATTAGCATAGCTATCATTTCCATACTGTGGGATGGAATCCTACAATAGTCTTCACTTCATATTTGGCTTCAAAAGAGAGAGTCCAAAAATAATTTATTAAAAAAAACAATTTAATAATATCAATTTTCTAAAAGGCTAGTCATTATCACCTGATATTGAAATAATTTGCTTTCTCAGGCTCTTTGCCATGATCCTTGTTAGTAGTGTTTTCAATTTTAAACTTGTACACTGTACCAGATGTACAGTTTACAATGATAAAATTTTTTGCTTAACACTTAATTTCATTGACTTCATGAAATTTTGCATTTTGCTAATATATACCTAAGTTAATTTTGTAATCATTCTCATTTTATTCGCATTTCATTGTAAGATATTTATAGCACCTAAAAGCGAGCAAGAAGTTTCTAAGCATAACTGCATGTCTATTAATATATATGTGTATACATGAGATTTAAAGAGGTAATGGTTCATCTTTGAATAAGAAGTATGCTTAGTAATTGCAATTTTAGCAGTACTTTTTCTCATCATAAAATTATTTCATTTCTTTTATAATCCTGTAACTTCAGGGACTCAAATGTTGAATACTTTTACTATGAAGCTTCCTGCTTTTCTTCAAGGAATGGTTATAAAAGAACTAAAGTAAGAAGCTGAACTTTTAGAATAGGAGAGAGGACATGAGACCGAAGCAAAGCAAAGTTACATGAAGCAGACTAGACCATTGTTGTTTTCTGCCAGAATAATGGTCTCATCCCCAATTTTTCATTGATGAAGAATGAAAATTGATTTTAGAGTTGATGATAAACCTTTGCTGTTTTTTGTTTAACCATTGTTTATAGCTCTCGCTTCAAAGTGCATTTGAAAATTCATAACCCTTCTCCAAACAGGTTTCTTATTATTGTCTCTGTGTGCTGAGTTAAGAATCCCATGAAGTAATAATGTGTCAATGTAACAGAAGAAAAATTTAGAAAAGCAAATGGTCACAGAATTTCAATATATATATATATATATATATATATATATATATATATATATATATATCAGGAGAAGATAAACCTTTTGTTTAGGGAACTCATTATTAGAAAGTTTAAAAGTAGAATTTTATATAGAAAAAAGGAATCTATTTGTGAGTTTTTTTCTTTAATACTCTGGAGGAACTGTAGAAACCTGGACATGAAGGAGATGAATATTTTAGATGAGGGCACAAGTTGTTCATAGTCAGAGTCCTAAAACAAAAGTCAAAACAAGATGTTCATGTTTCTTATCAGAATATTGAGGGCTTTTATAAAGAGTGCTTTTTTTTAGTATTGACCTTTTATATTTTATGCTACTATGTAATTATTTCTGCTTTGTCATCAACCCTTCTTTAAATGCCTACTGAAATCAGAGCCTTGTGCTGCTGAACCTGTGCAAATGATTGGAAAAAGGCTTTTCCACATGCAGAGGTGACAAGAACACGGAAGGAGAAGGCAGGAATTTGGAGTCAAGTTGAATCAAGTCAATTAAGTATCCCTCCATAGTTTCTCCCAAAGAATTATCAGAAATATTGATGAGTTGGATAAGACGGGATCTTATGTCTTTTGATGTGCAAGTGTAGCCATTGACCCTGGATAATTGCCCTTAATACTTGGGGGCAATATGCACTGTCATAGTTGGATATTATATGAATATTACAGTCAAGACACTTAGGTGCAGCAAAGTGACATTCATAAACATTTAGCCATGCTGTTTGGGAATATAACATGGGACATAGGGAAATTCTAGAGACCCAACCTTCTATAACCTGTCAATGTTCAGAATGACTGAGCTCTTTGACAGTGTCAGGTGCAGGCTGGCAGGGTAGGCTATACCTAAGATACCTCTTTTAAGATAGTTAAGGTTAGTCCTCTCAGGTAGAGATTTACCAAGTCCTGCTAAGTGTATTTTCCTTTATTATGTAGCAGGAAATATGATGAAAGATCCTGAGGGACCCATAGAAAATCAATGAATTTGATTCAGCTCTTTGTTGATATTGGTATTGTTGTCAGAAGAAAAAATATCCTGATTGACAATGAAAGATATTAAATTGCTCCTTCTTGGATGTCTATTGAACATATGTTAGGGTAAGTCTTTTATTATTAAGTGATACAATACTCTGAATTAAATACATATCAGAATTGGATTAGCTTAAAATTTAAAAAAGAGAGATGCACAAAAGGATTTGATTCCATTGATTCCTTTTGTTTGTTTTTTCATGAAAAATATGTCACAACAGAATTTAAAGTTAGGCAGGTCTGGGATTGAAACACAACTCTTCCACTTATTAAATTCCAGTGTTGGCTTGAGAAAGCAACTTATCTTTGTCCCATTTTTCACAAATGTGAAGAGAGGATGATAATGCCTTTTCCCCACCCAACTGGGTTGCAGTAAGAATCACAATCCATAGCCAACATCCTCAAACCCCAGCTCTTCCTAAGGCTCAGGCAGGATGATCACTGCTATAGTCCATGTGGATTTTATATAAATATGCATATCAATAAAGTTAGTAAACTTATGAATCTATAGAACAAGAAAAAAGAAACAAATTCATTATAAAGAAGTCAATCAAAAATAGATATGGCAAAATCATGAAAATGAAGCTTAGAAATCATTGATTAACTCTGCACAACATTTTTAGAACAGGAAATGGTTTGCAGAATGTAAAACATTAACTTAAAATTAATTAAAATGTAATCATTGTTACAAATGCAAGTCATGGTTCTAATGGCTGACATATACATCACTTTAACCCTGCTAGCAGTCCCATGATGTGTAAGCAGCTATTCACACTTAACAAGGTAAAGTCACTGGTTCACATATGCTGAAAAGAGCTTTGCCAACACCACAAGGCAGGTTTGGTTTATCAGAGTCATTGATCCACTGTCAAGGAATGCCTCTGCCACAATTGCCTCTTGGTGTAGTTACTTTTTGCCATTAAAGATGTGACTATTTTACTCTGTGCTTGAACAATAAAACACTTCTGATCAAAAATTATGTTGGCTGGTATCATGTGGCAAATTATTTTTTTTTAATTTTCATTTAAAAATTTATTAAAATTCTACTAGGAGATGTAATGAACCTGGCAATACTAAAAGAAAATACACTTGCAGTGAATAGGAGGACTCTAAGCTGCTCAAGTCAGCAATTTCCCAATTATTGCAATTATCCCTGGGATTCTTATTAACTAAGGTCACTGTTGGCTCTTTTCAGGTTAGCTGGGGAGTGCTTAACAGAGGAGAAGGAAAGAAATAGCCATCATATTTCATAAGACATGGTTTTTAATAATGTGACTTTAAAAAATTAATTGGTTCTATAATAATGGTCCCAAAAAGCAAATGAAGTCAGAATCATAAGTGAATCAAGAATACATTTAGATCTCTTGCATAAAATTGCAATGGTTAGCTAAATTTTTGGAAAACAGCCTGCATTTATTAAATTACTCCCTTATTTGCACTCATTGTACTATAAATTTTAGTAAATATAGGAACAGGGAGAAAAAGTCTCATTTTTAACTCTTATTATATTTCAAAATCCCATACTTAAGTGAAGAATTCAAGAATTATCTGAAAGCGATGTGTAATATAGTAATTTTAAAATCTCTCTGTGATTACTGAGTAAATGTTAAGTAGAAGCATATCTGCGTCAACACTAAATAGGGATATGTGCATGGGAAATATTTGAAAAAAATATCATTCTTTTCTTCAGATAAAACTGATATGTGGATTGAGTGCTGTGAAAAACAATTTGAAAAAATTCTGAAATGCTAATTTAGATGGGAAAAGGTTGTAGAACATGGTAAATAGTAGGTTCAACTCAAGGCAAATAGGATGGGATCACCCATCAAAACTTCCCCCAAATAGTAGACTTCAAAGGATCAAAGAGCAAGAGTGAAGACAGGGTAGCAGGGTCCTTAAAATTATATTACAGAAATATGATGTATTCATAATAAGGAATTTCATAAATGTTCAGAGTATTATACTCATTAATTCAGAAAGGTAACACAGCAAGAGGAAATCCAGAAATATTTCCTTTCTACTTTCTTCCTTCAACAAATGCTTATGAATACTTAGCAGGAAAAGATAAAAGTGGGTATGAGATATTCTCTGCTGACAAACACCCCTATGTTAGTGGAGGAAATAGTAATAATGGTAGTTAACTTCAATCCAGATAGAACAGGCCAAGTACTCATCCATGAAGAGCAGAAAGTTGGTAAAAATTAATAACTCATAGAGAGAAAAGAAAGGTTCTGTGGAGAAAATCTTTTAGTTCACTGACTATCTAGAAAATCAAGATACTGAGGTGGGCAAAGGGTAAGTGGAGGAAGAAGGAAAGGCATTTCAATATTAGGACTCTGATAGCAAAACATGGCAAGAGTAAAATCTAAATAACCATTGGAATTAGCGGTACTCTAGTGTTTGTAGGATAGAAAGAAAAAGGGGGTATGTGATAAGAGGTAAGACTTCCATGGTAAACTTGACCCACACTATCTTTGCATGTGTGTGTGTGTGTGTGTGTATGTGTGTGTGTAGAGATGAAAAATTATCACAGCCAGAGACTATGCACTTTTATTTTATTTTCCAGTAAGCCTAGGAGGAAAGCTTAAAAGAGATTTTGAGCAAAGGTTTGACATAAAAGTATTGAAGCTCTAATAAGAAACTTGCAGAAGGCAGGATTGAAGAGAAACATCTTTGAACCTAGTCCAAGAGTAAAATTGAGAAGCAGAGAGATTCAAATTAAAGTGGAGGGGAAAACTCAAAACAGATACAAGACGTATTCCAGAAATAAAATCAATAGGACATATGAAGAAAAAACTTAAAATCAACTGAATTGACCAGCATAGTAGAAGGGTGTAGGAAACAGCATGAGAGTTTTGTAGTTATTCTTCTTAATTTAGCACATGACATGAACTAAATTATTAAAACTTACAATTATAATTGATATTGAATACATAACAACAATAGCAAAAAAATCAAAACCAACATTGAAAATTTAAATGGAATGATTGTTAAACCAGATTATTACATGGCAGTTATTTTTATATCATCTGAATTGATTCCTAGCATCAAAAAGCTTACAATACACTTAATGTTTTTATCATCAAAACAGACCTAGATGAGCAGCCTACTCTGTTGTGTTAGTGTCAATAAATGAATCCTAAGGCAAAGACTACATTTCTATAGAAGGTCATTACAGACTTAAAACTTTGAATTTAAAAGATTTTTATTGAAAATTTAGACTAATTAACAAATTTAAGCTATAAAATTGGTGTTGAGGGTTTTACAATGCTAATTATGAATATATTTAGGTTCTTTATGTGAAAAAAGAGCTGTCCTAAAAATTGTCATGTTTTAAATTCACATACTTGTCTCCTGAAATTTGCCTCTAAATGTGTATCATGAAAACCATTATACAGTTACCTTTTAAATTAAACATCGAGTACAAACGCAAGTTAAATGTAATTGCATAATGCCTCTTAATTACTTGTTTAATAACTGTCAGACCTCATAAGAGTGCAGAAATTAAATATGCAAAAATATATTAACTCATCTATTCCATCCCCTTGACAGTGCATGAATATTCTCCATTAAGAAAAATAGAGTTTTACAAGATGATTTTCTATTCCAGTTTTAAATGATTTTTCCTTTAAAAAACTATACCTAACAACATTGTATTGTATTATGAGTTAATTTGTTCATTTTACTCTAATCATGAAACCAATTGTTCTTGTGCAGGGTGTGAGTGTACTTAGAGTTCAAAGGGCTCTAAAAATAGGATACACATGTACCTATGAAGAAATTAAGCCACACTATACTAAGAAATTGTATAAAATATTCATATACTATGGGATTTATAGATATTTTCTGTTAAATAATAAAAAGCCACTTTCCAGAGATAAAATTTATAGGACTTGGTAAATGATTCAACTTGGGTGTGAGATAAGGAGAAATGGCAGGAAATTTCCAGAGACTCCTGGCTTCAGACATCTACTTGAAGGTGGACACCTGCCTAAGGTACACTTTAGCAGCATGAGTGCGTAAGAACGAGAAAAATAGCGTGGGGATCACCTTAAGAAAACATCTTTCCCAGTCCTTCAGGTTTTTGTTAGCTCGTTTGTTTTTGTTTTTTCTCAAAGAAAGGCCCTCTTCTCTAGTTGCTCAAAACCGTGCCCTGGCCTTTGGCTAAACTGAGTTCCTTTGCAGGGCTTCAGACCTCAACCTGCTCTCCTCCCCAGATGTTCGAGAAAAACCACTGTTATTTTACACACCGTGTGCACCTCACGATTTGCAAAGTATTTTTGTGAACTTTAAATGTATTGGTGTTTACCATAATACTGAATCAAGTGATAGGAGATACCTTCCACACACTGCAGATGAGGACATGAGGCTTGTCATTTACAATCCTTAGAACAGATCCCATACTACCCAGCAGATCCAGGCAGGTATTCTTTCCTCTCTTCCTAAATCCCTCCAGAATGACCAGAACTTTGGTTTTGCTTCTAATATACTGCAGGTAATTAGAGCACAATTTAGTAAATTACCCCATCATTTCAAACTAGCTTGTAATAGAGTTATTAAGTAGCAGAAAAATTTTAAGCGACATTTGTGCCATTCAATGAAGTGTATAATGACATAGAATCCCTTGACATTTGAGCATAATAGATATCTATCATGAATCTATTTCAAAAATATATTGGTAAAATTTAGAGTTGCATTATCTAAGGCACATAGCATCAAATATTGAAAATGTGTCATTTTTAGTAACACTTTTTTTTCCATTTTGGAACACTATGATTCTTGTAATCTAATAATTGTTGTTCAAAAATTGTTTCTCAGAAAATGCTGAAATGAGGTTGTTGATTTTTGCTTTTGAAATCTCAAGTTGATGAAGATAACACTTCAACAACTGAGTCTCTTATGGAAATACATTCCATCAAAAAATCTCACATATGACATGCAAATGTTTTTAACAAGCTGCATAACTAAGTAGAGTGTGAAGAAAACAGTTGTATTCAAATGGAGGACAGCTGTAAATTAGATTTTGTGATGATACTTTATGCATGCTTTTTTTGAGAAAAATGTCAAAACTATCAGTTCAATGAGCCACTACAGGGGAAGAGAAACTCATCTAAGTTGAGAGATTCATGATAAACATAAATATACAATTAAGTAAAATAAGGTCACAAACTGAATAATAAGATACAGATAGGTGTATTTTTTTAAAACTTTTTTAAGTCCAACTGAGGAATGTTTTATTAAGTTTGGACAATAGTTTTAAGGGATACTTTCATTAAAACTGCATGTATTCACTTTGATTATTAAATTTTCAAATAACTAACATACAATTGTGATGTAAAATGTTCTAAGGGATAATTTAAATCATTTGAAACAAATGGTTCTTATAATTATTTTACAAAGAGAGGTAAGAAGGAATACTAAATGGTATCAAATGTTCTCCATAGCAAAGAATATTAGTCAATCCATTAATCGTGATTCTGCTTTGAAAATTTACTGTTAGCTGTTCTTTTTTTACATGTCCTTAGCTCGTATGCTATAACACTGATGAAGTTAAACTTTATATGTGCAGAGGATTTCCAGCTAACTATTCAGGCACATCAAATGTTCTACTTCAACTCAGTTCAATAGAATATCTTTTCCTGTCTTATGAGAGGAGTTACCCTTGGCTTAAGCAATACACACATAAATAATGCTTGGATTTTGCCCTCTAGGATTTGATAATTCCTTTGGAAAAATATACATAAACACTGGTAGTGGACTAACATTTCTAGTGTAGGTAGAAAGGCAAGATTAAGTCACAGGATAAAAAAATTACAAGCAATGAACGCAGTATCATCTTTTCTACTATCGAAAATTGTGATAAATCATTTAGACCTATAAAATGAATAACACTTATCACTAGCTATTTCTCTCTATATAGCTATTTGTCTATATATCATTTCCTTAATATTTTTGCAGAAATTTGGAAAATTTTCTTTTTAAAAAATTCACCTACAATCTGTCTTTTTTATACTTTTGTTTGCAAATGTTGTAAGTTCTGTTATAATCTGAATAGTCTTATAAGATTATGAAGCCGAAAAATCGGCTTCACTCACATCTCAACATATGTTAGCAACTTAAACATTGAGATGATCCTGTTCCCTTAAAAATATGTAAAAATCCACAGAAAGTCATTGTTTTTTGTACATTAATTTTGGTTTTAATATTCATTCATATATTAATCATTCACTCAGGAAATACTATTGAGGACCTAATGCCAGATATTGTTGTCACACATGGCACAGTAGCTAAAGAAACTGAGAAAAAAATAATTTGCCTCTTAACATTTGCCATTCTAGTGTGGGAGAATAAAAACAAGAAAGTAAAATGTTTTGCATGTTAGAGAATTATGTGGACAAAGGTTGCAAATCAAAGTCAGAATCCTACTGGCCGAGCAAGAACTATGCACTGAATCCTGGGTATATGGGCCACTGAACCCTGGTTGCCAGGTTCTTGGCTCTTGAAGGAGAAAAAAGAGCATGGGAGAATTTGGCCACAAACACTGGGAGCCAAATAGAAACAATGTCAAGCCGAGCATACTCCAGTTTGGCCAATGTGTAAAGTTTTAATGGAAAGAAAACAGCATGATTATTTTATTATATAATAGTACTTTTCTAATGCAAAAATTTATCCCTCTTTCTTCTAAAAATAGGTGTCCAAAGTTAATTCTCCAAAATTAATTTATAGAAACCACCAACACTTTATGTAAATCAGTAAGTGAAAAAGAAGGAAAGGTAAGAGGTTGGTGGTCACCATATGAAGAGATATACATGGCCGAGATATAATATGAGTGGCTACTGAGGCCACAGAGTCATCATCCTTGTGAACTTTCTTCTTTGCTCATCACGATTCCCTTGTCCCCGGTCAGCATGAAGCTAGTGTGGTTCAGATCTTCTCCCTAAGGGATAGAAGACTTTCTCTTTTCTGTCTTTATAAGTCACTGTTTTCCAGGAAGTGTTAAAAGGTAAATTCCAGATGGCTTTGGGGATCATACCTCAGTGGAAAAGCACTTGTGTAGCATGTGCCAAACCCCAGATGCCATCCCCAGCCCTAAAAAAAAAATAGTAAATTCCTGCAAAGAATCTCCTGGGATTGACACCTGTGCCTTTTCCCCAATAGTCAAGCATGAATAACTGTGTTGGATATTCTGCTAGATGGTAGAATGTCTTCACAGGAAGTAAACCTGAAGAGGAAATCTGAAATGAGTCTTCCATGTTGTGTGGATTGACTTTACTGATTATCTTTTTTGCTGTTGTGATATGGGATCAATTGCCACCATGCAGTGGAGCAGAAGTGGTGCAGATGGAGCTTCTTAACACTGGACCTTGGCCATAGCAGGGCTGAGCTGCCTCCCAACCCCTCTGCTGAGTGTCTAACCAGTCAGGATCAATACCGACTCAGGAACAGACCTCTATGACCAAGGGAACCAGCCATTACCTGGCAGCCAGATAATTGTATAAGGGATCCTTGTCACCAGGGAGAGCCCAGAGATTTATCCTCATAAAAATAAATATACTGGATCTGGATTATTTTGCTTGTTAATGCTTGGAATGCTCCTATAAAAATTACCAACCAAGGGGTTGTGGTTTAGTGGCAGAGTGCTTGCCTAGCATGTGTGAGGCACTGGGTTCGATTCTCAGAACCACATATAAATAAATAAAGTCCATTGACAACTAAAAACATATTTTAAAAAATCACCAACTTTGGCTTCCTGGATGTTTTATTTATTACAAGGTATCCCAGCACACCCATAAGGTAAAAATCAAGAAATCACTGCCAAATAGGTCTCTACAAGGCCCACGTGTTTGTGCACTGCCATGCAAGAGAAAGCAATGTATTTTTAATTTTTTTTCTATCTCAAAATACCATACAATATATCTTTGGTTTAGATACTCAGGATTCCTAAGGAAAGCAAGCTTGATGAGTAGAAGTAAAAATATAAATATAGCACCAGAGCTTTTATCCCTGGCAATACAGAAGAAAGTTCAGTAAGGTGTGTAGGTGATGACCAGAAGGCACTGAGGCGGAAGACTTGACCTACCTTCTCTTCTAGTCTTCTGTCCCACATCCCTTACCAGTCAGGTGCTTCACCTTCACTATGCGAAGATTAAATTATCTTAATTGCTTAACTGAATATAAGTCCTGTTTTCACATTTTAAAATAGGTAGAATATTGATCTCAGGCACTGAGGTCTTCACATAATTATTCTAACTCCTTCATCCACTGGAAATTTGTTGATTAGATGGCAACAAACTGAGATTATAGAGTTTAATGAGCCAGGTTTCTGGATATTGGGTCCCATGGTTGCACTGGAAATATTGTTTACAAAATATTGTAAAAAGTTTAATCAACAAAATAACACAGGGATTTTAGGAGAATATCTGTAAGAAGAAAATATTTGAAGACAATGTATTTCTCTAAGCGAATCTTAAACAATGAGGATAAACAACATGGGGAAAGAGAAATGGAAAAGTGCTCTAAGAAGGCGGAGCAGAGGCTAATTTCAGGTGAGAGTCCATCCCATGCTCTTTTTGGGAGCAACCAGTGATTCCCAAGGAGCTTACAGTGACAGGAGAGACATTCCAGGCTCTAGAGAAGCTCAAAAACATCTTCCCTGTCAAAGAAGTCCAGGTGTGTCCTACTTGTAAGAAAAAAAATGATTTCTCAGCAACAAAGCTAGACTATTCCGTGGGGCCTGTTTGGATGGAAGGGGCAGTGTGGTCAATAAGAACGAAGAAGTTGTACAGGGAACTGAAAGGGCCACATATTCTTTCCACTCATATCACGTGCCCTTAAATTGTTCTGTGTCAAGCTGCTGCTAGGTTTATATCCATCCAAAAAGTTTGGAGGTGTCATTCCACCTTGAAAGACCAAAGAAGAACTAAGCAGATCCCAGGTTGGAAGCAAGGCAGGAATTGGCCACATAAGCTTATCTGACATAAGCTTGATTTTGTGGGAGACTTTTTCCAGCCTAACCCAACTCAATAGAAGCAAAAACACGAGGAAGAGTTTTGTAGGTTATGTCCTTAATGACAGCGTGTCTTAGTCAGTAAGGTCATCTAATGTACAGAATAATCTCCAGGCTAAGAGAAGGAGCCAGACCCTAGGTGGCTGGTGGAAGATTTGAAGGAAGTAAGTCCTTGAATTGGCTGTTTACACTCCTAACAGGTAACACTCATCACAGGCAAAGGCTTTATGAAAAGGACCTCAATTTTGCAGAGCTAATTTATTAATAAAAAGAAACCTTCCATAAGATAAATAAATTCAAATAGAAAAATATAAGTTTATCCAAAGTAGAATACATGGTGATCTAAGTGCTTGTTTCACTTTCCAATTCCTCATATTTTTGGTAATAAATTACTATTACACTCTTGGAAAGTTCTACAATGTAAGTAGAATGGTCCAACAGGCTCTTTGTAAGTTGTAAGGGAGAGCACATGCATCTGTGTGCTGATGTGTATGGCTTTGGTGCTTTTCTCTCCTCCCAAATTAGTCCCATAGCTTAGAGTTTAACTTAGCCTACTATTTTTTTTTTTTTTGTGGGGGTGGGGGGCTATACATAGATACTTTGAAATATTTTGTCCTTTTTTTTCACTAGGAATTTGTGAAAGGATTTTATCTATATCTAATTTTGAACTTTATCATCAACAGATATTTAGAGAGGTTTTCTTAGTAAGAGATGGTTTTATATTACACACTGTAAAATCACAGTTCAAAATTACCTGAGTAAATTTATTTTTTCTAACAAGTGCTTTATAAATATTCATTTAAAAAGTCATGTTTATAAATTGAAATGGTCCTTTGTAAATGTCCAATTACAATCATTTGACAAGTATAAATACACTTTGTAGCAAACAATACCCTGATTTATGCAGATCCCATTAGATATGACTGTGAACTATAATTATCCTAGTGGACTATAATTTTGTCTGCCCAGTCATTCATAGAGTTTAATACACTCAACTGAGACTGAATTTTCGAGGCTGTTTCTTACCGTGGCAATGATGTATGTGTCACCGCCCTTTCTAATTCTGTTTTCACTTGAATAAATAATCTCAGCTAGGACCTGGTTCATGCCATTTTGCTCAACTCAACAGGACCAATATAGAATAAGAATATTAAATGCAAGTCATTTTTGTTCACTTAAAAAAAAAACACTGTTTGCAATCTTTGTTGGTATATTTTCTTTTTAGTGCATTTGGTCATTACAGGTTAAACACATTGGTAGTTAAATTATTGCCTCAATGAAGTAAATTGCCTCTTCCAAAGAATGTTTTATCTGGGCAAGAAATCATTGCTAAGATATGGATGTCAAGTTTGAACAAAAAAAAATTGCATATTTACTTTTCTATTTTAAATTCCGGGCCCATCATTTCTCTTGACTTGGAAAGTAAAATCAGTTTTACAACTTAACGCGTTTTTAGTAATAGCTAATGCCAATGAATTACCCAACTATATTATAAGAAAGAACATAGAAATGCTTTAAGCAAGGTGTTTGCATGATACCAAAGAAAAGAGGCAGGTCAGGTGAATCACCTGTTTTGGTACCATTCAGAATTGTGAGGATGTGACTGTGTTGTTAAGTAGCACCATTATGTGCAGTTTTTGATTTAATATTCTAAATAGTTGTTGAATGTAGCCATGTTTTTCTAAATTTAGATGGAAATCTATGGAGAATAGGGTCTATTATCAAAGAAAGTTTCTTTCATTTCTTTCTAGCACAGCAGTAAAATTCAAAGAAGTGAAATTTTTCTTTCCAGATTTTGTGACATTGTATAGTCTTCAATAATTAATTTTTGTAATACAAAGGTAAAGTAAGCTTGCAGTAAAATGGGAAATTATAGAATTGAATGAAGCAATTTTAAATTAAGCATATGGAAAAAAAATACTTGTTTCACATTGCAAATCATTTTTCTTAGCCCCAGAGTTTCATTACAGCTCCTGCTCCCTGAAGGTACTGAAAGGCTCATCACTATTTTTCTCTGAATAGCTTCATACAAAACATAAAGTCAACTGTTGGGTGGCACCTGTTTCTAGGATTTGTGTCTGGTATCATTGTTGGGGACACTATTCATCTGAGGCAGTGCTGTGCTGAGGCCCCTCTGGACCTTGGGCACAAAATTACAATGTCCTTGGATGTTCAAAAGAGACGGAAGATGATGAATTCAGTGTGGTCTTCCATGCCAAGACAGGGGTCACGTTTTTTCTTTTTTGGTATTTTGCAGTTATACTATATTAGATGGGTTTCTGAAAAATACTAATTTTCCTCCAGACCTATCATGGGATTTTAACAAAGACACATTTTTCAGTTTTCATTTCTCAACCTCCTCATCTTTAAGTCCATCATAAGCAAATGGGTGACTGCTCATGGCATATTCAAAGTGGGGAGCAAATGTGAATTTTAAACAACAGCTGGCACTTGTAAAACTCAGAGAGTATTGAAAGACTATAATCCTTTAATTCTAAGCAGGTGTGCATTATTCTTTCCTGGGAATTTATTCCCCCAGGATTTTGACTCTTTCTTTCCCAAGAGGCTTCCTGTCTCTTCTGCTGTCAGTCCTTCTACCACCTCACTTCACTCTCAGACACATTTGCACCGAACAAAGTGCTCAGGTTAGGCTCAGGTTGGACCTCTAGCATGATCTGATTAGGACAAACAGTGTCTTTGCCTCTGTGTACAGAGTTAAATATACAGATATATGTTTGCTCATTTATATTCTCCCTTATCCCTAAAGTTTGTATTTTTGTTTTGTTTTTCTTGCTTTTTTTTTTAATTACTATGGTTTGTTAAATGCTTCTTGTTGATCACTTTAGTATTCTGTATGCAAAGATATTTTTTTCAATTTTATTTCTTTGGAGTTAAGATTAAAGAGACATGTAAATCTTTTGATTTCTTTTCCCACAGCAATTGCAACATCATATAAAAATTGCTAAGCTCTTAAATTACTGTGATCTATGTCTATTAAATTTATAGGCAGTGTTGAAGAAGATGTATTATGCTATTTCCAAGGACACAAGAGTTGAAGTTTCCTCCATACTAAGAAGTCGACAGTTTCTGTATACTCACTATTTATATATAGCACCCCTTTTGGTTTATAATTTTTTATTATTATTATTATTATTATTATTATTATTATTATTATTATATACCTTTGGAGCAGGAAGTCCCAAATTCCACATTCAGTTGTATTAAATACTAATTTTTTTGGCTGAGAAAAAAAAATGTTGTTTTTTTTTTTTGAAATACATATAAAAAAAAATGTGGCACCGGATTTGTCTGCTCTGGCTGTTCCTTCGGCCAGTGGCAACCTCAAGGTACACTCAAAGACTTGAAAGCTTCCTATAGGTGTCAGTACAATAGGCCAGGTTCTCAGAGACAAATCAAAAGAGTTCAAAAGTAAAAGAATGTTCTCATTCTCAGTAGGCTGGTTAATTGTATGTGCATTCATTTTGATTGATTTTTAACAGTGATGGAAAGAAAGTAACTTTTCAGTGAAGAAACAATTACAGCAAGAACTGCTATCCTTTACTGAATGAACAATGCTATTTATAAAGGAAGAAAATTACAAAGGTTTGTTTCCTGCTGTTAATTTTGCTAGGATACTGAGTTAGTATGACACTGCTGGGAGCTGCAGGAGACCTGTGAGATACATGAGCAGGAAGGAGCCAACCTGATGAGCTGCATTAATCATCAAAAGCTCCAGTTAGTGAGTGTCAACAAGGGGTCTGAGTGGGATTGCCCCGGGCCCCACCCCGCAAAGTAGTGGGGAAGGTAATTTTAACTAACAGCTAAAGTGACCCAAATCATTGATTAATTTTTGACTTGCATCACTTAGAGATAAGAAACAAAATTTATCGTGCCAAAAAAAAGTTGTTATGTTAAAGGAAAATCAACAAGGAAATGAGTCCATCTCTATTTTCCCTTTTGAGCTTTGAATCTAATCTGTTTGCTTGCTGGAGGGTGCTTAATAAAGTACAGTACCACAAACTGGGTGACTTAAGCAGTGGAAATGCATTTTGTCATAATTCTGGAGGCAGGAAATTGGAGCTCAAGGAGTGGGCAGGTCCAATTTCTTATGAAGAATGTGGAAAAGAATCTGTTCTAGGCCTTTCCTCAGTTTCCTGTGGTTTGTGGACCACCTTTGGAGTTCTGTGGCTTGTGGGCAAATCAGGCACCATTAGGCGGGGCCACTTCAGAATACACTCTAAGTCTGAATTCAAACCAAAATGAGCTTTATCTACCTGGCCAGGGACTGTCACCCACCCATAGAGACTGAAGCTGTGTGAGAGAACAGCAATTTCTGGGCCTGTGTCTTGAGAATTTAAGGAAGAAAACTAAAGCTCAGGGACTTTGCTTGACATCATGTAAGCAAGCTAATCATAGAAGCTAAGGCAGCAGTTCCACAGCAACTCTGTTAACCACATCTTGGGTCCAAGCAGGAGTTAGAAAACTGAATCCTGAGTTCGAGCAGGTGGTTAGTGGGGGCCAGAATCTACTTCAAAGTCTTGGGTCACCAAGACTACCATATCTGGGGTTGAGTACATTTTGTGGGGTGCAAAGTACAGAAAAACATATATCATAAGAAAACAGCTTGCATTTCAGTTTCTCAGAAACAGCTCCTGTAACAGTTTTTTTTTATAGAAGGCAGCAAAATGGAGTCTTAGGCCTGTCTATGACAGTTCTTGCTTTATAATTGTCTTATCTCACTTATCAAAATCTCATATATATAATCTATATTTTTTTTACTAATCTAGTAATGTACTATAGAAATGATCCCTGAAAGTATAGTCTTTTTTTTTACTAATCTATAACCTTTACTTACACTCTTATTGATTGTATTTATCATTTCACACCATACCACCACATCTCTGAATTCACATTTGCCTATCACCCTTCTTGTGTCTACAAATGTCTCTCTTTTATAAGGAGATTAATCATATTGGATTACGGTCAGGGTTAATAACCACATTTTTCATGCAAATTCCTCTGAGAGACTCTATCTCCAAATCAGATCACACAGTAATATATGTTAGCATTGTAACACTTCAGTTTGGTATAAAGGAGGGTGGGGAGGCCCATTCATCTCTTAACATGATGGTAACCGAATTAGGATATGAGTTAGAATTTCATTCTTTACTGAAGCAATTTCAAATTTGCTGGAGGGAGAAGACATGCAGTCATCAAAATAGTTTGCCAGGGGCAGAGTGTGGAAATATGTGCATACTAAAGCTCTCTAAAATATTTGAAAATTGAAACATTTTTATTGTTATTGTATTGTTTATAGGTAGAATCATTGAAAATTAGCTACAGAACCCTGGTTTTCACACAAGCAAACCAAGGTCACTCACTGTGTTGTGGAAAATCTTATAGAAATTATACAGCTAATCACAGGGAGAACTTGTAAGTTCAGTGTAAATCCTCAGAGAACACACAAAAGAAAAGGCAGATAGAATTTGCTCTTCCTGGGTGTATACAATATTTAGCAAAACTTTTACTTTCTGGTAGCCATAACACATGGACCTTTTTTTCCCCTCATTCCCATTGTTTTGCCTGTATGAATATAATTAGCATGTATCAGTTCTAAAATAGGAGTCAATTTTAAATGTACACATGGTATCTCTGTGGGTAAATACAATTTTAATCAGAAGCAAGAACAGTTATCAAAGAGAATTCACATAGTTTGTGCCAGTGCTAAATATAAGAGAATCATATTTTAAACTTTACAAGCCATGTAATATCTTTATTGTTATAAGGCCACAGCAGGAATAATTATATTACAAGGATTATTTTTTACTTTATAGGTGGTAAATGCCAATATGAACATGATGAGGCTTTTCAATCATCAGTGACCATGTTAAATAAATCTCTAAGCAAATTTGGTTTCTACATCATCCATATTTGATAGGATTGACAATTATCCTACTAAAAGATTATTGCTGAAACAGCTTACATTTCAGTTTTATTTTTATTTTATTTTTTTTTACATCTTAGGAATGCAACTGTGAAAAGCCTATTCACATATGCATAATTTTCCTTCAATCTGGGTTTAAAATATGTGATTTTTCCTCCCTCAGGGTATTTCCAATGATCTAAGTACTGTAGTGCAACTCTGAATACTGATCAATTCCCTCATTAAGTGATTAAGTGGGAAAAAATTCTTGAGTCAATCACAATATTTTCCCACTCATTTCTTCTCCGGAAGTTTTAAAGTTGCATATTACATATGTCTCTGTTGTATCATTTGCCTATGTTAGAATAAGGATTTTTGTATTGTGATGAAAACAGACCATTTATATCAAAGTGAAATCACAAGCATGATAATGCTACTTACCCAACAGCTTTTCAAGTTATTAAATACTCCCGTTTGACTTACTTTTATTTTACTAAACTTGATATTTGGAAACAAATCAGAAGATATTAATATAATTTATAACCATAAGTGTTCAGTTTTATAAAATACATTAATAAAAACACCTATCAATTTTTTAAAAAAAAATAATTCTTAGAATCTTAGTAAATTACTGTTTTTTTAATATTTAAAATTACTATTCTTAGAAGGACTAACTCCTTGTAATACCTAACATAATGTGCTCCACATAACAATCAACAGATATTGAATAAATAGAACTATTTTGAGGATAATCAATAATTACTTTAGTTTTTAACATGCACTAGTTCCTCATCAAAGCACTGAAACTTGATCATCCCTTTTAGTGATCACAGCAGGCCTGGGAGGAAAGTCTCTTTTCATTTCCTTTGTGCAGAGAAAAAAGACTGTATAACATAATCGACATACACAGAATTGGGTTTTGCACCTAGGCTTCCAAAGCCCAGAATCCATGCCACAGTTATTATGCTATATTAGTTTTTGAATGTGAAGACATTTAAGAAATAAAAAGACCTGGAAATGTGTTTTGTTTTTTATTACAGAATTTCTTGAGAAAACTCTGTGAAATTATTTAGCCAATGGCTTGATTTCCCCAGACTGGCTCAAGACAGAAACTTGGTGTTTTCTTATGAATTTAGGACTAGGATTATGAGCATCAGATATACTCACCATGATTTACCAAGTGTTATTGTCTTGGATTCCCACCATGAAGAATGCTTACATAAGAAAAAAATATATATTAAGCAACTCTTCTTCCTGTCCCCAAAGAGCTCAATGCCAAAGTTCTCTTGTTTTCAGGTTGTATCTTTGTGTGGAACAACCATTTGAGAGATAGTAAAGTCATGAGAGTGGAGCCTCAAGAACCAGATCAGGTTGATTCCCAAGTATTTTATTTTTTTTGAGGATATTGTGAATGGAGTGTTTTTCCTCATTTCCGTTTCAGAAGTTTTGTCGCTGATATACAGAAATGCCTTTGATTTATGCGTGTTGATTTTATATCCTGCCACTTTGCTGAATTCATTTATTAGTTCTAGTAGTTTTTTTGTAGACCCTTTTGGGTCTTCTAGGTATAGAATCATGTCATCTGCAAATAGTGATAATTTAAGTTCTTCCTTTCCTATTTTTATGCCTTTAATTTCTTTCGTCTGTCTAATTGCTCTGGCCAGCGTTTCGAGAACTATATTGAATAGAAGTGGTGGTAGAGGGCATCCCTGTCTTGTTCCAGATTTTAGGGGGAATGCCTTCAATTTTTCTCCATTGAGAATGATGCTAGCCTGAGGCTTAGCATAGATAGCTTTTACAATGTCGAGGTAAGTTCCTGTTATCCCTAGTTTTTCTAATGTTTTGAACATAAAGGGATGCTGTACTTTGTCGAATGCTTTTTCTTCCTCTATTGAGATGATCATATGGTTCTTATTTTTAAGTCTATTGATGTGGTGAATAACATTTATTGATTTCCGTATATTGAACCATCCTTGCATGCCAGGGATGAATCCTACTTGATCATGGTGCACAATTTTTTTGATGTGCCTTTGTATCCGATTAGAGCTGGCTTCCCTCTTTGTGTTCTTCATGTAAAGGTAAGCCATTTGCAAATCTGGAAGAGGCCCTCACTCACACCAACCCCGCTGGCAACCAGATCTGTGCTTTCCACCCTACAGAAGTGTGAGAAATACACTTCTGTTGTTCAAACCCTCCAGTAAGTGAATCTATTATTGCAGCTCAGACTAACTTAGGCGGCTGGAAATCTTGAGCATTTTCCAGATGAGGTTCAATCTGTTATTCTCTTTTTTGCAAGTCACAAAATTATATTTGCTCACAGATTGCTCCTGTCAGGGACCAAGAGAAATCATCCCCCCGCTGCCCCCACAAAAAGATCCTTTACTGAATAATCCTGTAGGAGTTGGAATTAGCCAAAGTGATAAGTTCTCAATAAATGTCCACTAGTAAATATAGCAGTGCCTGTTCCTCCTCTGTTCTCCTTATGTTAGATGTTTTCCTTGGATTCACAAATCACTTACCTCTAACTCCTTGAAGTAGTGGTAAAATTCAATTCATTATATGCATGTATTGGAATGTTACATGATACTCTATCAGTATGTATAAATATTTCAGTTAAAAATTAAAAATTTAGAAACAAATTTCAAAATCAAATTTTATATAAAATTTTGTGTATATTTATATGTGAGGTGGGATATGGTAAAACAGAGCTTAAAGATTGAATTTATGTTCCTATAACTATACATGAAAATTAAATAATCTGAAATGAAATCAACACTGGGTGACTTAAAATCAAATTATGATGGCATAACAGAAAACGGCACTAGAATAACATAATCTTCCTTGTCTCTCCTTACTTAATTTCTCTCTCAGAAGCCTGTTGGCCCTGTGGTAAGTCCCAAAGGAATTGAATTATATGGTTAGTGGTTTTCCTGGTCTCAAATAGATGCATTTAAATCTATAGTTGGGATACAGGAATAGTGAAAAATGGACCCTTTCTCCCTCTCTCTCTCTCTCTCTCTCTCTCTCTCTCTCTCTCTCTCTCGCACACACACACACACACACACACATACACACACACACACATACATCATGCTCACACATAAAATAGTCAGAGATTCCTGAATCAATACAATTGACAATAATGCTGGAGATGCAGAATATGCTTAATGTTCTTGGTTGATCTGAAAAAATGAATACCTGAGCATTCTTAAGAATACCACTTGTAACACTTATTTTCATTCTAAATAGTAAAAAAAAATATGAGAGTTAACGACAAAATCCTGTGCATTTTCATTAAAATTATTTGGGAGATTTAAAAACTGAAAATAATCAATACCACTATTTTTTTTTTGGTGCTCAAGGACTATCATTAGTAACATTTATTGTTGCTTATATTTTGAAAACTCTAAATGTGTTTGAATCTGATGGAAATAAAAAGAAAAATCTATTTTCACTTAAAATATATATAATCAATTTCCTATGTTATTATAAAACTGTAAAATAGTTTAAAAGTTTAATAATATTTCATCATGTTCTAGCAAATATAGTTTATATAAAGATATCTTAGTATTGAGATTTTGCTAAAATTGAACTATTATAAACATTCAGGACATTTTTATGATATTTCAGAATTTTCCCTTGGTACATTTTCTCAAAAGCAGAATTACTGAGTCAAATGTATAAAAATTTAAATGGATCTTGATACTGTAAAATTCCCTCCAAATATAGTACCAGTTTAAATTCCCACTTCATATAAAAGAGTGCAGTTTTCTTTGTCCTCAATAAATGTGCAAAGTCTCATTAACTATATATATATATATATATATATATATATATATATATATATATAGGCTAAGAAAGTATTTTACTGTTCTTTTTATCAAACATTACATTTTTCATAGAAAAATAATTTTTCATAGAAAAATAATTCTACTATATATTTGTTTACCACTTATTTTTCCTCCTTGACAACATACATGCTCATGATCTTGCAATAATATCTTGTATTTATCTGAAGTTTTAGAATTCCTTCAGTCATGTTCACTTTATTGGGATGGACTAATCTAAGACTGAACATGAATGTGGAAAATTCAGAGACAGGAAGAGCTGAGGTTTAGGTGAAAACCAAAGTTGAAAGTCCTAACCAATGCTAAGAAGCTGTGAAAATGAGTCCAGGAGACTGAAGATCTTAATAATACCAAAATGTGGTTGTTGAAAAAGAAAGAGGAAGCCAGAAAGAAGAAGTCTCTTTCGATTAGTGATTGTGTAATGCTATTTGCAGTTTGGGTGCCTGTGGTGATGTTCAGGTCCATGGGGCAGTGACCGAAATGGGGTGCTGAAATGGGGTGGGAAGAAATCCCTGGGAGTAAAGAGAAAGAACACAGGACTTGTATTAGTCAGCTTTCTCTTACTGTAACACACACTTGAGACAATTAACTTGTAGAGAAAAGGTTTGTTTTTGCTTGTGGTTTTAAAAGGTGCATTTCAGGATCACTTGGCCCTGTTTTGAACATGTGGGAGCTCATCATGGTGGGAGTACATGTGGAATAAAGCTGCTCACTTTATGGTCATGAAGCAAAAGAGACAGAAAGGAATAGATTGGGGTCCCAGAGTCCCCTTTGAATGCACACACCCCATAATCTGAAGACCTCCCACTAGGTCCCGTCTCTTAAAGTTTTTTCTGCTATAATAATGCCAAGCTGGGGCCCAAACATAGGCCTTTGGGGGACAATCCATTTTCAAACTGTAGCAGCGCTACTGGATCATGTGTGACTCACATATTCAAGCTAACTAATAGTGGAAATTGTTGTGAAGTCTGAACCTGAAAGCAAAGATGAGTGGCAGAGAAATATCCAAACAGCTTCAGCCTGGAAATATTATTTCTCACAAGGAGAAAATGATTATCTTTAAGCCACAATGGATAGTTATAAAAATGCTAGAAGTTTCTTCCAGTCAGGGGGATGTGGAACAAAGCTCATTATACAAGACCAGGCCAAACAGTATATAGAAAATCATACACTAGGTATTTTTTCATCAGCAATTACACTAAATTGATGATTGAGCTAAACTTTATTTGGACATTAAAAAAAAAAAAAAAAAAACTATGTGGATGATTTCCTTTGCATAGCCTGATGGACATGATGTCCTCTTGTCCTTATTGGTGATCCTATCATCTGGTCGTGTTTGCTAGATCCATTCATTGGAGAGGAAGAAATTCACTTTGCTGTTATGTAAATTATATGTGAGACAGTGCTCCCAACCTGTATAAATGATTTTTAGCGTACACTGATAATTTTCTGCAGCTCTCATTCTCCTGCATTTATTGGCTGATGATCTTCTCTTTAAAAAAGTATTCTCCTCTTGCATGAATCTTTTGTCTTAAGCAGTATAATGGAGTTATACATAAGATTTCATATTGCAGCATGTTATAATTGTTGTTCCCATTACTTTCATGAAGTTTATTGTTCCTAACTTGGTGTATGGGGCCCTTTCCTAGCTGCATCCTGTGTGCTACGACCTGTTGATCATTCCTTTGGTTGCTGGCTCTTTTGTTTATTCAGTGACTTTTTATTGTGCATCAAAAACATAGATTCAACTTTTCTTTTTTCAAAATGGTTACTTAGTTGCCCTAATACCAATGATTAAAATTCAACTCCACCAGTGAGATCCCTTTAAATGGAGCTAACCTCTGATTTAAGATGCAATATTTATATATTTCCTGCAGTCTCTTAATTGAATTTTTATCTGATTCCATAAAAGAACAATTATGGGCTTGAGTTATAATTATTTGACTTAATTCAACAAAGTCTTTACATGTAAAGCAAACAAATATGTATTTTAAAGACATTGTATCAAACAATTTCTCTCCCTCTTTCTTTCTCAATCCCATTTTATATTTTATCATAATCTCTGAATTAGGATTATATACACCAGTATAAAAATCAAATATGAAATGACATTTAGTTTTTTAGTGTGTGTGTGTATATATACGAATGACACAAGAATTCTGAAAAATAGTAAAACAATATCACCAAGTTTAGTAAATTATCTCACTTGCTTTAATTTCATGCACCATGGTTTCACATTTGTTTCATATTGTTGTGTATCTTCTAAAAAATGTCCTTCTACTTTAATATTATAAAATTGATGTATTTTTATGTTCACTAATTTTATAAGCAGGACAGGTTAAAGGGTCATTTAAAAGATAGAATTTCCATGTAGAAAGCTATAACAAATAAAATAGAGTGGCCTTTTTTTTTTTAACTTTACTCATTAATCTTCAAACTAGTAACAGATTTGTAGAGCTGTAGAGCAAATTAGCCAAAACTGTTTTATTTGATTCTATATAATTCTCTCATTTGTAAACAAAGATGATAGAACTGACACAGCCTGCATAGTTCACTTGGTGGTTTGTCAGCATGGCAATGGATTTTCATGGATTCATTCACATTTTCTTAACCAGTCTCCCTGAGGATCTGTGGAACTCAAATCAAATGCCTTTTATCAGAACAAGATATTAAGCTTGATTCAATCTGTGTCCCAACTACTTGTATTAAATATACACTTATAAACTCTTGGCTCTAAAAAGTATTCGTACTTGAACATTAAAAATATAATGAACTTATGAAAATTTGAAGGACTGTTACAGTGTGATTATGAGGAATTCATTGTGGAACCTGAATTTTAAAAATTTATAAGATAATTAGCAGGAAAACGCAAAGGATGCTTCCAACTGGTTGGTTCTGAAGTGTTGATTTCAGGCCTTCAATGTGACATTCAAGTTGAAGATCCTCTATTAACTGTCCTACTATAGGATGACAGAGTGCAGTGGGAAGTTAATCCCAGAACAATGTGGACATCTTTTTTAAAAAAAATTAAAAAACAAACAAACAAAAAAATCTCTACATTGTCATTTTATTTCTTTCATCATATATTATCTCATATGTTGATAACATAATGGGTGTTTTCTTAATTCAGAACTAGAATTTGGATATCTGCCGTATAAAGCTTATAGATCATTCTAATAGACAACCTCACTGACCACTGCAATAATACCATTGTGTCAAGGTGGCTTCTCAGTATTTCTGTCCTCCCAACGTCCCTCTCTCCCTCTTTCTTCATCTTCCTCTCCCTCTCTCCCTCCTTCCCTTCCTTCATTCTTTCTTTTTATTTATTTATTTTTAATTTTCGTTTTGAGAATCAATAGGTTTAACAATTCTACCAAAACATAGGTCTATATATATACCACATTTTCTTCATCCATTCATCTGTTGAAGGGCACCTAAGTTGGTTCTATAGTTTAGCTACTGTGAGTTGAACTGCTGTAAACATTGATGGGGCTGTATCATTGTCACTGTAGTATTCTGATTTAAGTCCTTTGGGGATAAACCTAGGAGTGAGAGGACTGGGTCAAATGGTGATTCCATTCCAAGTTTTCTGAGGAATCCCCCTAACATTTTCCATAATGGTTGCGACAATTTGCAGTCCCACCAGGAATGAATGAGTGTATGTTTTCCTCCACATCCTCATCAGCACTTATTGTTGCTTGTATTCTTGATAAATGCCATTCTTACTGGAGTGAGATAAAATCTTAGAATAGTTTTGATTTGAATTACTCTAATTGCTAGAGATGTTGAACTTTTTTCATATATTTGTTCATTCTTTGTATGTCTTTTGTGAAGTGTCTGTTTAATTACTTAGCCCATTTATTGATTGGATTATTACTATTTTTTGTGTTAAGTGTCCTTCCGCAGATGAATGGATAAAGAAAATGTTACACACACACACACACACACACACACACGGAATATTACTCAAAGAAGAATTAAATTCTGGCATTTGGTGGTAAATGGATGGAGCTGGAGGATATTATGCTAAGAGAAATAAGTCAGCCCCCCCCTCCTCCAAAAAAAGCTAAATATTTTCTCTGATATATGGACAGTAATTCACAATAAGGTGGAGGGTGCTAGGAAGAATAAAGTTTTGGATTAGGTAGAAGGAAGTAAAGTGGGGGAGGGGGAAGAGGATTAGGAAGGTGAGTAGAGTGAATCAGACATTATTATCCTATGTATGTATGACTACATACCAGTGAAATTCTACATCATGTACAACCAGAAGAATGAGAAATTATACTCCATTTATGTATGATGTGTCAAAGTGCATTCTACTGTCATGTATAACTAATTATAATAAATAAAAAAATAGGTCTAATAAAGGACCTGTGATATATCAATCTTTAATTATTAAAAGCAGTAAATGCATTAATAATGAAATATATTTTCTGTAAAATGTATGATAAACAGGTTAAATTTGTTTTACTTTTTATTTAAAAATACAATTTAAAAAAGGTTAGCCTTTCGAATCCTTGACCAGGCTTTGTGCTGGTTATTTGTACAAATTACATAACACAAACCATCTAAGGGGAAAAAAAAAGATGGAAACAATATTTAACAGAAAGATTTGGTGTCCTGATCTAATTACTGAAGATCCCTACTGAGAAATCCAGGAAATTTCTGCTAAGGGCATCTTTCAAGGGTGATAACAATAACAAGTGGAACCCATCCTTAGCTAAAGTACAAACACGGCAAGATGATCTTAGCTCCTGATGGGGACATATAAATTTGAGAGAATATTTTTCATATCCAGGCTCCCGTGCTGCCTCTTTGATTTTCTTACAAATGCATGATACCCAGTCACAGTTTTCTTACTTTTTATACCATTTTCAATTTGAGAGAGACTTAGTTTAAGTGGGTTTTTACTACAAAAGAACAAAACCATTAAAAAAAATTGCCATCAAAACTGTTTTCAAACATTTCTAGATGGAAAGACAAGGTTTTTCTACCTGATGAGAACTGGTAAAGTAGCCCTGTTGAAGGAGAGATAATTCCCACATGTGCCTGTGCTGAAAGGCATTGTAAGTGCTATTATTTTTTGATCAATCCAAATGAAAGGACTAATGACTGTCAGATGAAAGAGCCTTGCTCATGGTGAATTTCAGTTGCTTACAAATGGGCTGAAGTTTTGCATCAGCTGTAAACACAACACTAACCTAAGTGGGTGAGTCCGGCTTGCTCTTCAGTTCTACTCTCCTTTAGTCCCTTAAGTCCAAGTTTATTGGAAATAGAAACAACAATCTCACAAGTATCCTCTTGGCTGTACAACTGTGAATATTACCATGCTGTTGAGAAACCATAGGGATTTATAAAGTCTACCGTAATTGCATGGTTGCTCTTTTAAATAAATTTGATACCACACCAGTATAAACTCTACTTAACGCTTTGTCGATTACACCTAGTGAGAAACAGGTATCACCGGGAATGAAAGAAAAATGTTGACTAATAATATAAAATTATAATGAAGCTTTTAAAAAGAGTAGCTTGGCTTTACTGGAGAGTTCAAACAGTTCTTATAAAGAACCATTCTCATAGGTACATTTGATTTATTAATCAGCATTTAATTTTGTTGGAAATTGGAAAAGACATGAAGAACTCTGTAAAAATGGCTAGCAAGCACATAAATATGTATAGTGAATCAAGGAATTAAACCATATTAAATTGAGATTAAAGAATCAACATCTGTATAAATCTAGATTGTAGATTGGTCCATATTGATGAAAGTTAATATCACAGTATTTTTTCCATTTCTGCAGTTTCACTTTCTGCAGTTTCTGTTATCAGTAGTCGTCTGCAGCCCAAAAATATTCAATGGAAAATTCCAGAAATGAACAATTCATTAGTTTCACAATGCACACCATTCTGAGTAATATGTGGACTCTCTGCAGACTGACTTCATTCTGTCTGGGATGTGGCTTCTCCTTTTCTCCACTGCTACCTGCCCTTACCTCATGTCATAGCGGCCTTGCTCATCCCATGCCCCATTGTGGTCTCTCAGTGCCTCTGCTCAAGTCATGTTTATTTTACTAAATAATAACCTGACATATAAGAGCAATGATGCTGGCAAGTCTTACATGACACACTGGAGCTGTAAAAGGACTGCCTTTAAATGGAAAGGTTAATGTTTAGAGAGAGAGAAAGAGAGAGACCGAGAGAGAGAGAGAGAGAGAGAGAGAGAGAGAGAGAGACCACATTCACTTACATTTTCTTGTAACAGGTTGATTTAATTGTTCCATTTTATTTTTAGTTATTGTTGTTAAGCTCTTATTTTGCCTAATATAAACTAAACTTTATCAAAGGAATTTATGTATAGAAAAAAATGTAGTATAAGTGGGGTTTGTACCATCCATGTTCCAGTCACCCACTGGGATTCTTGGAATAGATGCCCATAGATAAGGAGGGACTACTATTATTATCTCTAAATAGTGGAATTTTTGATATATCTTTTTCATTTTATTATTTTGACTTGCTTGTTTTCTAATTTTTTATTAAATTGGACTTTTTCAGTTGCAACTTTTTTAGGGGTGGTACTAGGGATTAAACTCAGGGACTCTTCACCACTGAGCCACATCTCCAGTCCCATTTTGTATTTTGTTTTATTTAGAGAAAGGGTCTCACTGAGTTACCTAGACCTCAATTTTGCTAAAGCTGTCTTGGACTCATGATCTTCCTGTTTCAGCCTCCCAAGCCTTTGGGATCATAGGCATGTGCCAATGTGCTCAGCCAACTACAACTTTTAATACCTTGATTTTTAATTTCCTTCTTATATTTCTGCTAAATAAAATTTATATACATGAAATAAATGCACTACTTAGTAACTGATGTTTGATTGTTTTTTCATCTGAACACTTTAGGAGTCATTTGTAATGAAAATATTTTGAAGAGAAGTTCAAATAGTTTGTGAGCAATACAGAGGTACACAGAGCAAAATTGATATAAAAATTTTGTGTGAATATATGGTTAAACTTGTAACTTTGTAGATTGTCTAAAATAATTGAAAGTGATTAGAAAATATCCAAAGAAAGCATACTGATATGTCTTTATTTATATTTCAGTCTGAGATTCCTCATATATGTTATTTCAAGTAAAGTCTGATAAAATTAGTTTGGAAAATGAATACTTTTCTTTCACTAAACTATTAACATCACACCCTCATAAAAATTTCAAGTACATTTTAAAACTGATGTTATGAGTAATACCTAATACCATTTTTATAACCAAAGCAAATATATCATAATAACCACATAATTTTATGATACAAATATAAAGAACATAAAATAAAACAGTGCTGTCATGGTGATTCTTCGACAGCAAAATTAACAAGGTTAGATTACATGGATTCTTGAAGGATGGAAAAATTAATTTCAAAGAATTTAGTTGATTTGGAGTGAGAACTATGACTTAATAAGTTAAAATGCTTTCTTTATTCACTTCTTTCAATTTGGTTTTGTTTGCATATTAAGATTGATTCATTATACAAGGGGCCAGAGTCCTAGTGAACTGCTCTGTTGACTAAGAGGCTATAGGATCTAGGATGACAAATGGAGACATTTATCTAGGGTTCTTCACAGAAATCAATCAGGATGGATGAAAGTAGGGTTGCAGTTTTTTTCCTCCAAATTGGTATCTGATCTCCCACCAACTTAGGGAGAACTGACTATACAGCAGAGGAGCTTAGCATCTCAGGCCTGCACTTCTATCTACTTAGCAGCGTGGACACCTGCATATGATTGCGATGGGTCAACTAGAGACAGGATCAAAATTGTGTGGAGCAGGAACAATGGAGAATTTTTCAGCCATCCGGTGACCATGGAAGAAGAAGATGTCTAGAAGAATATACATTGAAGCTCTACTGCTCAATTCTGGTAGATATATCAATATCCAGTGTCCAACAGTAATGTGACTATGTTCCCTGTCACACACTTCCTGTGGCATGATTTGGGCTGTACACCAGATTCTTAGTCTCTTTTTCTGCATGCCTGTTTCCCAAATTGGAATCTCTGTTCTGAGTAGGACTTGATGAGTATCAAGTCACCAACAGTCAATATTCTTTAAATAAATTAGTTTTCCTACTTAAATTATTGGGACTTACTTTGTGTTGCTTATATAAGAAAAAACCTGACAGAAGGAATTTCAATTTAGTAAAGTAAATTTAAGATAGCAATGAATTTAACATTTATATAGGAGTTAATATGAGATAATTATTTCAGTTATAAATAATTGGAAAAAGTCCCTCTCAACAAAAGTTTAAAAGGAATCATGTTTCTATGATGTAGAGGGGACCACGACTGGGTACTGAAAATATTAATCACATAGTTTTGATCTTTTAAGGGCAGTTCTTTACTGAATGGGATATCCTGTTGATATAAGTAGGCAGTTCAAAAGGAAACTTCACTATATATAATGTTAGTAAATTTAAGGGAATAAATACCATAATAGTGGCCAAAGAAGGTATGACTGTAGAGTGCAAAGAACAGGAACACTAGTGATCACCACATCATACAGATTATCTACTTACTTGAAAAATGAACTTGTGTAAATTACTTAACCTCTAGCATGGTGGCAGAGAACTCTCTGCAAAACTTTATAAGAATTGATTGAACTTAATTGATTTAGACCAGTAATTCTCTTACTGTGACTTTATGAGAGAATACTTGAAAAGATTAAAAACAAAAACCCAAACAAAGAACAACAAAAGAAAATGTTCAATTAAATTAACACAAAACATTAAGGTTAAAATTCCTGATGATGAGACCAGGACAACATTACATTTTGAGTATATGAAGGTAGTATTGAAGAAACCCAGGAGATGGAAACAGGTCATTTTTATGGACTTCTGTCTTTATATTTGGTTGCTCATAAGTGACATGGTTAGTATGTTGTTTATGGATCTAAGACAGCAGAAATGCAACTGATCTCATTTAAAACAGCCACTACAATTACCAGTCACCGTAGTAGTACTAAATATCTCCATGGACACTCAGATTTTTTTCCAGGTGGCATTTTCTGAGTCCTGATGCAGGAAAGTAACCAGATAAGAGCAAGGAGGTCAGGCAGCTGAGAAGAGAACACTTGGGGAGGTCATGATGAATACAGATGTGAAAAGATTTTAAAAAATTAGAAATGTATTTGAATAATAGATTTAAAAATAATATAACATGAAACTCCACCCATAAATGCAAGGTTGGATTGACATTTGAAAGTCATATATAAACATAGATACACACAGATGTGCACACACACACACACACACACTTGCATGTTAACTGAGTAAAAGAAATAAAGCATTGGTTAATCTCATTACACAAAGAAATAGTCTGGGATAAAACTCAATATCCATTCATGATACATTGTACATGATTAAAAATAAAAAAATACTATTTTTCATTCTGATAAAAGACATCTTTGAAAAACGTATATTAAACTTTATAATTATTGACAAATGACTGACTACTTTCTTGCCTAAGACTAGAAAGTCAAGAAAATTCACTCTCACCACCATTATTAAACTTTTATCTGGTGGTCCTAGCCAGTGAAATACAGGTCAAAGTATGTTATTTGAAAAAAAAAAAGGCACAAAAATGTTTTCTTTAACAGAAAATAGGATTTTTATAGTTATGGAAATACCCAAAGAAATCTAGAAAACCTACTAGAAAATATCTGTTGCATTTTCATACATTGGGAAACAAAATATCAGAGAATGAAATTAAAATATTTTAGGATAGATATAACACAAAATATGAAACACTGAAAGCTAACAACTACAAAGCACCTCTAGCAATGAGATGGCCTAAAATTTGAAAATGGATGTTAATTTTTTTATATTTAAGAAAAAAGATATTGTCAGGTTTCTGGTTCTTTCAAAATAGATGCATATATTCAGCATATTCCTCAAATATCCCCCAAACATCTTTTTGTTTTGTTAGAAGTTGAAAAACTGATTCTAAAATTGGAATGGACCTAGTAAGACATAAAAAAAAAAAAACTTACAGTAAAATTGAGATAAGAACAAAATTGGAAGATTTACACTAATGTACTTCAACACCTACTTTAGAAGTATCAAGCAGTGTCATTTTTTCATAAGAGTGCAGATTTACAGATGAAATAGATTCTTTCAGCGTCTAGAAATACACACTATTCATCTCCATGAAAATCCACCTATGTTCTCTGCTCAATCCACTAAAAACTAAGCCTTCCCCCAAATCACGTTAGTTAATTTTTGACAACACTGCCATAGGAAAGGATGTTGTTTTACAGAATAGTGATGGAACAACTGGCTATCCAAAGACATCTGCCTCAACCTTTTTGTCTTTCCAAATACAAATATTAACTCAGATTAAGTCTTATACTTAGACATTAAAGAGATAAACAACATGAAATAGTTGATGAAATTGAAACCGAACAATGAAGTCAACATTTCTGATGGTGAAAACAGGACATTATATTTTGACTATATGAAGGCAGTATTGAAATAACCCATGGGATGAAAGTAGTGGTCATTTTAATGAACTTCTGTTGTAAAATGTATCTAAGTACAACATTTATCTAAAGTTAAAGAGGCAAATTCAAATATTTTAGAAAATATTTTTTAAAACAACCCATAAAAGACCTATTTCTTCAGATAAAGAAATTTGGTATAAGCTCACAATCAAATGCTTTTATGCAACAAAAATCAACCATATCTGTATAAAACAACAATGTGGGTAAATTTAAGAAGATTTAGGTAACAAAAATAAAAACAATAACAACAAAACAGACATGGAAGGAAAATGCTATGTTATTCTCTTTATGTGAGATTCTAGGTCAGGTAAAACTAATCCATAGTCACTCAAAACTGACTGGAGCTAGAGATGGGAGGGAGGATTTAGGGCAAAGGGCATAAGAAAATTTTGGTAGTAAAGGAAAATGAACATATTCCATATATGATGATTTGAGTGATGGACAGGAAGAAAAAAATTACAAAAATAATGAAGTGGACTTTTTAAAACAGCAATTTATCATATGCACATTAATCCAGAATAAAGTAGATTTTAAAAATAAATGTGCAAAACTCAAAAACAAACAAACATAACAAATAATGCATAATCCCTGTCATAAAACAATTACAGAAAAATGTCTCATGATAAAAATCTCTTCATCAGTGTTTTCTACCAGGCTTCCAGGTTAATATGAATATGCAGACATTACTAAAATATATGAAATGTAGTGGAAATTAGAAACTCCATTCTTGTAATCTAGAGTTCCATCTAAACCTTGCTTAGAAATAAGAGTTGTAATTGTTGTTTTCATTTTATCTCATTTGTTCTGTGTTTGCCTTGTAGTTCATAAACCTCTCCTCCTGTGTTTGAAGAGACTCTGAGATAGGACAAAGGGGAAGAGGGGAAGGAGGGGCATAGGGAAGGAAAGATGGTGGATGTGATGGTCATCATTACTCTAAGTACATGTATTAAGACATGAAGGACATGACTCTACTTTGTGTACAACCAGAGATATGAAAAATTGTGCTTTATATGTGTAATATGAATTGTAATGCTGTCTGCTGTCATATATAACAAATTAAAATTTTAAAAAATAATTCTCATAAAGATACATATGGCATTTCCACTAAAGTTGACACTTATGACAGAGATTGCTCTCAGTTGATATAGGTGATCTGTGGAGTGACAATCATTATGAACATTCTTGTTTCCATAGATACAAACATGAATACATCATACAATGACATTTACTGTGAAAATGTAATTACAACAAGAAGAATAAAAATGACAGTCAATGTGTATGGAGAAAGCAAGGGATAAATGGGAGAAAACTCCTTATTCTTTGTACAACTTTGCTATGAATAGAAAACTGCTCTGAGAAAATAGTCTACAAGTTAATTAATGTAGTCAAGATATATGTGACCAAATGTAATTTTGGTGATTCTTGTGTCAAAATGGTATAAATCATAATTAATTGAGAGGGACAGCTAAAGAAAGATACTCATGGATTATTGGAGTGCAATTATAAAAGAAAAAGTGTAAATTAATAAACAAAGTGAATTTCTTAAGAAATTGAAAAAAGGCAAAACCTCAATGAGATAGGTAAAACTAGAAGTGGGAAAGAATTCCACCTCCTCAAACCTTCTCAGAGAAAATCAACCTCTCTTTAATTTGAAAGAGATCACAGGACATATTGATTTCAATATTAAGATCCTACCCAAATATGTCCCAGGCATATTTTAGCCTGTGAAAAACTAAAACTGTAACACAATAAAAATTTTAATAGATTTTTTTTGAGCAAATAGCACTCCATACGTAAATTCCATGACAGAAGTACTTCCGGAGCCCCAAAGGGAGGCTATTAAGTACAGAAATTTGGTTACAGATATACAGTTGCTTTATTTGACATCTCCCACTGAAAGTCCTTAAATACTTCTGTTTGTTGACTGCTTCTTATTTCTTGACTATAAGTTCTGTTTTCATTTAATGTACACATTTAGAAGACAGAGCTCATGTTCAAATTTTCTTGTTTACTAATCAAGTGAGGTTAAGGTCACCCAGGACTAACTAGCCATTGGTCATGAGTACTTCAGGCCTGATCTTCATTTTCAATTGCTTTTAATATCTTTATTTGAAAATTAAGGGTTAAGAATAAAAACACTTGGCTTTAAGACACTTGTATTTTTCCATGGAGCCTGAAGTTTCTGACATGTAACTGGTGTGTTAGAATAGAATGACAGGGAAGACATTACTCAAAGACCCTTGTGGCTCCCCTACCCACGTTCACATCTCCACAGAGCAGAGATGAGACTCCTACATCATGTAGCTTATAAAAGTATGGACAGGTACACAGCTGAGCAGTCAGATTAAAAATTGTTTATAAAAACTAAGCAAACCAAGAGGTATTTTAATTTCCTTTTTGATTTTTCCGTAAAAAATTATTGTGAACATTTATCTTTATTCAAATGAATATTTGCTTAATTTTTTATACTTAAATACAGCTTTTAAAAAAAGAAACAAATCTGTCCTGTTCTTCTTTAAATCTACTGTCATAAATAAATATATTCAATTTATAACTCAGTCCATATCTTTTACATACATGTGACTATTATGTACAGATTACGATAATCCAGTTTAAAAGCAGATTTCGTTACTTTTGAGTATTTGCCAAATGACTTCAAAAAGAAAAATATAATGGGTTAGGTGGATTTATGGGACAAATAACCTACTCCTGGCAATAGGATGCTAAGAAAAAGCTGGTTTAGAAGTTAAGAAGCTCATAATGCCAGCTCAGAATTTATAGCTAACAATTTTATAGGCCAAAGCCACTATGCAGGCATCCTTATCCTGCCGTGCGAATAGGATTACCCTTCCAAGCATTATCCTAATGTGGAATTAAACTGTCAAGTTGGCTTGCTTGCTGCATGGACTTGTGCATAAGATGAATGTAACACTGGGTAAAGTTCAATATTGCTCCATCTGTTAAGCACCTTTTGCTTCTAGAAATGCAAAACTGGAAATACAAATGTGCATGACATTTCTGCTTGCATATGTAATTATGGGTTGATTTACTGACAAATACATAATAGTAAACCTGATCAATCATTAATAAAAATTCAGAATTTTCTCTTCCTCAGAAAGCTCTGATAAAATGATGTGACTCGAATTATTTTTGTTTACATAAAATTGAGGTAGGGACCATCATCCAAAAAATTGAAATGTAAATTATAAAACTGTTGGGAAATAAATTTGCCTTCAATGTCAATCTCTTGTATCAATGAACTTATTTTCTTAGCTAAACTTACTTGCTTTCATCATTAGAATTATTGGATTATAACTGTTTTGTGTTCTGTTCATGACACTCTTATTTTGGAAGATTCATTGTAATTTAAGCATGATGACTGTCGGAAATTGCAAGGAAAGACAGGATGTTATTAATTACTGAAAGGATAGTGAGTGATAATTTACTAATGTGAACCCTACTGTGTACAGAAAAACAAAAAGCCTGATAGGTACTTAATTTCACATTAGAGAAGAGATTCAGAGGGGTTCTATTTTAATGTGGTGGGTTCATCTGTTATTCCTATTTGTGCTGCTGCATCAGGATAACTGAGGCTGGTTAATTTATAAAGAGCAGAAACTTCTCACAGTTCAGTAGACTGGGAAGTTCAAAATCAAAGTACCTATAAATTTGATGATTATGAGTGCCCTGTCTCAGCTTCCAAGATGGCATCTTGAATGCCCCATCCTTTGGAGGAGAGGAACACATTCCTCACTTGGCAGAACACAAGAATAAACCCACAAGTGCTTGTTGTAGTGACTTTAATCCAGTCACAAGGGGGGCACCCTCTGTAAACTAGATACTTTCCAATAGTCTCCCCATCCTCCTGCTCCACATTGAAAATTAATTTTCCAAAACATTGATTTTTGGAGAGAAACATTCAATCCATAGAAGATCACACGTTTAAAATTACATCAATGGGGAGAAATTTATAAGCAAGGTTTTTTCCTTAAACAAATAGTTCTTCAAAAACCTGTTTTTTTTCTGTTCTGTTTGTATTAGCAAGTTTTTCCTCATCATCTCAAATAGATGATAATAGTTTAGTCCTCATTCAATATTAGTGTTTTTTTTTTTTCTAAATTTCTTATAAGTTAATTCTTAGGAGACCTAATCATAGCTCAGGAGATAGCTGGCCCTTTATTTTCAAGAAAAGCCTTATGTTCATAATTAAAGTCAACTCTCTTTGTTAAATGTTTTAGATTATACTAATGAAACAGGAAAAGCTGACTTCCTTACCTCATTTTTCTTAGTGTTAGGAGAAATACTTTTTACCTGGTAACAGGATTTTGTGAAATTTATCCCTTCAAAATATTTCTATTTATATCTAGGTAAAGCAAATAGAAGACAAAATGTATACTCAGGGAAAACATTCTGAGGTGAATTTTTTGTGATGAATTGCTTAAATTTCAGATCATTGTAACAGATTCTTGAGTCAGTCTATTACAACCAATACTATAGCACACATTAGCATACTTCCTTCTGAGTATGGCCACAAGGTGATTTTTAGCAAGTAAGTTAGAGGGGAAATGAGAATAAAATATAATACATTTAACATAATGTGTACATACATATTGAATTATGAAATCAATCATTGGAAACATCAGCACCCAATTCTTCAGGGGTAACTCTAGAAACATTCACATTTGAGAGAAGCTGGCAATAATCAGTGAGTGGCTGCATGTGTGCTTGTGTCAGAGTGTGTTCTAGGGAAGTGTTCTACTATATCTGCAGTGCAATTTCATTTTGTAAAACTATAACGAATGTTAGCTTTTTATCAGCAAGTCTGTAGCAATGTGAAAATGAGCCAACCAGGATCATTCTAATAGGTGTTTTGTTGATTGCCACAAGCTCTGTCACTAGAGATGGTAAACAAAAATATCCACTTTTCCTTGGTTTTTCATTTCTTTTTTTCCAGCATGCCAGTTAAGTCCAACTGCTCCTTTACATACAATAGAATTACCATGAAAATAACACAAAAAGTGTGGTGTTATTTTGACATTTGTTGTTAAAAGTTTAAAAATATTTTTATCTAAGCCTTTGTAGGACCAGTTCAGGTAGTTAAAAGGGATGACAGACAACATACCTTTGGAATTCAATTAAGTACGCTAAATTTCTATGAAGAAGGTCAAGTTTTGAATTTAGATGGCTTCATTTTAGATAAAATAAAGTCATCATTACAGAAAAACATGCATTTGAAGAGATGTATGTGCTGTGATTGGAAATATCTATGTTCTGAAACTGCTTTTCTCCATTATCTTTTCTAGGAGAAAATATTCTTTAATCCGTTTATCCTTGATTTATACAAACTTTTAATTATGAGATGTCTCCCAAAATGTCTTTCCTATAATAAAATATAATCCCCATATATTAATGTTTTTTAATCTTTTACAATGAAAAAAATACATTCTTTACTTTTAAAACAACCACAGAGAAGAATAGTAACATAAGATTGTTATAAAAGTTTAAAAAATTAAAATATTTTATAATGTTACCAGTAACAATACCCACCAGAGTTAATCATTAGAAGTATGTTAGATCTCTTTTCAGTGTACACATATGTGTATATATAAGTGCATACATACCCTATACATATATAATATTTTATAAACTATATGGACGCACATATTTTCTCCTATCAATGTATTGTGGGAAGATGTCCATGTCAATAAGACATTTTGGAAATACAATTCAGATGCTACATAATAGCAATTATCTCCATTCTTTCCTTTTTTAAAAAAATATTTTTGTTTTAGTTTTAGTTGGACATATATCTCTATTTTATTTTTATGTGATTCTGAGGACTGAACCCAGCACCCTGCAAATGCTCTACCTACCGCTGAGCCACAACCCCAACCACTTCTTTAACATTTTTTAGTTGTTAATGAAATTTTAATTTAATTTATTTATTTGCAGTACTGAGGATCAATCCCAGAGTCTCATGCATGCCAGGCAAGCACTCTACCACTGAGCCACAACTTCAGTCCATCCATTCTTTTCTTAACAGAAATAATACTGTGACTGCTATCATGGAGAATTCCTGGATTTCTTATAATTTTCTCCAAAAAATTCTTCTGAACTGAAACTTGGGGATGTTAATTCATTTAAAAGTTAAAGTTTCTCTTTGCTTGATCAAGAGTAGTATAGCAACTATGCATTGGACTATCAAATCTTCAACCACAAAATGGAAATCTATCTTGTAAGAGAAGATTTTTTTGGTTTCCTGTAAACCTCATGGCTCTCCTTGCCTTGGGCAGATCTCAGGCAGGAAATCCTAATCCCAATAATTCCTCATTCTTTCCTTCTTCAAGCACTTACTTTCTTCAACTGCATTCCCTTCCAATTTCTGGAATGTGGCTGCCTCTGGTTTCCCCTGCTGTGGGGAGCCTGTCTCTTGGCCATCGGTGAGAACTAGGTAGGCTTGCCATCGCCTTCTATCCTTCATCATTAAGGGACTGCTGGCATCAAGACACAGCTACCATTCCTTGTGTGCAACTGTCCAGATCACTTCAGGAAGTTTAGTTTTCTTCCCCACTGCAGCTTCATTGTGTGCAAATAATTGCTGCAAGGTCTGAAGGATTGTACTCTCCCCAAATTAATATGTTGAACTCCTAACACCCAATGTCATGGTATTGGGAGGTAGGACACTTGAGAACTGATTAGATCATGAGTGTGGGGTCCTTATGAATGAGATTAGTACCCTTTTAAAAGAGGCTTCAGCAATCAGTCTGCAGTATTTTGTTACAGCAGACTGAGGACAACTGTCAATAAAACTTTACCAGGCACTGTGAAAAAAAGTATCCTGATACATTTCCACATGACCATTGGTGGAAATAGGAGAGCAGGATCTGTTTTCTTGATATGGTCCAGTTACACAGATGCTGAGCCGCCTTGTCTGGTTTTCCTGTTTTAATAGAATCACAGCTTGCCTCTTATACATTAGTTGACTTATACCTTTGTGGACCCCTTTAAAAATTCAATGTGACAAAATTTATTTTCCATTGATGCTTTTAATTTCCATCTTTTTTTTCTATTAGTAGAGTTCAAACATACTACAATTTGTATTAATTCTATAAATAATTTACTTGTATTTTTGACTGTTTTTTGCATCTTGACTTTCTGTATTTGATGACCTCTGAATATTACCCACAACCCACCTATTCTCAACAAAGCCAACATAGGGACGTTTTCAAAACACACATTGCATTGAATTACCATCTAGTTTCATGCCTTCAATGGTTTACCTTCACATTGAAAATGAAATCTCCAAACCATGACCCCCCCCATGTCCACTCCATTCTATGGCAATTTTCTTATCTCATACTTGCATCCAATTACCAATACTGCTTCTTAGTTACATCTTTCCGATGCAAAATCTGCACGTGCAGATTTTTTCTTACTTTCTTCTGTTTGTGAAAGTTACCTCCTTAAGTTTGTGCCATGGATTGAATGTGAATGATATTGCCTTCTTCCAATTCATGTATTAAAGCCCTAAACTGCAGGGGAACTGTATTTGGAAACAGGACATTAACTGAAGTAATGGTTATGTGAAGCCATAAGAGTGGAATCCTGATCCAACAAGATTAATATTCTTTTAAGTAGATACACCAGAGGGCTTGCTCACTCTCTCTGTGAGGACAGAGAAAAGACCCTGTGAAGTAAGGGATCATTTGTAGGGATAACCAAATTCCTCAGCAGATTCCAGATTAGCTGGAATGATGATGTTGGAATCCTAAACTCTAGAACTACAAGAAATGAACTTCTGTTTTTTTACATTGCCCACACTATGGTTTTGCTATAAAAAACCAAGCAATTAGTACAGACTGTGACTTAAATAACATCGTCTCAAGAAAGAAGCAATGCTTTTCTCTAAAAGTACACAATTCACTCTTATCCACATACACACAAACACACACACACAAACACACAAATATTGTTTCTCACCCTGTTTCATTGAGAGCACTGATCAATTATTGCGACTTGGCTATATAAAATAGTTTTAGCTTTTTTTAAATTTCATAATTTAATTTCATATTCACCATTATTAGACAGTCCCTAGTTTTCTAATGGTTCATTAAGAAATCATTCTTTCTCATTCATATTTATTCACACCTGAATTTAGAATAGTGCTGTGTACATAAGAGTTGCTTAGTAAATATGTCTTGGTGAATTTTATAACTAATATTTATTGACTTACTATATACCAAGTACTATGAAAAAGAATATATCATAAGTTGTTTCATTTTTATTTTTCCAAAAACTGTGATATGGAGGCATTGTTTTTAGAGATGAAAAAATCAATGTATCTGAATTAGTATTAAATGAGTTGAAGTTCAAAAATGAAATGTCTCTGAATTGTTCACTCTCAACCAAGACTTTATCCAGTATCTTTTTGCAATAATGAGTGAATTATTTGAACACATAAATATAACCTTGTTGACTGTCATATTAGTTGGAAATGGATTTTTCCTCATGTTTGCATTTTTTAAAAATTATTAAAATATTTATTTCTCAATACCCAAAGTCATATCCTGCTCTATTTTTCAAGTTTTCATTGTTGACAGGCATTAAATTCAGATAAAACATTGTGAGCTCCCAGAGAGAAAATTTACACTTATCTATAACTCTGACTTCATTAGTTTTGCAAAGAAATATAAAAGTCTTTAAAAACAACATGTTCCTGTGTATTGCATCTGCACTTTTAAGTGTCTATCTTTGGAAATATAAGAATTTGAGGATTTCTTCCTAGAAAGTCAGAAGCAAACCCAATGTTAAGTGGACCCTGACTTCCAAGTGTGCTCCGGGGTTCCTGAGTCATCCCCGGGTCATTCCCTTGGAAGCAAGCACTGTGTGATCTTGTCAATCACACCCACATACTGTACAGATTAACCTTTGATTTTTACATTCATTTGGTAAAAATGAGAAAATAGATTTGTTGCAGAGTGTGTGTTCCATTTTTATTACATGAAAAGGGTATAATCACTCACATCAATGATGTAGAATATCTATGATGTGTACTGAGATAGTCTCATTTACTTGAATCTCTCAGGTGAGCTTTGCAAGAAGATCCACATCTTTTGCTTTGATATTTATTACAAAATGCAACAATCACCTGCTCTTCACCTTGTCATATATATTTTGAGTATGTTCCTACCTAAAAGGATGATCAGATGGTCAATGTGAGCTAAAGTTGATACCACAAAGAAACCAGCTGCTCTGCAGTATGTGGTCATAACCATGTCTTCAAATGGGAGGTGGCACTTGGAGAGGGCATGATCTCTGAACATCAGACTGCAGATGATGTTGGGCTTGTTTCTGTTCCTTCTACTAAAAGGCAGGATGCTGAGCTCCCAGGGTCCTCCCTGTGGGGAAAGGGAATCCAAATATGGCCACCTAAGACCTGGCATGGCCAGAGCCACCACTGCAGCTTTGCTAAAGCCCCGTGAAAAAGCACATCATACTTCTCTGGAATAAAGGTTCTCTGATCTAGAGGATTCATGTCTTCCCCAGAGCAGTTGCCATCTCTGGTCTGAGCAGTGGCCTCTGCCACCTCCACACTGACTGGAATCCTGTTCCTACTCTCTGGAGCAATTCAATTTGAGAGAAATTGCAATGAGATCAACCCTCTGATTCAAGGCAGAAGTTACCACCATCCCCTTTCAGTGTGTTGACTATCACAAAATTAACTCTTTCCCAAGAACATACCCTGTCCTTAGGAAGACTTGGGAAACCTGTTCATAGCAAAACTTCCCTCAAATCAAATTTACCCATTGGGTATTTGTTCTTCTCATGGTGGAAGCCAATGTAATGGTTGCCAGTCACCGTCTTCAGCTGCACATGACTTGGATGTATGAATGTTTTCTGAAACTGCTTCACTTCCCTTCATCAAAGATGTCCCTCAGAATTAAAAAGAAACCGTCTATTGGCAACAACCACAGAGCCTCTGAAAGGTTTTCTTTATTTACTATTTCCTTTATAAAAACAAATGAACATCTCCCTTTGACATTAAAGTGCAATATACACTGAATTGATTTAATCAGGTCCTTTGTTTTTCTAGTCTTTAGAGGGGACACAACATCAGTTAGACCCTGCCTCTTGTTTACTCATCTAGTCCTGGATTAAAGCTTTATAATTTTGAAAGATCAGAATTAAGAATGACAATTTATCATGTCAAATACCTGGCAAATATCCATCTTTATACTAAATAGTCTTATAAACATTATCTATCATTTAAATCTCACAAATAAGTTATTGTTGCAAGCAGGTACTTTGGTTTAACACATATTGTTTTCAGGACTTTTGCAATGGAGGGGAGCTTCCTTAAATCAAAATTCGGTCTAATATATTGTGAGAAATGACCCACATTTTGTCACACAGACTTTATAAACTTCAGTCAAAACCAAGTGATGATTTTTTTTCTGTGTTATCAACTATTAAGAGTTATATGTGTATACTCCTGAAAATTCCCTGCAATATGACAGATTACATATTTATTCAGAAAAGAGTATCAGAAAAAATATACTTTCTTTACACTCAAATGCTTAGGTGACCAAAAAATATGCTACCAAAAATAGTTTACAAGTAAGGTAGAAGCTGGAAAATTACATAACAAGTTGTATAATGTAGTTAAGACAGAAGACTTGATGTGACAATAAATGTCGAAAAGAGTAATTCATAGATTATTGGGGCCATCTATCCTAGGTTAAGAGAAGTAGCTTCAAAACTCATAGAAGCATCTAATAGAAGGGTAACATGATTAAATTTGCATTTAGAATATTCACTGCTTGAACAGTTTTTCGTTTGGTTTGGAAGACACTGCTCACAAGTTATTACAATGGTAATAATCTGGCCAGTATTGATTATCAGTGTTACAGAATTAACAATGAACTTGGAGAGAGACAAGGATGAAATAAAACATTCATAAAGAGGTAGCAGCCAGTTTGTGCATGATATAGCAAATGCATGCAAGGATTATGTGAATAAGATTCTAAATTGGCTTCCAGATTTCTTGCTTTAGAAACTGGATACTTGGATTCATACCCAGCAGATATATAGGAGGGGGAATAAATGAGGAAGAATAGATGAAGAGATCACAAATTTCTAGATATGAATACCAAAAAAAACATGTTTATGATGTAGAAGTTTAATCTTAGCCTTTTCTTTACCTTATTGTGATTTAAAAGCAAACTGGCATTAGTGTAAAGCAAACTGGCATTAGGTTTAAGCAATTTTCAGCATTAGCTTGGCACAGCTTTTCCCATTGGTCCACTTTAAATCTGCCCTGGCTTCAGTGTGTTGCCAACACTGACAAAATGTACTTGGCAGTCACAGGATCTAGGTATCAAATTGTCAAATGACTCTGTTCCACTTTCATTTTAAATAAATGATTTTCCAAGCTAATTTTATTCCTATTTAATGATTCAAAGTGAATTTTGGAGAAATATTTTTCATAAAATTGTTTATTACTTAGATTCTGTAGTTCAACGATGTTTCTGATCATTCTGACAAGTTTCTGAACCTCAGTCACACTCTCTGTTGTTCACTATTCCCTCCACTGACACATTAGACTTTTCAAAAATAGCATCATGTACCCAAAAAACCACTCCCCAGCGCATGTCGCTGAATGGTTCATTGATGATCTTTTGTTGGGTTCCCAGGGAACAGATTCTGAAACGTGAATGTGTATGCGGAACACTTACTGGGGAGTACTGTTGGAGACAGGCTTGTCAGGAAGGGCTGGACAGAGGAATGGGCAGTTGCAAAGCTATTACAACCAAGGCTTTAGCATCCTATGTGGTGCTCTGTGGCTGGCCTGAACCTGCAGGGAGGTCCTAAATTCAGGAAGCCTTTGTATCCTGGTCAGTCAATCTTTTAGTCACTCTGGAAAAGATGAGTGGTCTTGAGTGAAACACAGTGATTAAAGTGATTTGAAAAATCAATACATATAGACATGAAACGTCAGCCATTGAGGGTACATGCTAGATGGCTGGAAGGATGGATGACCACTCTAAACAAGGGGCACATCACAGAATCTGCCACCCTATTGCCTTGATCATCTCCACAGTCCTGTCTTTCCAGGAATTCTCATTGCTCAACTTCTTGTCCAGCAGAACTGCCCGGAACGATTCCGTACTTACTTTCAACTGTGTAATTTATTGATTAGATTTCTGTCTTTGTTTGTTCTTTTCAGTTTTGCATTTTGTTTCTTTCCATCTGTTCTCTATGTTTGGATTGAAGGCATCAAAAGACAAAAGTGGTCAGATCCAAATGGATCTATATAATTTTCAACACAGACTATTAATTGATCTTCAAAGAAATTTGAATATTAAAAGATAAAAACTTGTAAGATGTTTTGAAATATATACCTGAGAAAAATTAAACTGACATATATCTGAATCACATACTCAGCCCTTTATATTTTTAACAGGGTCTCACTAAGTTGTTTAGGCCCTTGCTACATTGCTGAGGTTGGCTTTGAACTCATGATCCTCCTGCATCAGCCTCCTGATCTTCTGGGATTACAGGAATGTACCATGGTACCAAGCTCTTTAGTGTCTTTTTGAAAAGTGACCCAAAACATTTAATTGTTTGCTTAGATCATCTGCTTAACTAATTAGAACTAGTTTTGCATTTCTTTCATTATGTAAAAATTAAAATGTTAATAATTGATATACATGTATAAATATTAGTATAATTAAATGTCAGGATATTGAGTACATTCTATCAAACATTTTTGGGTGAAAAGTACCATTTTTATTCCTAAGTTAGAGAGAAAGTATTAAACCTTTCCCCACAAGTACCATGTTAGCATGAAGCATCATGGTGTGAATGGTTCATAGATATCCTTTATCAAGTTGAAGAGATCCCTTTGTATTTGTACCTTATTGAAAATGAATGTTCACTGATTTTTTCCAAATACTTTTATTGTATATTCTGAAATAATCAAAAGTTTTTATTTTTATTCACTTTATACTGTGAATCACATTTATATAAAATTTAAAACAAACCTTGCATTCCTAAGATAAACATGGTTATGATAGAATAGCCTCCTTTTAGAGATTGCTGAATTAAATTTGCTAAACTTTGCTTAAGGATTTTGTACCTGTATTCATGAAACGAGGTATGATTGCTGCTCCTTTTTGTTCTGGATGTGTTTCTGTAAAACTGTTAATATCTCTTTTTTAAATGTTTGGTAGAAGTCATTATTCAATTACCTGAGTCTTATGATTTTTGTGCTAACATGTTGAGGTAATAGTCCATTTTTTTTTAATTTAGGGAGAGCTATTTATGGCATCTATTTCTTTTGGGGTGAGCTTTGGGAGTTGGTGTCTTTTAAGAAATTTAGAAATGTTATTGAATTTTCAAATACTTGAGAATTCTCTAGTTCTTTTCTGTTGCTAATTTTCAACATAGTTCTATTTTGGTTTGAATGCAAACTTTGTATGATTTTACTATTCTTAAATTACTGAATTATTTTATTGGATAGAATAGACTTATTCCAGTGAATGTTCAACCTATATATAAGTAGAAAAAAAGAAATATATATGTATGTAATTGAATTTTGTTGTTTGGAGTGATCTGTTTACAGAATTTGGGAGTGTATCTCAATTACGTACACACCAATTATCTATTTAATGGGAGAAGATTTCTGAATTTCACAAGTATTTTTATAGATTTTTGTTTTCCCTTTATGTTCTATCAGTTTTATAAATTTTGAGGCAATGTAATTAAGTCCTTGTACAATTAAAATTGGTTTATTCCTTTTGTTGAACAAAAATAAAAGAGATTAGATATCACATTTGATTCCTTGAAATACACCTTGATTGTAAATCTACTTTGAATTTGGTTTATGAATCAATTAAGGAAGAACATGGAAAAATATGTTATTGTTGTCTTTTATTGTCACATAACTACATTGTCCAGTGGTCTTTGTTCATGTGAATTTGAATTACTCTCTGGAGTCACTGGCTTTCTGTCAGAATTTATTTTATCTTATGTCAGAATAAAGAATTTCCTTTAGTATTTAATGGAACAAGTTATGATAGCTACAGATTCTCTCTGTTTCTATTTACCTGGAAAAGTCTTGAATTCATTTTATTTTTTAATTTATATCTTGGTGGACTTAGGATTTTTGGTCTATAAGTCTCTGTGACCTTTAACTTTGTTTTCCTCTTGCCTCTAATCTTAAGTGTTACTGCTAAGAAATCCACTGTTAATCTTACTGAGATTCCCCTGTAAGCGATATTTTATTTTTCTCTTGCTGCTTTCAAGATTTTGTCTTGTCTTCTCTACTGAAAAAAAAAATTCTGTGATGTGTCCATTTGTGGTTATTTTACGTTTGACTTGTAATTCATTGATCTTTGTAAATGTGTAGATTAATTCCCCCCCCAAAAAAAAACTTGTGGGTTTTTCACTGTTATTTCTTTGATTTTTTTTCTCTTTTCTTTCTTCTCTCCTAACCCTTCCATTGTGGATATATGGATAGAATTATAATCACATCCTTTCTTTCTTTGAGGCTCTGTTCAATTACATCATTTTATTTTTCTCTCCAATCTTTGACTTGAATAATGTTCATCATTTGAACTTTGAGTTTGCTAATTATTCTTTTTCCACTTCAAGTCTATTATTGAATGTTTATAGTGAATTTTTTTAAATTTTAGTTATAGAACCTTAGGATTTTCATTTAATTCTTTTTAAAAGTAATTTCTTTCCCTTTGTTGATATCCTTTACTTGATTCAACACTGTTAATATACCTTTAATTCTTTAATCATAATTTGTTTTTGTGAGCATGCTTTTTATGGCTACATGGTGAATTTTCCTTTAAAGTGATATTAATTGCTCTCTGAGCAGGCTCTCTTGCCTCATTTTTTTTTTCAGGACAGGAGTAATACTTTTCAATTCCTTTGAATGTCTCATAAATTTGGCTTGAAAACTGGACATTTTTATATATCACAGTTACTCTGGGTACTCTTTTGGTACTATCCCCTTTCGTGGACATGTTAATGTAATTTGCTTCTTTATTTGTTTAGTGACTGCCTGAATTATTTTAATGAAGGATTTCTTCATCTCCCTACAACAGATTTCTAATGTTGCTTTTCAAAGAGGTACAACTTTCAGTATATGCATAGTCAACTGAGATGACAGTGTTAGCACTAGGACCCTCTTTCAGTTTTTCCCTGACCACAACCATTTAATCAACTCCATTTATTGCCATTTTGGTCAGTTTCTTGTTGTTTATATTAAGACTCTTGGAAATTAATTGCTTTGCAAACAATTTCCATAAAATAGCATCTCCTTTAAGGGAAAGATTTCCATAGTTCATATTTGATATTTGTTCTTAATACTCCTCTCAGCTGTATTTTCTCATGCAATCTAATTCGCCTGCAGAAAAGGTCTTACCTTTATTAGCTCTATTAATCTTCTCCCAATTATCTTTCATTAAAATCTCCACTTTTCTTTAAAATGCCCTTATGTTTAAACTTCTCTGAACTCTGTTGTAAAATAAATCAGCTTCTTTTGGAAGAGATCAGTAGCTATCTGTTTTGCATCCTGCTTCTATCCCCAGGCAGTAGTGTCTTATTCAGATTTCAGGAGGTGAGGTTAGGACAATGGCAAGCTTCTTTCTCAATGATGTCCAGGCTTTAGCTAAACACTCAGTGGAAGGGCAGGGAAAATCATGAAGTCTTCTCCTAATTCTTCTCCGGGTACAGATCCATCACTTAATAGCAAGATGAAGGTCTATGGAGACCCTCTATTGACAGCACTCTAAACTTAAGGTAGAGCCTATATTCTCTGAGTGGGATTGTGTAAAAGAAGAAAATAACAATCTATAGACTGCAGTTGCCCATGATTAACCTTACCTAGGGGAAGAATGAGAAGATGTGAGTTATTTTCCTCCTGGAAAAAAACACTCTGGCTGGGATCTGGGAAGAAAGGAGAGCCCTGTGCTCTTGGTGGTCTGGAGTGAAGACTGATTTGCTCAAGTTAAATATTGATTTAATTCTCACAGACTTTTGATTTTCTTGTTGAAATTTGTAGGCTTTCTATTTGTAGAATAGATGTTCTTTATTTGCTGTTTGTCCTTAGGGCTATTTCTAGAGTTTTAAAAGTTTACTCTATAAAATAGTGTCTACCAGTTTCACTGGGAAACAGGAAGCAAAACTTTCATGTTTATTTGTTGTTGTTTTTTTAATTTTTCATCTTTTGGAGGGGGTTCATAGATTGAACTCAGGGGTACTTGGCCACTGAGCCAAATCCCCACCTTTATTTTATGTTTTATTCAGAGACAGGGTCTCAATGAATTGCTTAGTCCCTCGCTGTTGCTGAGGTTGGCTTTGAATTCACCATCCTCCTGTCTCAGCCGCCTGAGCTGCTGGGATTATCAGCATGTGCCACTGCGCTCAGCTCATGCTTCTTTTGAAAAGTGTTTTGGAAATGACAAAATATAGGTTAACACTTTGTTTCCTTTTATCACATTAAAAATAACATTCCAGCTATGTGCAGTGGTAATTCTACCAGCTGGGGAGGCTGAGGCAGGCAAAGCCAGCCTCAGCAAGGCAAGGCATGAAGCAACTCAGTGAGACCTGTCTCTAAATAAAATACAAAATAGGGTTGGGATGTGGCTCAATGGTCAAGTGTCCCTGAGTTCAATCCCCAGTGCCAAGTAATAGTAATAATGACAACAACAATAACAACAGCCACATTATAATATTCTATTATCTTTTGACCTATGATGATTCTAATGAAAAGTCTGCTCTGCTGTCATTCTTTTGTTTATTACTCTAAAACTAATGTGTTTTTTTTTTTTGTATTTCTGTTTGAAGACTTTTTTTAATCACAAGTTTTACAATATTTTCTATTGTATTACCTTCCTACCTTTCTTGCCTGGAGTTTTTTTTTTTTTTTTTTTTTTTTTAACTTCTTAAAATCTGTGGATGTGTCACAGGCATTAAATTTGAAAAAAAATTTTTTTTCAATTATTTTAAAATTTTTCATGCTCCCCCCAACTTCCTGGACTCTAATTGTGCAGATGTTCTGTTTATCAATATTTCCCCAAAGACAATATAATTTTCTGATCAACTTGTATTATTTTCTCCTTATATCTTTCCTGATCTTATGTTGTAGGATATCCAATGTGCTCTTATTCAAATCTAGCATATTTTAATTTGATTTTGCAGTTAAAATGTTTGATTGAGTCATTTTTATATATCTCTTTATTGATCATGTTATATTTTCCTATACAGAATTAAGCATATGCAATAAACTTGCCATAGCCATTTTCAGAGTCCTGTACTAATTCTATATTTTTAGCCATGTATTTTTTTCCTGTTACTATTAACTAATTTTTCTAAGATTTATTGGTCAAATTTACTTGCCTCTTTGCATAGTTTTTATTTTTTTCTTGATGACTTGCAATTTTCTGCTTCTGTTAGTCTCATATCTTTTTCTTATATGAATGCTGTAGATGTTATAGTGGAGTCTCACACCTTTAAGGGTATTGAGGTTTGCTTGAGTGGTAATCAGTTTAATTACAGACAAATCATTTACATACTCTTACATTGGCATTATTTTTTGCTAGAACATGTCTATTCCAGTTTCTCTCTCTAATCCTTTTATTCCCAAGAATTATTATTATTTTTTGCCTTGAAGTTCAGCGTACCTATATTCTCAGTTCTATGTACAAATTCAGGAAGGTGTCTGTCATCTGACTGGACCAGAACTCCAATGTCTTTCAGCACTTCCATCCATAGGCTTTACTTGGTTTTGGTTCTTAGGCCCCTGCAGTACTGACTTTGTGTAAGTCTTTACAGAGTCTTACATTTGCAAGTTATACCTCAGTCATCAAAATACAGGTGACCAGCTGCTGGTTTCTGAGATCTCCCTCTCAGCACTGCCTCATCTCCAGCAAACTATCTACTAATTTCTACCACTTCAGTTGCCCTGAACACCAATATCCATCTTCATCTCAGAAAGACTCTGGTATCTTATCGGATTTCAACTTATTACACTTTGGTATGGGTTTTCCCAGAGAGAAAGTCTGAGTGAATGTAGTATTCATGTGGTTCTTTCTCTTTTCTCAAAATCACAATCACTCCCTGCTATAGTCTGAAACTTGGAAATATTTGTTCAAGCTTCTTCTAAAATTTAGTAATTGTTTAACATGAAAAAGCCATTTGGTTCTAGTCAAGATACAATGGCTATAAGAGAATTTCTGAGTTCTTGAATTTTTATTAAAGTTTTCTATCTTCAACACTATGAAAATAAAACTAATATAAGTGAAAGATTCATCATATTTTTTAAAAAATAATAATTTGAGCAACTACTGGAAAATTATTTATTTATGTAAGAATAATTAGAGCAAATATTTATTTTACAAATTATATTAATGCCTTTAGATGGAGAGTATGTGACTTAACTTAGATAATTTAATTTTTAAAAGTTAGCATTTAAATATGGCTTCAACTGTCAATCAATATCATAAGTAACTTAAACTAAATATGCTAGTGTTTATTAAATATCACGATTATACTGACAACAACAAAATCAACCAAAAGATGACTTTTTCCTTAATATTTTGGAATTATTTGATATATTTTATTTATTTGAAAATGAATGAGTAAAATTTAAAATACTTCTACTAACTATATTTTAACATATAAAAGGTAAAACACTTATGCTTTTTGAGCACAAAAATGTTTTTATATCATATTAGCTATTTTCTAGGCATTTCATATTTTTTTAACACTATGTCAAACTATATTGTTCCATTTATACATTAGCAATGTGAAAATCACTATTAAAGATTGAGAAACTCACAGAAAAGCATTCTTTTCTATGCTCAAGAATGGATTTAACAGTGTTAAGGATAACTACTGACTTGTGGTCGAATATTAAGTCTGCTAACAGAGTGCTCTTTTTGTTTGTTCAAATATAATCTAAGGGCAGGCACTGCATTTCTCAGTATATTCCCCAAACTAAGTGGCAGTCTGATAAGAGTAGCATTAAAGTAAAGGTCAAGTAATGATGACAAGATTCTTTCCATTTCACTTTGCCACAGTTTGACATAAGCTGCGATTTATGCGATGTCACTGACCATCAATCAATCAACAATGCAATACCAAATAAAGAGATAGAATGGCTAAGTAAATATATCATTTAAAAACACAGGGAAAGAGATTGAAAGCAGCTACTTGACGGAAAAGAGATGACCTAAATACTCTTTTATTTGAAGCAATTTATATATCTAAGGACACAGAGCTTTGACAATTCTTTTTTTCCCAACAAGATACATTAACTGTTTTAATCCCCAATGTAGTTTTGTTAAAATACCCTAATATCAATTAATTTCATTTCCTAAGAAGATCTGAAGTAGTTTCTTTACTCTTGAATGGTTCTTATTTTTAGATTCTGAATACTATAAATAAGATTAATTTCATGGTATTTTATTCAGTTATTCCCTAATAATATCTTTGATATCTCAGTAAGTCAGTCTAGATCAGATAAGGAAAATGATAATAACAATGATTTAAAAATCGGTTACTGTTTTGAATAAGTACTATATAACACAGGACACATAAGCTTTAAATCCCTGAAAGATAGATATTATTATAATCTAGAATGGACCTTCTTAATTTCTAGAATTTCTTGAGTTTCTATAGTACAATTAAGGACATTTGCATAAAAGCATTTAGAAATAAATGAATTGTACTTTTACATGGCTACAGAAAAACTTAACCGAGTAATCATTATGGCACAAACTAGGGAAGTTAGAGATAGGGCTCAGCACACATGTGAGGATGACTGGAAGAGGAAAATGGTGGACAGGCTGCACAAGACCTGTTGATGTGGCATCAAACCATACCCAGTGAGTGCCATACTACCCTTTCAGGAAGAAAGATTGCAAGCTCATATAGAATACATCATGTGATATTACCTGCACTATTATAACATTTATGTTTGAATAGAAAAATAAAACATGAAATTTATTGCATAGTACTTTTAAAAATTTTTCTTCATAAATCAATGCTGTTGACTTTATAATATTTTATGTCAAAATTTACCTACTTTGTATATTTGAAAAGGTACAGAGACATATGCCTAATAAATCTGTGCCAATAGCAATCCAATACCTACCCCAACCTCCAGGAAGAATCTGGGGCCCCTATGCCTTTAGGCTGGATCCTTTTGAAGTTAGATAATAAGGAGACCAGGAGAAAACTCTGATACTAATAGATACTGACTTACCTTCATAAGTTTTGCAAATCACCTTGTAAAGTTCATTAGATGATACCTTGTAAGACCCTTAAGTATATGAAAAAATTATTTAGGGAGAGAAAAAATAGGGCTAGAGCTCATGGTTGAGGGCCTACTATGCACCAGCCATGGGGTTGATACCCAGTACTCCAAAAATAAAAAAAAATAAAAATAATAAATAAAAAGGAAAACGAGGGGAAAGTGTGGTAGAGGGGAAGCTAGTGGCTTTTACCATGTGGTGAAAGCACTGAGGAACTGTAATGATACTACCATCCATTCTACTGTATTTCTTTTTCTATTTTCTCAAACCCTTCTGATTTATAAAGCATTTTCCCTCACATTTATTTTTAGGAAAAACAAGTGCTTTATTTCAACCATATAATATATGTTAAAATGAAGTGTGATTATTTTCACACTCAGACATTTGTGCTCTGAATATTTCACAGGAAGATGATAAAAAGGTATTACCTTTAGAGAAAAATGGAAAAAGCAATCATTTTTACCTTGATGTTATTTTGTCAAACAACATAAAAGTATACAAGTATTTGGATTCAAATATGAAATGTATTAGAAAGAACAAAACCTAATTTAATAGTTTTTTTCTTTGGTAGTCAAAAAATAAAAAGAAAAGAGTAAACCTAGCATTTATAAATCACTTTCCAAAATGCACTGAGAAAGTCTCTTATGTTTCTTTTGCATTTCCTCAAAAATGTTCATTAAAACCTCTGTTAAAAAGCTTTCAATTGCATTTTCTTAATGATGATGGTTTAATTTTGTTTTATTTTTTATTTTTAAATAAAGGGGGAGAAATAATAATGCAACCAAAGACTAACTACGTTAAAAAAAATGTTTCTGTAAGAGTGTATAACTCTGGCACATTAATTAAAATAGCTTGTGAAAAACTTTTGTATTTTACTTATTGCTCATTAATGAATATAGCTTAGAGGTTGAAGGAGAGAAATATGAATAACATTTATGATTTATTTAAAATGCCTCTAAAATAATATTTTATATCAGCCACTTTCTTAGCTACTTAAAACTATAAAATAGGGAAAAGAAGCTCACAGCCCACTGAGAGAAGACAGAACCACAGACACACATGACCACAAAAGAAATGAGTGGGTTTCATTGGTTTGAACAGAACACAAAACAGCAATCACTCTACTTTGAAGTACGATATGAAAATATGCATTTTGAAAACTAACTTTGTATCTACATTTGTTCTGGGATATAACATTTGATTATAACATTAATATGGAGTAGTCATAAAGTTCCTAATCTAGAAAAAAATACCATTTTTCCTACATGAGGAAAGCTTGTTGTATTCAGGCTATAGGCCTTATTTTAAACTTTCAAAAATATCATCATGTTCTCTACATGATCACAGTCACTCAGATCCCTAGGGCTAATTAAACTTCATGCTCATGGAACAGTTAATTTGCATGGCTGGAACTAAAGGAGTGTGTACAGGGATATTTGCTTCGTGTTTGAATGTTTTATAGATTGTAATGTCTAAAATCAGAAGAATAATCTATATATGCTTCCTATTATGAAAACAAAACTATGGGTCACTTATGGCCTTGTTTTCCTCATCATATGGTTAATTTGCCCAGACCTTTCTTCTAAAATATTTGAAGTTACAGTAGACCATATGATCATTCCTGTAGTAAACACCACTACAAAAATCATATGATTCTGCAGTGCAAACGTTCTCTTCCTAAGTTCATTTTATTTTTCACATTTTAGGGAAAAGTTGAATTTCTGACAGAATTGGCATTTGTAAGTTTTGTTGTTGTTGTTGTTGTTTTTAATCATTCGTCTTCTGTTTTCCAAGACACTTGCTGGTGGTTAATTGTACCACTATCCAAGGTATCCAGATCTATTTCAGGGTGTGATGGAATGACTTTAGTGATTTTGATAGCTTTATTTCCCATTGTCCTGTAAGGTTTTCTGAATGGTTCAGTCAGGCTTGCATGCCGATGTGAAATTGTCAATCTTGCTAATGCATATTTTTCATCTTTCTTACTAGTCTAATAAAATATTTCAGAATAAGAAATATCAATTGTTTATGATTTAAATGAAGAATATACAAAAAGTTTTACTTTAATTTAATTTTAGTGATAATGAGAGTTCTTTCTTTGATTCCGGGTGATACAGTACTAAGCAAGTCCATCCTTCATGCCCATAGGTAGTTTGTGTGCATATAAAGCTTTATTCATTCATAGTAAAAAATCCATGCCAGGGGTCTGGGGTTGTGGCTCAGAGGTAGAGTGCTCGCCTAACATGCATGAGGCACTGGGTTCAATCCTCAGCACCATATAAAATAAAGGTATTGTGTCCACCTACAACTAAAAAATAAATGTAAAAAAAAAATCTATGCCATAGAACTTAGAACAAAGGAGTAAATATAGAGTCTATATAATGTGAAATGATTTAGGTTTGCGTAATGGGTTTTTCTCAGAATAGAATAGCATTTTATACTTAACAGAGTTTTGAATAACACCCAAATCACAAGTGTGTTGTCCATGTTTTCATAATGTTGTTTGATATAATGAAATCCTCCTTACCAACCCTTGTTAGCATCATTCTAAACAAATTCTCCCTTAACAGGAAAAATACCCTTGCATCATTAGCATTTCTTCTAACATCACCTTTCACTGATTGCAGCCTAGGTGACATGGTTTATAGTTAAAAAACAACAGGTTATCATGGTATGTGATTAGACATAAATACAAGCCATCCTACCTCCAAATAACACTCTGGATATATCAGCAAATGTGCACAAAGCATCCAAGTTGATTGTCTCAGGCTGAGAGGCTGAGGAACACATGTCAACTTGTCAAGGTCAAAACTATTTTGAAAGTCTCAGAATAAATCTTGTATTTTATTTTTCTATATCTGAATTTGAGGTAATCTACCAGAATTCCAAGATAATATTTGTTAGGCTGATCTCATGTTCATTATTATATATTTATAAAAAAGAAAAGGAGAATGGGAAGAATAAGAAACAGAGGAATAAGAACAAGACATAAAACAGGTGTCTATAAAGTGTTATTTGTTATAAATGCTCTTATTTCAGTTGCAAATATAATCAAAAATTTTAAAAGATGTAGGAACACATCAAAACTAACATTTGTAATACATAATATGCATCACTGATAATTGAAGAATTAAACTCTATGGTTCTAATACCATATAAATTATGTTGTTTTGTTCTCAATGTCCTTCAAAAGACTGCACAGACTTTATTGAAAAGAACCAAATTTTTATTCAATGTATTGAGTTTATATTGTAATGCCAGTGACTGTTTCAGTTGGAGATATTGAAGGAAAAGAGATGTAAGACCTTTTGATAATTTTATATTCTAGTTAGATAAATGACAAAAACAAACTAATAAATCAATGAACTAATTAATTAAAAATAGCATTTACTAATTTCAACAAGTTCCATAAGGAAATATAAATTAGAGAATATGGATTAAAAAAATGACTTCAAGGGGTGTGGTTGCAATTTTACTTAAAATCATTAGAAATATGCAATGGTGACATATATGCAAAATTCTACAGAAAAGAAGCAAGCAATCCTGGAACAGACTAGTAAATATGAGTGCTAGTGAATGCCAGGCATGGGACATGCCCTGATGCCTGTAGGATCAGCACCATGAGCTAGAAGGGGAATGAGCAGCAGAGGGTGCAGGGTGGGAAGGAGGGGGAGGTGTCTGAGTGGGACCTTATCGCCTTCTGCAATAACTTTGTCTATGCCTACTAAGAAACCTTCAGAGGAACCACCAGACAAATTCCAATAGATTCCAGACAAGTGGTTTAGAAGGTGACATATCATTTTAATTGGTCATATAAGTTGGCATTGACTAGTGACCCAATTTAATGTGATTATATATTTTGGATCTACAATGTCTTTCTGTGGTCAGGAAAAATGACTGCTGCTTATCAATAGACTTTTGATGGTTTTACTTACCCATAAAGAATAAAAACAAAAAGAATATGCCAGAGGAAAAAAAAAAAACAGTTGATGTTAGAATATAAACAAAAAGAAATATAAGCAGTTGTCTCCAGTGTCAAGTTCACATTTAGCACTTGTGCAAAGCTAAATTTGTTCCATATCAGTTTTTAACTAGAGATGAGTTGATGTCAGTAATGACTTGGGTTTGAACGTGGACACATGGCTCCTACTTTATTGGTCTATTTTTATTTTAATCTGGAAAGTGAGGTAATTGAAGGAGAGAATTGATAAGTTTCCTTCTATGCTCTAATACGCTGATTTAGGAATGAAAATGGGATTTTCAATAGAGCACAGATGTCAACAAATCTATTTGAAAGAGCAGAACAGATCTCTAATCTATAAAAGTGATATCTAAATATTATATACCTATGTATGAATATCGTATGAAAATAAAGGACATATAAAAAAGCCACAGAAAAACTTTTTTCTTTTCCTTTCTTATTTATCACCAGTAAGGAAATTTAAGCTACACTGACATTTCTTCTAAGCAACCAAAGGGCTATGCTGCCACCTACTGGGCCAATAATTTTCATCCACAAGATGTTGCAATTCCTTAAATAAAAATATAGAATAATAAATAAATAATTTAGTCCTCGGTTTCAAAAGTGAGAATTGCAAAATATTTGTGAATTCACATAAAGAAATTCGTCAGTGAAATTCTCTCTATATATATTTGTATTTATTATCAACCAAAACATACTGCTATTTTTTCAAGTGTGACTTTAATGCAATACATTTCACATTGCCTTTCTAGGAGGAAAACATTGCTGATATTTGATCAGTGTTCCAGAAGTAACAGAATATGCTATTTTGTGGATTTCCACAAACAAAACATTTAGATTTAGATGTCAGTATGTAAACAACTTTTTAAAAAGCAGGACTAAAAAGTAACCCTTGGTAACTGACCAGCTTATTAATGGTGAATCATTTATGTAAGCATCAATAACACACTGGCCTTTATAGCATTAAAGTTCCTAAAATAACCTTGGCACCTAAAGCCCTGCATTTAGAAACATTAGCTCCTGAGCATCTCTCAGTCCTACAGAGGAATAGCCATCTGTTGCTCTATCATTTTTTCTTTTTCTTAGAGATGGGTAGTAGTGTGTGCAATTTTTCAGGTGTTATCCTGATATATGCAGTCACAGCAAAACACATAGATGATTTCATTCTGTATAATCCTCTATGCCCGATGCCATTGCAATATTTTCCTCTCGTTACGATCCTTTGGAAAGTTGTTATAGCCAAGACAACTGCTTTTCATTTTAATGAATATTAATTTTTAACTTAACATAAAGCATAGAAATTAGAGAAAAAATTGTAAATCAGACATTAAAAATTTTAAGTTAGCATAATTTGCATTTCACATTTTGTTCCTCTCTCCAACCCACCAAAAGGATCTTGATGTGGGTATCTCCTGACTTTAATTTGAAATGCAAATTGTAGAAATTGGAGAAGGAGAGGGTGCTGGAATCCTCCCTATGCTTGCTCTAAGAGCAAAGCCACTCTGAGACAGCTGAGTGCTTTGAACAACCGACTTTAATGTTTCTACCCCTGAATCCTTAATCAAATAGATCGCCTCATCAGAAAGACTTTTTTGAACACTTGCTTAAAATTTAATTTGCCTTTAACAAAGCCAACTCCCACATTTTTCCCCAAATATGTTTTGTGCTCTGCAGGTTACCTAAAACTTTTATCATTTTTCTTTTTATGTAATTTACAGACACAGGTTTCTATTTCTGTTTGTCATTGTCTCTCCCACTTTATCTCTCTTCTTCATCAGCTCTAACTTCTGCATTCCCCTCTTTCATATGGGTTCATATCTCAGACACTAACAAATCTACTGAGGCAAAAACAAAATAACCTGCCTCTTCTATTTTTGATACAGCTTCAACCCCCTGGGATTATTTCTAGAATAAATTCAACATCCTTTTAAGCCTAGAATTTAAAATTTAAAAAATCAGCTGAGCACAGTGGCACATGCCTGTAATCCCAGAGGCATGTGAGGCTGAGGCAGGAGGATTTGAGTTTAAAGTCAGCCTCTGCAACATGGCGAGGCCCTAAGCAACTTAATGAGATCCTGCCTCAAAAATAATTTTAAAAAAATATGAAAAGGGCTGAGGATGTGGTTCAGTGGCAAATTGAACCTCTAGATTCAATTCCCAGGACCAAAAATAAACAAATAAATAAGTATAGATAGATAGATAGATAAAAGTAGGTTTAAAAAAATCATCCTTGAGGATAATTTGAAGGTCAGAGGAAATGTGAATAACATCCTTTTGCATTCTAATATTTTACTGTGTCTACATTTTCCCTAGGATATAGTGGAAAAGATTCTTTTCAAAGTAAACCTTCTTAGTTGTATATAATCTGAAATTTTTTTATAATTTATAGTAAGTAGAAATTGAATGTCTTCAGCAATACTGAAGCTCTTAAAAATCATTTGTATTTTTAATGCTCATGCTAATCATCAAAACTTACCTTATGTAAACAATTTTTATTGCATTAGAAAGTCTCCACAAATATTTTAATGAAGTAATAATATACCATTAATTTGGTACCATGAATCAACTTTTCTTTATATTATACTACAAATATTGTGAAAATAATATCTTAAGATAAAATATTTATATATTTCCAATTCATTTCTTGGAATAAACATTGAGAAAAAGGATCCCTGAATTAAACGTTGTGATGTTTTTCTCTTTCTTTTTCTTTTTTCTTTTTTTTTAGATGCTGCTAATGTTTGCTTTTCTTTCTTTTTTCCTTTTTTTAGCATGCCTTGTGCTTGCTAAGCAAGTCCTCTACCTCTGAGCTACATCCCAGCCCCATATGTATGATTTTAAGTTTCTTGTCATTTCTCCAAAATTTACATTAAGTCATCATGAACCAAGCTCAAACTCCTGGGATCTGTCATTGTTTGAGAAAGGACCGCAGAGAAAGAAATTAGCCACTTTACCCAGAGTAAGGTTCCATCATGGAGCAGCTGTTAGAGGAGTTTTGTGAACCAAGGGAGGTCTTCCTCCTTGGAGCTGAGCATCACCTTCTCTTCAGAACTGCAGCCAAAGGAGGAAGATCGACAGCCCTTCTTGTTCTGGAAGGGAAGAGAGAGCCCTAGAGATATGTGTGGTTCATATAATATAAACTTTACTGAGTAAAAATACCAGGTAATTTGTTTGCACTGTAATTCTATAAACTCTAAATAAGGTGAAGATCTAAAATTAATAGGAAAGAAAACATAATTCTTAAATCCTGTGGGATATGTAATCTGGGAATAATGAAATCTAGAGTCTCATTAGTTTTAATGCATTGCCTAAGTGGGTTGCAGTTTAAATATTTAATATATCGGTTATAGACTTTAAGAATATTTTAATTGATGGCCATAAATGACTGGAAACAAGTATTTTATACATTCAATGAGACACTGGAAGTAATACAGAGAAAAAATAGAAAATAATTGCATCAATATGCTTCTTTTATTAGTTCTAAGGTAAAGTCATTATTCAGTTAAAGACTTGGAGTTTTGACGAATATCAGAAAACAAAAATACATGAAAATCTGAAGAGAGGCCTTGATGCTAATCACATCCTTTGTGTGTACACGCTAAATTCTAAGAGGCGACTAATATGACGAAGGTAGAATAAAGAGAAATAAAATGTAGTCAATGTTCTAAAGGTTACAAATATTTGAATTTTCAGTTATCATCTATTCAATGAGATTTCATCATTTCACATGTTTGATAATAAAACAAGTACAGGATTTCTTTCCATTCCATCACTGTTATAATCTTCTCACACATTTCATGTGATCATAGCTTTCATTCACTACTGTTTATGCAGAACACAAGGTGAGAATCTTAAGTTCACGTGAATTTATGTGCAAATGCTCAGAAGCATGAGTCAGGTGTAAGGAAAATCTCAAAAAGGTGAAGTTTGGTCATCTTTGTGATGGCTAAATCCAGTTATCATTTGCTTCAATAGTTAAGAGTAATGTCTATAAAATGGTAAGGGTAACCATGACAGTCAATGGTTTAGAAAATGTCAAAAGAATGAATTCATCAAAGCTTTAACTTTTATCTTTCTTAAATTGGGTATTTTTTAGGAATGTATTCACTCTCTATATTTTAAGTTTCCAGAAAGATGTCTGAGAGAATTCTGTGTGGAAGAGAGGCAAACCACCAAGACTTGACTGACAGAGTGTTCACATGTCTGACCTTCCCCGTTGAGGTGGGGTCCATTGAGGACAGGAGCTGGGTTTTATCCATGTTATAATTTTTTCATGGCATGCCACCTGGCACTAAAAAATATTTTATACTGATTATTGCAGCAAGGTAGGAAAGGAGGAAGGGAAACTCAAATTTTGATGTTGAATGTCTCCCCTCAAAGGTCCATCCATGTGTTAGAGGCTCTGTCCTCATGATGGTGCTATTGGGAAATGGTGGAGCCTCATGGAGGTGGGGTTGAGTGCAAGGTGTTTAGATGATTGGGTTATCTTTGAAGGTGTCTGTGGAAACTTGGCCTCTGTCTCTTTCTTTTGCTTCCTATGTCATGATATGAGCAGAGTGCTCCATCACACACTCCCTACCATCACTGTCCAGCATTCCCACCAATGTCTCAAAGTGATGTGTCTGCCTGTTCCACTAGAACATTCAAAATCATAAGCCAAAATAGACGTTTCCTCTTTATACACTAATAATCTCAGGTATTTTATCATAGTGCTGTGAAGCTGAGTAATACAGGGAGGGATAAAAAGATACGTGAACTAAAAGAATGGTCAAGAATCCTACATTAAGTTAAGGCAGTTGTCTTTTCACTATTTTAAGACAAAAATTATTAAATAAAATTAGAATACCTACAATGCAAGGTGATTGTCAAGACACAGTTTGTAAGGATACCTTCGACTTTTTACACACAATTGTCTGAAAACTTCAACTTCATTTTTAAGTTTAAGTTGTTCGATTTTCCCAAAGATATTATTTCACTGCTTGAATTTTTAACTACATTTATACTCTCCTTACTCTTCCACCTCACACATTTTAATTCTAAATGTGACGGCCCTGGTATGCTTAGACTGCCTAGTCTGCTGTAAGTGGTTGTTATAATTAGAAGTGAACAATAGTTTTCTATTCCATTTAGTGTCTACCCTGGGGTTGAATTAAAGAAAGTGACGAGTGTGCTTTAACCTTCTCCAATGACTCCATATATCTTTAGAGGGAAACCTTCTCAAAAGGTCTTAATTTTATCTGTCACCGTGTTTATGGAAACCCTCAATGTACGTAATTCAGATGAGAATAGTCAAGAGATAATTTCCCTTCTTTTCATTCCATGGCACATTAATTACAGAGATACAGAGAATTAATTGGAAGAGAGAATTCACATGAAATTTGAGCTTAGTTTTGCATTAAGCACAGGAGAGATTGTTTTTTTTTTTTTCACAGAGAAAAATCATTGTATACCTTCAATGCTACCTCCAGTCCTCCTGTCAATCAAGAGCTGCTATTGCTGGTAAACAGAGAAACTGAGAGGCCATGGCTACTCCAGAATTTATTAAAACATCATCGACTCAAAGATGATTCAACCCACCAGCTAAGTTTAACAATTCTATAGGATACCTTGACTTTTTCCCTAAAGGGGGATTTCCAAGGCATTATTCTTATATTTAAGTTATTGAAAATCCAATCGACAAATCTCAAGCCAAGGACACACACACGAACTTGTTACACTGATACAGACTCTCAAGCTCATGAAGCAAATAGCATTCAGAATCGGAAAAGGAAGAAGGGAGGAATCTGTAAATGTAGAAAAATCCTTTCCCCCACACCAGCTTCTCGGAGTTTTTGAACTTTAGGAAATACTAGAAAGAAGGGCAAGTTGAAGTTGCTAAGGAGACTTCATTTGGGAGGAATGAGGAGTGTAGTATCCTTGAGTGGCCCTAGTCTACAAATTAGCATTTTGATATGTGTGTGGACTTACACAGTAATATTTTCTTTCACTATATTTTATTTATATCACCTTACCAATATTAAGCATCTTTTAAAAAGTAGAAAGGCAATTTTTTTTTCTAATTAGTTTCAAAATAAATGTAATGAGTGAAATACGTCTTCATAAACTGAATGCTAATTTTTCAAAAGATGTATGCATTATTTTTACCCCCAAAATTTTATAAAAATAAATGTCAAGCATATTTTGGTATATCAAATGTTAGATGTTTTGCAAACTCCTTGCTCACTTGTTGGGTTTGACTTTAACTTAATTCTAACATGATATGGTTTGTGTATTATAAATGCATCACACAAAGTGTATTTACAAATAACATTAATAAACAGAAGAATTAAATATCCACAAATATACAAATCAGAAATAATCATCACATATCCCCAGCCCTTTTTAATTTACTTTATTTTATTTTTCAGGCAAAGTCTCCCTAAGTTGCTCAGGCTGGTTTTGTACTTTCAATCCTTCTACCTCAGCCTCCTGAGGCTCTGGGATAACAGGCAGGTGCCTCCAACCTAGCTATAGTTCACATTTTCCACTGTATGTCTCAGGATGTTCTGTTTCTTTATGGGAAAACTTGAATAATGTTACTTAGTGATGTTCTTGGGAGGTGGTATTGGATTGTGAGCAGATTTCCTCCATGAAAATTTGTGGGATAAACATCCAATTTTATTTTTTCCTCAATAGCTTTCTTCTTATTGTATGTAGATACATTTTACTGTTTTGCATTAATCTTGGTCTAGAATAACCTACAGAGTGGAATCCACTAAAAACAGCTCTGTATGACTTCTACAAATATTAATTGATTTCTGCTTATGAGCTTCAGGTATATTTTTAGAGTGATACAGATTTTCAGTGAAGCTTCACCATAGATGATACACCTATTGTGGAACATCAGTGAAAGTGAATATGGGATGCTTCCCAAGCTGAGAGGAAAAACAAACAACAGAAAATACTTAAAAATTCAAATAAAGCAAAATCATTTTCTCATGGGAGATATGGGGACCAAAAACAACAGCTTGTTTTTTTTTTTTTTTTTCTTTTTTATTTCTTTTTGGAAACACACTCTGGAGAGTGGGTTGTAAGAGTCTTGCACTGTATGCAATATGTATTAGCAGATCATATCTCTCTTCGCTTCCCCTGCCACTGTCACCGTTCAGATCGGTTTGTTTACGGGAGGCCTCATTAATGGTTCTTTACAGCTGACCCCTGCTGTAGAGGGTATTACCACTCCACAGGTTTCTATCACACAATTTTCTGGGTATGTCAAAAGCATATGTCAGAGCAGAAAGGGCAGAGATAAACCTTGGGGATTCTAAAGAGTGACACCTGGCTGGAATTCAATTTGTCAGGAAATGTAAAGCTGTGTTGCAATGCACCAAGAGCATGGGTTAGCTCAAAATGACTCATTTGCTGCAGTTTAAAATTAACTCGGAGGACCCTCTATGACAGTGTTTAAACTCTGTACAAACATAATGCTGTAATACTTAAACCCAGTGCAAATTATGTTTTGATTCAAGACAATGAATATGCTTAATTAAACTGGCACTGAAAATGTAAATATTTCAGCTAGGATCGCATTAACGTTAAAACCCTGGGAATTAAATTGTACATTTCTAATCTTTCATAATGATGAAATTCAAAATGTTATTGTTGTGTTTATAAAGGAGTCCATTGTTAGGCAGCATATTCATTAGGAGACAATGGTAGCACATCTAATTCCTCAGCAGGGAATGAATTCAATGGTTCAATATTGTATACAGTGATAACAATAGATTCTATATAAAAAGTCAATATGATATAGAATTTCTAAGCTCTAAAGTCATGAAAAAAGGGAAGATATCAAATACAGGTAATATTTGCAATTATAGTCCTATTTTATCAGATGCTAAGTAAATTATTTTGATAACAAAGTAAATAGATATTTTGATTAAACTGAAAACAGCAGTTCTTTCAGGAAAAAAAAATGTTGTACTTTATCTAAGAAGAAACAGAAAACAAAAACAAAACAAAAGCAAAAATAAATAAATAAGCAACTCAAAAAATAACCCTTATTTTTTTAAAAAAACGTGTAAGTGTGGCTCTTTACCCAAGAAATTATCCCAAATCATTTATTTTTTTATTTACAAAATTTCCTGCGATAAGAAAACAAACTTTTCCCTATTAACAATTTGTTGACTGTAAAACACAGCGTTATCAGCTATAACTGCAATGTCACAGGGCAGATCTTAGAACTTATTCGTCTTGCATAATTGAACTTTATGCCCACTGAATTCAGCTTTCCATTTGCCTCTCCCCAGCACCCAGCAACCAGCACTCAACACTTCTCAGCTTAAATATTTAGAAACTTGATGTCAGTGGAGTCATGAAGTATTTGTCTTTTGCTTTTTTGACAATACCCATTCTGACAGGTGTACCGTGATAACTCATTGTTGTTTTGATTTGCACCTGTGATGAGTGGCAACCTTGAACATCTGTTCTCATACCTATTTTCCATTTGTATCTCTTCTTTTGGGCAGTGAGAATTTAATCCTTTGTCCCTTTTAAATAATTGAGTTCTTAGGGCTTTTTCTTTCTATTGAATTGTACGAATATAATAAAAATAAAGAGAGTTCTCAAATAAAATAATTTTGCAACTCAAGGAACTAGAAAACCCCATCCCAAATACAGCAGATTGAAGAAAATAATAAAATTAGAAAAGAAATCAACTGAATAGAGAATAGAAAAGCGATAGTAAAATCTGAAGTTTTTTTTGAAAATATAAACAAAATTGGCAAAAACTTAGCTAGATTAAGAAAAATAAATTATTTGAATAAAATCAGAAATGAAATATATTCAGTTATAATATACCAGTTATCTGAAGTCACAGAAATAAAAAAGGATCATAAAGGGAGACTATAAGCCTATAAACAGTTATATAACAACAATTGGGTAACTTAAGAGAATGGATGAATTCCTAGAAACATGTAATCCATCAAGACCCTATAAGGAAATATAAAATCTGAATAGACCATTCATAAGAAAGGACATTAAATCATATTTTCAAAAAAAATCTCCCAAGAAATAAAAGCCTGGTATCAAGGGACTTCACTGGTAAATTCTGTGAAACATTTAAAGAGGACTTAATGTCAAAATTTTGCCAAAGGTTCTAAATATTGAAGAGAAGTAAACATTATCATAGGAGACTGGCATTACCCTGTTAATAATGCCAGAAAGAAAGACGGGAAAAAAAGCAGAATTTTAAACCATTATTCTTGATGAACATAGATGCAAAATTCCTCAACAAAAACTATCAAACTGAATGCAGTAACGTATTAGAAAGATCATAGTACAAGATCAAGAGAGATTTCTTGTATTCCTGGGATGCAAGAATGGTTCAATATATGTGTACAACAAACAAAACCTATTGTGGCATAAGGACCACATTAGAATAACTAGTAAAATTACATGATCATCTCAATAGAGGCAAGAAAAACTTCTGATATATTTCGACACCTTTTCATAATAAGAAGTCTTAGCAAACTAAGTATAGAGGAAACTTAACTCATAATAACCAAATATTAAGGCCATATACAACAAGGCCACTACTAACATCATCTTCAATGATAAAAAATGAAAGCTTTTCCTCTAGCATCAGGAACAAGGACACTCTGGCTGCTTTTATTCGACATCCTGAATAAAAGCCTACTGAGTACTGGAAGCCCTCGACAGAGGAATTAGCCAAAGAAACAAACAAATGAAAGGTATCCAAATCAGAAATGAAGAAGTAAAATTATTTTACAGATGATGTCGTCTTGTGTATACAGAATCCTAAAACCCTATAAAAAATACCTGTTTGAAGTAATGAGAAGTGTTAATATGTGTTCTACAAAATCAACACATAATAATCATTTGTGTTTCTACACATTAGGAACAGTGTATTGAAGTGTCAGAAAAAAAAAGAATAAGACAATCACATTTATAATAGTATCAAGAATAAAATGCCTAGGAATAAACTTAACCAAAGAAGTAAAAGATATGTATATTGAAAACTAAAATTAATTAAATAAATTGAAGACCTAAACAAATGTAAAGACATGTAATGTTCATGGATTGGAGGTTTTAATGTTGCTAAAATTATAATATTTACTAAAATAATCTGTACAGTCAACAAAATTGGTATTAAAATCCTGTGACATTTTTTAACTATTAAAAAATATCCTAATATTTATATGCAAGCACACAAGACAGAAAGTAGACAAAGCAAATCTATGCAAGAAGAGCAAAGTTAGAGGTATTATAATTCCTGATTTCAAAATATAGTACAAAGATGTAGCAACTAAAACAAGATATACTGGCCTAAATAACAACCATCTAGACCAACAGAACAAAGAACCCAAAAATAAATCCATGGACATACAGTGAGTTCATTGACAAGTGCCAATAGGAAATTAATCTATCCAACCAATGTTGTAAAAACTGAATCTCCATATGAAAAACAATAAAACCCAAACTTTATATACACATCACACAAAAACAACTCAAATGGATTAAAGAATTCATCTTAGGACCTGAAACAATTAATAATCCTAGTAACAAATATAAGGGGTTGGTTTTGATAACTTCATGAAAATAAAACTAAAAACAGAAAAGAAAGACAAAATTATACAAGGAGAACTTCATTAAACTGAAAATCTCCTGTACAACAAAGAAACTGATTGGGAGCGAGAAAAAGCAGTCTTTGGAATGGGAGAAGATATTTATCACATATTTTATAAGGCGTCAATTTCTGAACTTACCAAAAGAAATTTAAAAAAGAACACCAATCATTAATTTGTGGGAAGCCATTTCATCATTTCTTGATCTAATGGTGACAACACCTTATGTGACAAATAGAAACAAACTATGAAAACTTGGGCTCTCTTACTCCAATATTAAGAAAATCAATACTGTCCAAATTTGGAAAACATGAAATTCAAAGTTGTCATTTGTTGAATTTTAGATGTCGCCTTAAATGCTGTGAGAATCGGTTGATATTTTAAAATATTTAGTTGACCTGGTAATTTGGAGATGAGCGTTCATTTGTAGCACTTTGATTTATTAACCTTCTTGTCTATAGTTGATTTTCTAACTTATTCTACAGGCACCTTCACAAAATAAGATTATAATGAGTGTCTATTTTCCTGTTAATTTACAAGTGTTTTCTTTAACCAAATTCTCAAAAAAAAAAAAAATCAAATGGCTTTTTTCAAGGAAAGTAATGTGGTTAAATTAACATTGCTAATAATATCCTCTGGTAGGTAGCCTCTAATATGCACTCCAAAGATTGCTGCCTCCTTTTAATCATGCCATTGAGTAATACGCTCCCACTAAATGCAGCCTACACCTCTGAACTTGTTAGAATGACACAAAAGTGACAGGACAGTCTTTCTAATATTGGGCTGTAACAGAGGCTGGCTTTAGTCTCTCTGTCTCCATGATTTTTGCTCAGTTGCTCAGTTGGAAGGTGACTTCCATGTTTTCATCTGTGCTTTGGAGAGAACTTCATGACAAGAAGTGAAGACAGATCCCCACAAACATCTCATGAAGAATCGAAATCTTCTATATGATGAAGATTTGGACCTACTTTTTCCTCTGTTAAGTGCAGAGTATTTGGAATGATTCCTAGGTCTTTGATTCACTTTGAGTTTTGTGCAGGGTGAGCGATAGGGGTTTATTTTCATTTTCCTGCATATGGATTTCTAGTTCTCCCAGCACTATTTGTTGAAAAGGTTATCTTTTCTCCAATATATGTTTTTGGCACCTTTGTCTAATATAAGATAACTATAATTATATGGGTTTGTCTTTGTGTCTTCTATTCTGTACCATTGTGAATTATCCCCCTACTTCCTTAATAAGACTCCTAAATAAAATCAAGAAATAAAGTCAAGAATTAATAAATGGAGTAGACTTGAACTAAAAAGATTCTTCTCAGCAATCAATGAGATGAACAAAAGCCTACATTTTGGGAGCAAATTTTTGCCACATGCACATCAGATAGAGAATTAATCTCCAGGACACATAAAGTACTCAAAAAACTTAACACCAAAAAAACAAACAACTTAATCAATAAATGGGATAAGGAGCTCAACAGACACTTCTCATAAGAAAATGTATATTCTATCAACAAATATATCAAAAAAAGTTCAACATCTCTACTAATTACAGAAATGCAAATCGAAACTACTCTAAGATTTCATCTCATGCCAGCCAGAATGGCAACTAAATAATACAAACAACAATAGGTGTTGGTGAGAATGTAGGGGAAAAGACACACTCATACATTGCAGGTGGGACTGCAAATTTGTGCAATCATTCTGGAAATGGAGATTCCTTAGAAAACTTGGAATGGAACTACCATTTGAACCAGCTATCCCACTTCTCAGTCTATACACAGAGGAATTGAAATCATCATACTATAGTAACACAGCCACTTCAATGTTCATAGCAGCTCAGTTCACAATAGCTAAACTGTGGAAGCAACCTAGATGCCCTTCAGTAGACGAACGGATAAAGAAACCATGGTGTATATACACAATAGAATATTACTCAGCATTAAAAGAGAATAAAATTATGGCATTTTCAGGTAAATAGATCGAGTTGAAGAATATCATGCTAAGTAAAGTAATCCAATCCCAAAAATCTAAAGGCCAAATGTTCTCACTGATAAGTGGATGTTGATCCATAATGGGGGAGCATGGGAAAAATGGAGGAACTTTGTGCAAAATGGAGGACTGGATGGAAAGGGTGCATGGGGGCAGGAAAGATAGTGGAATGAGACGGACTTTGTTACCTTAGGTATATGTATGACGGCACATGTGGTGAACACTACTTTATATACAACCAGAGAAACAAAAAGTTGTGCTACAGTTGTGTATAATGAATCAAAATGTATTCTGCTGTCACATATACCTAATTAAAATTAATTAATTAATTAATTACAAGAATCAAATCTCCTCGTGTATGTTTGAAAGCAAGTTTTTCCCATTAGATCCCGATAGTAGATCTTATTAAATAACTGTTAACAAACATACATACACAGCACATGCACACACACATACAATGATTGCCTGCATTAATATGGATGAAGAAACTCTATGCTTACTATGTTATGTACAGAATGTTTCTGTTCCCCTAGATTTATACATTAAAATTGCATTCCTAGTGTGATTTGTATTTGTAAATACATTTGGAGGTTGGGCCTTTCAAAAGTTATTAGGTCAAGGACAGAGTTCTTAGAAGTAGGATTAATTCCCTTTCAAGAAGAGGTCAAAGAGGTAGTTCACTTCCTTTCCATCATGTGAGTATGAAGTGAGAAACTGACATTTTGCACTTGGAAGAGGGCAGTCCCCAGGACCCAAACATACTAACACACTCACCTGTGAATTTCAACTTCCAGAAATGAGGGAAAAAATGTTTTTGGTTTGTTTATAAGCCTGTTGGTGTGTGGTAACTTGCTGTGACATACCAATATAATTACTACATCTGTAAAATTTTTGCACAAGGTCTGTTTCTCCTTTTAGGTGTCCTGTGATACCACCTATAAAATTAATGTGACTAAGGTTGTAAGAACCTATTGTTATTTTTGGAGATTTTCCTATTTAATACCATTTCATGTAGACTGTGTTTCCTTAGATTCAATAAAATGTATAGAAGTCCACATTATTAATAATCCTTATGGAAATATATTATTTTAATGATAAAAAGGTCAATAAATCAGAAATAAAAGCCTAAATGTGTATACACCAAATGATAGAACATAAAAATATAGCAAGACCTGATAGAACAAATGAGAGAAATAGACAAACCCACAATTATAATCAACAACTCCAATATTCTTTCTTAGCAACTGATAGAATTACTAAACAGATAATGAAAAATTATATGGAATAAGTGAATTACACAAGAAACTACTAGAATCTAATTGACTATAGAAGACTCCAGTCAACAGCAGAAGAATATTTTTTTCTTACGTCTATGGAATATTTACCAAGAAAGACCATATTACAGGCCATAAAACAAACCCAACAAATTAAAAGAACTGAAGATATGTGACCATAATGGAATCAAACTAAAATTCAGTAGTAGAAATGTAAGAAGAAAATCTTTCAACATATGACATTAAATTTCTAAATAATCTAGGGGCTGGGGATATAGCTCAGTTGGTAGAGTGCCTGCTTAGCATTCACAAGGCCCTGGGTTCAATCCCTGGCATAACAAAATAAATAAATAAGTAAATACATAAATATAAACAGAAATAAAAAAAAATTCTAAATAATCAATGGGCTCAAGGAAAAAATGTCAAAAGAAATTTAAAGGAAAGAACTGAATAAAAGCAAAAAATACAACATATCAAATAAGGGGTGTGCATATAGCACAATACTAAGAGGGAAGTTTATGGCACTAAGTGCTTAAATTAGGAACAAGGTCCAAAATGAATAGCCAATAAAGACAAAATGAGCAGAAGGAAGTAAACAGTGTGGATTAAGGTAGAAATCAATAAAACTGAAGGGAGGAAAACAATAGAAAAGTCTATGAAACAAAAATTTGGTAATTAAAATAAATTAAAAACCCCAGGAAGATGAACACAGACAAAAAAGAGAGAAGACTCGAATTCCCAATAATAGGGAGGACACACCCTGGTATCAAAAGGATAATAAGGGGTTACTGTGAGTAATCTTATGCACATCAATTATCTAATTAAGAAGAAGTCCCAGGATCACACACTACAACTTATCTCTGCAAGATGAAATAAAAATTTTGTATGGTCATAAAACATTGAATTTTTAAAATTAAGATCTTCCTTCCAAAATGTCTTTAGGCATGATGACTTCACTGGACAATTTTTCAAATAATAAAGAGAAATTTATGTCATGTCTTATAAAGAATGAAAAATGATAAAGACTTCCAACTCATTGTATTAGACTATTCCTATGCTAATACCCAACGTACACATACAAAAAGAAAATTATAGACCAATATATTGTCTTTCATTGCTTAATGCAATGTTTGGGTACATTCTGAAATATATATTGGTAGGTGATATCATCATTGTGAACATTATAGAATGAACTAATACAAACCTACTAACAAAAACCTGATTCATATCTAGGCTATGTGGTATACCCCATTATACATAGGCTAAAAACCTGTATGGCATGATACTATGACAAATATCACAGGCATACTTGTAATCAGGCATCTGTGTACCTAAACTTATTGAAATAGAAAAACTAAAGTAAAGACACTAGGAATAGGAACTTCTCAGCTCCATTATAATCTTATGGGACCTTTTTCCTATATGCAGTCCATTATTGACTGAAACACCATTATATGGCACATGGCTGTATCTCTTAAAGTTAGGTATGAAAATCTTCAGCAGAATATTATCAAATTGATTCCCGCTATGTATTGCAAAATTATACACCATGACCAAATGTGATTTACTGCAGGTATACAAGGTTAATTTAACATTTAAACATTTATTGCAATCTACCACATCAACACATTTAATAAGAAAAGTTTTTTAATCACATCAATTACTGTAGGAAAATGCAACTAACGATCTCTAACACCCATTATTGATAGAAACTCACAGAAAACAAAGCATAGAAAGCAACTTCCTGCTATTGGATGAAAATTTATGTGATGATGTCTGAAAACTCAGTACCTCGTAATGTGGCTATATTTGGAGACAGCCCTTTTAAAGAGGCACTTTAGTTAAAATGAAGCAATTGAGGTAGACTCTAATTTAATGTGACTGGCATTCTTAGAGGATACTAGGACATAGAAATGCAGAGGTGAAAGATCCTGTGTAGACAGGGGAAGACGATGGTGGTGTTAGTCATCTCTCCACCACTGTGACAAAATACCTCAGATAATTAACTTAAAAGGGAAAAAGTTTACTTTGGCTCATGGTTTTAGCAGTGGCAGTCCATCTTTCCTTGGCTCATTGTTTTTGGCCCTATGGTGGGATAATATATCATGGCAGGACCACATGACAGAGAAAGCTGCTCACCTCATGGCAGCCAGGAGGCAATGAGAAGAGGGAACTTGAGTCCCAGTATCCCTTAGGAGGATACATCCACAGTGACCTAACTTTCTTTCACAAAAGTTAGGTCTCTTAAAGTTTCCACCATCTCCCAATAGTGCTAGGCTGGTGACACATGGACCACTGGGGGACATTACAGATCCCAGCAACATTTCTCTGCAGCCAAGTGGAGACTTCAGATAAAGATGTCCGTGGACACCTTGATCTTGAACTTTATCCCCCAGAACTATAGGACATAATGTCCAACTCACCCAGTCTGTGATGCTTTCTTATGGTGGCCCTAGGAAATGAATACATTTCCTTCGCTTGATTATGGAACAGCTACAAAAATGGTAACATCATATTTAATGGTAAAAACAGAATAATTTCCACATAATTCAGGAGAAAATCACAGATGTTCACTTCTAAGTCTCTTATTTAGGATAGTGCTGGAATTTCTAGCCAGCATTTTAGGGCAAAAAAAAAAATAAAAATAAAAGTAAAAATAAGGACACACTGATAAGGGAAAAAAATAACTGTCCATATTTTATAAGCAAGCAAATAAATAAAACTTAGAACTAACAAGCAACTTCAATAATGTTTCAAGGTACAGTATCAATGCCTAAAAATAAATCACATTTCTGTATACTAAAATTTAATGTGAGGGAATTGTAATTAAATGACAAAATTTATAATTGCTTTACAAAAACTAAAATACTCAGGTAAAAATCTAATATACTGTGTATCAGACTTGTGTCCTGAAAAAAAATATGTTGAAAGGAATCAAAGAAAATCTAAATAAATATAGACACAAGCCACCATTGTAAACTTGGAAACTCAGCATAGTGAAGGTAATAAATCCTTCCAAAAGGACTAAATTATTTAACACAATTCCTACCACAATCCCAGTCAGAGTTTTATAGTCTAGATAAGGTTCTTCTAAATTTATATGGGAAGACACAGGACTTAAGAGAGCTAATTTATAATATTATTGGGAATTAAGTGGGTGGAATCACTGTAGTGCTTTAGCTAAAGATGGGAGAGGTGAAGGAAAAATCACATGGATCCATAAAATAGAAAAGAGTGAAGTAGTCTCATAAATGTGTGCTTAATTGGGAAAGACAAAATGCAAAAGCAACTTAAGGAAAGAAGTAGAGACTTTGCGTCAAAAGTTGTGGAATATTTGCATATTCACAGGCAAATCAATAACATCGACAACAGCAAAACAGCTTAACATCAACATCATGTCTTAATACAATAAATAATTCAAAATAGCTGATGGATTTAAATTCTGGACACAACTGTAAAATGCTTATAAGAATACATCTGAGAAATTCTTTGAAATTAGAGATGGCTGACAAGTTCTCTGATTTGTTCTAAACAGTGCAATCAATAAAAGCAAAAATATGATAAATTGGATTTTATCAATCTTTTAAAAGCCCCTGTGAAAAGAATAAAAGCGAAGCTAAAGACATAAAAAAGATTACTTGGGAGTCACAGATCAAAGATAAGTAAGTCTGGCTTATGTGGAGATCTCTCTAGTCAAGCAAAAAAAAAAAAATCAAATGATAGAATTAGAAAGCAGGCAAAGGACAAAATAGATTTCACCAAAGTATATACAGATATTAGATAAGTACATGAAAATATGGTCAACATTGCAAACAATCGGGAAGATTCAAATTAAAACCAAAATTATATCCGCTATTCACAAATCAGACTAGTTGAAATGAACGACAGTGATTGCCTTGCACACCTTAAGAATGTGGAGGAACTAGATCCACTCACTCCTCTGGTTGGAATGCAGAGTAGGGTGACTAACTGGCCTAAATATTAGTAGTTAAAATCTGAAAACAACTAAACTGTCCTTCAGTGAATGAATACTTAATGATTGCTTTGTGTTTTGGAGAGGGATGTGGACAAGTGTCACTATATAAAAATGCAGCAAGAGGAGGCCTTGTACTGCAACTGTCCAATGCCTTCACTATGGTCATAGCCACCCAAATCTGTGGAGAGTGGTGACAGAGAATGAGAGAGCAGGGTCTGAGATTGGGGTCTCTGATGACCTCATGTCTGTGACATGTCTGGTGCCTGGGAATGTTTCTGTGCAAAGGTGCAGGATGCTTAACTGCTGTCGTAATGCCCTGCATGAGGAGATTCTGTGCTAGAGTCTTATCAGCCTTGGCCTTCGTCTCAGGCACATAGCTCCTGGAAATAGAGGAACTTTCTTGCTAGACAACAATGTTTCACCAGCTCCTCTAATCCTGAACCTGCCTGCCCAACAGTATTGTCAAACAATGAATTTTCTTGAAAGCTACACAACATGGCACATTGAAACTGGAGAATGCAACCATGAAAATGCCTCATAATATTGCTAGCCCTGCAACTTTCCTGAATACAAAGAATGATGCATAATGCTTGCACAGTCTTTAACCTGATAGTGAGACATATATAAATAAAGATTGCTGGTGTAATTCTTTAGACCTGCTTCTCCATCAGAGAGCAGCACTCCATCTGACCACAGCTTTATCTTCAAAAATATCTCTCTGTGTGTGAGTCTTTAATTTTCTTGTCCCCCTTTGCCCCTCCCCAGAATCTGCTAGTTTGGCTGCACTGGTCGTGGCACAAATTGGAGATAGAACTCACAGAACTTTGTGACAAGGGTTGCCTTGAACATGGGCCTGCAGGTGTCTCTCTGATGTAATGATTTCATTTCTTTTGTAAATATTCCACACAGAGATGTTTCTGAATCATACTGTAGCTCCCTCTTTAGATATTTTGAGGAATCTCCTTATGCTTTTCCATAATATTTGTACTTTTTTACATTCCCACTTGCAGGGTACAAGATTTCCCCTTTCTTGGTGCTGAGAATCCAGTTTGGTCATAGAGCCTTTACCTGGCATGCCTGAGGCCCTGGGTTTGATCCCTAGCATTGCAAAGAGGAAAAAGGTCTCTTTTTCTCTCCTCACCAACATTTTAAATTGTCTTTTTATGACAATGATCATTCTAATGAGAATGAGATATATATCTTATTTCGGTTTTGACTTGAATTTCACTGATGGTTGAATACAAAAAGATAATGTGGTATATTTACATAATAGAATACTATTCATTCATAAAAAAAGAATGAAATACTGACATTTGCAGCAATTTGGATGGAACTGGACTACATCATGTTTAGTGAAATAAGCCAGGTAGAGAAAGACAAATTCTCCATACCCTCACTCATTTGTGGAAGCTAAAATAAATGACCTTATACAAAACAGTAGAGTAGTGCTCACTAGAGAGTAGGATGAAGAGGGTGGAAGAAGATTGACTGACTTAAAATAATGGGTTCTAAAATAAAGTTCAACAAGAGGATTTAGTTCTTAGGATCTGTAACATTGTAGGATAAATACAGTCTACAACAGATTATCATATACTTCAAAATAAATGGAATAATCCACAGGCTCCTATAATTTTGTTTTATAAAACATAAATTTGTAAGTGTTTGAGGGAATGGCTATGCTGATTAACCTGATTCGATCATTGCACATGGTGTATGTGCATTGACTTATTGTCCTGTTCACCACAAAGGTACCTAAACAATATGTTGACTAAATTTTTCATAGAAATAAGTACACACACATAAACTATACAAACACATGTATGTAAAACCACTGAAATTTGCATAACCTCACTGATCTTATCTATGCCAGTTTCCTTCCTGTGAACCATATGATATTTATGCATATTGTTCAAAAACGAGGCAATAGTTATATGGCTTTATACTGGGAATTGAACCCAGGGGCATTCGACCACTGAGCTACAAACACAAGCCTTATTATTTTTTGTTTTATTTTGGCACAGGGTCTCACTAAATTGCCCACAGGGTGGCCTCAAACTTTCAATCCTCTCGCCTCAGCCTCCAGAGTCACCAGGATTATAGGTCTGTATCACCACAGCTGGCTTGCCAACTTATCTCTTAAAACTGCATATTAATCTACAATTATCTCAAAATTATAAATTAAAAAGAAAGTATCCTAACAAGAATCAGTACTTGATGACCATAAGCATGATAGCTATATCCCATGCATTATGTTAAATACTGAGCCTTTTAAAGTTTTATATCTCTTGTTGTTTTGAGAGCTCTGTGACAGAGGCACCTACCATTAATCTATATTTCAAAAACAAGAATGTTTATATTTTAAGGCAGTGAAATTGGCCTTAGAAGATACAGCTTTTTGGTAAAAATGGAGAGATTCATATTCATGTTAGTCTGAGCAGAGAAGAGGCTTTTGGCTACAACCCATTCTGTTATTAAAAAAAGCAAGTTTATCATCTCATATGTTTTTATATTTATACTAGTATAATGGTTGTCACTAAATGTATAAATATTTATGAACAGAAGAACACAGTCATTAAACCATCAAATTTTATTCTCTGAAAGTAGAGGAATAATGATGTAAGAGAAAGAGCAAATTCTCTGTCCCTTCAAGTCATATAATTTGGGAAACTAAATGAAAATCTGAGCTTCAGTTTCATGATTGCCTGAGTAGAGAAATAGATGTTTCATATATCTTTTAAATTCTCTTAAATATCAGATGTCTCAAGCAAGTTTTTGGCATCATGGTTAATTTATGATTGACATTTTTAATGTGTGTCTGAAATGCCAATATTTTGTGTTGTTGATAAAACGATCCATATGTTTTACATTTCAGACACTCAGGCAGCTGAATTGACATTCTGTTGTGAAATGCTAAGTTCCTAATATGATTGCACATCCAGGCAGTAGGCTAACCCATTTCCATAAGGAACTTCGAATGCATTCAAGATTTTATTCCTGTTTTCATCAAGACACTTGGAGTTTAGAAGTACCTAGATTGTGTAACGACAAATGTTGTAAATAGACTTAACTTTATCAAGAATGGCAAAGGCTATGTAGAAGAATTAATAGTATTTGATAGTATGGGGAATTGAGTCATTGATTCTTACGGGAACACTGAAGAGACTCTTTCTGCATTTTATCAGGGATGTGATGTTTGAGTGTCAGAGGTCCCTTCTTGAACTTCAAGAGAACAGGAAGTGGTTGGGGTTTCTTTTCCACACTATTCACAACACTTACCACAGTTAATGGCATGCAGTCAGGGTTTCTGTGTCAACAAGACACTTGACAAAACCCTTACAGGCATTATAAACAGCACACATCATTGTTTTACCCAAGTATTCCATACAATACTGATGCTGTGTTTATTTGAACTGCATCCCAGCAAGATTGGAATTAAAATCTGTCCCCTGAGTTTCCTAAACTTGGTGACAAATAAATGCCTGATGACAGTGTTTCAGAATTCTTTCATTTATTTTTTCAGAATCAATTAATAATATCATAAGCCCATTCATTTCCCAGAAATATCTCATTGGTCCATGGATTATATATAGCAAAAGAACAATATCCTGATGATTTTCTTGAGATATCAGTTAACATCCACAGCACAAGACACCACCTGTGCTTTTTCTCTCCTTCCACATTTCTTAATGCTATATTTACCCTCCTTAAAATAGCACCAAATCAGTGTATTTCCCCATTACCTAGCATCTCCAGCTCAAAATCCAAGATAATTTGCACTTCATTTCACACTGCTATATTACATAAAACCATACATGATGATGACATCTTTTGTCATAGAAATATAATTTTCAAGTTAAAAAGAAGTCTCTTATAGGAAACTTTCTTCTACTTTCTGTGATATAGAAAAATCAGCATTAAATTTATATTACTCATAATTTAAAATTGAAAAAAAATTTCTACAGCTTGTGTTTTTATAATTTACCTTCTCTAAGGATTTTATTTCTGCAATAGCCAGTAGCAGCATTTTAAAATAAAATTCAACACTATAGAATATGACAACTCTGGTAGGTGTTCTCGATTATTATTTACAGAAATTTTTTAAAGTATCTATTATTGGCCCTGCCCTTCATATATTACTATAAAATTTGTTTTCTCCTGTTACACTTTTGTTTTCCTATATAAGGATGAAAATGCTATCACAAACAATTCATTGCCTCACCTTCTGCCATTTATAAGTTTAGCCAAAGGCTTTTGTTAATTTATTCACTCACTCATTCATGTGCAACAGTAATTTAGACAAGGGTTGGTTACCACTCAGAAGGATTTAATGGCTTTCTAGTTTATTCATATGAGTACAAAGCTACAGACAGTTAAAAAATATATTGGTTCTTTTTAGTTAGTAGACAGTAGACACTAGAATCTATTTTGATATAATCATACAATCATGGAATACATCTTATTCTTATCAGAACCCCATTCTTGGAGATGTACATGATGTTGAGATTCACTGTGGTATCTTCATGAATGTACAAAGGAAACTCATGTCAGATTTATTCCATTATCTTTATTTTGTCTAGGTCCCCTCCCTTCCCATCCCTCTCCTTTGTCTCATCTACTGAATTTCTATTATCTGCCCACACCCTCTTTGGTGGGTTAGCTTCCACTTATCAAAGAAAACATTGGACTTTTGGTTTCTGAGGATTGGTTTATTCACTTAGCATGATGGTCTACAGATGCATCCATTTACTAGCAAATGTCACAAAGCCATTCTTTTTTATAGCTGAGTAATATAGACATTTTTTTATCCATTCAGTTTTATTTTATTTGTCTTCTGCTCGCCATGAATGGTAAGTACACTGAAAGACTTTTAACACTGAGAGTTACTCTGGAGAGATCCTCACAGATCCATAGTTGTAACTGAAGAACATGCATCCTCCCTGCACTCAAAGTTAGACGATTCTCTGCCTTGGTTTTCACTCATCCTTTTCTCTCTCTCTCTCTCTCTCTCTCTCTCTCGCTCTCTCTCTCCTTCCCTCCCTCTCTCTCTCTCTCTCTCTCTATGTATATATATATATATATATATATATATATACACATACATACATACATACAAATTTGTCAAGCAAATGTATTACAAACCATTGTAATTATCTGTTGAATTTTTCCTCTGCCCTAAACTCTGACTAGAATTTCATCAACTACTGAATGTTTTCTTGATTCCTAATTTTTTGTTTCTCTTTTTCTCTCTATAATCATGTTCTATATTGCTACTAACATTATCCAGCTGAAACAAATTTTTCAGTAGTTGCTTATTGTCAATAATAGGATGTTCAAATAATTGTTTAAGGAAATTTAATATCCTGTCAAAAACTAGTTTTCCAGACTTATTTCCTCCCTCTTTCCCAGAACTCCAACACTGTCCAACACCCTGACCATAACTGACTAAAACTAAGACTCTAACTGCATTCTCTGATTGGCACAATTGTCAGAAAGATCCCTCTTGACACATCTGTGTTAACCTGAGCACTTCCTGACTCTGAATTCTATTGATTTTTCTAAGATCAATTTTACATTTTTATAACAGTTTGTAAATATTTTTATTATAAGGAAACAGGTGCTAATATATGTATTGCATATTTATACTTAATATGAAATTAAATAGTTATTGTTGGAAATTGCTTGTCAACAATTTTCTAAATAATTTTTTAAAAATTGAAAAAGAAGGTAAGAGAATATTAATTCATGTGTCCAGTGCCTTTACTAAAAGTCAGAGTACTTTATTATTATTTAAAATTTCAGAAAACTTCCTGTTTTAACTTCAGTATTTGTTCTTACCAATTACCTATTTTTCTTTCTATCTATCTCTATCAATTTACCTATTTATCAACCCATCTGCTCTACCTACTAATTCTCTAAATTTATAAGCCAAAGAAATTCACTGTTTACATTTTGCTAAATTTTATGCAAACATATTACTACATTAAAATATTTGAAAACATATTAAATATAATAGCTTTGTCTCTTAATCATGTATTCTAACCATGCTTCTTGGAGCATTTTTTTTATTGGTTGTTCAAAACATTTCAAAGCTCTTGACATATCACATTTCACATATTTGATTCAAGTGGGTTATGAACTCCCATTTTTACCCCAAATACAGATTGCAGAATCACAGCAGTTACACATCCACGTTTTTACATAATGCCATATTAGTGACTGTTGTATTCTGCTACCTTTCCTATTCTCTACTATCCCCCCTTCCCTCCCCTCCCATCTTCTCTCTCTACCCCATCTGCTGTAATTCAATTCTCTCCTTTTTTTTCCCTTTCCCCTCACAACCTCTTATATGTAATTTTGTATAACAATGAGAGTCTCCTTCCATTTCCATTCTTGAAGCATTAAATGCCTTTGAAAAATAATTTTTAATTAGTAGGATTTTTCTATTATATAGATGTATTGAATTTATTCAACCATTTCCTTTATTAAACATTTATGTTGCTTTCACCTTTTGCTACTATAACTTTTAAAATATATAACATAATTATATATTACATTTTCTATAGGAGTGATCTTGAGTTAGATGTTTATAGAAGTTTCACAGGATCAGAATATTAATTTTTAAATATTCATAAAATTAGGTATCAAAATATGTATGATTAATAGTACAACTTTTTTTGTTTGAACTGGAATTATTTTCATTACTTCACATTCAATTTTACAATTGTAAATTTAAGTATTTTAATATTTTTCAACATTTTATATAAACTGTGATGAATTTACTGTATATTGCTTTGTCTATCTTATATTGGGATTTTTTTCTTTATTAGTTAGAAATGTTTTTTCCATTATAGATGTTAAAAATTTGAGAAAAAGGCTGGGGTTATGGCTCAGTGATAGAATGCTCACCTAGCATAGCACTGGGTTCAATACATAGCATCACATAAAAATAAATAAGTAAAAATAAAAGCATTGTGTCCACTTACGATTAAAAAAAAATCTAAAAACAATTGAGTGAGATATATGGTTTATGTATCTTTTTTCTCATCTGGTATTAATTTAAATTTAATCTGGTTTTGCTTTTACCATAATTCTTTATTTTTAATGGTGGAATTTTATAATTTATTATCACTTATGTTTTTAGATAATTAACATTTTACGTTCTGTCATTCTTTTCATTACAAAAGTGAATTCTACAAAATAATTGATGCAGAAAGAGGAAAGTGATATCACAACAAATAAATATACCCTTTTAAAATGTATGCAACCAAAACAAGAGCAAAAGTTATCTAACAAGCTAAAAAAGCAGATGTTCATCTAGACACTATCATGAGTTCATTTATTGAAAGCTTTTCAAAAAATTACAACTCATTCAACAAAGTCCTTGCTGGCTCATACACTGCTAGAGGTAAGTACACCTTTAAAATCAACATACAATTTAAACTTAAATACTTCATAAAATTTAGTTTCTACAATTTTTGATGTACAATCAACCAACAAATATATTAAAATGTTCATCATCACTAGCAATTAGAGAAATGCAAATCAAAACCACTTTACTATTTTATCTCACTCCAGTCAGAATGGTAGCTATTATCCATACAAACAACAATAAATTTGGAGAGGATGTGAGGGAAAAGGCACACTCATACATTGCTGGTGGGACTGCAAATTGGTGTAGCCAATATGGAAAGCAGTATGGAGATTTTTGGAAAATTGGGAATGGAACCACCATTTGACCCAGCTATCCATCTCCTTAGTCTATACCCAAAGGACTTAAAAACAGCATTCTACAGGGACACAGCCACATCAATGTTTATAGCAGCACAATTCACAATAGCTAAACTGTGGAACCAACCTAGATGCCCTTCAATAGATGAATGGATAAAAAAAAATGTGGCATATATACACAATGGAATATCACTCAGCAATAAAACAGAATCAAATCATGGCATTTGCAGGTAAATGGTTGGAGTTAGAGAAGATAATGCTAAGTGAATTTAGCCAATTCCAAAAAAACAAATACTGAATGTTTTCTTTGATATGAGGCTGATTCATAGTGGGATTGTGAGAGGGAGCATGGGAGGAATAGATGAACTCTAGATAGGGCAGAGGGGTTGAAAGGGAAAGGAGGGGACATGGGTTTATTAATGATGGTGAAATGTGATGGTCATTATTATCCAAAGTACAGGTATGAAGACATAAATTGATGTGGATATACTTTGTATACAACCAGAGACATGAAAAATTGTGCTCTATATGTGTAGTAAGAATTATAATGCATTCTGCTGTCATGTATAAATAAAAAATAGTAAAAAAGGAAAAAAAGAAATTACCATAATTCTTATGGAGACTAAGGCAAAATATACCACAGACAACATTTATAATTTTTTCTTAGTTTTTAAAAATCCTTTCCTACTTTTTAACAAGTATTAAACTGAAAGGAAGTTGGCCTAAAGCAATCTCCAAACTTAAACAATACCTGTAGCCCAAAGTGGCCTCTAAGCGTGCTGGATGACCAAGCCCACTGGCAGGTTAGCTATGTGTCTACTATTGTAACTAATTAACTGAGCCTCATCCTGTCATAGCTCCAACCCTCAGACAATTCCAGGCTGCAGGCTGATAAATTATGGCTCAATAAGGTAAATGCCGAAATAAACCAATCATGCAATCTCTGAATGTAATGTCCTGTTTTTCTGGTTATAAATGGAGTTCCACACATTGTAAGGGAAAGGGCATTTTGAACCATCTTCAGTTTGGAGTTGGAATGTTGCCTGGTTCTAGAACATTTTTTCTTGCTGAAGTAAACCGTATTACTTTTTTATTTATTTATTTGGGTACTGGGGATTGAACTCAGGGGCACTCAACATCTGAGCCACATCCCTAGTCCGATTTTTTTTAAATTTTATTTAGAGACAGGGTCTCACTGACTTGCTAAGCATCTCACTTTGGCTGAGGCTGGCTTTGAACTTGTGATCCTACTGCCTTAGCCTCCTGGGCCGCTGGGATCACAGGTGTGAGCCACCACGCCAGGCTTAAACCTTGTTAGGTTTAACTTGTCTCAGTTTTGTTGTTGTTGTTGTTGTTGTTTGTTTGTTTGTTAACTGTTTGGGTAATGCCAGTAAGATCTGGAGTACACCTTCTTCCTCTGGCCCCTGGAGCAGCAAGTGGCTACAGGAAGTACTTGTCATTCCATCCTCAGCCAGGTCACCTCTCTCCGCATAGGGCTGTTGTCCCTCCATCTCGCTCTCCCTCCTGTCTCATCAGCTTTGTGTTCTGAGCTCTTTCAGTTTATTTGAGCAGCCAGTTTGGGTCCTTTCTTCTCTGTTTTCCTTCTTCCTGTTTTATGGGCTTGGATTTAGTTAAAAGGTCTTGGTTGGATTGAATCGGATGGGATCTGAACTGGGTTCAGAACCAATTCGGATTCCACAATTAAGTGAATTTGATGTTGTGGAGGGTGGGTAGATATTTTTGATCATTTGGGCTTTTGAAAATAAATGGTGTGCTGTGCTGGGAGAGGCCACATGACCTTGGAGTTTGTGGAGACTGACCAATCCTGGGCAAGACTCTTCTGTGTCCATGGTCAGATTGGATCTGACAGCTACCTGAACTAAGTCCTGTTGAGGTGACTTAGTGTGACTGAGCCAGAGAGCATCTGAACTGAGCTCGGAGTTGAACTGCATTCAACAATTAACTACATTGGATCCAGTGAAATAAATTGAAATATCTCCATAGTGTGCCTATCACAATCCAAGGGGCCTCCACCTTCTGGGACTCCAGTTAGATTTATGTTTCAGAGTTATAGGTCAAAAAACATGCACCGTTTTAGAAAAATTGCCTAAGCAAACTGATGAAAGCTTAGATAAACAGGGGCCACCTGCAGACATTTTAAATCGGATGGAATTTTTCATTTGGAAAGCATATAAGAAGGGATCAAAACTTCTGCAAAAAATAGTGGAAATATTCCTAATCAGTATTTGTTGGCATCCCCAAATACAAATTAATCCAAATTTCTCCTTAAAAGATTCTTTGCAAAATGTGAAGGGAAATAATAAGTAATAAACGAAGGACATGATTGTACTTTGACTCAACTAAACCTGTTTTTCTTTCTGTCTGTCCTTACCTCAATTCTCAATTCTGAGGGTTTGTTGTTGTTGTTGTTGTTTGTCTGTTTTTTTCCAAAAAGGATCCCAGGAGTAATTGTTGCAACCTAATTCTTAAGAGTATTTTTGCAAAAAAAAAAAAAATTGATTTGTTTGTTATACAATCTTGAAGACAAAAAGAAAGATCAGTTTCATATTGCAGATTTTAATTGAAAACACTGTTTGTGGAACATTCTGAGCTAAACATTCCGTAATAAGTTTTTTTCTGTAGAGACTAAAAGGGTATCAACTTACAGCCTGCAATCAGGCTGAGTAACTGAGGCAATATCTAACTGGCAATGTAACTGAATCAACAGACTTCCTTGGCCATAGGTACTACCATCAGCTGTAATGGCAATGAGGTTCACTCATTCTGGAGAAACAAGAGAAACCCTTTATTAAACAGGTGCTGGAAGACCTGTGCCCTTATCTATGCAACCACACACTCCTTTTAATTTTGCTATCCAAAGGCAAATATGCTGCAATATATGCTCCACATTGTACTTTTGTGAGGTAAAATGAACTTTCTATGATCTACTGATAGTCATATTTTTCCTGATCTAGAACCTAGAGAATTTTCTGCACCTTCTAAAGGTGACTCAGAGAAAAATTGCCCTTGCACCTCCTTGGAAGGGACCCTATCACAATCTCTCATCTCCTTCAGTGCAAAGTTCCAGAGCCTCAAACCTTCGACCCATGTCTCACAATTTAAAGGGTTCTTCCCAACTCCTTCTAGAACTGCACACCCAGAAACTCTTCTCCAAGAACAACCAGGGAAACAACCAGGGAAACTCTTCCCCAAGAAGCAGATGGCAGGGCCAGTCATGGACAGCTAGCCTGAGATCTCAGATCCAGCCCTCTCTGCCAACATGAGGGCCTTATTTTTCCTCCAGTCTGTTTTTTTTCTACCATGCTTACCTTTCCCCAACCCTCACAGGAGAATACAAGGGGCCAAAATCTGTGAATGGCTTTAGCTAACGCTTAGGCATTAGCAAGAAACCAGCATTATTACTGGGTTTGCAGACTAATGCTGAATTGACAGGAAACTTCCAGTAACGCTAAGCCATCTCTGTGTTCCCAATGAGAAATGCTGTGAGAACCTAAAGGAAGGGTGGCAGAGTGTTCTTTATATTTAAACATCACTGTATTTAGTTTCCCTAAACTCATTAGAAGTAATGCTCCAACTCTTCCAGTTGTAGCTTCCCTGAGTACAAAGCATACTCATGGGATACCTGTGTGAGATCTTCCGAGACTATTCAAAACCTGGGCACTCTCCATGAAGGAACACGTCATTGCATACATAATGTCACTGGGTTAAATCTATTGGGAGCAAGTAGATGTGGTCATGAAACTTTACAAGGTGCAATAGAGTTCACCTGGGGGAAAATTTCTCTGGGGGCCTTGTTCAGGAGCTGCACAGATTTATGGGTGAGCCCAAGAAACTCTCTCCTGCTCAATGCTCCTAGGAGGTCTTTTTCTCTGGCTTTCACTGGCCTGAGTTGGTCTGTGGAGATGGGCCCGCTGTGTTCTGCCTTTTCACTGTTTTAGGCCTTGCTATTTGGTTTGGCTCACTCCTGTTTTCTGAGCAGCTTTCCCTGAAATTCTCCCAGAAAACTTGTAGAGGTCAAAGAGCTCAATTACTGAAATTAGTGCCCATTTTGAAGAAAACGAGGATGAATTAATTTCTACTGAGGAAAGGATCCAGTTGGGCTCTTGGTGAGTCATCCTTGGAACTATTGAAGGGCTGTTTGCATGGAATTAAAGTGAATCTGAAAATAGAAAAGATTCTGGATTTTGTAGCTAATCAGACCTTTCATGGGTTCAAATGGGAACATTTGTACTCAGCAAAAGCACTTAATGGAACTTTATGCTGCTCTTGATCTCCTTCTTCTCTCAAGTTGGAGGTTCTTGTGTAATGCTAAGTGAAATTAAATGCTGTACTTAACTTTCATCTGACTTTACTAGTGAGAGAATAATTTAAAAGGTGGGTGGTGCTGTGTTTTTTTTTTTTTCCTCTAGATACTTGCCACCAAACCCATTAAGTACATTTCTCAAGGGAAAGGGATACCAATATGTTCACTGGGACACTTAGAATTCATTTGTAGGCATCCTTGACGGCTGATGGCAAGCCTGTGTTTCAAGATTTCCGGATTCTTATGTATCTTTTAATGGGTCATCAAATCACTAAGACTTGTGTTTCCAAACTAACGGAGAAGTTGAGTATCTCTCCTGGTCCCTTCACTTTGAAGTATGCCACAGTCCCTCAATCATAATTATATTCCAAATGGACTATGGCCAACGGAATTCAGATGTTCTCGTTGGGCCTCTACTGCCAGAATCGTGAAGTATTTGATGGTGGTTGATTTGGTTGGTACAGCCTTCTGTTAAATAAGGTGTTTCAGTCTTTTTTCCTCTTCTCTTGGCACTGTATTATGTGGTCTTCAAATTTTAAATACCCATATATAGCGATTGTTGCACATTAAGTGATCTACTTGTAATTGGAATAACAAAATCATCAAGCACGGGAATCATCTAACTAACTGGACATCATAGGACTCTAAATTCTATATCAGGACAAGGCACATTGACTGGGATGGTTGCAGAAGGAAGGTAAGAGGATGACTAAAAGGGGAATTGATTGCACTGAAATAAATTTTACCCAGTTTAGCCTTTGCACTTGAACAAACAAATTTTGCCCCAAATGATCTCTGTGTATAGAGAAGTTGAATCTGGCTTGAGGTGCAAGCAGGTTGTAACCTAAGTGTTTAAACCCTTGTAGGTAAATAGCCCCATCTTATCACAGCAGCTAACTCTCAGTCAATCCCAGGCTTAAAAATAAAACTTTATGCCCAAATAAGCAAATAGCAAACTGGCAATCAGATCATCTCTGTTCCCCATCTGCTGGCCTCTCTGGTTATAAAAGCAGCTTGCCATCATCATATGTGAGGGCGCTCTGAACCAGCTTCAGTCTGGAATGGTGCCTGGTACAGGAAACTTTTTCTTGTTTGAGTAACAAGAAATTCTAACTGGTCTCAGTTTTGCTTTTAACATAAGAAAGTCATGTTTAAAGTAGTGCCTTCCTTTCTAATTGTGTTCCATTTTTATACTTTAAAATTGCAACATGCATTCCCAGTAAAAATTATCATCTTTGCAAGTTCTACTTCGTAGAAGAGGAATGAACATATTAATTCTAATCCTATTTAGGTAATGTATTAAATAATTTGGTTTTATTTATTTATTTATTTGGTATTAGGAATGGAACCCATGGGCGCTTAACCACTGAGCCACATCCTCAGCCCTTTTTATAAAATGTATTATTATTATTATTATTATTATCATTTGAGACTGGATTTTACTAGGTTGCTTTTAGCTTCACTAAATTGCTGCCTCAACCTTCTGCCTCAACTACTGAGCCACTGAGATTACAGGAATGTGCCATCTAACCTGGCTTGAAGTTTTTTTTTAATTTTATTTGTTATTTAGTATTTTATTATTTTTCTTCTTCAATGTGCTTATTCATTTTTTAAATTTATTTTTGGCTAGTTGTTAGGAAAAATATAACATTTTTACTAGTAGTGATTTTGGGGGGCTCATATTTTTAAAATAAACTTTTCAATTAGGAATAATTTTAAAATGAAAGATAGTACAAAGTATTCCCATACACTCCTCTCCAGCTTTCCCTATTGTTAGCATCTGACTTTACCAAGCTATGATTTCCATAATTAAGAAACCAGATTTGTACCTTAGTATTAGCTCCATTTTTCACTTGACTCTTGTTAGTTTTGTCACTAAGGTCCTTCTGTTTCAGAATTCCATTCAGGATTTCATGTTGCTTTAATTATCATGTCCCCTTAGTTGCACCTGGTATATCAGTTTCTGGTTAATTGTGTCCTTGACCCTTTTGAGGAATTTTGTAAAGTATATCTCAATTTGGTTTTATCTGATATTTCCTTTCTTATCGGTGGACCAGAATTATGATGTTTTAGATGAATAACATAGAGAGGAAGTACCCTTGTTTTCATGTCATATTATCAGTACCAACATGAACACATTAACCCAGATTGTTTTGTTAAAGTAGTGTTTGCCATAGTTATCTAATAAGGTTACCTATTTTTTACCCCTCTCTATAGTATATTCTTTGAAATCAAGTTGAAGTATGTCTACTCTCAAGGAGGCATGGATGGGAAGTAATCTGTATCAGACAGGAATTTATCAACATAAATTATTTATAATTCTTCAGAAAGTGTTTATCTTTTACTATTTATTTAGTTAATTCATTTATTTTTATCACTATGGAATTAATGTTTATTTTTTTACTTTGGTTACCCTAGTGATTTTAATGTGTAAAAAATATAATCTACTAGTCAATGTCAATAATGGAAACAATAGTTACTTCTACTCTTACTAATTTTCAGTCTCAGATGTAGATTACTTTGAAACTTTTATTATAAAATCTGTTTTCCCCATTTCTTCTTTACCTCGGTAAATGGAATCTTCATTCTACCAGTGACTCAAAGGAAAATCTTTCGAGTTATTTTGATTTCTATCTTTTAATCAACACAGTTAATCCATCTTCAAATTCTTTCAACACTTTCTCTCAAGTGTATACAAACTCCAACCACCTCTCAGATATGTCAAGTTAACCTTCCAGGTATAAACCACAGTAACTTTTATTTGGATTATAAAAACAACCCACAAAGTATTCCCTTCCTTCTACCCTTGCCTCAATAAAATTCGTTTGCTAAATGCCAATAAGAATAATTCTCTACTTTAAAGTCATGTAAGATCTCTTCTTAACTCAGAAACTTACGGTGACTTCTCTTCTCAATGATATTATAATACAAAACCTAACAATGGTATCAACCAGACCCTATCAACCTTACTCTGTAAAAGGCCAGAAATCAAATAGCACCAGCTCTGTGGGCAATAAGCACTATGGAACTACCTCTCTCTGCTGTTGCAGGGTGCATGCAGCCATGGGTAATGTGAGTAAATGAACAGGCATGTCTGTGTGCCCATAAAACTTTTGTTACAAAAAAATGTGTTGTGCATAACTTGACCCAAAGGTGTAGTTGGCCAATTCTTGGTCTAAATAATCTGATGCTTTCTCTGATCTCATCTCCTAGTTCACCTCCTTCACTGGCTGAACTCACTTCTTGGAAAGGACCCTGGCAAGCCAGGTACAGTGGTGCATACCTGTAACCCCAGCAGCTCAGGAGGCTGAGGCAGGGGATTGCAAATTCAAAGCCAACCTTGGCAATTTAGCAAAGCCCTAAGCAACTCATAAAAACCCTGTCTCAAAATAAAAAAACAAAAAGGGCAGGGGATTTGGTTCACTGGTTAAGTGTCCATGGGTTCAATCCCCAGTAACAAATAAATAAATAAAATACAAGAGCCACCTACTTTCCAACCTTGGGTCTTTTGTCACTCCCCTGGGATGATCTTCCTCCTGAAAGTCTCACTCTGTATCTTTATCCCTCAAGGATCTGCTTTGTCACCAACACCTTTCCTCCCGCCCTTGCCCTCTATTCCCTTATCTGCCTATTATTCTTCTGTATTCATCAGAAATTGATATATATATATATATATATATATATATATATTATATACGTTCTTCTCAATAAAAAAGCAAGTCACATGAGAGCTGCCATGCACATATTTTGTTCACTATTGAATCAGTAGGACCCAACATCCAGTTTTCTCCTAGAATATAAAATTGAATCAATGATTGAATTAATAACATTATATCTCTTCATAATATTATTATAGAACATTGCAAATTAGAAATTTATGACTGGTTTTAATTGTTTGTTTTGTTTTGTTTAGTTTGCTTTTGGTAAACCACCATCTCTTTTACCAATGCCTCTATATTACTGAGTAACTTATTTATTTATGTTTATGTTTAAGCTGATACATAAAAACATGAAGTACACATTTCACTGTTGGTTCCAAATATGTCTTTTAATTACTTCTTTTTCCTATGAAGTAAATTCATGAAAATTTCCATGGCTAGACATAAAAATTATTAATCACAATCTGTTTTACTCAAAATTCTATGGAAATGGACCCATGATTTTAGGCACTCATTTTTGACATCAGCACCTTGAGTGTTTTTTCTTACTAGGCACCATGTTGTTATTTTGTAGTGTTTTGTCTGTTTTCACATCCTGTGTGCATGCTCTAGAGGTTTTGATTTTACTACTCTCCAGTTGCCCTTACTGTACTAAGATTCAGGTGTCTTTCACCAGCAGGACATGGAGCAGAGGTGGTCAGGGTGAAGGACCCAGGGAATGGCTGGCTAGGTCTGACTATTTGAATCTAGGTACCAATGTCCTCCTATACTTCAGTTTTTTCCTCTGCTCAATGCTGATAACCATATTCCTTTAATAGAGTTCAACAGGGTTAATAAGTTGTGAACATTAAATGAGTTTATAGACAGAAAGTACTTTGGATGTTAATAATTATTATTAGTTTAATGTCATTTATTATCATCATCATCATCAGTTTAACCAAGTGTGTGGTGAATGCTTTCATTAAAACTTTTTTCTTCAACTTCTTTCCCTTATTTCTTCAGTATTGCTTACTTCCATGTCCCAGCCAGGATGTGTTTTGCAACATTAAAAATATTTAAAATCTCACCACTTATTTTTTCCTTATTATTTTAATTTGTATGTCCATATTTAACTTGTTATTATTACTTTTGAATTATGTAGAAATTTTCTTTAATTTGATGCTGTATTTTTGACATGAGTGTTTGAATAATCCAACCCATAATATGATGTTTTATTTTTTAAATCAGAAATCCTCTTTCACATTCAACATAATTAAGTCTTGAGATATGACTATGTGCTACAAATCAGTGAACAGGCCATGATCATTTTTGTAATCTGAAATTCCTCTCTCCGTGTGCATGTCAATCTTATTTTTCCCGTTTGAAATACGCTCTTGATTTTACTTAAGAATAAAATCTGTGAAAACTGGATTACTACAGAAGTAATTTTATTGTTTATATATGTTAGTATTTACAAAATTCTTGAAAGAGCATGGAGAAAATAATGGGTGCTTGGGAAGTATTATTGATTTTAATAAAAAGGCATAGATAATGAAAATTATTCATCTCCATATATTTCCTTGAGTCTTATTAAAATTCCTTGTCATTGGGAAACATGATGTGTTTCTTTATATTGTGTTGTTTCCTTTGAAATATGTCATTTTTCCCTTGTGTCATTTTCTTCTCTCCTTTCAAGTCCCTGTGTAGAACATTGAGCTCTCTGGCAACCTATTTGGTCATTACAGACACATGTCAAAAGACAAGATGTTGAAAGACCACAGGAAGAAAGATTGGGTGTTGTAAGGGTTAATCCTGATTGTCAACTAGATTAGATTAAGAAATGCTTAAGATTAAAGGGCTAATGGGTGAGTCAGTGAGAGGATTTCTAGGTATGACTGGATGTGGAATAGGAGATTGAAGCAGAGACCCACCTCAGGGGCAGTAAGCAACATACAATAGGTTGGAGGCTTCGATGGAATCAAAGTTGGAAGAACAAGGAAGCAGCAGCAAACGCAGGCTTGATTCATCTTGAACTGGTGTCTTGACTGCTGCTGAGATCCATCACCTGAGGACATCAAAGTCCAGCTCCTGCACGCTTCCAAAGTGGACTCTGCCAGGGATTCTCCAGGGAGTTTCCAGAAGCTTTCCTTTCTGGACTGGAGTACCACTCTTGTTCCCTCTTGTTCTGAGCATCAGCCTGTTGGACTGAGCAGCCACTGGTTCCCCCAGCTCTCCAGCCTACAGACAGCCATTGTGGACTATCCCACTTCTGGTTGTATAAACCAAGCTAATAATCCCCTTTTATCTGATTATAATATATATAATTATATTATATATAACATGTATATGACTGTGTAAAAAGGGATTATATATATATATATATATATATATACATATATATATATATATATATATGATCATAAATAGGGATTTTATATATATATATCTCCTGTTGATTCTGTTCCTCTGGAGAACCCCAACTAACACAGGTGTTTTTGTTGTTGTGGAAGCAGTGGAGTGCTACTGGAGCCAACCAGCTGGGTTCACTGGCTGCCATGAATACACTGGTTGACAATCAACAGTGTCATTTCACCACCCCTCTCTCTGGCCCAGAGAGCATCTTCAAGCTGCAGCCCAGTGTAATCACCACATCAGGATCTCGACTCAGCATGGCCTCCAGCATCTCTTGGGCTTCACAGATGCCTTCCTGAAAAGTCCCTTGTGGCCCCTGACAAATCCAGTTCTACTTTTTAAATTGTGACAATTCTATTGTCAACTTACAGGAGACTGTGACGGGTCATGTGCCAGGCTGGTTCTTTCAGCTGTCTGGTGGTACTATACATTTCTCGCAGAAATGTCTTTATGCATTTATATACAACCCTCTTTTCTGGTTTTCAATGCTTTGTGGTTTTGTTTTGTTTCTTTAACCTGCATCATGCTATTTGATTATTTCAAAGCTAAAACTAGTTCATGGGTAGTTTAAGAATGTATAACCACAACTCAAGTCACCAGTTCAATTTACACTAGTATCCAAATAATTTTTTGATGGACTGTCACTACTATTCAGCATACTCATACATATGCACTGTACACACAGCAAATAATTATTCTTCTCTACATAAAAATGAAACAAACTGCCAAGGAATGATAGAAGTTTAAGACAAAAGTTTTCCTATAAGATAAACACAAATAAATCTCATAAATTTTGTTGCATGCATTTCATGTTAGTGCCCTGTGCTTAAATGAAAATTAGCACAATTAGGTTAGAGGTGTACCTCAGTGGTAGAGCAATAGCATAATTTACATGAGGCCCTGGGTTTGATACTCAGAACCACCCCCCCCCCCCAAAAAAAAAAGAGTTCTGCCCAGTATAAATGAAATCAAGGCTTGAAGTACAGTATCTTAATTATAAATGTTATAGGCCTACTGTTTGAGAGGCCTTTTCTCTAGAGATTACAAATAGAGTGAAGTGCTTCCAATTAAGTACCAGACTGACAAGAATTTCTTCTTTACGCTCAGTGGCAACCCTCAGATAATTCGTTCAGAATTAGAGATTCAAGTGGTCTTAATGACAGCAGGACTCCACTTTCTACTCATTCTGTCACTTTTGCCTCTGCATACAGAAGTACTGGGATTCCTTTTAAAGTGTGTATGTGTGTAAAATATGAAAACCAAAAATATGTTGCTCTTCATTTTTCTCTACTTCAAAGTTTTTTTAAAGTTTCTTTGTACATATGTTATCTGTAACTTAGTTCAAAACCAAATTAAGAACTTAGTGTTTATGTGAAAGGACTTTACATGAAAAATAAGCATATACACGTATAAGAAAATATAATATATTCTTAAGTAAAATACTTATACACAAATTCTCTGAAATTAGTAGGATTGATAATAAAATAGGTGAAAGACCAAACAAATCATTACAAAAACTTCTTAAAGAATGACATTTCATCAAAAACTATTGCATAGATTGACTTTCCCAATTTATAAAAATAAAGTTTTAAAAATAAACAGATTAATTTTCCTGTCTGCTATGTAGCAAAGATGATTACTCAAAATAAATAGAAAAAATTTTGACAGCTGGGGAAATGTGCCTTAATAGATCATTGACTAGCAGACTGGTCTGGACCATCTGCATATTTATTTCTATTTCATGGTGGTCCAGCTGCAAGCATTGCAAGTATGACCATGTTTGATAATGCCTCCAATTAGGTCTGCACTTTTAATGGATATCATTATTTTTCATAACCACCCTCCTATGGGCTTTATTCAAAGTAGGCAATAATATACATATATAAGTGACACACTTAGTGTTCAGTAATTTTCTGTCCCATTTTCTTAGGAGAGTGATAAATATTGATATGTGAAAGCAAATGTATGGTTTTATACTGATTCGATATGTCTCAGTTTGCTTCCCCAGTGATTTTGTGATCACTCTTTTATATTAAAAAATACATTCATCGGATACATTTTCCATGAAAGAAGTAGGTCATGTGTATTAATGGACCCCTAAAGATGCATTTGTACTTATTTTCCTTTGCCTCATGATGGATTCCTGCCTTCTTAATCAGCTCTGTCTTTAATGCTATAGAAACACTTATGGTTGTCCATGAAGTAAGATGAAAGCTGAATTACAATTCATTTTTTTCCTTAGGGCCTTGAATGATAAAGGTGGCTTCAGAAATGTGAGACATGCTGAGATTTAGCTGAAAGCAAGAAGAGACTTAAATCATTCCCACAACAAAAAATAGCCTGCAGGCAAGTTAGGTGGACCAATTAAAGCATTCCAAGTCATTCCCAATGGATTCTTAAGTCAGATGTTAATTATCACCAGACTCACTGGGGACTGAGCTTTCTTCCTGTGTACCAAGACCTACTTGAACCTTAATTTGGCTTTATCAAAATAACCTTTGTCTGTGAGGAAAGTCTTCCTTAACTTGTCAGGCTGATTAAGCTCTGCTATAGAAGAATGGGAACTAATTTTATTTTGAAACCCTTTGATATATGCACCAACTAAATTCATGCTCAGAATAAAATACATCTACCAGTTAAATATTTTCAAATAAACCCCCAGAGATAATTTTGATCCACTGGAATTCTTTTATTGTGAATAAAATGACATTAAAATCTTTATCATCATTAGGCCATGGGCTTGGAAATACCTTTTATGGCTTTTTTTTAGTAAAAAATAATAATTAGGAAAAAAAAAAAACCCTATCTCATGCATGACAAATTCTATGGCTCTAGTTTATTGTTTAGAGAAAAGTTTGTCATTGGTGGTATCTTTCCCAGCTTTGAATTAAGATTCCTAGTTTTTACCATATATATTTAGAAAATCTACATTACCTTCTTTGGGGTCTAATATTCCCACCAATCCTTTCTAACATATTACAAGATGTTTTCCACAATGCATCTATTTCTTTCCTATTATGTATTGTGGGACAGAAAATATTCAATAGATTGATACTGAGACTGGCATTGAACTTGTCAGTTCCAAGTTTTAAAGACAAATAATACTAGATTTGAGTCCAGGCTCTCTGTCTTACCAAGTATGTGGCCCTGAGCCATTATTTGCTTGAGTCTCCTCAACCTTAAAGTCCTCAACCTTAAAAAGTGAATGATGACTCCAAGTGCCCAGGGTTTGTTAACAGATTATAGTGAAATGTATGCACTGAGATTATCACCCTGCCTGGCAAAACCTGGATGTGTGTCAATATACCTTGTTATTGTTATTATTATTGGAATTCACATTCCCTTAATGTGTTTCAAATTATCTGATCACTACCACATTAAGAATCCTACCTAGTTATGGAAATTTATTATATACTCCTGTAACATTTCATATTTGAAGGCATAATGAAGAGTTAATTTCTCCTTTATATTCTAGGCGTTACCTCTGCAGAGTTACCCAGAAAACCATGTTTAAAGTGGTTTTCTGCAAATCTGCCCATGCTGCAGAGTGTAGGTTAATTGTAAGCACATGGAGTACGTGGGCACATTGGGAGCTGTCTCATTTGTGCCTCACTGTCTGCCAAATCATACAAAACCTACTAAAATAAGTAAAGTGGAGAATGTGCCAATTTTCTGAGAAGTACAAGAAATATGTGTAATATATTGGAGGAATACAAGCCTAGAAATAAACAGTAGTAGAACAATCTTTAGCTAAAAGGGACATTTCCAAGTTTGGGTCAAATTTCATCAGTCCTCTAAGACGCAGGCCAGAAACCATTGGGACATAACTCTGTATGTGTCCTAGAGTTTTCTCAGCTTTTAGCGATGCAATTTCAGTTTCTTCCAAAATTCAGAAGGTACATAGTGAAAGTACAGAAGTGTGTGAACAACAGACAATCTCAAGGATAACATTGGCAGTTTTTCAAAATTTCGCCATGCCATGAGGAAAGTAGAGACAGCAGAAGCTGAGATTAAAAAAAATATATATATATTCATTCCCACCTAACAGGTCACTCAGCAAGGGACTCTGACAGACTCTAAAGTCAAAGGCTTTTGTGCATAAAAGAAAATAAAGAGTCAAGTTATATTTAAGGATAAATTATTTCCACAAAATGATAATTTTTATGGGGAGGATAATTTTCCATCAATGAAGCTAAACTCATATTATTATCATAGGCCAATAAAATACCAGTTATCCAAAGTTTCTGTTAATTTTTATAACTCAATAGCAAGATTTCAGAAACATTAGTGGTCCCCCACAGTAATTGTAATCACTTGTGCTCTGTATTATGCTGTTCTGAGAACATCAATTGCTTACAATTTATAACAGTTCTACCTTGGAATTACATAGCCAATTATGTGCCTCTTTCGTTTGTCACAACAGATTAGATTTCTAGTCCGTCTAGTTAGGCAGATTGCCTCTGCCAGTGACCAACAGAAGTAACACTTCAATATGGGGTAAAGAGAGCACAATGACACAGAAACTGAAATAAAGTAGGGGGTCCCACTGGGCCTACTCTGTGAGAATACTAGCCTGCAATCAGATAGCCAGGGCTTATTTACGTATGGAATACACATATGTGGTCTGATAAGAATAATGACTGGAAAAATTGGACACATTTTGACAACAATAATTTCAGAATATCTTTAAAGGACATTTTTTTCCCTATCATTCCGAATATCAGTTTAAAAGCATTGTCTTCCTTCTAGTTAAAAAAAAAAAAAAATTCAGCTGAGCACGGTGATGCATACCTGTAATCCCAGTGGCTCAGGAGGCTAAGGCAGGAGGATAACATATTCTATGCTGGAATTTCTTCCCCCCTCCACCCCCACCCCCATGTTTTTTTTTTCTTTAAGCTTCCCTAAAGCCAGGGTAAAATAATTATCATGCCATAATCTATTGTACAGTGCCAAATTTGCAATGTATATTTAATAAGTGGTTGGTAAATACCTTGAACTGAAGTGCTAATAAGAAAAAAGACAACATGCTTTAGCTATGCCCAAAAGAATTCATGCTATATTTCTGTGCTGTTTTTAGCATTCTTATTTGCTTTCTTCAGCTTTAGCTTACTATGTGTCATTCCATTCTCTGAAGGAGGTAGTATTAAGTGCAAAACCCTGATCCTTATCCCATTAACCTCCTTTGAAAGATACCTGAAGGCCCCTTTCTGCACAAGAAGATGTTTCTACTATAAAACTTAAGTATTGGACGTTGACTTTAGTATTTTAGCAATGATAACATGACTCAGTAGCAAACATCTACTACAGTGTATTTACAAATTAATTATTTCAGTGTTACACAGCAGGAAGTCAACAAATCACTTCTTTCTCAGGGACAAGTTGGGCTGTGTTGGGCTACAGTCAAAAGTGGCTAGACTCTCTGATGTGGGAGAAGTGGTTTTGCAGTATTAGAGTCTCATAATGAAAACAAAACAGTGCTCCCCCATTTAGAGCATTTCATGTCAAATGAATGCTAAATGCTCACATAGCTACATGTCATACCATAAATGACTTTTGCATGTGAGAGTTTATTTATATTTGCTGTTATTTATTGTGTTTTGTCTTCACCAAAGAAAGTGTCGGATTTTTTTCCCTGAGAGTAACTTTTTTTTTTTTTAAGAAGAGAAATAAAATAGGACACCTTGAGAAAACAATAGGTGTACTTAGTAAGAATAATAACTCTGGGAAATGTCATCAAAGCATTTATTTTATGGAATGAGTTAGTCAGCTTTTCATTGCTATGGCAAAATACCTGAGAAAACCAACTGAAAAGGAGGAAAGGTTTATTTTGGCTCACAGTTTCAGAGGTTTCAGTACATGATCCTTTAGCCCTTTGCCTTGGGCCTGTGGCAGTGACCTCATGACAGAGAAGACTGCTCCCTTGTTGGCAGTCAGGAAAAAAAGAGAGAGAAAGGGGCTGAGATCCCAGTGTCCCATTTCAAAGCATGCCTCCAATGACCTACCTTCTTTTCATGAGGTCCCACCTCCCAGCAGTGCCACAGATTGGCAACCAAGTGTGCAGCATATAGATTTTGGGGGACATTTATGATCCAAATTATAACTTGGAGGATTAAAAGGAAAAACTGCCAAACACTTATAGGTGGATACTTGGGAACTGGAAATGGTTCCATTTTTCAGTAGTTCAGTAGCTTTGGGCATGGGAAGTGATAAATATCAGAATTAGAGCCTCCAGAAGATTCCTGTGTTGCAGACTGAAATGCCAAAGTTCTAGGAGCTACAGCTCAGGCAACCTGAATGTTGGGCTTACACTTTTCACCATAGCAAGAAAAAACTAAGATTCACCAATCTGGAAAGAAACAGTGGGATATACAGCCCTGTGCACAAGAGAATCAAGAAATGATTCACAAAATAAAACACCAGTAATCTAAAGCCGGAATACACTGGTATTCACAAGTAGTAAGCTCCTCCTACTCTAAGAATTCAGTTCAGATATGGAATTTTTGGACTGTATATTTTTTCCCTGGTCCTTGAAAATTATAATGAGAAAAATATTGAACTTTGGGATAGTTATGACCAAAGTAGAGAAATTAAAGAAAATATAATAAAATCATTAGCACACGGCATCAGTGGATCATTTTATTATGATAATTAAGACATTGTCCTTTATAAACAATTATCTGAAAGACATAGTTATCTAAAAATTAATATTCTACAAATTCCTTGGTAGTTTGAGTGAATATTTTCCTCAGAATTTCTGTAACATCCTGTACATTACTTTAATTCTTCTCACTTCATTTAAGAACAATTTAGCTGTGAGCATTTGAGAATGAGGATTCTTTCTTACTTTCTGTAAGACATCAATACTATTATGTCGATTAGTTCACAGTGAGAGCTTCATCATTTTCCTTGAGTAATTGACTACCAAGAATTCTAAGAGCTAGCTATCAAGACAGAACCCTCAGTTGTTTGGCATTCTTCTAATAAAATGGAAATCCTAATTCTTACATAAAGCAAAGAAATATCTGAGTAAAGGACAAAAATTGGCCTGAGTGGAAATAAACAAGAAAGTGTATATTAAGTTTTGTGCATCACTTATCTCACATTGGTTACTGAAGCGAGAGTTCCCAGGACAGAAATGTGATGCTGACATATACCAGTGAAAAATGTCACTCTGTGTGCCTTTTGTCCATGTAGAATACTCATCATTCATATTTTTTTCCACATCTAGCACAGGAGTCACAGTCCATGGCAGGTGAGTCAAGTCTGCCCTTCAGCCTGTTTAACAGACAAAGCTCTATCAGGACAGATCTCCTCCAATTTTCTTTCCTATGCCTGCTTTCAGGCTACCGTAGTGGAACAAAGTGGTTCCAATAGACTTATGGCCAGCCAAGCCCACAATATTTACTCTCTGCCTCTTAATAACGATAAGCAGTTCCTCATTCCCTATCAGAATATGGACTCATTCAAAGTTCCATTCCTTAGCAACACTTTAACATCTTTCACGAAGTTCTTCAATTTCTTATGGTCTTGCATAGCTTTACGGTTTTTTAAAAAGAGTCATAGTACTGCTCTGTGTTGTCATTTTCAATTTTCATTTCCAAAGTATTTTTAATAGGTTACAGACTAAAGCTTTTAGGTGTCCTTATAGAAGTTTTGATGCTTTGAACCAAACTGATTACATGTATTTGACTATTTACGCCAAGACTTCCTATTTAAATAAATTAGAAACCCAACAACAAGAGAATAAACTGAGAAACTTTCTGATCTTTTAAAAAGATGTTTACTCTTCGTGTTAAAATGCTTGAAACTTAAAATTTTTATATTTTCTTATCTAAGTTCTTTTAACTTTTTTTTAAGTCATGAGACTTAAAAATATCAAATTCTAACTTGGAGGAACAGTGGGGCATCCCTTCCCCAATCTTCTTCCAATTTCTTTCTACCCTCAATCTTGGCAGAAAAAGGAAAGCCAGGTCTGGGATCAAACAAATTTTATCTTCTAGAGAGACAGAGCTGAACTGGCAAGGATTGACTTATCAGAACAATGTTCCTAAACTATCCAAGCAGAGATGAAGAGATCAGGGCCAATATAAATAATATGTGAAGGGTGTTCTGAAAGTCAAAGACCAGAAGTTGTGATGGGTTAGACTGTCCTTAAATCAACAATATAAAGTATACATGTACTTTACAAAGTATAAATATACACCTTTCTACACCTTTCTCCCTAAAGCTACTGAAGTTAGGAATCTATGTGGAATTTCTTCAGATAATCTTTTGCATAAGATGCAGGTTTCTCATTTTTTCCAGATAAAACTAAGATCACAAAAAGAGTCACCTTTTTCTTTCTGACACATACATGCCCCAAATTTACACAGTTTTTCCAAGTTTTCTCAAAATCATTCTCCTTAGAAAAAAAGAGGAGCAAGAGAAAGAAAAACAAGTTCACCTTCTCCTAGACCAGTCTCATTTTGTGTTAAAGGATTTTTCTATGAATTCAACCTCATCATTGCAGATGGCTCTTTCTCTTATCCAAACAAAGCTAAATTTCTTGAAATAAACAAATTCATTGTCATCTTTTCCTCCTTGAGCGATTGCCAATAGGTTTCTGCTTCTCTAATTACCAAGAAATTGGAGTATTGAAAATAACTTAGTTACTTTACTGTAAATTCACTGAAGGTATTTTTTTTTCTTTTGAGACAAGCACCTTTTCAGCAACATTCCTTTCTTTTCCTCCCTTACTCCTTCTTACCATTTAATTCTCCTTTTCTTTTCACAAACACTCAAAGCGGCATCTCAAACCATGTGTTAAAGATGCGTGTTCAACTGTCTTTTAGATATGTATACCCATGAGTATTTTCTAGATGTGTCAATATCTGAACACATGTGACACTTGATCATCTCAAGTCCTTGTTTCACAAACATACCTCTTTATCAGTGACCCCTAGAAGAGTGAATGGTGTTGACGTCTGTGCAGTTGTCCATCATTGGAGATGTGTCTGAAGAGGGCTCTGCCACTGCTCAATGGCTTTCACATCCATTTAGGACAGCCTCTCTCCTAAAGTTGGCTTACACAGGCCACCATGGCTTAGATCCCGCTTCCTTCTTCAAAGTGGTTTTTAAACAAGTATTTTTCCTTCTATAACCTAGTACTTATCACTGATTTAATTTCAGTGTTTTTATAATACTATATATATTTCTCATATCTAAATTTTAAATATCTTCTTCCTTCTGCCTGGAGTATGTATTTTCTCTGTGGGGGATAAGCATGGTGTGGAGGGGAGAAGACATGTCTGCTGTATTCACCTTTATCTTCTGCCTTCAAGAAAGAGCCTACATTGAGAAGAGACTCCGTGGAAGATTGCAAAGAAATGTTCAGCTATCTAATCAAGAATTGTGTTCTAGATATTTTGACCCTGGAAGATTTATTACTTTTTTTGTTATTGTAATTTATTTTTTGCTTTTTTGTTTTGAATCAGTCTGATGAATTATTTAATATATATTTAGGAGATAATAAAATAGTTTCAGAGAAAGAAAATATACAATTTTTCTGAATATTTTTTCTGAATTGTCTGAGTTTTGATGAAAAACTGCAATCATATTTCTCCAGGAAGAGCTATGGGGAAGGCCAGTTTCCCATGAAGGCACCACTTGGGACAGTCACTCCTAACTCATTTTTTAACTAAGAGTGATGTATGTAAGTGATATTGCATTTTCTATTATTTTACATATATTACAATTTATCATTTTTTCTCTTCACTTCTCTTAGCTTTTTTTCTAAAATATTTTTAATATTTTAGGCAGAATAAAAATAAAGACAAAAGTGTTATTCAGCTTTCACATCTCTAGCTGTATAAATTTGTATTACTAGTAGTATGAGTTTAAAACCTTATTAATTTGATTTATTTGTAATACGTCTCAGTTAACTGGATGCTTATGTTTTTTAACAAAAGTGCCCCAATTCATAATGGCAACTAATTAATCAACATTCTATTAAGTTGGATTGTGAAGACATTGGAAGGCAGCAATGGAAGTAATCTATGCTATATTTAAACTGTAAAACGACTCATGGCTACAGGTGCGTTCATACTACTACCTAACACAGAAAATAGTTTCAGTTTTATCTACTAGATTCTACAACAGGAATGAAAGAAAATAATAATTTTTAAAAAGAACATGATTTGCAATAATGTGTGCAATTCAATTCAAATCAAAAGCATTACTTTCACCTTTTGAAGATTTTGCCAGCAATATACTTAGATTTTAAAATTAAATTTCATAAGCTATTTATCAGCACCACTGTACCCATCAAGGTGACAGACTGTCTTAAAGAGATACTAACACACATACATCATTAGCCTTTAAAAACTCCCCTCTTGGTTACTGGAACAGATGGTAGGAAGAGAATATCTTGGAAGCTACTTGGCTAACAGCAGCACAAGTTGTCCATAAAAATAAAATGCAAATTAATTTGCTTTGTTTCAAATCCTATTGAAAAAATGCTCAAAAAGTAAAAGACAATTGCAGGCTTGAAAATAAAAATTGTTGAGTGTTTTAGCTTTAACATGAGGCAAAATAAAAAATGGAATATGAACCAGGAGCATTATAGAAAATTGATTATAGAAATGAGGTATATAATCTACCTGAAAACAACTGTGGTAATGCATAGTGGTGATTGTATCTGGCTAATAGACAATGACAATGAGAGAATATCCAGTCAAAAGCCAGTGTCTGATGAGCACCATTGCTATTTATAGATGACTACTTTCATGACATTGCTGGTAATACAAATGGATTTTTAACTCTACACAATTCAGCCACTGATTGGCGATATACACTTTGACTAAATTCAGTTATTTCTATAGACATTAAGGGTACTAAGGTTGTATAAACACAATTAAGTTTATGAAGAAAATAAAGCAGTTTCTTCTTTTGAAGAGGCACAGAGTAAGCAGCTGACCTATTGACTACATCAACTCATTAAAGTTAGTTCACTTCTCTGGGTCTAGATGATGAGCTCTAAAACCACAGTGGTAATATATTGTTTTCATAAATTGTGAGAATGGGTGAAATTCCATTTATAGTTCATCTATAATTAGTTAATATAATTAACAGTGAACTTGGAAGATGCACAAAATTTTCATATTATTTTTTAATAAGTACACTTTAAATGGCTCTCTTTTACACTTTACTATCTATAAACAATGCTTTTTAGGAATGTTAAAAAATATCTTTATTTGCCTTAGTGGTTCTATAAAATTGTATAACACAAGGATTCTTAGTTCATTATAGTAAAGATGCTATGATAATTAGAAGGCATAATGAATAGAATGTTGCACATGCCAATGGTATTCTTCCATCATGCACCCAAAACATGACTTGAACATAAATGAACACACATGCATATGTAGTGCATCTGTGTTAATAAAAATATGTACCCTTAAGAGAAGTAACATTTGAAATACAGAATACATCGCACAATGAGGATAAAGTTCTGTTAATACTTTTCAAAATGACAAATGGCAACAAAATTGATAATCTTGGATGTATGACCTTCACATGCTCAAATACATTTGCAAAGGCGTCATATATCTATATAGAAATACAAAAACCCATCACCTCTCTGGTTGTGCTTCCTTGAGATAGAACCATTCTAGCTTACAGAAATAGAAACTGTCATTGGTCATGCACCCCACTTGCCACACCTATCATTCACTGTGGCAGAGAATTTGTTCTGGGCCAGAGAAAGAATTTGGACAAATATAAATGTAAATAATTCTCAGCAAAACAATTATCATTTTTTTCCTCTTAAAAATTTTCATTTTTTTCCCTCTATGACCTAAACTCCATAATGGAAGAACAGTTGTCTAGTTGACCACCATCTAGAAAAAGCATTTTGAATTGAAACTTTTTCTTTATCCTGAGAATTCTAGCTGCCCTAATCAATATCCAAAATCACCTAAGATCTGATTTCTTACTGCTTTTGCCAAATTTCAACAGAAGATTGGCTATTTAATTTGTTGAGCCCAGTGAGAAATGGAATTGTTCAAAAATGGTTACGAATTTCAAGATAAAGCAGAGGATTAAACCAAGCACAAGAACTTCTGTGTACAGGACCATTTATAACTGTGCAGCTTTTAGGACTGTGAGGCCAGCCTTGCTCACGTCCCTGCAGGCTTAGGCTTTCTCATAACCAATAGGGCAACAAAGATATTCTTTATCATTTGTGCACACCCAATCATTTACAGATAGACAACTATAAAAGAGATCAAAGTTGGGATACTTGTTTAAGTGATATATAGCAATGGAAACTTTAGATTACTATTGTCATTTAGAACACTTGATAAAAAGAAATTCTGTGTCCTTTCCGAGTTCACTGTTTATTATTGATGATACTAGATCTCTGTATGATTTTTAACAGTGCACCTCAACACAACACACACTGGGCTGTGACAGGCAGAGCCATATCAGCTACTGGTGACCCTACCTGGAAGAGTAATGACTCCCTATTTAAAGACCTGGAAATATCAGGACCCATATAATTAGATACTCATTCAAATCATTGGGAACAAAAGTGAAAATTGAAAGATTGTAAAGTAAAAGACAATTGATGTGCCACCTAGGGCAGCCAAGGCAGAAGAGGAGACAGAGGTAATCAAGTCTCATTAGTATAGCCCAAGAGAGAACGAGCTATAATAGACCAAATGAGGAGTTTTGGTGTTGGTATCATATTGCAATTCCTCTGTCACGAGATTCCTCTCACAGACACTTTGGCATCTCATAGTCATGAGCTTAGCAGAGTCAAAATATAGAATTTAATCACATATATTTTAGAATTCTACTTTCCTGGGGTTAAGAGTTTGTGTGATCACTTTTGCATAAATGTAAATCAAAATAATTCCATAAGGATATTATATCTATTGTAAAACTACATTTACCCAAATGAAAAAGGCTACATTTAAATTAGTTGTACAATATTACACCTATTCCCAGCCTTTATTTCAGTCCCTTTAAGTGCCAGTCCAAAAAAAAAAAAAAAAAATCTTTTTTTTCTTTTTCTACAACACGTCCACTACAGGACTGTAGAATCCAGTCCTATGTGCATTGCTTTTAATGTTCCAGTGTCTAGGATTTTTCTACTGACCATATTTTTAATTCTAGATGGTCAGTAGAAACACGCTATCTATAAAAAGAATACTTCCTTTCTCATGTATGAAGAAGTGCTAACTATTCTTTTTCAAAAGAAGTATACATTCAATAAAAGAGTTGCTTTTATATTCCATTGTTAAGTTTGTGTCTTATTTGCAGCAGAAAACAGAAAAAAATGCCCTAAAAGGACATAAATTTAACACTTTTCTCTCAATTGAACTATTCCATGAAATATACTGATGTGTTGTTGCTTTTGTCTGGAACCTTCACTATAACTTCCTAACAGTGAAATACAACTCATTGTGACACTTGAGGTTGGATAGTTTCTGGTGATCCACTTCATGATATCAGAGAATGGAAAGAGCTGTGAATAGCAGCCACAGCCTATGTTAAGAATGTCTCCCAAATGAAAGAATCTAGCTGTAAAAGACAATAAAAGAAAGTCTCACAAAAATATTACATGAAAAATGGGATATTTAAGTTGGGTGCAATGCCTGTAATCCCAGTGGCTCAGGAGGCTGAAGCAGAATGATCAAGTTCAAGAACAGCCTCAGCAATTTAGAGAGGCCCCAAGGAATTTAGAGAGATCCTGTCTCAAAATAACTAATAAAAAGATCTGGGATGTGGTTCAGTAGTTAAACATTGAGTGGATTCAATCCTAGGTACCTAAATAAATAAATAAAAGGGATTAGGAGCGTGACTCAGTGACTGAGCACTGGGGTTGTCTTATCCCCAGTACCACAAGAAAGAAAGGAAGGAAGGGAGAGAGGGAGGGAGGAAGCAAGATAAAATAGGGTGTTTAGACATGGGAAAAATCATGTTTTCAAAGCAGTGATCATATACGAACAACTGTACTGATTGGATCTGAGCCAAAACCTTCACACACTCTCAACCCTGTTAGTATCCTGCCAAGTGGTGTCCAGTTCAACCCTTCCTTAACAGGAGATAGGTCTTAATTAAACACTGGACACATGCCATCTTCATTAAGGGGAAAGCAAATTAGGTAGCAGACTGTGGTGAAAATAATCATAAGGCAAAGTAAGAGAGGAGCCTTGGAAACAACATGGAATTCAGGTGTCTTAAAGCAGAGAGTCGTGACCTAGATATAATTCTGACACATTTGCCTGTTGACTTAGGAATCAAAGGTCTAATTTTAAAACTAGACAATTAAGGTTTAAAGAAAAGGTAGGGGATCATTGTAAAAATTTTTTTAAAAAGCCTTTTTTTTCCTATTATTCTACCTCTCTCTTTATGAACTAACAATGTCACAGGGAAAATCTTGTCTTCCTCTCTTCCTTCCTTCTTTATTTCTCTCTTCATTTCTTCCTTGTTTATTACCACAAAATTCAAAAAGTTAAAACAGAATGTTTTAACAGCCTTACTAGAATCAGACCCAATGCCATTTCTCTGAAAAGCTTGCCGGATCCCTAACTCTGTCTGCGTCATTGGTCCCTGAGGTCAATGTTAAAATAGTGTTTACTCTTGTGAAATATTCTAACTTTGGGAGAAATGCAAAAAATAACCTGTGTTGTAAGAATCATGATCTATTAGAAAACAAACAAACCAAAAATTAGGGAGAAATGTAATACATTTTAATATCAAAATTGTCCAATAAAATAAGACGCAAAATGAATGTTAAATTAATATCAGTTAATATTATTTTGACATTTTGTAACATGTCACATTTAATTTCTTCATTGTTATAACTGTGTCATTATAATTCAAACCCTTATTTTAAATAACAGACTTAGTCTTTTGCTTGGTTTCCAGTCCCTAATGATAGTCTTCTTCAAATTGATATAAATTAATACAAATTTTACTACCCAAACCCAGCTTAGATGTAATAATAGGAAAATGAAAGTCCAGAGTAGCTCTGGCTTCCCATTGATAAGTTCCGAAGTTCGCCTTTATCATTTAAATCACAAATTCTTTCCATCTTTCTTCTCCATTCCTCAAACTATGAACTTCTTTGTAGTTTTTCTTCAAGATTCTATCGCCAATAACAACAAAGGCCTTGTTTATGTCTGGCAAGATAAAGAGAACGCTATTTTTAAAGAATTGTCTATTATCTATGACAGATCCAGTTTTATGGGGATAGATTATACTTAAGACTAAAAGACTGCACCCCTGAAACTGGGAGAATAGCCTCCCATTAGACACCTGAACTGTATATTATCTGTCAGGATGCATACTAAGGTTAGTGTATGCAAGCTAAAATTCACAGCATAAAAAAAAATTGCCTACATTACTACAGTAGTCTCTTACACCTGGTTTGGATAAGTGTTATACCTACCTGAACACCTTGCCTAAGGGTGGGATACAATATGGGTGCACCCTTTCAAAATTTTCTAAATTCTCTTCCTGGTCTGGGTTGATGTAAACTAATAATGTCATCTGGGTAGGATTTCTTGAGCCCAAATCTGTATTCACTTATGCCTTGGTTTCCATTTTTCTATTTGGAGCACTCTAGGACTTTTACCACATATGTGGGCTCAATCAGATTATCTGAAGAGCTCTTTGAAGAGCTCTCAGTCTCATGTCCTTAAGGTCAACTGAGGAAAACCTTTGATCAGATCACACCCATAGAATGACCATTATTATTTATTGAAGACATGAAAGATTGATCCAGAAAAATATTGCAAACTCATAAATTCTGGGATGACCACCTCACACTGGTCAATGTGTTTGTTTTTTTTTTTTTCTTGATCATTTGTTTCCCAAAAGTATGGGCCACCTTCAGAACTCTGAGCTATGAATTGGTTTCTGTAATCTCCCAATCTTGAGCCACATAGGTGGTCCTGCTTTTTTCTCATGGATCATTTCCTTCCCAAACCTATGGGGCCTCTTTATGACTATAGAAACTATGAACAAATTCATCTTTTATCTTGTGCAGCTTCATTGTTGGAACTGGGAGTATTCTCCCATGTCTACTACAAATTCATTGTGATTTTTAATACTCCAGGAATAATCATATATGCTTCCTAAAAGGGATTTTAAGAATATTTCTCTACAACATCAGTTGAAGTCCTCAACTGCCTCCAATTGATGTGGTGATGTGCTCTACTGGGTAGGTCTTAATCCATGCCTGAAGAGAGACAGGGATTCCTACAGAAATTGGATTCCTTTTTAAGCTCCACTGATAAGCCCTTTGCTTATCTTCCATATGGAAAGAGAAGGCATGGAGGCAAACAGTATGGAAAGACACTCCACTGCAGGCAATCAATGCCTACGGTCTAAAGTGTTCAGGAGAAGATGTGGTTGGAATTTTTGTTCCAAAATTATAGTACAAAATACCAAATGGTAAATTTTAATACAAACAAAAAATAAGTCACCATTCACAGTATCCTGGACTTTTTGGCTAAGATAAATACTTGTGGTCATCATCAATAAATCACAGTAATAACTTCTGAAAGAATTATTGAAAGCCAGAGTTCCCAGAGGATATATTAGGTGACATGGCATCATGAGTGTATAAGATTCCTAGTGCTGCTATAACAAATGACCAAAAATTGGTTGCCTAAGAGAATCATGAATTAGTTCTCCCATACTACAGGAAGCTGAAAGTTTTAAAGTGCAAAAAATCTCTGAGTAACAATGTGTTCCAGTCTTCTGTCCTAGATTCTGGCAGTTACTGATGATCCTTGGTGTACCTTGGTATTAACCCATTGCTCCAATCTCTGCCTCCATCTGTATGTGAGATTCTTACCTGTCTGTATCCAAATTTTCTCCCTGTAAGGCCATGGGTCATTAGATCAGGGCCCATCCTAATCCAGTATAATCCCATTTTAACTCAATTTTATCTGCAATATAACTCTTTGCCATACATGTTCTCATTTACCATGGGTTGTAAGTACCAAGAATTAGGGCTTGGACATACCTTCTAGTTTTGAAAGAAGAATATAATTTTATCCACTAAATTGAGTAAGATGTATGCAGTGTTACTTACATTGATCTTCAGAGGCAAGATCAATATGGTTTGAATGCAAGTTCTGAGGACCCACTATCCTTATTTCTTGGTTGGAGATGAATGTATCACTTGCACCTTGGTAAAGTAACACCAAGGACTCAACATTACCCATGTAATACACCAAATATCTTCTTAGTCATATATCTACTTTTCTACTACATGAACTAATTTAGAAAATTATTATGCTGGTTTTAAATACCTAACCATGGGAATCTCTGAAAATAGTTTATATTTCCTAGGGTTATTCCTAAGAAAGAAGATAGAAAATAAGTTTCGTTCATACCACCATATCTTATAGAGAGTATATTCATATATCTTAATTCATATACACAAATCCTAATTAGAAAAACCTCTTCCTCTATATTTCAAACCTGATTTACAATGGTAACTGATTATATTGTGTTTTCATCACATCTTCTCAGTAACCCATTTATAAACATCAGAGCATGTCTGCTGATGATTATGACATTTATTTTAACTCAGTTTTTTATAATTCATTTCTTTTCTGCAGGTGTCCTGTTTTAGATCTTGTCCCCTAAGTCTCAGGGAAAACTTATTGCTAGATACCTTTGTGTGGAGTACTGTATTGACAGTGACATTTCAACAGCCAACAAAGTCTATGCACAAGCTCTCACATGAGTGGTCCTGTAACAGATTATGGATCATTTTAAGGTGTCAGCTGTGTGCTAAAGACTGACACCTAAACTGTATCTTACATACAGCCGGATATCATCAGAAGGGATACAACACTAGAAACTGACACTGAATTCTCATGCTTCAACAGTAAGCTTTTAACTGATTCACTGAAAGTCAAGTCAAATCAAGAACTGAATGATAACATGAAGAAAATCCAGATCAATAGCATGCTCATGTCTTTTGGGAGAACCATTGACAGACTGTGGCTTTGGTGCAGCATGAACCTCCCATCCAAGGAAACCTGCTATTAGCACAGGTCTGCTCTGCTGTGGTCCAGGCAGGAATGTAATGCTAGACTTCAACAGACGGGCAGATACAAAAACAGACAGGGGCTACAGTGGAGTTTTCTGGGATCTTTCTCATTGAATTAATTTTTACTATGAGTTTAGAGGAGTTTCATAAAATATTAGCAAACATATAACATACATATATATTTATATGTCTATAAATCCAGTAATTTGGAACTTGACCATTTAAGAGACATAGCTGAGTTTTACAAAACATTTGCACGATCTTTGTGTTTTGATTTAAGCATTTTATTGTATTAAGCATATCTTCTATGATGAACTCAACTAGAATATAATGTGGGTATTTTTCCCTTAAATATGTAGGATATTTTAAATATTTACCTGGAGCATTGAGCAGGAAATTTGGAGAGTTTGTAATGGACAAATGGTTACAACCCCCATTTAAAAAATGATGCATCCTCTTTTATTCTATCTTCATATCATATATAGTACACAAATATCTTATTATTTATTTGGAAATATTTCCTTTCTGCATTATTTCCTTTCCTTTCAGGTAGACACAACTGAAAAACTACTGCTATCAAAAACAAACTATTACCTATTACATATTTTATGACTTTTACAAAACTACTTATTCAAATAAGAGATGTCATATGAGGGTACACTATTTAATTTGTGATAAGCACTTTCAAACTTACCATAAGCAAAATATGAAATAAAATCCATATATGATAAATTACCTAACATTTGATTTTATAATAAATTACCTATGAATTCATACTGAAAAAAGAGTACTAACAATAAAAATGTTTAGTCTATTGGGATAAAGTGAAATTTGGGGGAAAAAAATCTCATTACTTCAATTTGAGGCAAGAAAATCTACTGGAATTTTAGAGGACTAGAAAATTCAAACTAGAAGAATTCATATACCAAGCAGACCACATTAAAAGGTTTCTCTTTCAGAAATATTTGGTCCGTAATCTCAAATAAGAACACTTAATATTCATAACGAACCTGTGTATAATTTGTCACGACATTTAAGAATTAGATAACTTCTAAATACAGTCAATACAAGTGTCTTAGTGAAAAATCCACCCCTCTCCACATGGGAATTCTGTTTTAATCATCATTCAGAGTTAGTCAGAAAGCAAATGCAATTCTTATATCTTCTATGCTTTAATTGCTCATTTGTTCATACATGTTAGTTGCAGGCATGACATATCCAAATACCTACAGGCCATGAAGGCAGCTGTATCATGACACCCACAGATTAGTATCACTGTGATCTCTGAGCCAGGACAAACTTACAAACAACCTAAGCTCTACTGGAAGTGGGAAAGGTGCTTTTCACTGATACTTTTTGGGACTGTGGATGGACCCAGTGATTTTAAGATTTTTTTTTTTTCCAGCAAGTTAAGATTATTTGTCAAAATTTCCCAAATGTTAAATATTTATCCAAAATAAAATTTAAATATTACTTAGACCCAACACAGAATATCTACAGGCCCTATCTTATTCAAGGATGATAAATTCACTCTCTCATTTGCAGAAAATTTGTTAAAGAAGAATAACTTTAAAAATTATAGGCCTTAGGATATAAAAATAAATGGTTTCTTGGTTTATCCTTCCAAAAGTTCACAGACTTCGTAAGGCAGTGTAGGCCCACCCTGACATCTGCATTTCAGAGACAAGAAAACAAATAAGGCACCTATTAGGTCCTTTACTCTTCCCCTCCAGCTCCCTCACTAAGAAAACTGTCTCCTTATCAGGTGCAAGCTTGATTCACAATCCCAAGTCCACAACAGAAGCCTAGACCCAACACTGGAACTTAGTAATGAGGACAATAGCAGTAAAGTCACCTTTCTGTACCTAGAGCAAATGGACTATGGAAGGCCACAAGAGAGGTTACAAGGTTCATTTCCATGGAGAAGAAGGGAAAACAGCAGGCTCCAGTAGGGTGTGGTTCTGTGCCCCTGCTATATGTTTACTCTGGAAAGCAGAATGATACCTGGACAGCACAGAGGTCCCTAAGCATCCTCCCAGAGCAGGTGCCTGACAGCTGACTCTGGGGTTTTACTGAGGGAGGGCAATGTGAAAACAAATATTCTGAGGCCTGGCTGATCACTTATCCTTTGTTCTTAGCTGTGTCTTCAGAGGATTATGCCCTATTTCATGTCCTTTGTGGTCATTTATATTCTTATAAACACGTGTGCATTCTAGCTGAGAAAGCTTTTGATATCCAAGTGAATGACAAATCTGTTGCATTGACTAGAAGAATGATGCATTTTTCCAGGTAATTTTCTGCAAAGAAAACAGCTTAAGAATATTTTTTTTATAGAGGACACAACTACAATTCCTTTATGGAGCTCCGTGCCTCTCTGTGTTAAATCACTTTGAACTCAATTCCACACAGTCCTTCAAAGTCATAAAATGTCGTATTTAAATGTCATGTTAAATTTTTACTGCCTCCTATATGTGCATTTGAGATGTTCGGTTTTTGAACCCTTCAGAAAATTAGTTTTTCACTAAGGTATTATGAGAACAGTGAGCGAGGGAGAAAGGACAGAGAAGAGAGAAAAGAAAGAGATAGGAAGGAAGAAAAAGAGGAAAGGAGGGCAGGAAGGAAATGTGGGGACAAGTATCCCTTAAAGGCAAAAAGATAATTTTAGGGCTCTTTAAAACTCTAGTTTGGAAATAATTTCTTAAGATGATCACAGCCCTCCTTCCTCACCAGTAATGGCTCCTTAGTCACAAGGAAGATCATGCAAAAAGAAGCAAAGAGCACAGGTTAAGCATCTTCAATAGCAAAGTAATAAAATCGAAGCAGCTGTTCTAAAAACCTTAGGCGATTTCCAAGTGGAGTTAGTAACACAGGTCCAGAAAAGGGCACTCTGGCATCTCACAGAATAATTTTAATAGTTTTCTTCATGCCCAGCACATTGAGCATGCTCATTTTAGGACCAAAATAGCAGCCCCAAGAACAACAAAGTTGTTAACCAAGTAGGATAATGAAGCTTATTTACCACTATTTTTCTGCTCACTTTAAAGTTATTTGTTGATGAATACTGAAGCTATTTTTTTTTGTATTTGAAAAAAAATCTTCATGAATATATAAACCCATAAAAAGACTTTTAAACTTATAGTTTTAATTATTGAAACACGTATGTTTTCCCACATGGGAGTAGTAAGTAGAATCATGGTCAGGACTACTTGTGGAAATTGGAGCACTAATAAGGAGAAATTTAATGAACCTAATAATATTTTACAACAAAGTTCAAATATCAGTGGAATCGTTCTATGGGAATTTTTGAGAATTTCTTGGTTATAAAAATAATATACTGGAAACTTGTATTTCCAGACTTGACAACTTGAGAATTTCATTAATTGAAGTTATTTTAGAAAGTCCATGGTGGTGGGAAAACTTTATAATAAAATCTTGATATGAAGAATTAAATATAGGTCAAAATATACAGTTAGGGTATTGGAGTGATCGCTCAGTGGAAGAGTGTTTGCGTAGCACGTGTGAGGCACTGGGTTCAATTCTCAGCACCACATATAAAAAAATAAAATAAAGGTCCATTGACAACTAAAAAATATTTTTAAAAATATACAGTTAGGATCAAAACAAGTTTCCATCCAGGGAAGGTATTATATTTGCTCTTTGGATTTTTTAAAAAAACTATTATTGGAAAATCTCAACTGGAGCTAAGATAATGGATATGTTTGACCACAGAGGTAGCTGAAATTAACCACAGGAAAATAGAGTAGCAAACAACACAGTTTTCTTACTAAGATAAAATCATTTTTAAAATGTTCTATGTAAATTTTAATTACTTATATAATGCTTTATGCAGATTTAAGTATTTTTTCTAGGTAGGTATTTTATTAGTCAATGAGATACTTTAATTTTCTAAATCAATTACTAAGTAAATAAGGAAAAATTTGGATACTCTTTCTAAAATTACTGCTTACTTTCATCTCCTCTTTCATGAAAATTTCTGTGACCATGAAATACAATTCTATCACTCAAAGTACCTTTCTAGTTTTAATACAAACTTTTGGAAATGAAACAATGAGTGGACCCTGATTAGCTTATCTCTTTCACATTTTGGGGCACTACCACATATTACTCCTTAAATAGCACTTGGATATAGAATTCTGTCATATGGTTTGCAAAAAAAAAAAAAATCTACAAAAATGAAACTCCGAAGGTTTAGAAATTGCATGTATATTAGGAGCTTCCTTAATTACCTTCTAATTAAGTAACTTGCTGGATTTCAACCTATTTCTCTCCTTCCTGTTGTAAATATTTACTAATGAGCATACCTCTGGAACATAGACGGCTGTTAGGTTACTTATGAGGAGATCTTGGCATTTTTACTTAACTTGAGCTTAGTTGAGTGCCTACCAAGAATCCATTGAGATTATTTTTGACTTGCTTATGCCAGACCTAACTGTAAAATGTGCTAGGTAATTTAAATATTATATAATTTCCTGCTATTTGTGTGCCAAGGAAATTATGTGTGTGTGTGTGTGTGTGTGTGTGTGTGTGTGTGTTTATATGAACACTGTTTAATATTTTGGAGCAACACTGATTAAAATATTGAACGTTGAAAAAGTTATGCTTAAATTGAATATTAGGTTAATTTTGTGTTATTTCTGGTTGTATTTTATTAGTTTTGCTCTTTAATTTCTCATACCACTTAATTAAAAAAACATGAATATCATCGATCTCACAATGGATTAGAAAGATGAAGTGAACATCAAAATATAGATAAATTTTCAATTAAAAACCAAAACTGTAGTCATATTTAAAATATATTTGTCATGGCTGTTAAACCACACATAGTAGGCAAGTGCTCTACTATATCTCCAGCCATTTTTATTTTATGTATAAACAAGGTCTCACTAATCCCTCAGGCTGGACTTGAATTTGTGATCCTCCTTCGTCAGGGGCAGCTGGAATACAGGTGTGTGCCACTGTGCCCTACTACAATGCACTTCTGGAGAGTTGAGTTGATACTCTAGGAATTTAATTTGACCATATGGTAACTTTCTAAAATAATAAGATAACCCCCAAATAAATTAATCAGCAGAAGCAATGTTTTTCAGCAATAATTTTGAACAACATGGAAGATACTTCTGTGAGTTTGTCAAACTCATGATTTTGTTATCTTTCTGTAAAACAGTGTTTATTTCAACCCATTTATGTATTCAAACCTTTTATTTGTTGCCAAGAAGATAACTGAACCAAAATAAATCAACTTCTTAGCTCAGAAACCTCATTCTTTTGAATTTGGAAAAAAAATGGGCCAGAAAAATATTCATTTTAAACACATGATGGATGAAGCTGGTGGATTCAACATGGAGCAGGGAACATCTGAAGACCATAACAATCAGCATGTTCTCTACTTCCCAGAATCACATGTTCAAAGAAAATAAGAAAGGAAAAACATTTATCTATTTAAAGGTGAAAATTAGAAAAAGATGTTGTTTTCTACCCCCAACATACTAGAATTTTGCTATTATGTCTAAATTAAAGAACACCGTGGTAAAGAAGGAACCACAAACTTTCCTACAGAGAAAGTAGGAGGCATGCAGGGAAACATCTCTCTGAAATGTCTTTAATTGAAGAAGAGAGAATTTAAGGCTCTGGGAGAAGGGGGATACTCCAGTTTAAATAACTTTCTATGGAAAATTCGATGGCATCTGGGGAAGACAGATAAGTTAATGAGATCAAATTAAATTCTAGGAATATTAATTCATGTTTCAGATTGTGCTTTGTACATCCCTGCTTTAATGAGTCTCAAAAGAAGAACACAGAGAAGAAGCCACTAGGACATAAATAGATACAAAAAAGTTAAATTTATGAATTTTTGCATATTTTTTATATTTAGCTTAAAACAAGTTAACATATACTCATCATCAAATCTTTTTAAATGAAACTAAGAGCTTTTATTTTTAATTCTAAAAGGATTTATACATTAGGAATCTCCATATTTCTCTAATTCAATGTGTTATCAATGAAGTTGTTTTTGTTATTGTTTACTTATTTATTAGGTGAAGTGAGAATCTAAAGAAAATAAAAACTTAACTTATAATTGAAATCAAATATAGGTTTTTTTTTTTTTCAAATATGGCTTTCAGATCTCCTATATTTGGCCCTAGCTGTTGCCTTTAGAATCCACCACCACATTCACACTATAGTCACATGTTCCAAAGGCCATTCCTAGCCAATACTTAGGTACAATGGTGGGCCTAATGCAGTTCCATTCTTGTGAGGCATGAGAACTTGGGGAGACTTTGACTCAAGGGCTCTCCTCCAGTCTGGCTGAACTTGTATGTCTTCCTCCCAAGTCCTCCTTCCTTATCCCTGTACTTGACTGAAGGGAAACCTTATTCAGCATCCACCAGTTTACCCTGCCTTCTCTGGTTTGGTACTAGTGCTCCTTCCCAGCCATTTATATATACCTGGGTTACTTGTATGTGCAATCCCACTTCAGATACTATGCAGTAGTCTCCCTGAGAAGTCAACAGATGTTCAGAAACATTTGTCCACCTGTTCTCTGACTGAATGGCTAATAGGGTTAAATCTTAACATAAAAATACTAAATAGGTAACTGGGCCTGACAATGGAGGAAAAACATTTTTTTACTGAGAGAGCTAAAATGATTCACTAGTATGGTCTAGTAGCATGTGACAGAATAAGAAGGAACTGGATTTTGAGAATATCATATCAACAGTGATGGAATATAAGACTGGAATAAGCAGGAATTCACTAACCTGGGTACATTTCAAGGGGCACTTGTCAAGTACCCCAGTGGATGTGTCAACCTCACTACTAGAGTGACTTTCAGAAACCCAGGGGAAAAAGAAATGTCCAAAGTGGTGAAAGTTGAAAGAATAAAGAAGCTGACAGAACTGGGAATGCTAAAATGGAAATATATGTAAGCCCAGATAAAACATCTGAGATCTGTGTTCTGCAGGAGGGTCTGGTGAATGCACAGTTCCCAAAGCTTTCAGGAATACTCCAGTGATAGGTCTTCTAGCACCACCAAGGTGTTCAATGGTAGTGCTCCTCTGAGGCCAGAACCAACAGGAGGAGACATTCCCAGAGATGGAATTATTAATGTTTTCAGTAACGGTAAGGCCACCATTACTGTGTAATGGGAGTATGCAGACAAGGAGCCAGGACAGTCACTGCAACGACAGAGGAGTATATCCACTGGGAGTTGGGCAAATGGGTCATAGAGCATGCAGTCAGCAAGAGTCCACTCAACGGGAAGAGGTGAGAACTTGGGAGCAGGGGACTAATTGTAACTACCCAAATCAAAAGCCACAATTCTTCATTCAGTTCTTAGATTTGAGCCCATCTTTAGGTCTAACACCTTTGGAATGAAGAGGCAGAGTGGGAATCCTGGATGGAACACATTGATAGTAAACTGGAAGATAATATATAATAATAGCAAGTCCTTTCTTAAAAGGAACCTATGGTCATTTGCTCAGGTGGCTTCCTACCATACTATTTGTATGTTTCAGATTATGATACATAGCTTGGGATTTAACTTGAATACTTATATCTCCCAAACATCATACTTGACCAGAAATTTGAGTCAGAGGTTAATGGGCAAGGTAACACAGAAACTATAGGACCTCCACAGAGTGAACTAGTGGGCTCCGGGATCACCCATGAGTCATTTTCCGGTCCCTGAATGTGTTTCTAGAATGGATAGGTTTGAAAATTTGCTTAAATCCCACATTTCTCTGTGGATCTGTGGAATAAGTCATCTCCCTGATGAACACCAAATAGAAATCTCTGAAATGATCCTCCTCTCCAGCCCAAGTAGTAAACCACATGGAGCACTTTATCAATCAGAGTAATGGCAAAGGCCACTATCACCAAGTTATGTTAGTTTTCTAGAAGTGTCATAACAAAACACTATAGCTTGACAGTCCTAAGCAACAGAAATTTAGTTTATCTCATTTCTCAAAGCTGGAGGTCCAAGATCAGGATATTGCAGGTGTAGGTTCTCACATTGGCCTGCAGATGGCCTCTCTCTGTGACCTCACATTCTCTCCCTTCTGGTGCTGACATGTCCTTGTCTTAATCTCCTCTTGTTACTAGGACACCATTCATACTGCATTAGAGCCCAACCACCCAATGGCCTGCTTTACTTTAATTCTTTCTTTAAAGCCATTTTATCCAAATAAATCACATTCTGAGGTACCAAGAGTTAGGACTTCATCATATGAAATTTGGGGGACATAACTCAGCCCATACCAGTCTGAAAGCTGTAGGGGTAGTAGGTAGTACTTCTCAGATCTCTATTTAATTTTTTGCCTGGCCTGCTCACAGGGCCAATCTGAGTGAGTAACAGCTGAGACTGATTGTAAACATATGCAACAAAGTAGCAACTTGATGCATATGTCCCTTCAGGTGTATAATATTATTCCAGGAGTACATTGAAAGGCTCAACTACATGGTATTTGGATATAAATTTCTTGGCTGATTTCTTTTTTACTTAAAAGAAACAGCATCAGAAACAGTTCACATTTAGTGGGAATGGGCTCCAATATTTACTTGCATTTTATGTCAGAGCTCTGTTAACTTTCTCACCTTCTTTCATAACATAGTCAGAAGAAATCTGGACAACCTGAGGATCCCGCAGAATATCATAATGATGTCTGATACCAGTGGAAACATTCTGGATGATCAAAAGCATAATCATGGTTAAACAAAATGTATGCTTGGTGAGAAAAAAATGTGCTCCAGAGAGTGTGAAATAAACTCTATGGAGATTTAGGAACCAGCATTTTCAAGGGACTCTTGGGCCACACATGTGATTTGATGTCTTCTTCAAGCTCAAAGACATACTGCTGTGCTTTGAATTTGTTACATAATAATCCTGTTATGGCCCATACAAGAGATAATAGGAAAGGTAGCTATATATGAGTGGGTTCCAGACCAGCAAGAGCTTTAAAGGAGACCCTGTCTGCATTAGAAGTATCTCTGATATTTGATTTATGTATGTAGTAAAGAATGTACTGTGGAGCTTATAGAAAATCTGAATTAGAACATTACAACATAAGCTCTTGGGATTTGGGAATAAGGCCATCCATTCGAACTAAATAATCATATGTATTTTAAGAGAAATCCCTGACAGAGTATTGGGTTACAGTATTTTAAGTGAGAATGTATACAAAACTGCCCATTATCAGTTAATTTCTATAAGGCCTGGAAAATCAAAATTTTTTTTTCAGGGCCACCATCATGCCATTATTAGCTTGGAAATGTATATTAGATTGAACCTCAGTAGGAAAATAGGGCATAACTGAGAATGATTGAGCTATCAGAGCAGATATCCCAGACCCTCCTGTTGTAGTAGCACCCTCTTTCTCTACTGAAAAGTCTTAAGTGGGCTTATCCAGAAATATTCACCATGGCTGATTTTGGGATTGTCAGCAAAGGAGTCTCTGCAAAAGAGTCCATTGTAGATAAACTCCCTATTTTCGTGTCGCCCTGTTTTACTTGGCCACTGGGCGGGAAGATATTAGCACTCCAGGTGCTGGACACCCCCTTACTAGATTTTCACAAACATATCCATATAGTAGTTTGTAGAAATGTACAAACAAGGCCTCTGGCCTTGAGCTGGGCCTCATGGAGATGCCTACATTCCTAAGATAAGAGAAGATACGAATTGGGCTCCATGGTAACAGCTGGCAGGGGGAGGAAAGAAAGGGGAAGAGAAGCTCTCCCCTTCTCAGGTGTTGTCCTTGAAGGGTTAAACTTGCCCAAAAATAGTGACAGAAAAAGCTACTTTCATGTGAACTTCTGCAGACTGTGAACTTCTGAGCCCCTCCCCTTACATGCTGTGTATAAAATTCTGAAACTACCTGAACTCGGGGTTCAGGGGATTGATTGATTACTGCAAAAGCTGTGCCCTCTGAACCTTGCTACAGCCAAATAAAAATGTTTCCTGATATCTTCCGGTGCCTTGCCCCATCTGACCCTACAACTCTGTCAACTACAACAGTTGCATTTATGCCCCTCTCCTTGTTTGTACTTTGGGCTGTATTGGAAAGCAGCAAGTCCCAAGATGAAGGAGGAAATGAAGGTCTGCACTTGCTTATGGGCTGCTCCTCTCAGTGTGTAGGTGTAAGATGAAAACTGGCGGCAGCTGCATTTCAATCCTATTTTAGTAAGGCATCTGATGACAATAAAGAGATAAATTCAGAATTTCATAGTTGCAAGCAATACATCTGTTCATCTACTTTGTGTGAAAAGAGAAATGCCCTGAAGTAAGAAAAAGTATGGGAAAATATGGGAAAAAATATGTGAATAAGCACAGAGGAGTGGCCATAAAAAAATAAAGACTTTGCATATTATGGATTACTGTTTTCCCAAGAATACCACCAAAGAGGAGACCATGAACATCACTGAAGATAGTTGCCAATGATCTGTCTTTGTTGCTGACTCTCATGAATTTGTAGAGGGGGCATAAGAAGAGCCAAGGTGACACAAAAAGAGATGAGACGTATATTTAGGACTCAGAGCATGGACTTCCACTTTTCAGGACTAGGTTAGCCACGGATGCCCTTAAGAGTCCAACTAGCTGTCAGTCTATTAAGATTTAATGCTAACCCCCTTATACAGTACTATTCCTCTATGAGGAGCCCAATGGCCACTTGATGGCAGGTTGATGACTGACTTTTTTACATATGGGAAGGTCCCCTGTTCAGAAGTATAGGTATCTCTTCTGCATAAGCATTTGCCATTCTCTTCAGAAGTGTCTCAGTAATATTGTCTGGAGGCCTATGAATTGCCTTATCTCCCAGTGTAGCATCCCATAAAATATAGAATCTGATCAAGTAATCTGCTTCATAGTTAAAAAGTGTGTGGGAGCATCAAATGTTCATATCACATTTTGATATGAACAGGTAATCTCATTAGAAGCAGCTGATCTTAACATAGAGTCTTCTAAAAACAAAGTTGAAATCCGCTTTGAAGCAGCATTCTCAACAGAGAATGTCCTACTTCAGATGCTCTCTTTGCACTAAATCAACCATATCTATGTAGTGTTGTATTTTAATGACAGAAGAGTCCAGGAACAAATGTTGGGAAGAAACCCTATTTACCATCATTCCTAATCACTCTATAGAAAATTTTTGCTTTCTGTTTCCTCAAATGGGGACACACTTTTAGAATGGATTATTGCAAGATTCTATTTGGTCTCTGGGTCCATGGAAGAGAAAGTAAGAAGAGAAATCACTAACATGTCTGTATTAACAAGATGTGAAAACAAAGAAATCCGTGTAAAAATCCAGGTGATCCATGTAAGTAACTTCCTGTCCTTATTGTAAATGGTAGGTGCAACAACCTTAGTTTGAGGAGTATAATCAATAAGAGTTCAAAAAAAATCTCAGTGAATATTTTGGTTGCACCCATTAAGACGCACCAAAGTAATGTCTGAGGACGAGAGGCCTTTTTGAAGAGAGAGTGGAGGAAGAAGAGGAGAAATGCCAGTTAGACCTAGATATCAAATTCAGTGAGAGGGGCTTTGGTTTGTTTGGTGAACCTCCTTCTTCTGTTTCTTTTCAGTAAGACAAGGCAGGGGACATGGATGCCACTGAGATGTTGCATAATCTGCATAATGAAATGGGTGTGAGCATAAAGGAATACAGTGTGATGGCCTTGAAAAGATCCCAGCAGCCACCCTCTGAGAGAATTACATTTTCTCCAAGGGCATACATTCCTTAGCCTACATCCAGGAAAAATGAAAGGATTGCCTGTGAAATGTAGAACTCTTCCGGTGGTGACTTTGACTGGAGGCCTCCTCCTTGTTCTGGCAAAATGTTCATGGACCTGTGCTGCAAGCCAAGCCTCCTCTTCCCTAATAATGGTAATCTCCCTCTCCCACACCAATGACTGCCTCCATTGCAAAGCTGTCTGCAGCCTCACTAGATTGTTCCCTTTTAACCTTAAAAGTCATTCTTCCCCAGAAAAATCCCTTGTTTGTATATGTTCTTAGAGGAAGAAAATTAAGATAGCATCTTAGAAAAAGTTCCTGTTGGAAACTAAGCATTATAAAATCATCTTGTTTATATTAAAAATAAAACAGTTCCGATTTTTATTTGAGATCATATTAAATCTATTGACCATTTTGGGAGAATTTTTTTTTGGTCATGTAAATTGACCAAATAGAAAAACCCTTCCTTAAAAAATATCAGGTCAAAGAAGGAAAGAACATTTTTGGAAAATATTAATATGAACACATTTCAAAATATATGGCACATGACATACTCTGCAAATACACAGGAATATTAACAAAATCAAATTTTATATTACTAAATAAAAAAGAATGACAAATGCTAGGTAGTAAATTCAGTAAGCTGGAAAAACTAATTAGTGGGACAAAGGCAAACAATAAAAAAAATGAAAGCAACATTAATAAAAATGCAAGATATAAACTGTGGAATTCATTTTAAAAATCAAGATCTGTTTGTGAAATGGCTTGTAAAATGCACAAATCTCCATCTAACGCAGGGAAGAAAATAATCCTACCCTGCCCTGGGCCACATGCAGAGTCAGCTGCCATGATCATCAGTTACACTAGAATAAAGTTACAAGGTGTGCCTGTGCTATCTCAGAATCTGCCTGAAAACCACCATGCAGTTATCATTATTTTAAATTATTAAGGAATTTACTTGCAATTTAAGAGTAATAAATACTGAAAGAGTAGATCACTTTAAATAAAATATAAACCAACAATATTTCTTAAGCAGAAATTCAAAAATAAGAACTGTAAGAAAGAATAGAAAGTTATTGGAATATTCAGATATATTTTTATAATCTAAGGTGATGATATTAGCTAATGTAAACATCAACCACCTCATGAAAAAGATCTTTTATTTTTTTTTACACAAGAAGAGCTAAGATAAAACACTTTGCATGCAAATATGTAAAACATTGAAATTTTGATAATAGCTAAAAATCCCCATGAATGTAAATATAATAGTTACAAAATTGTAAATTTATTACTTAAATATTATAGATTTATTCTAATGAAATTCAATAAAATTTAATATTTTTATCAAAACATTTTAATTTATTAAAAATTAAATAAACAAATTGATAAATAGGAATTAATTTGCTATCAAATACGTGAAATAAAACACAATATGAAATCAATAGTCTATGCTAACTTACCAGTATAGATGCAGAATTCTTAATGAAGCATTAAGTTAAAGTCTACCATATATTTCTCAAAATGGTATTAAGTCAAGTTTATTATAGGAAAACACAATGGGTAACTATGCAAAAATGGCTCCACATAATAAAGGATAATAATTACTTAAAGAAAATATAATTTCCTATAAAAATGAGTGGAAACAATTAAAAGAACTACCATGTAACCCAGAGATCCCTTTGTTGTTTTTTAGGAAGGGAACTAAAGTCAGAAGCACAGAGCTGTGATGTGAAAGTCTGAAGCATTTGTTCGTGGACAGGTTGATAAAGAAATTGTGGCATGAAGCGTGGCTTCATAATGGAAGGTTAATTCACCTTCAGGAAGAAAAAGATAGTGCCCTTTGCAACAACAAGTATGCACCTGGAGGACATTATGGTACATAAAACAAACTAGACACAGAAAGAAAAATAATAGGCAAACTCACTTATATTTGGAATCTAGAAAATATTGGATACATAGAAACAGAATGACAGAGAGTAAAACTAGATTTATCTGAGGTGGGGTGGTGGAAACTGGGAGATAAAAATCAAAGGGTACAAAAGTGCAGTTAAAATGGATGAATATATACAGAGCTCTAGTGTACAACATGAGCATGGTGGTTAATAATGATATAAAATAGAGTTTAAGAGCTCTTTCCATTAAAAAAGTAATATGTGAGGTGAACATGCTAATTTGTTTGACAAATTAATTCATTATACATGTATAGAAAAACATGCTGTACTTTAAATATAAACAATAGAAAAAAAATGGATGGGACTGGGATTGTGGCTCAGCAGTAGAATGCTCTCCTAGCATGTGGGGGCCCCTGGGTTTGATCCTCAGCACCACATAAAAATAAATAAAATGAAGATATTTTGTCCAGTTACAACTAGACAATAAATATTTAAAAAGAAAAGAAACCAAAAAAATGTAAATTTTGGATCAATTTTGGATGTAAAAATTATGGACAACCTTGAACAACAACAAAAAAAAAATGGAAGAAATTTATATGTATTATACTAAAGTACATGGAGGTTTTGATAACATCTAAAAATCCCCATGAATGTAAAGATAAGAGTTACCAAATTATAAATTTATTATTTAAATATAATAAATTTTAAATGTTATTCTAATAAAATTCAATAAAATTTAATATTTTAATCAAAACATTAATTTATTTAAAAAATCAAGTAAATATTTATTAATCAACACAAATTAGTGAAGAATAACTTTAAACTATCAGAAGGTTAGAAAAAATGAAAAGAGAAAAATAAACTTCCAAATGTATGTAATACACTCAGATTTTCAATCTACCACATATTATATACCTACACACATTTCAAACACACTAAAGAGCAAAAATTTTTAAGTAAAAGAAACAAAAACTCAATTAACAGAAAATATAAATCAGAATATGCATGTACCTGTTCACAGGCAGAAGGGAACTTCAAAATTGAATGAAAATAACACTATTCCATTAGGAAGAGTTTATAGAAATCATATGGCCTCCTCAACAGGAAGCAAAATCTAACATAAACTTAAAAGAAGAAATATATATATATATATATATATATATATATATATATATATATATATACACACACACACACACACACACACACATTTATGTGAGGTTCTTTGCCACTTATTTATCAGACTAAGAAGAACAGCTTTTAAGTTGTATAGAAACAATAAATGTTCCAGTTGGAACTCAGAAAGGGAAATGAGTATGCATGATTTAAATGGATGCAAATGGCTGTGGTTGAATATGGGTTGCCTTCAGCAAAACTTACCTTGAGCCTTGGTCTGTACCTTGACATTTGGCAGGTGTTGCTTTTGACAAGTGATTGGGCCTTGGGAAGAGATTAGTTCCCTTATCCTGGGAGTTAATTATTGCTCTCCTGACACTGGGTTGGTTACCACAAGGTGGGAGTTATAAGGCAAGAATGGCACCTACCCTCAGTTTCTTTCCAAAGGCCCAATTTTCCCTTCTGTTTCTATACCATTTTATAATATAGTCAGGGTGTTCACCAAATACTGGGGCCATGTTTTTGGACTTCCCCGCCACCAGAATCATGAGCCAGATAAACCTATCTATCTATATATTACCTATTATAGTGATTCAAAACATAGGATGACAGAAAATATATAGCAACAAACTATACTAAAATGTATTCAGACTTTATCAAAATAATTAAAATGAATATAAAATAAAATACATTTTTTCTTGGAAAGATAATTATTTATCAAACTAATACCAGTAACAGAATTTCTGATTGGGCCAAAATATAAAATGGCTCAAATGCAGAAATTTCCCTTTTATATATTTATTAGGAATTATTTATACTTTTTTTTTATAAAACTATTTACTGAAACATTGTTTTGATTATGAGAATTTAGAAAGAACATACATATTTAACAATAGAAATTTGGTTTAGTGAATTTTAATAAACTCCAGAGTAGAAGCTGTATTGTGCAAAAATATTAATGAGAAGGAATATTAAAATATTTATTTACTTGGTTGAGTGAAAATTACGATACACACACCTGAATATGCAATGCTTCCATTATCTAAAATAAGATCACATGCTTATGAGCAAAAATCATACGGATATATATGTTTACACATTTAATTCCTTGCAGTTTTTTTCTAGTTGGATGGCTTATTGACACATTTGAATAAAATGCCTACAGGGATTGAGAAGAATCAGGTCTCTGATTGTTTGTAAAAGCTTACTTGAAAAGGGATTAAGTGAATAGACATCAGTGAAAAAAAAAATACCCTATACTTCTTTTCTTTCCCTATAAGGAAATACAATGATCATGTTCATTGAGAGCTATTTGGTAAAGCAAAATTACTTTCTTGCTTTTTATCCAGTGGAGAGCTATTATATACCCCAAATCAATCAGAGTGAAAACGCCACATAGGGTTCTTTGGGTCTCTGTATGCTATCCAAATGTTGTCATGGTATTTCAAAAAACAGCAGCACAGAATGATAAATGCATGAAATGGTCCCTGAAGTAAAGTAAAATATTGCTTTTAGGACACTGGTTATTGTGCAGAGTTGTGGGCTAGCACTACTTTTAGCAAATCAATAAGACATAAACACTAATGTTTATTATAGGAGAGAAAGAGACAAAAATATGTGAATGAAATTGTGTAAAAATTAAACTTTCACAAAGCAAGCAATCAATATATTCTATGACACTGAAAAGAAATGAGTGATTTCCCTAATAATATATAGCGACATTACGCCTACTTGCCACCAATATGACACTTATAATTTGACAGAATAAATTACTTCTCCATTCTTCAACCAAAAAAACCTTCCTTATTAATTACTACCAGATACCAACTTTTTTTTTTTTTTGTACGTTTCAGGGGAGGTGGGTAATGGACCAGTATTGACAAGGACAGGAGACAGTATTCTGGGAATTGCTACATGAAGAATGTAGGTTGTAACTTTTGTGAAATCATAGAATCATGAACTTTAACTTCACAATTATACTCACAATTTCTCTTGTCTCTCTTTTGTCTTGTCCCCAGTATATAAGTTTGACCTTTTAATATTTAACAAGTCTATTTCAAGGTTATTAGGAGAGATTATGAAGGAAGGAGGAAAAGGAATGCTATTAATGTGATCTAAAGTTTTAGAATTAAGTAGGGATTGAGAGCTGGGGATCAAGTGTTAGGATTAATAGATGCAAGAAAAACTTAACATAGGTCTCCTTGACTCTCTCTGGGGCACACACTTACCCATATGCATGTGCACGATGTCTCTCTGTCTCTGTCTCTTTCACACACACACATATACACATGCCCATGTGCATTCGCATACGCACACTCTAAGTTGATATTTACCAGTTGTTTTTTGGGAACAAGAGAAATCTACTCTCAGTTTCAAGATAAATAACAAATATAGAGGAAAGGCTAAATGTCATTTCTTGAATGAGTGAGAAAAAAGTAGAGCTTTAGATAGCACTTTGTCTTAATGCTTTGTGCTTTCTAGCAGGATAGAAAACATCAACTGCCCAGAATGCTACTGGACTCCTGACTTGAGGAGCATTGGTGTAGTTCCCTAATAGCTCCAGCAAGGGAGGAATGCAGACTTGTTAGACAGGCTTGGAATGCTGACCAAGCAATTCGATGTTAAAATGACAAATTTAAGGGAGAAAGCAAGGTAGGTTTAAAGGGGAAGAGGAGGAAAAGGACCTCAAGAGGGGCATTTAGAATTACAACACATAAAGGCAAGACAAAAAATGAGAAAAGTAGGATCTGAAATGCTGGACTTAGCTTGAAAGCCGAAGAGATAGCAATAAGAACACATCCCAGAACATGGCTCTGACAATGCCAAGGGATTACGAAAGTCAACATTTTAATAAGATTATTTGTAAGACCTCTTGACCCTTCTGAAGTTTGTCTTTCTATTTGATAAGATACTTTTTCAACAGTAGCTTCCAGAGCACACATATCGAGACTCCTCAGTTTGATTCCTGAGACCTCTAGTTTATCTTGTAGGCAAACGCGACATCAATAAAAACCTCTACAGCAGTCAATGTACCATGAAACCTGCAGAGAATATGCTTGTCACTGACAATCTGCATAATAGCCCAGAAGAAATGTGGGACATTGTTTCCTACTTTTTGGTGTTAAATACTACACTGAGAATATTAAACCTACCATATTTACTCATGAAATACTGGTACTTGATTGAGAGTTCAATAGAAAAATATGATAGGTTGAGGAGAAAGTGTTCCTTTATAAAGGTATATTCATAGTTTTGTGTGATAATTACTGCAGAGAATGTATTTTTAGTGGAACTAAGTTTTTCAGAATTGTCTTTTAATTGCTGTCATGACCAACTCTAGTCAGTACAAACCCATTCTAATCCTCCCAATTTTCACTGATTATATTTCTGATTCCCACACATGGAGAAAATTGTCACAATCATTCAAACTGTTGATTCCCATCCCGTTCCCTTATATTTAAATGTTTAGGAGTACACTTTGTATAATATTCTCAAAAAGCATATTGTTTCTGTGCCTCCTTCTCTTTGACATTTATATAAACATCTGCCTATCTAAATTACCTGTCTTTCTAACTACCTGCATATCTACCTGTCCTCTATCATATATCAATAAGTCATCATTCTATAAAATAATCATCTATGTGAAAAGTATTCAATCACCTATCCAAAAATCATTCATTGTCATCTTTAGGACTCTGAAACCTCTGTGATTTTGTCAAACAATGGTTATATTTATTCCCATGGTCTGATTTTGACAACTCTTTACTAAAGGGATAGAGATAAATAAATTGCTTTATGATTTGTATCTTATTGAAAAAAATCAATGTGTTACATTTAAGGTGCTATATAAAACACAGAAATGTTTGGTAAAATAATATTAAAATTAGTCATACAGAAATTGTCACTGAAACATTGTTACTGTCATTGTGTATCTTCATTTGTGTAGTCTGTTAAAGTTTTTTGGTTTAGCGTTAGTTTAGATTCAAACATTTACCTTCACTTGAAACTTAATTTTTTTGCAGATAAAATTATTCTTATTTAAGTGAATCTGATATCATTGGGGTTGGATTAATTTTATTCTTAGTGGAATGAGAGTTTTTTAATTAGGAAAAGTGAGTTTAAGGCGTTTGTACAATACTGAACAATTAAGATGAAATATTCTGAGGTAGAATTAGATCTGATAGCTCAATGTCTTTAAAATCCTCTTTGTTATTTTTAATCCTACTTGTACAGATTCTCACAAAATGCAATTCAGTATTTGAGGCAAACTTAATTACTGAAATTCTCAGTGTATGAGAAAATTTAAACTATGTTTAAAGATACCAGTGAGATGTGAGGGAGAAAATGCAGACCACTGCAAGAAACCATACCAGGAGAATAACCTGAACATTTACCTACTCAAGGGAAAAATGGGTAATTCCTATTGAGATTCATAGCCATGTTTGATAGAGTCTGTAGTAATTTTAATGGTATGAAGCAAATAATAGTTGGAGTTTTAAAATTAGCAGTAAAAAATTGGAGCATATTTTTTGCTTATTTATAATTTATGTCTGCAGTTAGTATGTTTTATAGATTGCTAATGTTTTGGTATTGGAGATTTTTTTTAAATGTGAAGATTGGATACTATCATTATATTATTAAAAAATAAGTAATTGCATCAATATCATTAGTGAATATTTTAAATCCTATGTCATGTTTCTGGGGGCTGGAAAGAAGAGAGAGTGTCCTGGGGAATTATAAAGAAGGGGAAGGGAATAACTTTTTAAAAAGTAGTTGCTACTTAGAGTAAGAGAAGAGGAAGAATGAAGGGAGGCCAAAGAAAAAAAATAGGTCCCTGTTCAGATAAAAATGCCTGCTATTGGAATAGAACATAAGTGATACAAATAGACAGACAGATAGATGTAATGAGTTAAACTCTATTCATCCTAAATTTACATGAGGAGGCTCTAACATCTATTTATTTGAAATGTGGCTGTATTGGGAAGTAATTACTTTACAGGGGTAACTAAGTTAAAAATGAAGTCCTTAGGGTGGCCCTGAATAATTCTCACAGATGTCCTTAGGAGAGCAAGAGATGGGGCTCATCAGGAGACCATTGGTGTGCACACACGCAGAAGAAAGACTGGCCACAGAGATGTCAAGAGGGCTGCTGTCTCCAAGGGAGGGGAGAAGCCTCAGAAGAAAGGGATATTGCTGACACCTTGATCTTGAACATTCAGCCTCAAGAATCAGGAGAAAATAAGTGTCTATTGTTCAATTCATTCAGTCAGGGATATTTTATTGTGACATCCCTAATAAATTAATACAATAGATATTTTCCCCATCTACAGTTCAAAATCTGTGAGGAGACACTTTTTTGTGTCTCTCTGTGTCAATCTGGAGCAAGTCCAACACATAAGTGTGCTACCAGAGATTATGCTCACAATTTCCAGAAGCTGCTATAATGTAGGAAAAAGAATTTTTCGGTACATTTTCCATGAGAAGAATTCCAATGGTTTTGTTTTGGCGAAGGTCCTTCACTGTGGTAAGAGGTAAAGTGACTTTTGGGAGGAGCCTACAGGGTGGGATGTCATAAATACAATAGAAGTTGTGACCGCATCACAAGAAAGCTGCAGTGCCAGCAAGAGCCAGCCAGCAGTAGCTGGCCGGGAAACTCCTATTTCGTATGATGTATAGTCACAGATAATACCAAAGCCCTAGAGCAGGATCCAAGGACACCTTCTCCTAGCAGTAAAAGCTTGTAAATTTTGTTTTTAACACAGATACCAATTTGGGAAAGAGGATTATTAAATATATATATATATATATATATATATATATACACACACACACACACACACACACACACACAATACCACATAAACTGGTTAAAATGGAAGGGATTGTGTTATCTGTAAATGATGGTGGTATCCACTGTCACAATATGCCCTTGCCAACCCAGCTTGCAGAGGTTCTTGCATCACAGTGGGGACTGTGTTTCTTGATTTTATCAGTACACAACCAAAACAACAACAACAACAACAAAAACATAACCCCAATGCCCTACCACTGTTTGTATATAAATATAGGAGTCCTCTGCAAATACATGCTTCTCTTTAGTTGAGCTCATAAGAGGTAAGTCTCAGCTTTGCTCATTAGAAGCATTTGAGCCCTTGAAGTTGCTGTTTCAATGATATTTGAGTTGATATTTAAATAGCAGAAGGTAATTTATATTTGATAATAAATGAATCCTGACAGATGAGAAAATGACTGCAGAAAGGCGACTAACTACTAACACACACTGAGCTCCAGCCACAGACAAGCTGAAGCCCAGGCAAACTCAGCATCCGAGCCAACCATCTAAGCCTATGGAGTGAACCGGTCTTCAGGGGAGGCACAGAGAAGCCAATGAGAAGGAGCTGAAAGGTGAAGAAAGGAAAGTATGGAGGGGAAAGTATGAGAGAGAAAAATTAATAGTGACTAGTTTATTCCTCATCTGAATAATACGATTTCAGAACATGCCATCAAAATTTCCTTACACCATTGTTCCTCAAGGATCTAAAAGTAGGAGGGAAGTCCAAACTTCTTCCTGTTGCTGTAGATCAAGACTTATTGAAAAAAATGTTATGTTCATTTTATTTTAAAACTTGAGTAGTTTCTATGGAAATTTATGCCTCGCAAAACCTAAAGTATTCACTCTCTGCCTTTTATAGGAAAAGTTTGCAAATCCCTGAGACTACTTTAGAAGATGATACTTTTATTCAGGTGTATATCTGGTATCTTCCAAAACATTTTCAATACTAAAAAATATGAATAGATGTCAACTTGATATTAGGCAGATAACCCACGTTCTCCCTCCATGTCCTATTGACTTAGGGACCCAATGTTTCACGTGGCAACATCAGCTTCCAGTGTTTGACCTCCTGATAGCACAAGGGTTTTATTTTATTTTAATCTTTTTATACAATGACTTTAGATCATCAAAGCCAGGGATGCGATAATGTGATACACTGGCTGAGTGTCACTAGTCTCTCTACCAATTTGTGTTTTTGGTTATTAGGGGCAAATATTTCTAGCTTTGATTTCTGTCCATAAGATAGTTTGCATTTCTGTCCTTTTTGACTCAGAGGCAGTCATGTGACCAGGTATGGTGATAAATTGTGAGTGAAAGAGATTCTACCATTCCCATAAAGTATTCAGTCACCCAATGTGAAAACCTAAGCTCTATTTTCCTCCACACCTTGTAAAAAGTGGCTCCCCAGATTTCTGATTTCAACCCTAACAGGTAAAGAGCTTGGTGATCTCACTATCATAACAACAAAGATGATGACAAATGGTGGGTAAGCTACACATCAGTGACTTTTCTAGATCCATTCAACAATTGGTGTTGGAATGTGAACCATCACCTCACAATTCTGTGGAGTTCAACTAATGCAGAGAGTCACGGCCTAGCAGATCAGCACACTTACAGCAGAAGCTGATGGAGCCAGGACCAGGTGGAACACTTAGATGGTGATTTTGACAAGTTGATGGGAGCTGAGTGTGGAATGGATTTAGTTTAAAATCCTGAGGGCTTGGTTTTTGGGGGGAACTCACACTTTCGTGTGTTTCTCTTACAACCACAACAATTTCTTAGAGTTATGCTCCAATAAAAATATCTCCTCTTATAGATGAACTCTAGATAGGGCAGAGGGGTGGGAGGGAAAGGGAAGGGGCAGGGGATTACCAAGGATGGTGAAATGTGATGGACATCATTATCTAAAGTACATGTAGAAGACACGAATTGGTGTCAATATACTTTATAAATAACCAAAGATATGAAAAACTGTACTGTATATGTGGAATAAGAAGTTTAATGCATTCTGCTGTCATTTATTTTTTTAAAAAGTCAATTCAAAATTTTTTTTTAAAAATCTCTTATTTTAGCCATTCTGGGGAAGCCCAAAGACACTAGGGGAGAAAGAAAGAATTTAAAGGAAACTGAAGGCTTGTGTTTCAAACTACAGCAAAGTTTAAGCACAGCACAATTTCCAGGTTGATTGACATTAAACCTCACAACAAAAGAAAAATTACTTTAGTTCCTATTTTCCAATATATCATGTGTGAATTTTAGAAAAATAAAAAGCATATAGAAAGACAGATTAAACAGCCTGAAGAGTCAAAAAAGCATCAAAGGTAGACTCAGATAATTTTATTCAGGTGTGGTTGATGACCCAGAATGTGGTCTATCTTGGTGAGTGGTCCACATCAGCTAGAGAAAATGTGTCCTCTTTTGTTGTTGTATACGGTTTTTATAAAGGTCCTTTAGACCAATTCATTGATAGTCCTGTTCTGTCCAACCATTTCCTTACTGTTTTTCTGCTTGGTGAATCAATCTGTCACTGATGGAGAGATATTAAAGTCTCTAGCTATAATTGTAGACTTTCCAACAATTTGCAATTTTCAGAATTAAAATAATAATATTCAATTAAGTATTGAAATATTAAATATTAATCATATTAAAATAACCATGATTAAGGATTATAATATTAAAAGTGCACAATGGACAGGAGCAGATGGGTAATGTAAGTGGACAGATGGAAATAAAAAGAAATACTAAAAGTCTAAAAGACTAACACAAATGAAAAATAATTTGGTTAGGCACAGGAAACTGGACATGTTTCTAAAGAAATCTATGCATAATTCTAGACATAAACTAGATATAATTCTAATGAATTATTGCTCTCAGATATATGTCAATAGAAACTTTCTAAATTGTAATTCAAAGAAAAAAATGAAAAAAATGAGCATACAACTGTGGGACAATCGTAAAAAGGCATAGCATATGTTTGGTGATAATACCAGAAAGAAAAGAGTGACAGAAAGGAGAGAAGGTTTTCTTGAAGTAATAATGAATGAGCCTTTTCCAAAATCAATGACCAACACCAAAGCATAGATTAAAGTAGCTCAGAAATATCATGCAGGATAAATACCCCAAATCTAGACCAATGTGTATCCTATGCAAACTTCAAAAAACACAACAAAAAAAAATGAAAATCTTCAAGGAAACCGGAGTTTAAAAACACCTTACATAAAAAAAAAGAGCAAAAATAACAATTGCATCAAACATCTTGCCGGAATCTGTGCAAGCAAGATAAGAGTAGAATGAAATACTATGAAATTAATGGTAGGAGGAAAAGAAGTAAGAAAAAGAGGGAGAGAGGGAGGAAAGAAAGACAGATTAGAACTTTGTAACCAGAAAAATTATCTTTCAAAAATGTAACAAAAATAAAGATTAAAAAAAAAGCAGGCAATTTTTATTGCCAAAAGACTGGCTGTTAAAATGTTAAAATGTTCATCAGAGACAAAAGAAATGATAAAGGCAAGAAATTTGCACCTACATAAGGAAAGGAATAGAATCACAGAATGAAAAAAATGGATGTTATAGAAACTATTTTATTTTTCTCTTCCTAATAGATCTAGTAGATTACTATTTCTTCAAAGTAATAATAGTACGAATGTATTAAGTAATTTTAACATATCAATAAATGGAATGGATGATGGTAGTGTTACATAGGATAGAAAAGCAAAGTTTGGAAAACTCTGATTGAAGTTACCAGTTCTGCCTGTAAATCAGTCTGGTGTTATGTAAAAGCTAACTAAGAATAGCTATAATGATTTTAACAAGAAATATAAATATCCTCTAAGAGAGGAAAGAAAATGGGAACACTTAAAATCTGCCTTTAATAACAAATAAGGCAGAAAAGGGAGAGGGTATGATAAAAAGTGCAATAGATAGAAAACAGGAACAAATAAGGGGATATGAATATAATAATAATCACTGTATATTTTAGTGATTCAAATATACCAATTAAAAGAAAAGATTGACAGAGTGGATTAAAATAAATCACAACTATGTGTTTTCCACAAGATATCTGCTTTAAATATAAAGAATAGATAGATTAAAAGTTAAAGAATGAAGGAAGATATACCATAGAAATACTAATAAAAAGACCGCTGAGTAGCTATATAAGGTTAGAAAAATTGGACTCCAGTACCAGAAAAATTATCAAGTATACATAATAAAAATGTGTTGGCTTTCTAAGAACACACAACAATTCATTACATGTATATCCTTAATATTAGAGTGTCAAAATTACGAAGCCAAAAAATGATAGACCTTCAAAAAAAAAAAAAAAAGAATAAAAAAGTCCACAAATACAGTTGGAGACTTCAATATCTCTGATTGGAGATGGAATGATTCACAAGGCAGAAAATCAGTAAGAAAATGGTTGGACTAAGCAGGATCATCAATGAATTGGTATAAACTCATTTATAAAAACTTTATACAACAACAAAAGAGGACACGTTTTCTCTAGCTGATGTGGACCACTCACCAAGATAGACCATATTCTGGGTCATCAACTACACCTGAATAAATTCAAAAGAATAGAAATCCACAAAGCATGGTCTCAGGCCCCATTTACATAGAATTATTAATCAAGAAGAAAAAGGCATCTGTGAAATTCCAAAGCATTAGAAGGTTAAACTAAACTTCTACAATACACAGAGTTTAAAAAGAGCTTCTAGAGAAATTTTAATGTTTAAGTAAAAGAAAATGAAAGCATAACTTTTCAAAATTTTTGATACAAATCATTGCTTAAAGAAAATTTATATTGAGGATATACATTAGAAAAATGGTATAAAATCAATAATCTACATCTTCATTTTAAAAATAGCCTATGATTTTGAAAAAAGAAGAAGAAAGACAATAAAGATTAGTTTAAAATCAATGTAATTGAAACCAGGACATCAATACAAGCATATTATAGTGACACAACCACATTGAGTCCATAGCAGCACAATTCACAACAGCTAAGCTATAGAACTAACCTAGGGGCCCATCAACAGATGAATGGATAAAGCAATTGTGATTCTCTCTCTCTCTCTCTCTCTCTCTCTCTCTCTCTCTCTAATACAATATTAGTCATAAAGAAGAATAAATTTATGACATTTTACAGTGAATGAATGGATCTGTAGAATATTATACTAAGTGAAATAAGACAATCCCAAAAAAACAAAGTTTGAATGTTTTCACTGACATGTGGAAGTTAAACCACATTAAAGGAGGGGAGGGCAAGAAGAGAATTTCAGTAGATAGACAAAGGGGAACTAAAGTAAAGAAGCAGGGATAAGCACAGGAAAACCCTTAGAATCTAATATACTTTTCCTGTGTGCACAGAGGAAAATACCTACGTGAATCCCACCATCATGTCCATCTACAAGAATAGGGTCCTAATTAGAATAGGATATATTCCATGCTTGTATAATTTTATCAAAATGGAGTATACTGTCACATGTAACTAAGAAGAACCAATAAAAATAAATTAAAAGAAGAAAAATAAAAATTATAGAACATTATATAAAATAGAAACTTAAAAAGCACAAATTATTTTTTTCTTAAAGATCAATAACATTTTAAAGCTTTAGCTATGCTAAATAATAAAAGAAAATATCATGCACAGAACTAATATCAGAAAGGAAAGAAGGGCTACTATTACTGATTCAGTGAACACTACAAAGATAATATAAAGGAATCTTCTGAACAACTCTATTTCCCACAAATTAGATAATTTGAGTTAATTGAATAATTTCTCAAGAAACATAAATTAGCAAAACTCACTCAAGGAGAAATAGATAATCTGAATAGGACTACATCCAGTAAAGAAACTGAATCAATATTTAATTATCTTACAAAAAAAAAAGAGAAAGAAAACAACAGGTTTAAATCTTTTTTACTGGTGAACTTTACCACACATTTAAGAAAAAAAATGATAATCATCTCTAAGATCTGTTGTAGAAAGTAAAAGTGGAGGTCACTATCTCATTCTATAAGTCCTACATTACTCTAATATCAAAACCAGACAAAAACATTACAAGAAAGGAAAACTACAAATATGTCTTCTAAACATAGAGGTAAAATGTTGATAAAATATTTGCAAACAGAATCTAACAATATATGGAAAGATTTATGTACAATTATCAAGTGAGAGTTATTCCAGGTTTACAACAGAGGCAGAGTTTTGATCTTTGCAGCACTATGATTTATGCAGACTTTCTTTTCCCCCTGGTACTAGGTTTTGAACTCAGGGGTGCTTAATGAGAGAACCACATCCTAGTCCTTTTTTTTATTTTTCATTTTATGACTTAGGGTCTCTCTAAGTTGCTTACAGCCTTTCTAAATTGCTGAGGCTGGTTTTGAATTGAAATCCTCCTGCCTCAGCCTCCTGAGTCACTGATATTACAGACATGAGCCACTATGCCCAGTTAGCAGGTGTTCTTTCAAAAATGCCTGGAGACACCAGAATCTGGAAGACGGAAGAAAGGATTTTCCTCAAGAATATCTGGAGCTATCTTGATTTCAGACTTTGTTCCTCCAAAACTGTGAAAGAATACATTTTAGTTGCATTAAGAGAGAAAGTTTGTGGTAAACTGTTACAGCAGCACCAAGAAAACAATGAAAGTCTAATAAAGGAACCGGATCTTTTGAATTCTCATGCTTTGTGTTCTTGTGTAAATACTCATAATGTACCCAATGTCCAGTGAGATACTGACTTAGTCATTTAGATATAACTGCCTATGAATTCTTTTAGACACAGATGCAAATGAAAAGAGAACTTAATTCAATTTCATCTTCCACATTCCAGTACCATGGCAGGAGTCTGTCTTAGCCCAGAGTATTATAACTGCAATTATAGCTTCAGGAGCTTACAGGACAGAAATTGATTTATCACAGTTCCAGAGGCTGGGAAGTCCAAGATGAAGGTGCCACCTAGTTGTTTCTTGGTGAGGGCTCTCTTCCTGGCCTGCAGACAGATACTTTCCTGCTGGACCCTTAGTTAGTGGAGAGATTTTCTTTCCCATGGCTCTTTATAAGTGGGCTATCCGATTCCTGAAGACTTCATGCTTAGGACTTGATCACCTCACAAAGGTACACCTTCAAGTACCATCACAATGGGGATCTGGGCTTCAACTTGAACAAGGGAACGGAGGGCATAAACATTCAGCCAATGGCAGAGCTCTTCTTAAAACACCCTCTCAGATAAAATTTGGAAGGAATTGTGATTTTTTATATTATTGCTTTGTGCAGAAAACAGGAGATTCACAGCAGGCATGATATAAAAGTTAAAAAGTGATTCTTCAAACAGTGAAAGGAAATGAATGAATGAGTAAATACTACTAACTGTTGACTTAAAAGTTTATATTAAGACTATTTTTGCCAGGTTCAGTTAATTGTCATATTCTGAATTGAAATGAAGAAAGATTTAATAATATTATTTATGTGCCAATGCCTTGCCTTTGTCTTTATTGCCAGTGGGATGTGAGCTCCTGAGATATATTTAGTAATCTATTTAAAGAGAGGGTGTGAAAACTAGTTTGAACAGATGGTAGAAAGAACCTAAAGTCTCAGCAGGGTTTATCCATTCTTAAATTTTTACAGGAACGTTTGTCATTTCAGATTTATGTACTTCTTTCCTAGATTTTTCAATAGAGTTTAAAAGCACTTTTGCAAAACAAATCATCCCAAAATTAAGTACAATCTGATCATACTCCATAAAATAGTTAACTATCTCTTCATTAAAAGAAGTGTTTGGTCATCAATAAGAATAATATTAAGTATCTTTGGGGCTTGAAAATTAATCTTTCATACTGTCATGTTCTATTGTTTTACATTATTAAGATTACTTTTAGGTATGCTATTGCTATGCAGCAATATATATTAAGTAACATTCTAGAAACTTTTTGTCAAAGTACTATGGAAATTTAGACTGAAAAGCAAGGCAATCATACAGGAATATAGTTAAAATAAGGGGTAAATACACATTTTTTATGATATGATCCTGGTAATCAATAAATAACATGTATTGATATGCTGTACATCAAAATATTTTCAACAGTTAACTCTGATTCAAACTCTAGTTGGCTTTACTTTTCTTTGAGTGTAGTATTTCCTAAACATCTTAAATTGAAACCATCAATATATCATCAAATTTGACAACAATTTAAGCAACTTTGGTTTGGAGACAGAGCCTAATCAAAGTTGATGGAAGCAACCCCCTGCATAGGTACTTTTTGTGGCAGATGAGGGCATGAGCTTATCCAATATCATCTCTCCTCCTTTTGTTTACTATGAACATTAAACTAAATTTCTAGAAATAAATTCGTAAATTCATAAAGCATCTGACTTCCTTTATGGTGATAGGTGTCTAAGTGATGTATGCCTGACCACTGCCATAAGTGACTGTCACAGAGATGGCATGGGGGTGGGAGTGTCTTTAAAAGCCTTTAAAAGAGAACCAGCTTGTGTGACTGCCTCTTTAATCTTTTCCTTCTTTTTCTTCTATCTGGAATAGTATGCTAGGTCAAGATAAGTGGGAACTGCCTTGCATACACAACAGTGAAATGAAGAATAGTGAACCAGAAATAGAGAAAAGCTTTGAGACATTTGACTTCGCTGAGCTATTCATTAGGACTATATTGGGCTATTGAATCAGTCCTAAACTACTTACATGTGGAATTTTTTTCCATATTGAATTGTTCTTGTTTGGGTTTTCTTTCTATGCTTATCAAGGAAACTGCTTCATCTATGTTCCTCAATAGAACTCAAGGTGGAACATGAATGAAGTCCTACGGTCCATAAGGCTGAAATGAACCCAAGTCTCAGGGTTTGAGGTATCTTTAGAAATTAAATCAAGTTAAACAAATCTTCTATTCAGTATTAAGTTACTATTCCGATTAAGTCATAATCAGTGTCCAAGGGTAGACATATGCTTATGTGTTGGAGTATGGTCTTGTGTGAATGTGTGACAGTATTCACTCATTATATCTCAAAAAGTACAAAGTTATTTTGCATATGTTTCGCTGAAACTACTTTTTAAATTCTTTGTCTTTTTATTCCAAATCCCTTTACAACTTAGGTGAAAACAGCAATGTACCCATGGTGGGATTTTATTAGTGACTTTTAACGTGAGGAAATATAAAAAGCCTTTAGAATTATTCAAAATATAATGAAAGCATGTCCCAAATTTCTGAACTATTTTTACTTTAGTATGCTTGGGACTTTTAATCTTTTATTTTAAATCTCTCATCTGTGAAATGTTTGTATTGCAAATGAAATAGCCTCTTTTCCCTACAATATGGCTGTTGCATGAGAAAATCAGCATAGAATGTCAGTTATGTAAGCCATAATATTAAATAAATAAGAAATAAGTATTTTGAATTAAACATAATATGTTCTGCTAAAGAATAAAATGATATATTTTGATCAAGCCTTAAGGAAAAACAAGCACATTTATTTTAACACCATCAAAAAACTTTTCTCAATATTATTCAGTCCTATTTATTTTATAAATCTTCCTGCAGATTTAATTAAAAATGCATTTAAACAGAGAATGAAACCATATGTTCATGTAACTTTCCCTCAGTTTACCACTGGCAATATTTACCCTTTAAATGTGTTAATTTTAAAAAATATATTTATGAGGAAAATGTATAATATATTTGTGTAAATTCAAAATACAAGTTAGTTTGCTAGGAAATTATGTTTTTTAAATCAATTCTGGTTATAAAGAACCATTTAAATAGTATCCCTATTACTTTTGTTCTTTTTAAAAAATAATATTTGAAAAGTAAGGGCACCTTACATATAATCCTCCCTATTGTTTGGAACTCATATTAGTACGACAGATTTGTCACAACTGACAAATCAATATTTAAACATTATTATTAATTAAAGCTCGTAATTCACCTGGCTTTCCTTGGTTTTTTACTAATGTCCTTTTTTTGCCGCTGTCTGGCTGCAGCAAATTAACGGGGGGGTGACAAGCAACTTGGGTACATTGATACAGCAGGAGTGGGAGCCGTTTATTGTAGGACAGGAGGGGTATATATACATTCCATACAGCTTATCTTAATTAGCATAAACTAGATACAGCAGTCAACCAATAAGGAATCTCCAAACTTAATGGCTCCCTGGTGTTACTTCACAAACCACTCCCTCTGGCAAAATGCCAGGCACCATCTTGACTTGTTTACAGACCCTAACACTTTTTTGTTCCAGATGGTATTCAGGATACAATCTTATATTTGGTGGTGGTGAATCTGTAGTGTCTTCAAGTTTATGATTTTATTTTCTCAAATTTTTATAATTTTGACTTATATAAAGAACAATTCATTTTATAGAATTTTCTATATTTGGATTTGTCTTTTTCCCCCCTCTTAATGTTAGACAAGACAAAGATTATGGGTTTAAGGAGAGAAAAGTTACAGAGGTAAGTGTCATTTTCTCCATATCATATCACAGGTACATATCATCAGCATCACTTGTTGCTATTTTCATGAACCTTCATCTGGATGGTATAGTGCTTGTCATGTTTCTTCACTATTTTTTACAGTTGTTTTTCCATTTGCATATATTATTTTTGAAGGATTCCATTTATGCAGCCCAAACTTAGGGTTACATTCTACATTCTTGAGTAAAGAGCATCTATATGAATGAATTGGAATTCTTCTGCACATATGAATTTGTCCCACTTTATTTATTGAATCTCTATTTATATGAGTATGAACTCAAGGATATTTATCTTTTATGTTGGTTCATATCCCAATATGACATTGTCATTTTTTCTAGCTTTGGACTTTAAGAATTCTTTAATATGCTCCTGTGTCTTTTTAAAGTATCCCCATCATTGCATATTTTCTTCCTGGCATGGCTAGATGCTCAATGTTCTCTGATTTCTCATGTCCCAGCCCTAGAATTAGGTATTTCTCCACAAGCCTTGATCCTTTTAATTGAAAAATTGTATTAGAAATAAAGATCTGGGCTATGGCGTGTCCTTATTTTTAATGTGCACTGGATAAGAAGTTAAGCTCCCACCCACCCACATCTCTTTCTTCTCTCAGATGCAGACACATTTCTGGTGCACTTGGGAATGTTTTAGAAGTGTGCATCCATCTGTCACATCATTCTCTTGTCTACTGTTTCTGGGTACTTCAGAGGAAGGTGATTGGCGCCCTTCACTGAGTCTGTTTTTCTTCACATTGGCTCATACAGAAATGATACTTGCATGAGTGCATAGGTGGCAAGAGGTAGATAAAGACAGGTTGTTGTTAAGATACACCTTCGGTTTTAAAATGAAAATCTACAATGGATCTTTACTTTGCTTTCTTCCTATTGACATTCAACAAACATCACTATGATAAATATTTCATAAACTCATTAATTTAATTTTAAATAAAAGCAGGCATATTTTGATGGCCCTGGGGTTATCTTTGGGAAGCTTAATGAAAAACAAGCTTTGTGTATCAAAATTATCTGAGTGGAGCAACCAAAGGCTTTGGGATGATACATACAGCAGAGCCCTGACAAAAGATGCTCTTAGGTCAGGAAGCTCTAATGGTTACATGGTTGAAAACATGCTTCCTGTCCTGCTTTTCAGTCTCCTATAACATGTTAATTCACATAACTTAGAATCTTTTTTCTGACATTCTTTCTTGATTTTTCTGCTATGATCAGTCCCAGTTCACTTTTCTGTAGGATCCTTAGGGCTCCGGGATTATGTGTGTTTCAGGTAATTCCATTGCTTCTGAGTGTCTCCAATAAATGACACTTTACATTAATGCCATGAAGTAACAGAACTTCATGTCTGTTTACTTCTGTGCAAATTTATTTGGACCCCAAGAGGGACTTATACATATCACTTGTGTGATCTCAACTGGAAGCTACAATGGTTACAATAATGGTGAAAAGGAATGGATTTGACCACTTGTCCTCAGCAGGAACACAGACAAAGTGATATGCTAATTTGAAAACACGGAACTGATTTTTCTTTTAGAGACAAGATAGTCAGAGACCAAAACCAAAACACAATTTTCTATTCACTTTCCAGAGGAAGGCTAATCAGCTTCATGAGTTTACCACATATTGAAGCTTATGTTTATTATTTTAGTTATAGTACTGGTTGTTGTTGTTGTTATCATCATCATCATCATCATCATCATCATCATCATCATCATTTGCCTGGAGTATAGTTGTCCTTCTTTGGAGAACTTATAGAATTTATATGAGTATTGTGCAGAAGCAGATATGTGAATATAGTGATTAAACACGTTCATTATAACCCCTTCTGGGACTTTCTTAAGTGGTGACTCAAGTGCATAGCAAGAACTACCATGCTTCTTACAGCTGCTGAAAACATAGCAGACTAATGTCAAGAGGAAACAGTTAACTTTCTCTTACAAGATTTATAGAAATTAGGCATTTTATAATTTTATGGAAACCATTGCTATTTGGCACTGTACTGTAAACTGCCAAAATTTTACCCAGAACATGACCATTACTAGTCTACAGTGATTGAAACGCTTGTTGTCTTTACTGGCACTTGGATACAGCCATTGGCTTTGTTAATGCCTTCTGGCATATACTCCATCAAAATAAAAAATCAGTATGTCTTCCTCAAGAAGGGCTTGCAGCCAGCCCTGGAGACACACACCTGTAATCCCAGAAACTCCGGAGGCTGAGCCAAAAGATTGTAAATTCAAAGCCAGCCTCAGTAACTTAGCAAGGCTCTAAGCAATTTAGTGAGATCCTGTTTCTAAATAAAGAATAAAAAAGGAGCTGGGGATGTAGCTCAGTGGTTAAGCACACCTGGGTTCATTCCCTCATACAAAAAAAAAAAAAAGAAGGTCTTGCCACTGCACATTTGGCTTCCTCCCATAGAAATCTTTTAGTTCTCTTAAAGTACATTGTCAGTGAGTTGGACAAATCTTTACACACTGTGGGCTGCTAGTTGATGTCCAAATTTTTAATTACATTTACAAAATTTTTACATTTGCCACCTTCAACAGAAAAGCTATAGAATGAAAAGATCTCTTCCTGCACCACATTTCATTCTTTCCAAGTAAGAAATAATGAATAATAAAGTAAAATCCTAAATCATTCCTCTTGGGTGTGAAATAGAAAGAAACTAATGGACTTGCAGTTATCAATTGTAGAGTATTTGGTTTCTTTGAATGCAGCAGATATATATTTGTTACCTAGAAATTTATATGTCCTACACACAAAACAAAACAAGCATGTCTAAGGTTTTGTGCAGGATCTATGCACATAAGAGCCCATAGACAATATTCTATGATCAATAAAAATGCCAAGCATTAGATCCTGTATACCAATTAGATCTCATGTAATTATAAATGGCTAATTTCATTGTTAAAAAAAATGGAAGCAATACTGTTTTTGTTAACTTGTTTTGCAAATGTTTCCATAACACCATAGGCCTTTTGATTCATGGAACTTCTCCAAACATCAAAGATCAAATCCTTCTGCTAAGCTATTCTGTGAAGACAAAGCAACTCACCAAAGGAAAAAAGACATCCCCCTAGGCCAAAACAGCTTTTCTGCAATAGGTGTTCAAAGTTCTTAAATTAGGACAAACTCCAGCAATTCCCATTCTGAAAAGAAACTTGTGCATCCAATCAGATACAATGGCTGGGCTCCATAGTTAACCCTGTTTCCAGAAAGTAGGAGATACTGAGATAACACTGTCATGCTCCATATGTGCCATTGTCTCAAAGAGGACTTCACCGACTAGATTTTCCACTAACAGAAATACTGTGTGTTGTATTTAACAGCCTGCAATAAAAAAAAAATCCATTAAACAGTTTATATTCAAAGTAGAAAACTTAAGTCTTGGAACTCTCCACCATGGTTAATGGCAAAATGCTGAGAACTAAAGCACTGGATATTCTGCACAATCCATTCAATTTAGGGCAGTGCTCTTCACCTGAGATTCCTGAAGCAGTCCATGTCTAAGTGTCATCAAGGCCTGGACTTCTTGGCCTAATTGGGTCCAGCTCTGAAGGGATATTGCATCTGCAGAATTTCTGCAGACACTGGTCCAGCAGTTATTAGATTGGCATCAATGGCGGGGTCTGCTTCCTCTGCTCAGTCCTTTTTCCTTCAGTTCCCTTGAAAAGGTTTGGAAAAGAACCTGCTCTTATATTCCAACTTGGAGACTGGTCTCTTGAGAAGCTATCTGTGAACATCTGACATCACTATAAAATAGAAATTAACATGACAGTTTTTTGAAATATGAGTATTGCAATGGGTGAAACTGAGCCTAGCTACTCTAGAAGGTGATATGCTGGAATCCATGTCGGCATCTCCTTGGGGATCTGTGATTGGGACAACTATAAATACTGAATTGATGTAGGTCTTTTGTACTGACAATCACAATACACAAGATGTTACTTTCTGTTATGCAACTTTTGAAACTAGATTAAAAGGAAAATATTTTATTTTTCATGTTTTAAATTGGTGCATTATAGTTATTCAAAAAAGAGCAATTTATTTTGATATGTTCATACATGACCATGACATAATTGAATTGAATTATTGAATTTTGTTGTCACTCCCTTTCCTGTTCCTCCTCTTTCCTTATTGTACACCTTCCTTACTCCACTGTTCTCTGTTTTATTTTCATGACATCCCCTCTTAAAAAAAAAGGAAATAGTTTAAACAAAAAGATGACCTTCCCATCCTGTAGGCAATTTGCATTCCGACTTTATATTAAGACTGTGCAAAAATAGTGTCTATACAGAAATTTGAGTAGATTTTGTTTCAAGACACTTTTTTTGATGAATGCCTAGCACGAAATTCAAATGTGCAGAATGTTAGAAAATTTATTTTGTGGGAGTTTCTAGAACATTGTAGAATATCTAGCATCCCCCTAAGGATCAGGACATCTTTGCATGCCACAAAAATATCCCTACAAGTTTCCCCAACATTTAGGAATCAGCATATTGAGAACCAACAATAGAAGCAAGTTTTAGGCTACTGATTGAGATGGGAAGTCACTGGAAGTTATTTACAAATTAATACATTATCTGACTTATTTTGTAGTGTGAATTACCTAAAGCCAGATGGCCAAAATCATAGCATGTACACATTTGTTCTTATGCTTCACTTTTTAAAAAATGTATTGTGATATTGTTAAATGGTTAACTATATATGTTAACATTGTGCAATTTGATAAGGTTTGATATAACTACAATGAGATATAAATATCTTTATCTCCCCCAAACATTTAAGCTTGTTCCCTTGTGATCCTGCCATACTGGGCTTCCATATACCCTATATTCCCATGGCCAATGGTACGTTTTCTGTCACTATTGATTAGTCTGTGTATTCTAAAAATGTGTGTGGTTGAATCATTTAATATGCATTCTTTTTTTTGGATTATTAAATAAACTCTTGTTGTCCAAATATAGCCACAGTTTTATATATATGTGTGTGTCTATATATATATATATATATATATATATATATATATATATCTGTTTACCTGTTGATGAGCAATTAATTTCTCAGTGACACCAATAACCTTTTCATGAGCTTATTATTCATTTCTATATCTTGGAGAATAATACCAAAAAAATTGCACCTTTATTTTTTTCAGTTTGTGTGTTTTCTTATATTAATGAGTTTTGGGAATTTCTACATATTCTAGTTACAAGTTCTTTTTCAAATATATTATGCACAAATATTTTCTCACAGTCTATGTTTTGTTTTTCTCTTAAAAGTGTTTTTCAAAAAGCAGAATGTTTTATAATTTATCAATTTTTTATCATTTTCCCTATTTGGGGCATTATATGTAAAAGTCTTTGCTTTGCTCAACCTCACAAAGATGTTTTTCAAAAAAAAGTTTTCTTGAAAAATTTTACATAAAAAAACTAAAAATGGATCATTATTCCAAATATAAAACCTAAAAGCATAAATATTTTGTAAAAAATACAGGTAAAAATGTTGTATCCACTTTATTAAATTATTTTTATAACTATCACTAAAAATGCTCTCTAAAATAAAACAGTATCAATTGTGTTTCATGATATTTAAATATTATTTAATAAACCCACTAAAAGGATAAAAGCCATGCTACAGGTCTTGGGGTAAAAAAGACAAGGTACAGACTGGGAGACTCTAAGGAAGTGCTTTCCAGACTCAGGAATAAGACTAAAACACCCAGTTGCAAATCAGTAAATAAATTTGAACAGACAATTAACCAATAAGACATAAAGGATAGCTAAAAAGCACTTAGTATACTTGGTATGCTTTAGTAAATAAATAAAAATGAAAACATTAATAAAATATACTACACATGTATTTAAATGGTTTAAATTATAATAAAAAATAACCTCAAATTATTAAAGATGCAGAGCACCTGAAATAGTTATACAATGCTTAGAAGAATGCAAAATGGCATAGGTGTGCTGGGCAAATTGTTTGATTGACTTATGAAATTACCAAACAGCCCGAAACCATTTTACCCACAAATCTCTAGCAAAGAAAACCCCTTTTGGAAAATACTACATAGAAATATTTGTAGTATCATTATTTGTAACTCCCCTCAAATTGGAAACAACCATAAAATTGAACATGAGTTAATAGGAGAAAGAAACCACTATCGATATACATACCAATCTGCATAAATCTCCAGTGAATTAGGTTAAATGATAGGCAACAAACATGAAAGATGATAACATCTGAATTTATGATGGAATTAAATGTAATACAATGGTATGAAACATTTACAGGACCTTATGGACAGCTCAAAACTACAGAAACTGAAGCAGATCACTTCCACAGGAGCTGGAGTGTGGGGAAGTGCTGAATGCAGAGTCAGAAGGGAGACATGGTATGAGGTGGGTGGGCTGGTGGAAGTATGTTGTAGCCTGATTGCAAGGGAATGACTATACATTTGCCAACACCTAGAGAAATAGTAAAGCATATTATCTTCAATACAAAATGAGGAATGAAGCACTATCCAAGGATACATTGGATTTTATATAAAATTTTAATTTATTGATACAATCTCTATATAAAAATAGATTGACTTATTCTTTGGCATTTCTTATTTATGACAGTTGTCTAGCTTTAGAGAATTAAATGACAACATAATTCCTTAAAATTGTAACATTTCACATTGCCGTTCAGTATTCTTTCTTGTATCCTTTTTCATGTTCATTATATTACAATCAAATTGTTTTAATAATTTTCACACTTGACACTTGACATGATATTTGAAGTATAAAATTCTTGGCAAGTAGAACAAATGGTGATTTTTTTTTCCAAAATAAAAGAGTCTACAAAATTATACATTATTTCAATCACATGCATGTCATGATATCTTCATTTTTGTATCATATATATATATATATATATTTTTTTAAAGTCAATGTAGTAATCAAGTAAGTTGCAATGTTTTACAAAATTTTATCTCTATATAAAATATTATAAAATAACCTTAATGATGACAATAATTATATTAAACATAAAATAAAATGCTTTGACACAAAAAGTGATTTCCTAATGATTCTGAAAAATTATATATCTTTTTCTATTGGATATTTACCTTTTAGTCTAATTTTTTTTCTCCAAAACAGTAAAGTATCAATATTGACCATTATTAACATTACTATTATTGTTATTAGTGTTACCTTATAGCACATGTTCTTGGAGAATAACATAAGGAAGATAAAATAACTTTGAAAAGAACATTATAGTGCGTGTGAGACAGAAAGCAAGATGGTTGCTGGTTTAGCTTCTGCCAGTGCCATGGTTTCTCTCTTTATTGCTCCAGGATGTACACTTTTAAGAAGTTTTATATACGTGGTGTTTTCAGTCTCTACTTCTATAAACTCTCTTATTCTTGGCACGGTAGGCTCATGATCCAGGGTATTGTAAAATGCAATTGTTAAAACATTGATTTCCCAAATGGGCAAAATAAGTGACACTACATAAATATTTTATGCTCTCTGTTGTACTTTATCATTACCTCCTCATTGTGAAAAAAATATCTGGGGGATATAATAGAACTCTCTTCACCATTCTGTTTGCCATGGTTAGCAGAACAAATGAAATAATGCTATAGCCTAATTTAAGTTCAAGAAGAATAATTACTAAATATTTAAAACACTTTCATTCTTAGATACCAATTATTAGATATGTATAAAATGGCAATAATTATAAAATAAAATAATAGATAAATTTGAATGCAAAATCACCTTTTTAAATAACTTAAAGAGGCATGAAATTGGTGTCATATAAAAGCAGCAAAAATATGTAATGGCTTATGGGATTTAATTTAAACATGATATGTTATAAATTTAATGAGATTCAGAATGGAATGTATAGAGGACAGAAATGTGCCTTTCTACCCTTCATGTAAACTAGCACTTCTCAATATATCTATACTACTCTTAAAACTTTTTGAGGACCCACAAGACCTTTTGTTTACATAGTTATGTCTACAATTAGTTAGCATATTATTATTTAAACTGAAATTTTAAAAATATCCTTATATGAATTCATTTGTGAACAATAATGATAAATCTACTAACTACTGTGTATCTTAATGTAAATTATACTATCCTATCAAAATAATTGTTTTTCCAAAATGAAATTAGAAGAGTGCCATTGTTTTACATTTTTGCAAATATTTATGAAGACTGGTAGACAGATTCTCCTATCTATTAATTCAATTATTTTACTTGATTAGTCAATGCTAATATTGATATATAGTTTAAGAAGTTAGTAATGCCCTTTTAACTTAATTGTGGACATATTTGTGTTCCATTAACAAATGGCTAGTTGAACTAGCAACTCAAAGTATTCTGGAAATGCTGTGCTTTGAGAGAACCATTGTTAATTGCACCAAGATTAAGTGCTTTATGTATGCTTTCTATTTCACCACATAGAATATTAAAAATGCACAAAACAGGGATATTTACCTAACAGATAAACAATATATAATGCATCAGCTGGGGAAATCTTACATGAACTACACAAACTAGAATTTTTAGTTTTATTGTGAGTGTAAAGTAATGATGAAAAGATTGAATATATATAGTTTGGTTGCATTCCTTTGATTCATGCTAACATACTTCCAGTTTTACCTACTATAGGTTTTGTATGACCAGGTCAATCTTAATGCACTAAAAATGAAAAATGTCACATTAGACTTGTGGACCCACAATTGTCCTTCAGCTTTTTAAAGTAAATGACTGCTCTAATCCAATATGGTGTTTGATTGTAGAAATAAAATATGATTTCTGATTAATTACATAAGTGTTTGATACTTTTTACTTTTTTGATGACAAAATTTTCAGAATGTTAAGTGCAAAAGGAATTGCAGTTGGTTTCATTGTGTTATTTTCATAAATAAGTTTAACCTACATAAAGGAACAAAGAACTTGAAAAATATGTTCTATTTGTATACATATAAATGTATTTCTTTGTCTTTATATTATAAATAATAGTCTAGTCTTTAAATTTTAAATAAATAGAAACAATAACATTGTATTTGTGAAATGTAAAACAATTATAAAAATAAAGATGGACCATTATATGAAAAAATGTGCATTACTTTCCTAGGGTTGGTATAACACATGACTACAAACCTTGTAGTTTAGAACAACAGAAATTTATTCACTTGCAAATCTGGAGGTTAGAAATCTGAAATCTAAGATTCAGCAGTGTCATCCTTTCTGTAGGGTTCCTGGAAGAGAATCTGTTCCTTGTCTCTCTCTGTGGTTGCCAGAAATCCATGGCATTCTTTGTCTCGTACCTGCATCACCACAAATTCTGCTTTCCATCTTCATATATTTAATGTCATTCTCTTCATATGGATTCATATGTGACCAGATTTTCCTCTTCTGATAACAATATCCATTCTTTTGTACCTAGAGGCCACCCTAATCCAGCATGACATCATATAACCTTGATTACATCTGCAAAGAACCTATCTCAACATAAAGTCATGTAGTAGGTTCTGGATTTAGGTAAATTTTTGGAAGACATTATTCAATATAGTACAGATTACAAATGAGAAAATGGAATTGCAACACCCTAAAGCATATATATTGGACACAAGTGGCATAACATTATCTGAATGCAAATAGTGATATATTAAAGATGCATATAATCTAGTGAAATTGATAAAAAAGAGATGTGCCTAAAAAACAATGAAAAAATGGAATCATACAAAATTAAAACTTTATTAAGCAGAAAGAAAGAAGAAAAAATATAATAACAAAATACACCTAAATTGTATCAATGTAAAAAACTGCCATGATAGTCTCATTAAAATAACTTAAACTATAATGTTGAATGTGTAAATAAGCTAAACACTTTAATTAAAAGAACTTTTAAGAATGGATCAGATTCAAGATTGAGTTATTTCTGGCAACAAAAAGCATATTTTATATATCATGGATGATATGTGCTAAAAAGGAAAGGATTAGACTTGGTGGTGACCCTTAATTAGCTAACTAAACCAAAGGTAAAATATGATGAAAGACATCACTGGCAGAAAAAAAATGAATTGGTTAATTTGGACACAAATGAATGGAGATTATGCAAACTGAAGAACAGAAGGAGAGAAATCTACAAGGAGAAATGAGGCTCAGAAACATGTGAGTCTATATAAAAATAGTCATACCCATTTAGATGCACATAATGATGTCTTGAAAGAAGGGAAAGAAGAAGCAGAAAGAAATATATACATATGAAGAAATGTAAATAACAACTAATCACTAGTGAAAGACCATTAACATACAACCTGGAAATTCAGCCAGCTTCCAGTTCAACACTAGCACAGAGGTCCACACTCACACACATAATGATCAAAATATTGATGGAAAAAAATGTCTTGAAAACAATTGAGGTTAAAAAAAAAAACTCGTGATAAACACAAAGATGTGCAGTTAACTTCTTATCTTAACCAATGGAGGTCAAAAAGACAATGGCATGATGTACTCAAATGCTGTATTATTTTGTTGTCTATATATATATATATAAATATAAATATAAATATATATATATATAAATATATATATAAATATATATATATATATATAAATATATATATATATAGAGAGAGAGAGAGAGACAACAAAATAATACTGTAAATTGTCAATAAGTATATCCTGTAAAACTGTATTTCTGAAATGAAGACAAAGAACACTTCTAAGTAAATAAAAATTCAAAAGGATCAGTTTCTACTCACTTGACTTACAAGAATTACATAAATAAAAATTCATACTGAAAGTAAATGACATAACACAGTAATTTAAATCCATACAAACAAAAAGCATCAGTAAAGGAAATTATGCAAGTAATTATAAAACACAGGAAAATTGCATTTTTCTTCTCCCTCTTTTCAAGCGGTTAAAGGTACAATTACAAAAAAACAATATGTGTATAATTGTAATGTTTGTCTTATAAAATATGGAAACAGAACATGTTTTACAACAATCACACAAAAGAGGATTGAGGAAATAAAAGCATAACATGTAAGAAAGTGACAGCAGGAGTAACTCAAAGGACTAGAAATGTAGCTCAGTGGTAGAGCACTCACCTAACATGCACAAGCCCTGACTAAATTCCCAGTAAAGAACAAACAAAGAAATAAACAAACTAAAACCAGATAGTAAATAAAATGCAAAAGGATAAAATAAAACCATAAATGCTAAATATAAGATTAATATCACTAATTCCATAAATGTATACTTGTTTTCTTTTATTTTCTCAGTTCCTTTAAAAGCTAAAAATTACACAAAATAATAATTATAAAAATGGGTATCTAATATTTATGTGTATAATATGTACACCAGTAATAACACAACAAAGTAGCAGAGGAATAGATCTATATAGTAGCAGAATTTGTATATTTACCTAGTTGTAAGTCTTTGTATAGCTAAAGAAGAATGTGCTAAATGTTTACTAGAGTTGTCCTGAAGATGACAGAACTAATGGGATATGCAAATATATAAAAACAGATTTTGTTAAAGAAATTAGCTAAAGTGAATGTTATGGTTTGAATCTAGAATATCTCCAGAAAAGCTTATATGTCAAAGCATGGTCCCCAGTTTAGCAAGGCTCAGAAGTGGAGATTTGGGGCAATGACTGGATCACAAGTCCTAGGATCACATCAGTGAATTAGTCCATTTAACTGGTTAGTAATTTGAATAAATTTTAATGGCAAAAATTATAGGTGGGTGAGGGGATGGCTGAAGAAAGCAGTTCACTGAGGGCATGGCCTTGGGGTCTATATCTACTCATGGCCTCTCCCTCTCTCTCTCTCTTCTACTTTCAGGTTCCATGAGCTGAGAAACATTTCTCTACTACACCCTTCCATCAGGATGTTCTGCTTTACCTCAGGAGAAAGGAATGGAGCCAACCAACCATGGACCAATCCTCTGAAACCAAGAGTCAAAAAGTTGTTCTTGTCAGGTGTTTTGGTCACAAGAATAAAAGGCAGTGATTATGAAAGATGGTAAGCCCTAAATCTTGCAGGATATAAACTATCTTGACACACAAATCTTCTCTGCTTTTGAATAAACATAAGGAAAAAAGCAAATTATTTTCTCCCAAAATACAATGATAGTGTAAGCACACAGCACTAATTACAAACATTTCCATAGTAATCAATGTGTTAAGTATTAGTACAATATAATCAAATAAATCAATGGAATAAAATTGAGTGCCCAGGAATAATTCCTATGCTTATGATCAATTGATTCCAACATAAATGCTCTGAAAAAGTGAATATCCATGGACACCAAAATAATGATGATGATGAAGAACATGATGATGATAAAATTCATTATAGCACATACATAAATACAAAGATTTAAATTCAAAAACTTAAAACTATAAGACTTGTAGAAATGAATATAAGAGGAGTGTTTCATAGTCTTGAGTTAGTCAAAGAATTCTTATACTTATTATGCAGATGAGATAGGGCCTAATGGAAAATAATTATATCATGGGACCATGTCCCATTTGAAAGGAGTAATATGTAGGGATTTTGACTGTGGAAATGTACAGGGACATATTCCCCTGGTGAGCAAACTCATGCGAGGTAACAGGTACCCTGTTTCCCACCCTTAGAATACCCTGCAATCTCTCTCAGGATCTAGTAATATAGCTAATATATGTGCAATGTCTAGCTGGTATGGCAATGCCCTAAGAAGTCTCTGTGTTAGAGCCTTATCAAGCCTCGACCTTGATCTTAGGTATATAACTCCTGGGAATAAAGGAACTTGCTTGCTTGATAACTACAATGTTTCACCAAGCTCTGGTGGTCCTGGATCTGCCAACCTAAAAGTACCCTCAAACAATGATGATGAAGAACATGATGATGATAAAATTCATTATATCATATACATAAACAATGGACTTTCTTGAGAATTGCACAAATCTCCTAACATTAAATATTATAACTGTAAAATGTAACTGCAGAATAAGCAACCTTACTTATACTCAAAACAATAATGTAGTTATGGTACTAATGACCTAATGTAACCTATTGGTATAAATAAACGTGGCCGCTTGGACAAAGAGCCACTCTGCTACCTTCTCTTCCTCTGCACCTTGTCTCTGTGTCTCCTTTATTATTATTGATCCTTACAGTAATATAGGCTCATAAAAGCTGATTTATTTCCCTGGATGGGTTGTTAAAACCTGAGTTAGACTATCTCAGCTTGGCCTCTTTCTTCCCATTTTGTCATGTGATTTCCTTTAATGTGTTCCAACAATTCCAATGATATCCACTGTGCAGACTTCAACAGGGTCAAAAAGATTCCATGCTGTTGGAAATACCCAGAAGTTTGAACTAAACAAACTTCTTTTCTTTCTAGTACCCAGCCTCAGGTACTTTTTTATAACAACCCAAAATGGGAAAAGACATCTTACCTATTCAACTTTCCAAAATTTATATAAACTTGTATTTATATACCAAAAATCATCTTCAGTACAGTTAAAATGCTTTTTTTAAAATCTTTTAGAGGAACTTGATATTTCTGGATTAATGGTGTATGTGCTTCCTTTGTTACATTCCCTATATGTTCTATTTTTCTAGTGTTTATTAATGTATTTTTCTCTTTATATAGATCATACAAATTAAAAAACCTGAGAAAAATATGGAAAAAAGTTTACCCTTGATCTAATAGCTCACTAAGTTTTATCATGAATTTTAACCAACTCTGGTGCTGACAGCTTTCTGGTTTTATCAGAAGGTTCTAAGGAAGAATTTCACACATGAATGTCACGAATGTCTACTAGGTGGCAGTGATTACAAAATTGCATTGATTGAAAAATTCTTCCACACTTTACAGAAATGAAAATGAAAAACATAGGCACATTAGTACATGCTTTTTTTAGTGTCCCTATTTCTCTCTCTCTCTCTCTCTCTCTCTCTCTCTCTCTCTCTCTCTAACTGCAGATAAGTATAAACAATAACCGTATTAAATTATAAACATATATATATATATATATATATATATATATATATATATATATATATATTCCATAAGTATTGTCCATTTCATTCAAAAGTTTGCTAAAGTCTTATGTTTCATGTATGTAATATTTCATCATTATATTTAAATATTCCCCTATTTTAAGAACTTTGGAGCATTACTGTGTTTTCTTGTTTGTTTGTTTTTGCTTTGTGCTTTTTTAAACAACATTTAAATATATGTGTTTGATTTTATTTCAGATTTTCAAAAGAACCTCATTTTTTTTTTTTTTTGAGAAAGCAGAAATGTGCACAGGTGAAAACAAAGATAAGAAGCAAAGAATAATGTCATCCATGGTCACAAGCAGTTCAGCTGGGCATGTCCTTTTGGGTGCTGAATGTCCTACTTTAGGTGACTAAGATGGCATGGCCTACGTTTCACTTTTCCACACATCACAAATATTCATCAATTCAAAATCCAAAAACTATGAGTATTTTGATAACCAAGAACATACTACACAAATTCCATCTGTTAGGGAAAATTATAATCCTGCCACTCTCAGGGACAAAACTTTAACTGAAGACAGAAATTGCAACAGGCCTCTGGATAGAAGTATTGGCAGAATTACAGTTAAAACACGGCATTCCCTTAATGCTCAGTTTAAATTGAGACATGATTACATATTGCAGATTCTGCAATATGTATATGGGGTAAAAATGGGAGTTCATAATCTGCTTGAATCAAATGTATGAAATATGATATGTCAAGAGGTTTGTAATGTTTTGAACAACTAATATAAAAAAAAAAGTTCACAGCTAACACACAACAGCCAAGGGACCCAAGCGTAGTCATCTGGCTTCAAGATGAGTGGCCTGTTCATCACTTCACAAACTGTCCTTTGGTGGAAACACCTACTGTGTCTTCAGTATCTGACTCATGCCTACAGAGCTGGGATCCATTATAAAATGGAAACTCAGGGCCCCCGATTCACAAAACAGGAAAAAAGGTAACATTAAAAGAACTAAAATATGGCTGTGGTTGTGGCTCAGTGGTAGTGCCCTTGCCTAGCTTGTGTGAGGCACTGGGTTTTCTCATAAAAATAAATGAATAAAAAATAAATGAATAAAGGTCCATGGACAACTAAATATATATATTTAAACATATATATATATATATATATATATATATATATATATATATATTTTTTTTTTTTTTTAAAGTTCTAAAGGGGGATGGGAGGATAAAGTGAACTCTAGATAGGACAAAGAGGCAAAGGGGAGAGAGGGCACGGGAGGGGGCATAGGGGTAGGAAAATGGTGGAATGTGATGGTCTTCATTACCCTAAGTACATGTATGAAGACACGAAGGATGTGACTCTATTTGTGTACAACCAGAGAGATGAAAAATCGTGCTCTGTATGTGTAATATGGATTGTAATGCATCCTGTTGTTATATAACAAATTAAAATTTTAAAAAAGTAAAAATAAATAAATAAATGAATAAATAAATTGAGACATGAAGCAACAGAGTACACCAAGCATGGTGTTGCTGAGTTCATTATCAGATCTTTACTATTAAAATAGTAACAAGAAGTCATGTTCCCACTGATATACCTAACGTATTCTTATAGCACAGACAGAATATTCACAAACATTGATAGCATATGTCATGATTCTGACTACACCTACACGCAAGCCTCCCCATACATTCACTTCACCTCTCCACTGCCAGCCTAATGAATGAATCCTGATGCACACTGCCTACAGGTGTTGTAACAATTCTGTGTCCAAGATACATCTCTTCTGTCAATTATTATAGATGTTTACAAGTTTGCTTATTTCATGTTTCTACTTTTTCCATATGCTGTCACCTCAGGACATCTATAATATTTAGCTGTTGTGAAATAATGAAATTTGTGCACAACAAACATAACTACCTTACCAGAAAATGCCCATACAGATCTCTGGTTATAAGCTAAAATTGTCTTCCAGATTTGGAGACCCTAGCAAAGAGTCCTTCTCCTCATCCTCCCTCTTCTTCCTCTTCAACATTCCTTTGACTACTTTTAGGATTACACCTGATTTCAAGAGGTAAATGAAAGAATGGTTACTTCCAGAAGATAGTTTTTTTATAAAAACATTTATACAGGGGTAATTTTTGCTGCTTCTAAGCTGTTTGGAGGCATTAGGTCTTCTCCTTTAAGACCCAGAAATATTAACTAAAGTAGACCTAGAGAACAATGGATACACACTGAGCCAATTTAACAGTCAGGAACCCTTCTCTCTGCATAATTCCTCCTCCCCCTGCCCAATATCACCCGGTAAATAGTGAGCATAATCTCCAAGACACCAATTTCAACAATTCCGTTTCCAAAATGAAACCACTCATATGAAATAACAAAAGATAATTAAAGGACATCATTTTATCCCTTAAGTTTTACCATGTTATTCATTTTTAAACATCTAGAAAGATTACACTTTTCCAGTAAAGACTTGAGTTTCCCACCATACATACAGTAGTAGTGTTGAGTAAACTACACACATGTAATAATGATTATAGTTGAAAGTGTCTTCTAAGGGGGAACATTTTGCCCTAGAATCCTTCATTTCTTCCAACTCTTTATTTCCTATATCACATGTGATATAGGCACCTGTGTCACTCAGATATATTACAATCTCATTTTCAAAAGTCTTTTTTAGGAAGATAGCCTTTCCATGAATTCTAACACAAAAAGTACAAAATGTATTAGTTCTATAACTTGACTTTTGTCAGAAATAGAGACAAGATAAAAAATTAAGACTCGTTTGTCCAGTGTAAACACAATATATATAGACTTAAAAGAGGTTCATGTAATGTAGAGGACAATTGGTAAGCTGAAATTTTCTAGCCTACACTAATGAAACTCCCTTTGCAATTTCTTCCCAACCATCTCTCTCAACTCAATGAGCAAGAGCTACTCATAGAAGTGGCTGAAGAATTCTATCTCCAAGGATAATTTTTTTTGGGGGGAGGGGGTAACGGGGTTTGAACTCAGGGGCACTTGACCACTGAGCCAGATTCTCAGATTTCTTTTCTATTGAATTTAGAGACAGGGTCTCACTGAGTTACTTAGCACCTTGTTTTTGCTGAGGCTAACTTTTAACTTGCATTCCTCCTGTCTCAGCCTCCCTGGTCACTGGGATTACAGGTGTGCACCACTGTGCCCCCCTAAAACATAACATTTTTTTCATCAGTTTTTAGAGCTATTCTTGAAAAGTGTCATTAAGCTACATCTACTTTTAAATACATCAAGGACTTCTAAATAATTGGAAGAACTATATATTTCATGTAAGAAATTTTCCACCTTGCACAGAGAACTAGCAAATCAAACGGCCCAAATAGCAATGGCTATAACCTTAGGTATCTTCTAAATATGAGCATTTTGGTCTATAACCATTGCTTCCTCCCTTTCCTCTGTCTTCAGTACAGTGGACAAATGCAAGCATATGTAATGCTTAGAGGTGAAGAAATTCATATACAAGAGTCACAGAAGACAAGTTTTGCTATGAATTTCAATACAAAGATGCACAAATACAAGATGTGTTTCCTATTTGTACTGCTAATTTTACTAAATACTTTGACAATCTTCAACATCCAGAGTCCAGATCTTGCAAAATCTGGAATGGTTTTGTACATTTTATATACTACACACAGACAACAACAACAACCAAAACACACACACAACTGCAGACAAATGGTGTCTGAAAAGGTCCAAGTGTAAACACATCAGCATGCTACTTTTGCAATTCCTTTCTCCCACCTCCTCAAAAGCAATGAAGAACAATCACAGTGGTGGTCATACACACCTCTTCAAAAAGACAATATTCTATATGAATTTTAGCCAAAAGGTATCTAGAAAGTGACATTTTACTACCTCTACATTCAAAATAGTCTGAGAGCTTCTAAATATCTAGACAAAATAAATATTTCAAGTAAGGACTCATTTAGTCCAGTCTATACACAGTAGGCTTTAGTAAACTACACACATAACAATTGTTATAATTTCTAAGTGTTTTGGAAATTTACATAAACATTATGACTCAGAACCCATCTCCTCTCCACCTACCTAGTGGGACGTGATACTTTGATTTCCTGAAGACCTTCTTTCCTTGGAATTTTAACACAAATGCTCACAATGTATGGGCTTACTAACCAATTTTATCAAACACTGGCAAATACTTTAACATCTAAAAGACTAAATATCATAACTTATAACTTGTTTATCCTTTATATGCAGCATGTACGCAACAGTGTGAAGCAAGATGCACAAATACAAGGGGCCGGGTCTCTTCTTGACTCACTCTTAGATCACCTGCGTCAAATACTTTCCATCTCTGTCACCTGCACAGAACGATGCATAGCACAACGTGTCCTGCTCAAAAGTGACTTGACTATTTCCCCCTCAAATGACATTTTATGTGAATTTTACTCACAAGATATTTTAAAAAAATGTGCTATTTTCCCATTTCTACTTTTAACATATGCCAGTCATTGCAAAACATCTAGAGAGACTAAATATTCCAAAAAAATACATAGCATTATCAACTGTATATACACCAATGAAGAATAAATATGTACACAAAAATAATTATAACACAAAACAGGTCTTCTTTATGTGGCAGGTTTGGTACAGGACCTTCTCGTCCTCCTTCTCAGGTCTTCTACTCTGTGTCCTCTAAACCACTCAACAAACGCAGATGAGTTACACCCTTGATGCTGCTTCTAGAAGTGGCCTAAAATGTTCATTTCAAAAAGCCATTTGCAAAAATCATTTTTTCTATGATTTATTTTAACCAAATAGGTAGTTACAAGGCAAGCGATTTGCTAACTCAACTGTGATAGTGCATTTCACTCCATAATTGTTGCAGATTTTATGCTTATTATTATTATTATTATTATTATTATTATTTACTTTTAGCGAAAATAGAGTGCATCATGCAAAGCTGGTTATTTTTAAAGGACTTGTAGCAGTATTACTTAAAAATGATTTTAAAATAAAGTGGTTTTTGTGTAAGATTAGGAATACTCATGAATGTACATTAAATTCAAATAGTCAACATTGTTGCCCAGCATTTCTTTGTGAGAGGTTAGTGAACATTTTTTGTTGTTGTTGTTTTGGTCCGAAAAAAGCTAACATATTAGTTGTTATTCATTTGTTCATTATAGTCAAAATACTACACTTGAGGAAATTCAATACATTGATGAGATGTATGAACTTTGAAAATGTGGGCTTCTGTATCTGAAGATTCTGCACCAACTTTCTTGGTCCCATTATCTGACACACTGCCCTCAGCGCCCCTTGGATTAAATGTGTTTCTTGTTTGTACTGCAGCTCCCTAAACAAACCACACAAGTGGGATTTTGCAAATATACTGACCACATGCACTTGCACTAAGAATTCTAGCTCCCAGCTCCCAGCGCACGAGAAGACCAATGGTCTTCCGCTGCTGTGTTTACCTTTACATGGTGTAATGAACAGAATTATACCATGCAAGGAATGCATGATGAAATGTGAAAAAACAAATTCTGGACTGAAAAATAAAATAGGGATTGATGAGTAATGTCTTCATACACAGAATATTCACATGTAGCAAAAGATTCTTAAAAACAGTTTGGGGTAAGTAAGAGAGCTGTGTGTACAAATGGACACTAAATCCACACAAAGGATGGTGGGCATGTCCAATAGACCAAATGTGGTCTATTATTTTCTCTTTCTCCCTTTGATCGAAATAAGATAAATCACCAGTTTGCCTGATAACTATTGCACCCATCCTCATCCAGGGCTTCTCTCACATTTCAGGACAGTTAAGGTCTCTGTTCATTGTTACAATAAGGTGAGGTCAGTCCAAATGGGACAGAGCAGTAACCCCAGGACCTTGATCTGTACATTTCCATGGCTCAAAGTGGTGGTTGTGCAGAAGAAATTTGAGCAGAGTTGGCACCCTCACTTTTATCAACCTGCTCACATGGTAACTAATCTAGTCCCATGCGACTTAACCCACTACTAAGAGATCAGCTTCAATCCCTTTTGAAGATAGTACCTCCAATGACCAATTCACCTTTGGTGAAGTCTTCTCATTAGTATGACAATGGGCTGGAAACCTCAACATGAATTTTGTCAGGGACAAAATGTGCTCAAAACATAGCAACTTGGTTTCCTTTGTCCTCAAGGTCCATCCAATTTCTTAAGAGGATTCTAAGGAGTGTCACCTCTCATCAAAACCCTGGCTACTAAAAGCATCTATGGAGCCCTCTTCCTGTGCACTCTGTTATTATCCTTTCTATATCTGCATTAGAGTAACCATTATGTATTACTGTCTGTGAACCATGCATCTGGAAGGTGACTGTATAATTCATTGTATAAGACAGGACACTTTTACAGTACAAGTGGGAAGGGCATTATTGATAATTACACCAAGAAAATAGTCATAAACCACACCATCTGACTTAAACTTTGTATCAAAAAATTTATAAAATACTCAAGATAGTACAAATTCAAAGTGTTTGTTAATGGAATATATATTTGTTAATTAAATGTTATCACTTGATATAGCTAGTTGTGAAAATTTAAAACATTAGCCAGATTGTGTTGCTTCCACATCAAATGATATATTCACCATACAACTTCTGCCCATGATATTTACTAAAAAGAAAATGAATAAATTCATCATTCAGTGTTGAAAAATTAAAATTTATTTCAGTACAAACAATATTTATAAAATAAGAGAACATATTTTCTTGGTGCCTTTATGAAAATCAGATAGTAATAATGTATAAATTTTAATTTTAAATTATAGGATTTTGCTCTTTACACTTACAATCCTTTTTTAAATATGAAACTAGCAATATTTTGCTAATTAGCTTAAAAAAAGAAAACATACTGATATGAGTTGTCTTCCTTGGAGTGATTGTTAAGTCATACCATGGTGGCTGGTGACTTAACTAAATCTCATGAAAAGTCATGATATTGCTTATACATCATGTCTTTATTAATTAAAAATACTACACCTTGTTCCAGAAAAAAATTTAAAAAGAGGTAAAAATAAGTTAGAATAATATATAGCTGGTATGAGTCCTGGAGGTAACATGGATTAATATACAATAAGTGACACACAGCAATCATTGGAGGGGCTAGAGGTTTAGCTCAGTGGTGGAGTCCTTTCCTAGCACTGGTGAAGCACTGGATTTGATCCTCTGTACCACATAAAAAAATAAATAAAATAAAGGTATGTGTCTATCTGCAACTAAAAATATAGTTTTGAAAAAGCTATCTTTAGAGGTTTTGGGGTTGTGGCTCAGCGGTAGAGCGCTTGCCTAGCATGTGCGAGGCACTGAGTTCCATCCTCAGCATTACATAAAAATAAATAAAATAAAGATAATGTGTCCAATTACAACTAAAAAAAATTAGAAAGCTATCATTAGAGTTGGTTATTCATAAATATTGGTTATTTTCATGTCTGTGCGTTTGCATGTATGGGTGATTTCTACATATTTACCTGTGAGTAAAACTGCTTGCCAAGTTAAAGACAGTGATCCTCTATTAAATATAGTCTTTACTCACATGGGAATTATGAACTTAGCCTTCATTAGAAGACACTACATCAGAAAACTGATAATACAGAACTGTTATACAGAGGAACTATGTAAAGGAAAGGAGAAACATTTAGTATCATTTTGTTTCTGGCAAAAATGCAGCAGATTAACATGACTCAAATATTTGTTTTAGTATTACAAAGAATTTAAAATGTTAAATAATGATTCTGATTTCTCGATGATTATCTCTAAGTCCTTGAAATTTAAGTTAATAAAACTTAAGATAACAATGTTTTCAGAATCTTAAGTTCTGTTGGGATTCTGTGATCAAAAATCAAATTTCTCAAACCATAGTTATTTAAAATTTATTAATCTTAATTAGCCCCAATAATTATTTCTCAAAGGTTTATTATTTTATGATAAACTTGTTGGATCCATTTTTATCAAGAAATACATAAATAACAGCCAGGGGCAGTGGTCTGTAATCCCAGCATCTTGGGAGACTGGAGCAGGAGGATCAAGAGTTCAAAGCCAACATCAGAAACTTGGCGAGATGTTCAGCAACTCAGTGAGACACTGTCTCTAAACAAAATACAAAATAGGGCTGGTATGTGGCTCAGTGGTCGAGTGACCCTGAGTTCAATCCCTGGTACCAATAACTAAATACATACGTAAAAAATACATTATGAATGGTAGGATGATGAATTTCTCTGTATTTTATTGGAAATAGCTTCTGTATTTCATTTGTTCATATTACTACTTGCTATGTAATAATTTTCTTTAAATTTGCAGAACAATATTTCATGCTTAAATTACATTATCTTAGTTGAACAGAAATTACTAGAAACAATAAACACTAAAGGCAATTATTTTTACCTTTCTAAGCAGCTCCTTTTCCAAAGACTTCAAATGTTAGTGATGCTTAAGTGGCAGTTTTATCCATGCACTGAGAGAATAGCAAAGTTTCCATGTGTAATTGATTCAAGACTCTTGTTGATTATCCTCTTGCTTGGTTTAATCAGATAACTAACACATAAGATTATTGAAGACATTCTTCCTAGACTGTGTGAAAAATTCTTGATTTCAATGAGCCCATCATTTGTGGTGTTTAATGTCATGATGAGGAAGAGTATTAAACAAAGTTTTTGCAAAGAGTGAAGTAACATAAAACAATTCATTTAATTTCTATTAATGTTCTAAAGAAACAATTTTCCTAAAATAAATAATTTATAAACATATTTGCATCATCCTTAAGGAAGCAGTAAACAGTAAAAAGTGATCAGAAAACACCATGTCTCTTAATTCCCCCTTTCAGTTCCTCAAATCCTAGCCAAGTTAAGGGAGTGAGTTATGATAGCAAGCCAGGGCTGGATGGATAGCTACATACCATGTTGAAGATGCTGGCTTTCTCCTAGGCAAGCTGGGAATCACTGCAAGTTAGTGTTATCTGTGGAAAGGTAATTTCTTGCATACATGCCAGGATAGTTGCTCCTTGGGAAGCTGATCATGTCAAAAAACTTAGTTAATCCTGATGACTCCACCACTTCTGCAACCTAATATATAAAACCTCTCTCCGTGGGCATTGGTGCAGAACTCAGGACACTGTGAAAGGAGGAATGTCACTCATCCAGCCAGCCACTTCCTGAACCAAATGCCAGGAGGGAGAGGGACAGCAAATGCTGTCTGTGTGACTGAGCCCTTCTTGGAGCAGCCCCTCAACTCTAGTAAGATCTGATCTCTTAAGCTTTCCCCACAGATCACGTGCCTTGCGCTCTCTGTCTCCAGACACTCCATTTGTACTTTTATTAACATACCCCACTTCCCTGTCACAACAGATGTGATAATGGTCCACATGCTTTGTGTGTAACTGTGTGTGTGTGTGTAGTTTCCTTGAAACAAGAGGGCCACCAAGGAGCTAATGTAGCCACATGGAGCACACCCTTCAACTTGGGCACTCCAGCAGTATTTGCAGGCAGACAATCTCTGCCCTACCTGAGCCAAGAAGAAACTGGAATATCTTTTGGTTTTGTTGCTCTGAATGGATTATAACACGCCCGGTGACTGAGAGAACACCAAACTGTACACTCTACCCATGTACACTTTATTTTTACAGTTCTTCATTAAAATGCACTACAAAAAATTTTCTTCCATGCGTTAGGATAACATTTTTATTTGCCAATCCAAATCACTCTGTCTTCTAATTAAAATAAATTATGGGGCTGGGGTTGTGGCTCAGTGGTAGAGTGCTTGTCTAGCATGTGCTAGGCACCAAGTTTGATTCTTAGCATCATATATAAATAAGTAAATAAAATAAAGACCCATGAACAAATAATAAAAATATTTTTTAAAATTATGAAAAAGTTTTGGTGCTTTTTCTTGTAACCTGGTATTTTGAGTTCTTTTTAACATCTTTAGTTGGCCCATAATAATTGTACATATTTATGGGGGTATAGTGTAACAATTTGATATTTTAGCAATGTATACTGATCAAATCAGGGAACTTAACATTTCCTTCTTCTTAATCATTTACTATTTCTTAAGTTGGAAGCCTTCACACTCCTGTCTTCTAGCTATTTCGGAACATATAAATTGTAAACTATGATCTTCTTACTGTGCTACAGAACAGTAGAAGCAAATGCCCTTAGCTAACCGTATTTTGTACAGTTATCTGACCTCTTTCTATGCCACTCTCTTTTCACTTCCTGACTTTTAGAGGCTAATGTCATGCTCTCCTTCAATGAGATAAAATTTTTTATCTTGTGCTTAAGAGTAAAATTGCAGTGTTTGTTTTTAGTTCCTGTATCATTCTACTCAGTATAATGTCCTTCAGTTATATCCACATTGCCACCAATGGTGACTCTTAATATGATATGTTATTGATGTGTTTACATTAGACTATCCTTTCATTCCTAGATAAGCTCCATGAGAATATGGAATGTAATCTTTTTGATATGTTCTTGGGTTTAGTAGGCTAATATTTTGTTCAGAATTTTTACATTTATGTTTATTAGGGATACTGGCCTATAGTGTTTTCCTGTAATTATTATTATAGCCTTGATTTTAGGTATAAGTGTAATGCCGGCTTCGTAGCATAACTTTGGAAAAATTCCCTCCCTTTAATTTTTTTGTTTTTCAGTTTAAGAAGAATTGCTGTTTGTTCTTTAAAAGTTTGGTAAAATTCAGCATTGAATCCATCTAGTCTTGGACTTTTCCTTCTCAAAAACATTGTTTTCATTTATTGGTTCAAGCCTACTATATATTATTAACTTACATAAGTTTTCAATTTCTTCCATTTTTTGTAAGTTATATGGGTTCATGAATTGATACGTTTCATCTAGATTTTTCAATAAATTCATGTCTAGTTGTTCATATTTATCTTTAGTGATCCTTCATATTTCTTTTTTATTATTTTTTGTAGTTGTAGATGGACAGCATGACTTTATTTTATTTGCTTATTTTTTCTATGTGGTGCTAAGGATAGAACTCAGTGCCTCAAATGTGCCACACAAACTCTGCCACTGAGCCATAGCCCCAGCCCAATCCTTCATTTTTCTTCAGTTTCAATTGTAACATCTCATTTTTATCTCTGATCTTATTTATTTGTGTTTTTTTATTCTCTTTCTTAGATATGGTAATGGTTTGTTGATTTTGGTTTTGCTTTTCTTTTTTTTTTTGCAAACCAACCATGTTTTGTAAATTTTTGTCTCAATTTCATTATTTCTGTTGTAATATTATTTTCTTTATTTATTCTATTTTGAAGGATTTCCTCCCACCTTGCTTTTCTAGTATGGTGAGTTGCATCATTAGCTTCTTTTCTAAAATCTTTCTACTTTTTAGGTAGGCACTTACCACCATAAATCCCCTTCATTGTACAACTTTTACTGCATTGAATGAATAGGTTTGGTATGCTGTGTTCTATTTTTCATTAGTTTCACAATTTTTTTTAGCATTTCCCATTTGAGCGCTTCATCAGCCCATCTGTTATTTGTAAATATCTTGTTACTTTCTATGTGTTGAACAATTTCTAAAGTTTCCCTTGTTGCTAATGACTAATCTTTTTCTACTGTGTCAGAGAAGATACATGATTTTAATACTTATGAATGCACTGATACTTAATTTTTTTAAAAAAATTTTGACTTAAGATATGCTCTATTCTGGAGAATGTCCCATATACTGATGAGAGCAACTAATATTTGCAGCTGATTGAAATAAAATGTTCACTAATATCTATCAGCTCCATTTAATCTGTAGTATAACTTAATTCCACTGATCTGATTTTACCCTTTAATATTATAATGTTTGCTTTTTATAATTGTGTACTTCAGTGTCAGATACTGATAATATTTAAAATTGTGATAATCTCTTGTTTAATTGAGTCCTTTAGTGTTGTATAATGGCCTTGTCTACTTCACAGATATGACTTAAAATCTCATCTACTTAATGTGAGTATAGCAAGTGCTGCCCACTCTTGGCTGTACTAGTGTGTGATAACTGTTTCCATTCTTTTACTTTCAGCTTATGTGTATATTTACAGGATATGTGAATTTTTTGTAGGCAGCATATAGTTGATTCTCATTATTTATTTTCATTCATTCATCCATCCTTTTTTAAATTGGAAAATTAATTTCTTTTCATTCAAATAATAATTAGTAGGCAAGAACATACTCTCATCGTATTGTTAATTATTCTCTGGTTGTTCTGTGTGTTTTGTGTTCCTTTCCTCTTATTGTTTACCTTTGATTGTGGTTTTCTGGATTGGTAAATTTGGGTTGTTTTCTTTTTCTCTTTTGTGCATGTGCTGTAGAAATGAATATTATCCCTTCATGATGATAGATATTTTATTTTCATTAAAAATATTGGATTTGCTTAAGCATTACTTGTAAGGTTAGTGTAGGGATGAGTGAATTCTATAAGTTTTTGATCATCTTGTAAAATTTTTTTGTTTCTCTTACATTTCTGAAGGATGGTTTTTCTGGATATACTTTTCTAGCTGTAGTATTTTTCTTTCAGGTGTTGATATATATCCTTCTTTCCTCTCCTGTAAGATTAAATCTGAGAAATCTGCTTTTTGATCTAATAGGGATTCCATTACATATGACCAATTCTTTCTATTGCTGTTTTCAGAGTTCTGTTTTTGACTTTTTAAAAATTTTACTACATTTCTCTCATAGAGGACCTTTTGTGTTGAGTCTATTTATGTGTTTTTACCATTCTAGATCTAAATGTTCATATCTCTTGTAAAACTTGGCACTTGTCAGGTATCATTTTATTAAATAGGTTTTCTATATTCTCTTCTGGAACTACCATGATGCACACATTTCTTTTTTCTTTTCTTTTCTTTTTTTTTTTTTTTAATGACTGTGCCTGTCTTTACTCTCAGAAATTCCTTTTCCTGTTTGGTGTAATCTGTTGTTGAGCCTCTCAACTACATTTTTAAAATTTTTATTCATTGAATGATCCAGTACCAAGATTTCTGTTTGATTCTTTTCTTATAATATCTCTCTTTTTGTTGAATCTCTCGTTGACAGCACCATCTTCCTGATCTCATTAAATTGCTGATGTATAATCTCTTGTATGTTGTTGAGTTTCCTTAAGATCACTAACTTAAATTTTATTTTATCAATTCCCTATATGTCCTTTTCTTGGGGATCTCCTACTAGGAACCTTTGTGCTCCATTACCTTGCTTTGTCATGTTTCTTATTCCCTTAGGTTGATATTTGCATATTTGATAGAACTGCTTTTTTCTATCAATTTTATAGGGTGGTTTTCATAGTGAAAGATTTTCTCTTGGAGATGTGCCCTAGAATGCTTTTTTGGTGGGGAGTAAAGGTAAGGTGTATTACATTTACTTTGCAGAGTGCACAGTATTTTAGTTTCTTTAGCTATAACCAATGTAATGTATATGTCTCAGTGACCTAAGCTTCAAGTTTTGTGGGACATCTCTCCCATCTGGGATTCAGACTGTATTCATCAGTACCTCCAGTCAAATTGGATCATGCATAAATATGGGGTGGGCCATCATCTGTTTCCATGGGCCACTGGTGGATATGTTTTCAAGATGGTGCCATGAAGAGTTAGCAAGTGTGGAGGACACAACACAAACTGCTCTCCTCCCCCATGATAATACAGCAGTGTGATTTCCCTGTCATCTCTCTAAATTTAGCTAGAGGACTGTGATGACTACAAGATTCTCTGGCAACAACGAATGACATCAGGTGTTTGAGATATTAAGTGGAACTCCCGATTGCTTCTCTTTTCATTTTTCCCTGTTTTCCACACATATCCAACCTGGAATGGTTCTTTTGCTTCATAATATATATTCAGTACTCAAGCTGAGATTAGAGGTATATATCATGCTTAAGATTAAGAAAATGGAAATCAAATGGTTACTTTCTAACCATTAACAATTCCTTCATCTTTTATTCTGATAATACATAAAACATAAAATTGTACTTGGAAAGAATCCCTATAAGCCAAATGGATTTGAGAATTTTATTTATAAATTTATTATACAAATAAATTTATTTGTAAATTGCAATTATAATACAAAAAAAATCTTAAGGTAAATTTAACTGTGGGAAGTGATTTTAAAAATACACACATACGTAATAGTTCAGTAAAAATATGTATTTCTTTTGCTTATTATATCCATTTCAGTGTAACTGTTCTAAAAGGCAATTAAAGTGATGCATGAAATTTCAATAATATTAAGCATAGAACTGAGTTCCCTAAATCAACATGAACCAGTTAATGCATTAAAGTATATAATTTTAAGTGATAATCAACATGGAAATCCATAAAATTATATACAGATATCCACAAGCTATCTAGCTGTTGTAAAATAATTTAGTACCATTAACTGAACAGTTACTATGTTCCAAGCCTTGGATTCTGTTCCTTATTTGCAATAGTACTAAAAATCCTATCAGACTCTAGAAGGATATTATTACCATTAATTAGCTTTTTGGAACTGAGGTACAACTAGATAAGCAATTAGTTAAAAGTCAAATATGAAGTATTTATAGCAGAATGAAAACAATGTTCTCTGGATCTAGAGCATGGGTGTTTAACTACTCTTGATTAATCTAAAAAAATAAAAAGAAAGAAAGAAAAAACAAGGGGTTGAAGGAAGGAGAGAAGGATTAGTGAGAGAAAAGAGAACAAGTAAGTTCAAGCAGAGTGAATTCCATTTCTGTCATATGAGACACACATTTTATATCTGAATGTATGATCTCTAGATAAGAAGCCCCTTAACCTTTATGTTGTTTTAAATAGGTTACTTTTAGTTTAATTGATTTAGGGCCGTATTTTTATCAGTCAATTTATTGCTTCTACAATTTGTATTGTGCCCTTTGCATTCCATTTAAACCCATTTATTGAGGTTTTCCATGGTAGCTTCTATAGATTTATTTGCCTTCATTCAAAAATGGAAATTTGTATTTAATCATAGTAAAGAGATTATGGGATGTAACTGAAATAATACTTGGCTTATTAAAAATCAAATTAAGGTAATTTCACTAAATTATTGCATGTGAATTATTTGTGTGGACTTTTTCATAATTTACACTGTCTTAGTGGTGATGCCTACTGATACAGTATCAGTATTTGCCCCAAAGCTTTTAAACAGTAGCTACTGCTGCCAAAGATATTAAATAGATTTTTTTTGTTCTGGCAATAAATAATATTAAATCCTATCCAAGCAGGAAGTGATTTTTTCTCAAAGATTACTTTCTTATTTTTTTCTCAAAGATATATATATATATATATATATATATATATATATATATATATATACCTGTATGCACACATTTGCACAGATACACACATATATGCACAGAAAAAAATGGAAACAAAGAAAACTATGTAATTAAATAGTATTTAAAGAAATGAAAACTGAAACAATGTATTTTTTTAGCTTTTTTCCAAAATTGCAAACACAAAAGTTATAATATCAATTTTAATTGATGTGAAATGTGCTATAAAATAGCCCAATATTTATTAAAAATAGTCATACAATAATATATATCAAAACTTAAGTTGTGAACAAGAAAATTGACCGTATATGCAATATTTTTCATTAATTATTTCTTTAATAGAATAAATTCACAAAAGATCAGAATATCCAAAAATATTGGGTTATATTGTTTATTAAAGTTGTTTCTCCATGATATATTCTCTAATACATATTTTGTCAAGTTGGGTATTTTTACTTTATTGACTGTGTACTCTGGTCTCCAAGGTATTTTTTTAATACTTAAATCCTGTTATCATTGATAAAGAAAGGCTTTTTATTATCCATCCTCCTATCCCAACCCCTGTTCCACTCCATCTGAGTTTTCAGTGATGTGGCTCTTTTCAATTATTAGAGATTTAACTTTGGTCTCCAAGATATGCAAAGTTGTAAAAGGTTGAAAAAGCTACATTAGAATCTCATACACTCTAGGACAACACCACAATGTAAAGGTGTTTCAGTGTCTAACATAAATAAAAACATGTGAATTTAAATGTAAGAATGTTTCCATACTTAAGCTGAACTCATTTCAAGTTTTGTTTGCTCATTTTTATAATACCTTTTCTATTAGTGCAATTTAATTAGCATGGTGGGTTTCATTGTGTCATAGTCATACTTGCATATAACCTACTTTGTTATACCCATGACCCATATAACCCTCCACACCCACCCCTCTGCCTCTCCCTGGTCACTTTCCCTTCCTATAGTTTTCTTCCCATTTTCATAGCTTATTTTTTCCCCCTACATTGCATGTATGGAAGAATGCAAGCAATGCTTGCCTTTCTGTATATGGCTTATTGCTTTTAACATTATGATCTCTAGTTCTAGCCACTTTCCTGCAAATGACATGATTTCACTCTTTCCTTTATGGCTGAATGATTCTTTATTATTTATAGGTACAACATACCTTTATCTATTTATCTCTCAATCAGCATCTAGGCCGACTCTAGAATTTAGCTATTGTGAATCATGCAGAATTAAACTGGGTTATGCTTAGATCTCTGTAGTACGCTAACTTTATAAGTACTTAATTATATACCAAAGAGTGGTATAGCTGGACAATAGCTTAGTTTATTATCAGTTATTTTAGGAACCTCCATATTGATTGTTTTTTGTTTTTTTTTTTTCCTTTTACTTGAAGCACTGGGTCATCCACTTAAACTGCATAGAAGGAGTAGGTTTCATCAATGGATAAGAGGAAGATGAATAAATAGAAGAACTCAGATTTTAAACCATTTCCCCCCCAAAAAAATCATTTGCAGTTAAAAAAATATTTTTAGAGCAAAGTACTAAAAAATTCATCAGTAATATTTTATTTGCTACCTCAATATTACAAAGAAAAACAGCATGGGCTATGGACCATGCCACTAAGTACCGACACACAATTAAAATGCCAAAAGTGCAAAACCAGTGGTCTATCTTCAAGTCTTAGTTATAATTAATTACATTTTGTTAACTTGTAAAAATGAGGGCAAAATGGAAAAAAATGCATTTAGAATGATTTCATGGGGGTTTGGGTTCCTAAAGATAGTGAGAAGTTGAAATCAAGTGTAGTGGTTTCCCATTAAACACACCCATGACAATCCTCACCAAGTCTTTTTTAACTACTCATTATATTGCATTTTATTGTGTTAGACTTGAGCTTGAAAATAGTCTATCATTTACAGGGTGAATTGTTGAAGAATATCCTGAATGATTCCCTGAGGGAGCAATTATAATTGTTTAAGAAGGATAAGTAAGAATAGAAAAGCATCCATGTCACAGGTCACATTATATTCAACATTGCGCATATGGGTGTTGGAAGATAACTACAGGGAAATTGTAGATACAATTTCTGCTGTATTTGCAGACTTACTGATTTAAGACTTTGGTTTTGAATAGAAATGTTGAATTTTGGTTGAGATGCCCAAAGGGCAGCCTGTTTGCTTCATGAGCTCCTTCCTCCAACCCACACAGCTTCAGCATATTGTGTTCAAAGGTGAAACACTTTTTCAGTAGTAGCACTCCCTTTTTAACCTCTTTAATCAAGCAACCTGCAATCATCTCTGAAACATGAACATGAAATTTCTCTTAATTCAAAAGACACTTGTTTTCCCATCCTAAAAGCAAGCTTCTGTGAATTTCTGTCAGCACATAGACATGAGGAACAGCTCCAAGAACTGTTCTTTTTCTTTTTAATTTATTTTTTTTATTGGTTGTTCAAAACATTATAAAGCTATTGACATATCATATTTCATACATTAGATTCAAGTTGGTTATGAACTCCCAATTTTACCCCAAATACAGATTGCAGAATCACATCGGTTACACATCCACATTTTTACATAATGCCCTATTAGTAACTGTTGTATTCTGCTACCTTTCCTATCCTCTACTATCCCCCCTCCTATCCCCTCCCATCTTCTCTCTCTACCCCATCCACTGTAATTCATTTCTCTCCTTGTTTATTTTCCCATTCCCCTCACAACCTCTTATATGTAATTTTGTATAACAATGAGGGTCTCCCTCCATTAGCATGCAATTTCCCTTTTCGCTCCCTTTCCATCCCACCTCATGTATATGTTTAATGTTAATCTTTTCTTCCTGCTCTTCCTCCCTGCTCTGTTCTTAGTTGCTCTCATTATATCAAAGAAGACATTTGGTATTTGTTTTTTAGGGATTGGCTAGCTTCACTAAGCATAATCTGCTCTAGTGCCATCCATTTCCCTGCAAATTCTATGATTTTGTCATTTTTTAGTGCTGCGCAATACTCCATGGTGTATAAATGCCACATTTTTTTTATCCATTCATCTATTGAAGGGCATCTGGGTTGGTTCCACAGTCTAGCAATTGTGAATTGTGCTGCTATGAACATCGATGTAGCAGTATCCCTGTAGTACGCTCTTTTAAGGTCTTCAGGGAATAGTCCAAGAAGGGCAATAGCTGGGTCAAATGGTGGTTCCATTCCCAGCTTTCCCAGGAATCTCCATACTGCTTTCCAGATTGGCCGCACCAGTTTGCAGTCCCACCAGCAATGTACAAATGTACCCTTTTCCCCACATCCTCTCCAGCATTTGTTGTTGTTTGACTTCATAATGGCTGCCAATCTTACTGGAGTGAGATGGTATCTTAGGGTGGTTTTGATTTGCATTTCTCTGACTGCTAGAGATGGTGAGCATTTTTTCATGTACTTGTTGATTCGGATCTCACTTCCCCCCAAACTAGTCAATACAGAGATGTAAGTGGCATGTCATTCTAAAATAAGCCACTGCATGTGTCTCTTCATGTGGGAAGTTGTTTTGCTAGAGTAGAAATAGGAAAAAAATAATAATTCTCACAAATTATTCTGTTCTTTTGCGTATACATTGTAAAGTATGGTTAGTGTTTCTGTTTTCTCCACTTTCATTTTCTTCTTATGAGATTACCAAGTTGACTTTGGGCACAAACAAAGATACAGTAAAACAAAAAGAACTTTTCTTACTCTCATTCCACATGCTCACAATAACACTGGGTCTAAGAGCCGGAATGACATCTGGGCAGATCCAACCAATATATTTTCAACCCTATGGCCCAACTTGTTTTAAATTATAGGAACAATCAGATTTCTATGCGCACCAAAAAGAAAACATACATTTTCATTCCCCATTCCTAATTTTGAGTCTAGAATGATAGCAGAACATTACTGCAGGAAATCACTAATGAGGAGCTGAAACTATAGCCTCTTGAAGTATACAGTAGATCACAGAAAGAGAAGAGGAAGATCAAGAAAGACTCTGGATTTAAATTCCACCAGAAGCTAATTCTGTCTGTGTTCTTCTGTAGTATGAACCAATAAGTTCCCTTGTAAGGCAATGTTCTCATCTGTTCTTTGGAAACCACCCTAAATGATAAGATAACTTATCCTATATTCATAATATAGGTAGGTGTGAAATACAAAATGAAAACATGAGCCTCAAGTTAGGGGATATTTAGCTAGTGTCATACAGTTCATAAAATATTCACAGAGGAACCCAACCCAATCACGAATCTGCTCTTCCACTCTAAGTCATCATGGCTTTTAACACCCACCTCTCAAATTTTATCACAGGGTGTTTCAAATAGTACTTTAAGAGACAGATAAAATACAGTTGTAATCATCATTTTGTAGAATAAAGTACAACTTAGCAAAATTCTAGTCAAACATTTTGCAATTCTGGGCTGTAGCTACAGATATAAACAAACTGATTAATGATGACTCAGTACATAAAGTTTGAACTCAGAAATTGCAGAGATGTTGAGCACTCTCCATTCTTTGTGACTAAGGATCTGAAACTGCAAAGTCCTCTGTGTGTGAAGAAATCTCAGCAAAATTAGAAAGATCAAATGTTTCCTACTCCCTCAAGATGAAAGTAAAACATTCAGTACTGAGTTGTATAAAGATAAATCACCCTTACATGTGTTTTTCTAATCAACAAGTCTTATAAGACATCCAAAATTTGAAAGCTGTGATTAAATTTTGAGGTTACTAACCTTCAACCATAGATGGATTATTCTAATTAATGAAATGTTGTCATAGTGACAACATTTAATTTGGCATCTCTGATTTCTCAATGACAAATACTTTTGTAATTGTTTGATTGATTAGTTGGGATTGGAAGATCTGTCTTGTCTGTACAAGCATAAAACATGCAAAATATACATTATATATTAAGATGTACACATTTATTCATTGAAAAACCTATATTAGATTTATAAACTATTGAATCGCATAGTTCAAATGAGTGGGTTGTATTGCATGTGAATTCTATGTCAGTGAAATCATCTAAAAACATTCAGCAGAGGGGTTCCAAGATGTGACCCAATGGAACACAGATACATGTTTTTTCTTTTACCCTCCTTCCTCTGACTCATTTTTTTTCTGCTGACATTGAGTCAATATGGCATGGCAGCCATGGCTTAATGTTTACTGGTTTCTGGCAGCACACATTGGTTCTTAGGAACCTAGAATGTCGGGCCTAGAGAGCAGACATTCTTCAAGTGATTCATGTTTTTCAAGTGAATCACTGAGAGGCAGCAATTAGACTCACATCTACTTCATCTTTTACTATTGAAGTTTTTTTTCCCCCTCATAGGTAGGACACATACCATATAATGACTTTGATTCAGTGTGTGCTTCTCCTGAAAAAATGGTACCCCAAGCAAATATGATATCATCTCCAACTTGATTCCTCAAAGTCCCTCAATTTTTCCACTGCTGCACCTCTCTGCTGTACAGTCTCTTGTTAAAATGTGATGCTATGCAGAACACCTGTTGGTGGTCAAAAAAATCTGTGAGCACTGAAATACTAGCAAAATTTGAGGTTCTAGAGAAGAAATGGAAAATCCTTCCAACAAAGAAGTGTTAATTCCAACTATGATGGATTGACATCCCTTGTGAACCTTGATAGTCAATTTGGCATTGGATGTCTGGTTCATCTTCCACAGGTACAGTGTTATGTCTTAAGGCTTAGTGTTGATCTCTGTTACCAACAAGATGAACAATAAATAGCAGCTGCCACTAAGTCTGTCTTCATGAACAGAATTCCAAGCTATGAATGCACCATTGCTCAGAATCTAGAAGCGCTTGCAGAAAGAGGCTGGGCATTACTCAGGAACCTTCTATTCAGTTTGTTTAGTCCCCATTTGTTGCATATATCTCTGTTAAAGATCTGTGATGGATGATCAAAAGTGACAATTTGGCCGAGTTCAGAGGGCCCAGATATGGGTCAAACATTGTATGTTTCTATTAGAATGCTTTTTGCTGAAATTCACACTTACATCAGAATTTGTTTAAACCCAATCACCCTCTGTAACATGAGGTGGATGTCCTCCAAAAGAGGAAGAGAACAAAACATTGATCTCAACTGTGCAAGAAAGAATTACCCAGAAGAAGGATTTTGGAATTCAACTATAGCCTTAGCTTTTCCAGTTCTCTGAGCCTGGCAGCTCACCCTGCAAATTTCTTATCCTTCAGTTTCTCTGGAGGACCCTGGCAAATAACATCATTACAATCTAACACAAAGGTCTTCACAATAATCCCCTCATTGATCCACATAATTGTTCCCAAGAACAATAAATAAATAAATTCATGGAATATTCATAATGTCATTTAATAAAACAAGGAGGAAAACATCTTCATGGTATTTCTTATGTATAGAACCTGAGTGGTGACAGAAAGTCTGGAGAATGAAAACACAAGTAAGCACAAGACTCTAAGAAACAAACCCATTCCTTCCAGTGCTCAGGTTTACTGAGTTTGGGTAAAGGTTATTTTTTACCAAAGGAGTCTCAGCTCTCCTCACTTGTATTTCCTCATTCATTTTTATTTCATAGCCCTTTGCCCTTCAGAACATGAACCAGACAGTTACTGTTCCCTGGTGTTCCCTGAAGGTGAGAACTCTGATTTGCTCCAAGTCACTACACCAATCTCTTACAGTTCCAACAGCTAAATATTCTATATAGGACCCCAGGAGTCCCCTTTGGGAGTCCTCAGTCTCTGCTGTGTAGTTCTCTGAACTTAGCTTCATAAAATCATTTTTATGTGTATTCCCAGGTGTAAACACATAGACCTATTTCTTATGACACCAAACTATTTAAGATACAACAGAAATCTCTTCCCACAGTGGATATAAAAACGGATCCAAATTTATACTCTTTGTAATTGACTAACTGACTTTTCCATTCTTCTTAAGGATTGGCCAAAATTATATTAATGGATATTTAGGGGTTTTTTTGGACTATGAAATTACAGATGGAAAACTTATGATTGGAAACTTCTAGAGATGATTGGCTTTGTAAGCATACTTCCGAATTGCATTTAAAATTTGGACTAAAGTTTTCAAATTCATAGCTAGAGTTTGAGTATTTTTTCCTGTTTTTCTACAACCAATTTCAGCTCATATCCTAAACATCCATAACTCATGCATATTACTTGAGGACAAAGCTCAAGGACATTTACTTGCCCCTTTTCTTAAGTTAAATACTCTGCAAATACCCAGGACTCCCAGAATTATTCCCTGTAGACCATTACATTATAGGGCAGTCATATTATTAAGTGCATTGTGTATTAATCGATACTCTGCAGAGAAATAGAACCAAAAGGATACATCTCTATGTATATTTATACATCTCTGTATCTCTTTCTCTCTGTCATGCCTCTATCTAGAAAGAGATTTGTTATTGGGAATTGGTTATAATCTCATAAGTCTATGAAAAACCAATAAGCCCAAAGATCTGCAAAATGAGCAAGTAGGCTGGAGAGCCAGAAGTGGGATTCCAACCCAAATATTAATACCTTGAATTGGGAAGGTCGGTGGTATAGCTCCAATCTAAACCTCAGGCTCTGATTCAAGGAGAGTTAATCTTTCAGGTGAAGTCACAAGGCAGAAAAAAACAAAGTCCTAGCTTGAAGTTAGGTAGGTCAGATGAATGTTCTCTTACTTGGTTGGAGAGGATCAGCTTTTGCATTCCATATAGCCTTCAACTGATTCAAAAAGGCCCATCCCCATTAGGAAGGAAAATCTGCTTTACTCACTCCACCAATTTAAAAGTTCATATCATCCAAAAACTATCTCAAAGTATCTGGGCATGCTTTTCTCTGGTCAAATTTATATATATATCTAAATTTATAAATTTATAAAATCATTATATAATGATTTAGAAGTGTATGGTTACACATACAATTATATATATATATATATATATATATATATATATATATATATATACACACACATATACATATACACACATACAATTATCAATAATATATGTATACATATATATGTATTATACACACTTACATTAGCTGTGGGGTTTTCATGTTTGAACTTTATTTTAAAGTGGGCTTCATTTTAAACATGCAGATACTCACATATAATACATGTAAGTATATGCACATATATGTATATGTACCGAGGATACAAAAGGGATTAAGATGAATTTCATCTTTGCCATTTTTAGTCCAAAAAGCAAAGACCTTTTCCAGAAACAACCCTGGGAATATAACTTACTCTATGTCAAGAATAGTCCTCAGGACCTAACTGTAAGAAGGAAAGATAACAGCATTTGCTCTTATGTTGCTGAAAATCCTATAGTAGAAACAAAAGACTTTATTCTCCAGTTGTTGTTTTTGTTTCAGTAAACCTTTAATTTCATTTTCAGAAATTATGTTTGAAGGCTTAAAATCATATGTAAATATAAGAGGATTTTATGAAAAAAAAATGTGCCTTTTCAAAGGAAGTTCTCCAGTTGCATTGTCCAGAAAAAACATTCCTGCTTTTGATGAGGAGGGGATTTGAGTACTTACGTGTGTGAGCATGTCACATGCAAGGCTGCATTGATGCCCAGTTAACACATCTCAGCCATGAATTGTTCAGGAAGACAGTCTCCCTTCTTCTCACATGATCCAGGACAATTCTCATGCTCATGGGTACTCATGGGTGGAGTCTTAGAAATAAAACAATTTTGACAAAACTTGGTAAGAACTGATACCTAAAGATCTCCATTAAAGAGGAAATATAGGAAGGATATAATATGGCCATTATAGACAACTATTCTGCAAATACAAACAGGCTTACAATTTGACACCATTTAGAGGCAAGAATGGGCCATATTGAAGTAGGTAGTGGAGACATTACAGGGTCAGATGGGGCCTGTTTAGTGGCATTGAATTTGTGACCATAGCTGGGAGGACCTGCAATTATTTATCTTACATACTTATATATCAATATCTTCATATAACCTGAACATTCCTGAAACATACTTAATGCCTCCCCTTGGATATTAACACACAACTCAAGTCTACTCTGTGAGATTCAATTCTTTACAGAAAGCATAATGGGGAAATAATTGTCTAGATGGGTCAAGAGATGAGGGTGATGCTTGAAATAAGAGTCATTTGGAATACAATATGGACAAAGTTAAGACTTAATTTTATGAATTAAACTAGAAAATAAATCACTGAATTTAGTTGTGCATGATATTTAAATTTGAGACTTATACCAACACACTGGCCTTATATGAATTCAGTGATTAAAAGGGCAATTACAATTGACTGAAATCAATTTCAACCTTCCAAAGCTTCCCAGGGCATAAAAGTAGTTTTATATTAAACAGTAGAAATATTTCCATAGGTTAAATCACCATAAAAGTTATTTCAAGGATATTAGATACTTACAAATATTAGATATTTACGAATGATTTTGTTTATAAAAATTTTACCATTAGGAATAAAGATCAAATATTTTCTATAGAAAATAATGATGGAATTTAATATTGGAGGTGTCAGCTATGAAGACCACATGGTTATAGTGAGAAATAACATTTAACCTTTCTCTTGTGGCTGATGGAGGCTAACACAGTATTTTATTATCAACATTGGCAGGTGATTTATTACCACTATTTCTACTCCAGTAAAGCTACATTAGGCTGTGCTTGATGTATCATTTGTTATCTTCAACACCCCTGCACACTTTCTGCTTGCCTAATCTCTTCTTTGTAGCAAATTTTAAACAGAAAAGGGTAAATATTTAAGTAATTATTCCGGATTCATCAAAAATCACAGAAGTAACATTGACTAGCTAAATAGATTATGCCATACAGCATCTGACGTAATCATAAAGTTCTGGCTTCAAGAAGAGTGATGGTTATACATCTGAAACTTCAGCTATGCATAACGGTGCATTAGTGTAGATACAGCAGTGACACAGAATAAATCACAGGCACACTTTCAGATGGGAATAAAATTTTGTGAAATAAATTCAGGTCAGATGGCTTTTAACAGTTTCTGTTTTCAGAACTTACTACCTAAAAAATCAGTCAAATTGTCTGAAATTGCTTGGCAGATGCACTGAGAATAGTTTCCTTATCTTTCAACTAGTGTGATGATTTGACATTAATGTGGAAGCAAATTTAGGAAAATCAAAATAGTTCTTCCATCTCAAATTCTGTCTTTTATGTATGGATCCCTGATGAATTTTAGAACCTTTGGAAGTACAATCTTTTGTTCCAGTAAAATATAGTTGATGATCATCAGGCTTCAATCAATAAGGAACTTGTTTCCATATGTTTTTCTTTTAGCCAATGATTATAAATATTAATTACACTTATAAAGTGCTGGAGAAAGACTTTTCTCTGTGCAATGTTTTATTCTGTGAGAAGGGACCTGAATTACAGTAACTCCTAGATTCTCTTTACTCACTCTGCCTGTGGCAGATGGGGTAATTTATGTGATTGGCAAATGTAAAAATAATTAACTAGGCATGCTTTGCTCATCTCTGTCCTTCCTCCTCTTGATCATAGGAAGATCTGTAGAGTTAATCCATTCTCCACTGCTCTTTCAGGGGCCATTAACACTGGCTCAACAACTATTAATTCTGATATTTTCTAGTAAGAGTCCTATTATTGGTTAGAACATATAATCTGTATCTTTAAACCTACCCTTTATAAATTAAAATAGAATATTTAGTTTTCTACATATCACTAATTTAAATTCTCAGAACCCAGTTGGAATATGTAGAGGAGTGCTATATTTTGAAAGCTCTCAGTAATCCCAACAAGTTCTTTGGAAATAGGATGCTTCCCCCAACCCCCATGTTAAACATAATTTTCCCAGGCTTCTATATAGGTTTCTATGTAGGATTAACTAGTTAAAACTTGTAGAATGCTCTAACATTTTGCCTTAATTGTATACTCTGTGTGTGTGTGTGTGTGTGTGTGTTTTGCATATGCTACCTTTAAGTTGAATAGCTAAAATTGTGGTTGTGCTAATAAACCACATTACTTATGAGAAAACTATGGAAAAATGTAGAACTCCTTTTACAAAGTACAAGCTTAGAATTTTAAATACTTTATTCTAGCACTTTATAATTTTATAATTTTATGGCCTGTTAGACCATGAATACTAACCGATAACTAGTTTAATTTAAAACTAAGTATTTTTTTCTAAAATACATTGTCAGAGGTAAACATTTAGCAAGAAAGATCATTTGTGTGCCAAACATTCTAAATGCTTCTGAGTAAATAACTTTCCAATATTTGGGACCAGAAGTGAATGCAAAATAAATAAATGAGTGAATCAGTAAAGGAGAACAGATGGAAGTGATATTTATTCAATCAACAATTATATAGAAGTGCTCCAATAAGTGAGAACCAGCCACCATGATGAGTGACAGGAAATATTCATGTAGGTCTGGACTTATGGCTCAGAGATAGAGTGCTTGCCTGGCATGTGTGAGGCTCTGGGCTTGATCCTCAGCACCACATATAAATAAATGAAAATAAAAATATCCATTGACAATTTAAAAAAAAAGAAAGGAATGTTTATGTAAACATAATGCAAAAGTCTAAATGCTGTTTTTGCTCCATTCTAAATTGAGAAATAAGTCTTACTTAATCTCAGCTTTATCAGCAGTTAACTTGAGCAAATATCTTCTATATCAAGTGAACATTAAGAGGTATTTTTTTAATAACCTATATAAAACACTAACATAAATTAAAAACTCAATACATGTCATTTTACTAAGCTCTGTCCAAAGACTTCCAAGTCAGTTGAGGAAGATTGTAAAGAAAGAGAAGATAAGTATAAAAAGAAATGTATAAAATATGAATTGGAGAAAAAACACATTTGTGTACTTACTATGGAATAAAATATGATGAGAACAATAAGGTAACAAGTTATCAAGGAATTGATTTACAGGTCTGGATTAACTAGTTAAAACTTATAGAATGGTCTAATATTTTGCCTTAATTGTATACTGTGTGTGTGTGTGTGTGTGTGTGTGTGTGGTGTTTGAGAAGAAGCTATAGACTAGAAAATAGAACATACTGTTCTAAAATATGACACCACGAATTGATAAAGGCAAAAGAAATGGATATGATAAATATCCCATTTATCTAAATAGCCATGGGATTATCTAACTAGGAGTAGATGAGACTATTAGTAGCAGTAAAGTAGATACTGCTGTCCCCAAATAAAACTTAAATTTTAGCAAGCACAATATTTGAATGATGTTTTTTTCTGTTATTAAGAGAACTGATTTAATAAGGTTGAGCAAATAAAGCAGATGAGGTAAATACTAGGGACAAATTAACGAGAAAAAGAATATGACTAAGAATATAATAACTGTGTAGTTTTTATTTAAATACAACTAATATAAACTTACTAAATAAGTCTTCTAAATAGTATCTGATGAAATATCTCCATTTTTGCTTTATACGGAGACAATAATAGGGACAAATTGTTTCTTTCACGGTAATACACATTTATGATCTTATTTAAATATCTGTTAATGAAAATACACACACACGTATATTTACGTATGTACATATATGACCAATTGATTATAAAAATGTTGGTCCTTAATATGTCCATTTATAGTATAATAAGAAATTAAAGGATTAATTGCTTCAAATAAGGCAAACTTAAGTAGCTTAATCTTAAAATTAAACCTACCTACTTAAAGGTAGCAGCATATGCAAGAGCATAAAAAAATCACATAAAGGCACGGAGATTCCAGAAATGCAAAATGCAAAACAGTTTATCAATTGGGACTACTAATTGGTGGATTCCAGCTCTTTTTTAAGGATTAATTTCTCTGACCTAACAGATAGATAAAACATGGCCCTGGAACATCGTTGATCTGTCAACTTCTTGAAATCTGAGGAGTCAAGGTTAGAGGTTGAATAGCTAAAATTGTGGTTGTGCTAATAAACCACATTACTTATGTGAAAACTATGGAAAAATGTAGAATTCATTTTATTAAATACAAGCTTAGAATTTTAAATACTTTTTTCTAGCACTTTATAATTTTATTAGATACTTGATGAAATTGTTTCAGAGATTAAAAACATGTAGTGGACAATGGTCTTGACTAAAACTATGATCTTGTTCTGCTTTAAATCTTGTGTTTACTTTATTTAGGCATATATTCATAAAAATATCATGTGAATTTAAAAATGAATTCACCTGTAGATAAAAAAGAAAAACTTTCACTTTTTTTGATTAGCTTGAAATGGAAATTTGGGAAGTTGTAATAAATACTACTCAATATGGTAAATTTAATCAGATAATAATTTATTGCATGGATTATTAGGATAAATAGTTTTTTGATAACTTAAAAGTAGTAAAATTAAAATTTCTGTGCTGAGAGCCACAGTCTAGTAGGAATGGCCCCTGGCATTTTGCCAATAGTGTTGGTTGACAGGCGAGGCAGTACTATCTGCCTAGGCCAGGCCACTACTTTGGAGTTCTCATGGGGATTCCCTGGGGATTCCTGGAGAGTTCCCATTGGTTGGGGAAGTGCAGGAGGAGGGATTTCCGGAAGAGATATTTCCAGTGGCTGGTTCCTGGATGAGCAGTGTGGCATTCGGGAGAGTTCCCCAGGAGCGTGTGTGAAGTGTTTTGGTGGAGTTCAAAAATAAAGTTTGTTCCTGCTTCAGGGGCTCCTGATTTGTGCCCAGCCAGACTGCGGCATTTCTGCATTGAAATTTACTAATTTCTCTTAAAGAGGTATGTTTCATTCTTATATATTGGCAATATTGGTCAATACTTTCCTCTATCTACTCTCATGTAAAGAAGTGTTAGCAATATAAATAGAAATTTTAACATTAATTCAATGTCACAAAATACTGTATTTTCTTATTTTTCCACAAGAAGCAATTTGAAAAATTTTATTTCAAGAGACTTACTAATTGAGGGAATATTATGGTTTGGATATGAGTTTGGGATATATTCTGGCAGAGATGCATTTTGCATTATACCTGTGCCCTGAGATTTTTCTGTGAGACTTATTTTAAAAGCAGTGGACTTTCTTAATCTGGAGAAAGAAATGTCTAGGGAGCATAGCATTCAGGAGTGCCATGTATATTTCTGATGGCTTTTAGTCAAGTTCATTGTGATATTAGGAGCAGAAAGCAAAGAAGAAAGATGTAGGAAATAATAATAAAGGAGACACAGGGACAAGGTGCAGAGGCAAGAAAGTGGCTCCTTGTCCAAGTGGCCACATTTATTTATACCAATAGGTTACATTACCTCACTAGTACCATAACTACATTATTGTTTAGAGTATCAGTAAGGTTGCTTATTCTGCAGTTACATTCCATAGTTACAATATGCAATGTCGGGAGCTTTGTGCAGATCTCAAGAGAGTCCATTGTCTAAAGTTACTGTTAGGTGGGCAGATCCAGGAGCACCAGAGCTTGGTGAAACAATGTAGTTATCTAGCAAGCAAGTTCCTTTACACCCAGGAACTATGTGCCTGCAATCAAGGTCAAGGCTGAATGAAGCTCTAGAACTGAGGCTTCTCAAGAAGGGCATTGCCATACCAACTAGACATTGCACATATATTAACTTATTTTACTGTATCTTAGAAGAGATTGCAGGGCATTCTATGGGTGGGAAACAGAGTGCCTGTTACCCCACTCCCCAGCCCCGAGGAGTTTGCTCACCAGGGGAACACTTCCCTGTACATTTCCACGATCAGAATCCCTACAGAAAGATTAGAAAAACTTGGACTTGAAAGGCAGGGGTAAAACTGGAGCTAAGGAAATTGCAGTTCATGACATTACTGCCACTAAAGAAATCCTGAAGACTTACACAGAGACAATCAAAAGGATGAATTGAGGGCATCTCAGGAGTTGGCATGACCATACTCACCTCAGGCTCCAGGAAATAAAAGTAAAAATTATTTTGAAAGGTGACCAGTGGGGCACTAATCTTACACAAGGGGGCCTACAAAGCTTTTTTTTTCTTTTCTTTTCTTTTAATTTCTATATGACAATAGAATGTATCACAATTCTTATTACACATATAGAGCACAGTTTTTCATCTCTCTGGTTGTATACAAAGTATATTCACACCAGTTCCTGTCTTCGTACATGTACTTTGGATAATAATGATCATCACATTCCACCATCATTTAGAACCCATGTACCCTCCCTTTCCCTCCAACCCTTCTGCCCTATCTAGAGTTCATCTATTCCTCCCGTGCTCCCGTTCCCTATCCCACTATGAGTCAGGTTCTAGCTCAGCTATTCCTTCAACAGAAAATATACAACTGAGGAAGTTTTTTCAATATGTTCAGCTACACAGGCACTCAGAGGCTGCAGCAGGCAAAGTGCAGCAGGGTCAAGAGTCCCTGCCGGCAGCCCCTAGGAGGCAAAGCATGGAAACATGAGGAGGAAGCTGGAGGTGCAGCAGAGACCCCTGAGATTTTTTTAAGAAATGCCAGTATCCTGGGACAACCTCCCAGGACAGCTACAGGAACTGAGTAGAGAGAAGCCAACAGAAAGGCCACATGGGCTTCAACCCAAAAGGCCACAGGGACGAAATTACACCAACTCATTGCAGAGGACTTCGTACCATGTGCTCCAGATGCCAGACATGGAGCTACAGGACTTGTTTCCCAGCTAGATTCGGTTTGCTTTGGTCCCATCTCTTCTTTCTTAGTATGTCAAGGTACATTTTGTTGCAATAGTTAATCCTGAAACAATACTTAGTATTCATTAATATGCTCTTGTGTCAAGAACCCTTGATGCACTTTGCCCTTTACCAGAACATTTTCTGAAGTGTGTTGCTTACCATGTGAAGTACATCAAATTGGCATTCCCAAAAGACTCTGAAACTCTGATTGTCATGTCATTTCTAGGCCTGGTTGAAACAATTGTCCAGCCTCAACATGATTATGGAGGCAATAAGTGATATCAGAATCTCTCACATTCCAGTTGAACGTTACTGACCCTAATGAGTAATTACAAATATTATCTCCTGAAAATCAGGATTAACACATTACAATGTTATAGCTGGTTAATTAAAATGAGGAACACAGATGGTCAGGTGGCCGACTTAGCTTTTCTTTCAGTTGAATATTTATTCTGCTCCTTAGCAGAATTGATTCTCCACAAAAACCTGGACCTCTGTTCCAGAAGATCAAACCTCAAAATGGAAAGCAAAATTTCAACAAATGGGTGAATTTGCACAAGGTAACATAACACCATGTGATAATATTGGCTCAAGAAGTCTTTATTCTTGCTGTTCTTTAAGAATCCATTCCGATATTCAATTAGTTTATCAGCTTCTGGGGGAAGCTGTATATAACAAGAAAAACCAAGGTCACAGGCTTAGTAATTATAAAGTGGATCCATGTGGACCAATCCAGTAGTCAGCCCATGATGTTCTCAAGGCAATAGGATAGATCCAGTTATACAGAAAGAACACACATGACCTTTTGAAGGAGGAGCTTGACACTTCCACATCTCACTCCATTCCATCATGAAGCCACTGGCCAAAGTAGAGTAAGAAACATAAACTCCTACAATTGAGGAATTTTGATAAGGACATGGATTTAATACAGGTACAGAATTTGGAAGGATGCCTCCTCTTTACCCCAGGGGTATTTTTTTCATGAATGTAATATACACACATCTTAGACCAAAGAAGAAAGAATAATGTAAGTAGATCTTCGCATGTACTGTTTTATATAACTTTTTCTCAATATTTCACCAGAGTTACATACAAAATTAATACCTATTTCTGCTTCAAAAATGTTATGAAAGATTATAGCTAATCAATATGTTGAATCCACTCATAGCTAGCTATAAATCCAATGTAATATAAAATACAGAAAATGGAATCTTGCTCAAGATGCATAATATATTCATTAAGTATTTTAAGAATTCTTACCAGCAATACAAAATTGGTAAAGTTGGATTAAAGAACTTAAATGTTGACAAGAAGTAAACTGAAAAGAAAATTATAGTGGAGAGCTATTAAATAGGAAGTTTGCTTTTAGAAAAATGGGGTTTTAAAGAAATTTATTTTTTAAGAAAACTTTAAAAGACAAGTATTGAATCAGTGAAAAAAGAAATATAAATTAAATTTTAGGTAATGACAAAACAAATTAATTATCAAATAGAAGTGAGTAAATTGGTTCACCTAATTAATGTCCCATATTCAAGTTAAAATTAAAATTATACTTAAATGTTGTTCTCCAGGCTTAACAGGAATAGAAATGTGTAGATAATTTTTTATATCCTCTTTTACGTTTGCAAATTATTTAAAAGTATCTTCACTTTTTATTTCCCTTGACCTTTGTGAAAGGGCTAACTAGAGATGGGAATTTTTCAAATGTAGTGAAAAATCAGAATTCCTTTGAAATCAGTGTCAGATAGGAGCCTCACAATTAGCAGCAAAAGAACAGAGAGTAAATATAACATGTGAAATCTGCGGGAAAGCAAATTTTGACAACAGAGAGCATCAACTAATAAAGATTTATGTAGATTCTAATATATCCAAAGTGCCTGTGACTTTGATGTAACCCTTTTAGGCTATGATATTATAAGAAAAGACATGCAAATTAAACCAAAGGTATATGAGTCACCTTAGATATTATAGATTTACTGTTATCAGTAGGAAAATAACACAATCTCTTTAAATAATGAAAAGATATTTAAGGAAGAAACATTCAAATTCAATCATGCAATGGTATCATTATTTGTATAATACTGTACCAAGCGCAAACTCATGTGGAATAGTTAGGAATAAGTCCAACAACTCATAACAAATGTTTTACCTGGACAGTGGTTGAAAATTTATGTGCTTGTATAGGTAAAGAATAAATATGACCTTTATTCACAGAAATAGAATAAAAAGATATCTAGAAAAAGCTGATATTCCTTTCAAGAAAAGAATTTATGCACTCAACAGGTCTACTCTGAGAACGTGCCAAGGATGTTACTGACACAAGGGATAATCGAGGAGAAAATTATTTTCTGTTACCAAAAAAAGAAAAAGGAACCCATTATATGGTTTTCAAAATAAATAAAACCTGGGTCTTTATCTCAGATACAAATAATAAAGAAACTATCTAGAGTGATTGTAAAAAAACAAAAACAAAAACCCCTCAAACTTCAGATCATCAAAGCACATTATTCTAGTTTATCTTTGTTGTAAAATCCAGAAAATGCTTAATGATCTTCTTGGGAATCCTCTCTCAGGGTTTACAAGAGCACAATTTTATTTATTTAGTTCAATAGGTTATACTGCTTTACAACACATTATCAAAATGATGCTGTTGTTTCATGAGAAATTATCCAACACTGTTGCACCCAACTCTGATCAGTACATTTATTCTTTCATATTGAGATGCTTACTTATATTATATCCCAAATTTCCTCAGTGATTATTTAAAGCCATGGTCAAAATCTGAAAGGATAATTAATTTTCCAACTATTTGAACAGCAACTATGATTCAGAACAAGATGGTTGCTGCAGCAATTTTTGCCTCTAGGGACTAGGCTTCAAAATGACCCCATATGGCATCAAATGATTCGCATAAAGATATGAGCTCAAAATAAGTTGCTCTTAACCTTAAATGTGTGAACAATTTTGCATATCCATAATTGTCAATATGGCACCCTTCAGGATAGACTAGAATCTCTGGGCAGGAAGCCAATCAGCCTTATGTTCAGTTATATGCGAGCCAGCTGGACATCTGACAGGTGCATTGTGGTGGTTAACTGCTGTCATCTACACTCTTTAACCCTCCAGTGACTTTGTTGTTCTGATACGCTTACTAAAGAAATCGGTCATGACACAGATGAGTAAAGCATATCATGTATACTTTATGGTGATGAGGAAACCAAAAGTGCCTCAAGCTAAAATTCTGTAACATTCTAAGGGGTGTTCTGTGGGACCTCATGCTCACTGATGGGAGAAGGCAATTCCAGGAAGCCCTGTTTAAATATGTGTAACTAAGGAGTTTTGCTAAAATATTTCCCCGAGTGACCTTAGAAAATAGTATGGATGTGGACTCCATGCTGAATGAAATGGATCACATTGTAGAATTCTACTCCTAAAAGTTTCCTCCAATTTTTAGGAAATGCCCCTTTTGAAAGCCAGTATTGCTGTCAAAAATCATACACCTACTGAGCACCTCAAGGCAACAGGGGTCTTTAAAATAACAAAGGGAAAAGTGTCCTGATGCATATTCTCTCCACTGGAAGTGTTCATTTTCTCCTCGAGACAGAATGAAAATGAAATTTCTGTTTAAAAGAATATAAAAAGTTTAGCAATATATTATCTTGCTGAGGGCACGGAAAAACACACTTATGCATTCTGGGTATATGTATATCATTGCACAAAATTCATGGGAAGGATTTTTGTTATATCTTAAAAGAAGTCATTGATGTGTCCCTTTCTACATAATCCCTCTTAAGAAATTTCTTCCAGTTATCCTGGAAATAATTTGAAATGGCAAATATACAAAACTATTTATTTTTGTTTTATTTCTCAAAAATCTAGAAATAATAAAATGTCCATCCACAGGGGCCTATTTAAATAAACTATGGCAGATGCATAGAATAGAAGACCACATATCTCCAAAAAAGAACAAGGAAGATGTTTATACATGGCTATAGATGAACCTTTAAAAATTATTTTAAAGGAACAGCCCAATGTGATCACTATGCTACATACTGAATTCTCAGAAAGAGGGCAAAATGTATAGAAAGAAGGAGATAAATATATTTCCATATATGCACATGTCATTGATGCTTATATTTTACAAATGAAAGTAGAAACAAAAAAATTGATAAAAATGGTCTATAGAGAAGAAAAAGGAGATGGGGGAAAGGTTTGGAAGGTACACATCTCTGAAAATATCTTCATTTACAGATTACAATGTAGAGTCATCAGATTCATTTTCATAAATTGTAAAAAAAATAAATCTAAACTAATAAAAACATCTCTAGAAATGGAAAACTTAATAAAGGCAAACTCAATAACATATGAGTTTGATAGCTTAACCACACAATGTTTTGAATGACCTTAAAACAGTAACCTTCCTGCACATCATTCTGAGATCAAGATTAAAGAGAACTAAAAAGAAATCTTAGGCACTATTTAGTGACCATATTCATATTAATATTTGTACTATTGTTTAAATACATATGTGAATAAATAAAAGGAAGATAGGTGATTGATAGAAAATAATTATATCAGTATCTTTAAGAAATAAGACTTTCAGTGTACAAAGACAAAATGCAAAACAGAAAACAAACACTGTTTTCTTTTAAATTATAATTTTTGCTACAGTATGAATTGTTACTGTGTATTTTTTTGGCGAAATAAAATATTTATTTTCTTTTTGGTAAAATGGAAATAGCTAAAAGCACCAATCAACTCAGATATAAAGAACCTAGAATGTGGTTATTAAATACTGCTTCTTGGTACAATAAGCTGAGGTTTCTCAGAGAAATAGTAGGTTACATTCTGTGGTAAGAATTTTTAAAAAATTAGAGGCAATACAAAACAAAAATAGATGACTATTCGATTCCTGTTGGATGATTACAGGAGACCAAGTATATTACAAGAACATAATTTAAACATCAAAATGTAGAATGACTAAAATGAGCTTCCCAATCATATTCAAAGAACATGACTTCATAACACTATGAAGAATTGCATTAATCACCTCTTATGGTTGCTGTGTCAAAATTTATTATTTTGAAAACTTACAAATAATAGTAGAAAATGTAGAATTTATTGTTCTTTTGGTGTAGAAATGTATTTCAGAAATGAGTAAAAATATTTTGTAAAAAAGCACACAATAATATCTCCAGCAAATTATAATTTTGAAACATCACCAGTTTATATATATCCTCTGATGAAAATAATGGGTGATAAAAATGATGTATAATGGCTGATAAAATATTAAATAAAGATGAGATTAAAATGTGAAAGATCACTAGACATCTTGTGCTTCATAAGATATTTTTTTAAAAAAAGCAAAACTAACTGTAATCAAGCTCTTTGACCTAAATAATTTATATCGAAACCCAGAGATTGAGAAGTATATCAAATGATATAAATCAGGTAAACCCAAAGTGTGGAAACTATGTAAGATACCCAAAAGGAGAATTATTTCTTATTTATTAAGCAAAGAAAAAATGAGGTTTTACATTAAAATAGATTGAGACAGATGCAATAAATGAAATATGTGAATTCCTTTTTGGATCCTGATATGAAAGAATAAATATTAAAACATTTTGAGGCAAATGGAAATTCTCAAAACTTGAAGGCACATTAGATATTAGTAAGAGTTTCCTTTTTTAGTTGTAATAATTGGACACAAGTGGATTTTTAAAGGTATTTCTTATAGATGCATTCCTATTTAAAGGTAAAATTTTATGATATCTACATTTGCTAGAAAAATACTCTATCTGTTTGGGTTAAACAAGTTGGGGATTAACGTCAAATGTAATCATCTCCTCATCCTCTTTAATGTTTAGGAAAGATCCGGAAAGACTCAAGCCCTTTAATAATCTCATGGAGGAAGTTGTCAAGATGGAAAGGCTGAAGCCATTTAGTAGTAAAGAAGGTTTATACTGATAATTTTTAGGTTACTTGATTTTTCTGATATTCAAATAATATGTGATCTTTGAAGAGAAGCAAAAGTTTTCTAGAAATCAACTAATGGTTGGCTTTTCATATATAAATGCTGACTTCCAGCAAAGACAGAAATAAAAATTAAAACTAGCAAGAATATCAATGGGTAAGAAAAAATAGAATCGACATAGCTTAGGATGAGATGATATGACAAATTCACAGATTAAAATTAAAAAAGTGGATCATAAGAGATAATGTTCACTTACTTTTAGTCATTAAAATCTTTTTAGTGGGGAAAAAGTGGCCACTTAAATCCTTTTGCATCTCATTCTAATATTATTTATGTTTTTATACACTTTGTTTTTACAACACATGCCTTTAAAATGCACTAATTATTTTCATTGCCAAATATGAGTTCTGTCATTCCAGAAAATAAATCGTTTTGTCATCTACATAAAAATTTCTGAAGAGACCACAGCAGTGACGCTGTAAGAGTCTGCACCTGTGTTAGAGGCTCCTGCTGGCCGAATGAAGGACACCTTAGGAGCTGGCTGTCTTGGCTGCTATGGGCACAGAAGGCAGTGACCAGCACATTTCACAGGAAGGTGCCAGCCAGCAGCAGATCCCTATTGTTTAGTTCTGCATACTCAGATTTTTTTTTTCCAAAAAGTATATTTAAAAACCTTCTTAATAAAGGTTTTATAAACCTTGGTTTGTCATTTTTTATATTTAGATTTTTATTGATCCATTGTAATTACACATAATAGTGGGGATTCATTATACCATATTCCTACCTGCACATAACATAACTTGGTCTATCTATCTAATTTTCCAGAGCCTTCCATTTCCCACTCTTCCCCTGATATGCTTCCTCTACTTTACTGATTTACTTCTGCTCTTATTATTTTAATTAGTGCAGTATAATTCCATATATAGAGAGATTGTTTTGTGGTATGACTGTACATAGACGTAGCATAAATTGGTTTATTTTGTTCTTCCTTACCTCCTCCATCCTTCTAAGTCCCCTTTCTATAATCAATATCTCCCATCTATTTTCATGAGATTCCTCCACTCCCCTTCTAGCTTCTATATATGAGAAAAAAAAATCGATCTTGATTTTCTTAGTCTGATCTTATTTCACATTAATTTTAATTTTGAATAAAATTCTAACAATGTTAGAAGTTAACATTGAAGTAGTTTTTTTTTTCCCTTAAGCCCCAATTAACTCCTATTGCCACACCTTAGAAATATAACAGTGACTGCAAGAACAAACTCTTCCGTTTCTTTCATATCTCTCTCTCTCTCTCTCTCTCTCTCTCTCTCTCTCTCTCCAATCACAGACACTAAGACATAAGCTTTGGGAAAAAAAATCAATTACTCTGCAAAAGAAAATTAGAGGGCTTGATAATATTGTGCTAAATTTGCTTTAATAACAAATATGAAAAATAGATAAATCAAGAAATAAGCTTGGAATCAATTGAGCCAGCCACTTGAGACATAATATTAATTTTCTTCCTGATAATTTGTTGACATAATTTGAAAGATATCAAAATGATGGCAGACCAGAAATATAACTTTAAAAACAGCTTAATATTTAAAAAGTGTTGTAAATACCAGATCCTTAAAATAATAATAAATTATCCAGGCAAACATTGCCATAACCTACAAAATCTGTCAAAACTCTTCAACAAAAATATGTGTTGTAATAGATTTGCAAGTGGTTCCTAGAGATGAGGTTTTGGTCAGCCCAGGAACGCAGTAAAGCTCAGGAATAAGTTTAGAGAAACTAAGATTTATTATACCAACTTTTAATCAATGTGATATTATATTCTCATTCACTTGGGTGTTCCCTGACAAGGAAAAACCTCTGCAATAGGCCACTGTGACTGTCCTCACCACCATGTTTCTGAGACTCTACATGGTAATAGGTGTTTCAAACATAGTTAACTCAGAAGTAAATAATTAATATGACAAAAAGAAGAAAATTGAATTGACTCACTTCTTATGATTAAAAGTAAATACAATTATCACACCAAAGGTGATAAGAATTCTACAAGTCAAATCCCACATGTCTGAGAAAAAGCCACTCTAATGACCTGAAGAAGTACTGGCAGAAACATCTGAAATCTTTTTCTTTCCTTATAGTAATCATTCTGGGTTGTCCAAGTATCATTTTAATTGTAAAATGCATCTTTGACATGTTATTAATCAGAGTTCTTGAGAAAAACAGAAGATCTTCTTAAGTATGACAGCTGCTTCACACTTGAAGTTATCAATTATATTTGTCCCTGAGGCTTTTAGAAGTCAGACATTCCAAGTTCCCTCCAGTGTTTCATATGTCACACTTTAGTATTCTCATGTAATTCTCCATCCATTTCAAAATGTGACTCAGAGCAGGACCCACTTTTCAGTATGCCCAGACCAGGGCCTGGAACAGCATACCTCTGCAGAACCCCATTTGTTCTAACACACCCTTGAGTCATTATAGATCTTTAGTGGAGAAAACGTGGCCACTTAAATCCTTTTGCATCTCATTCTAATATTATTTATATTTTTATACATTTTAGGTTTTTACCACACATGCCTTAAAAATGTGCTAATTATTTTCATTGCCAAATATGAGTTTTGTCATTCCAAAAAACAAATTGTTTTGTCATCTTTATAAAAATTCAATTTTATTCAAAATTCCCATTCAATTCATTACCAAATGTATTCTCCAAAATTTTCACAGTAATTTTTTTTTTAAAATATCATTCACTACACTGCATTTATGTAAAATATTCAAATAAAATAGCCATTTATATTTGTTTATGAGAAATGTATTTATTCAATCAACACGTACTATAGTAATATTCACTATATTACCAGTACTATATTTGCACTGGAGAGGCAGAGAGAAACTAGTTGACTGACAAGCTTTCTGTTTTTTTATTAATTAATTGCTTTCAGAAACATAAAGCAGGAAGGAAAAAAGTCCAAAAATTCATAAAATATATGAAGAAACAAGACAAAAACATTAAAGAAACAATACTTTGAGAAAAAATGTAGATAGACTCTCAATTTAAATATGAGACTTACCAAAGAATAGGAAGAGCTAGTATTTATTTTGAAACATACAATGAGATGTGAATCAGTGTTTGAGATTGTGTCAGACTAATAATGTCCACAAATTCATTGACACTTTTTATATTAAGAAGTAAAGTTTACATTTTCATGTTTCGACCCTGAGGAACTCTGTGACCACCTTGACTAATATAATTTGTTGGAACTGAATTTCTGGTTTCTGGATACTAGCTTTGAAATAACACCTTTGTGTGTGTGTGTGTGTGTGTGTGTGTGTGTGTGTGATCTCTATGAGCATTCTTAGAGCCCTAAGTGGCCAACATTCAGACACTGCACTAGTATCAGAAACCAGGAATTACATCATGAAGGAGCATAGGTGAACTGGAATAGCCCTTTTCCCACTGAGGCGTGAACCTTGGGCTACGCTAGCCAAAAATTGTATGTCACTTGAGCAATCGTATACCAAGTGATGTGGAGGAGAGGGGCTAGCTGGCTGAAGACTGCCTGAATTCCTGATCCATGAAATGGTCATTTTTTAAAAGATAGCATTTCAAGCCACTACATTTTAGAGCATCATTTATGCAGTAATATATACTTGGAACAAAAATGGACGATGGAACTTTCACCCAGGAGGAAACGTACCAAATCCACAAATGGAAAAAGCTTGACAGTTTGAGACATTCAAGGACTGCAGATAGGGCTCTTGTTTACCTAGAGGAAAAGGTTGCTAAATAATGCACAGGAAACACAGGCAGAATTAGATCACTCAGGACTTAATGCCAGAGGAGTTTGATTGAAATCCATTCCAATGGCTATGGGAAAATGTTATACATAGAGAAGACCTTTGTAACTGCTAGATGCAGTTCAAGGTGGAGGAAAACAAGAGTAATTATATGAAAACAATAAGAAGCCTGTCACAGTAGTCCAATAAGAAGACAGGAGTAGCACAGGTATAATGAGGGAAGGACAAATGAAGGTAAGTGTGTGTATTTGAGATACATTTTGGGAAATATTAAGACTTGAATTCAGGCATAGATTCAATATGGGAAATGGTAGGCAGGGAAGGAACTGATGACTACACTGAACAGAGTAAGCCCATTTAATAAGAGGTAAAATAAGGGGAAGAAGGCACACTTGGTATTGGGAGAATTCAAGATTTCCATTTTGGGTTTTACTGTGATTATTGCTTTCAGGTAAACATGTCATAAAGAGTGCTGGGAATCAGAAAGCAATGATCTCTAATGAATAATCTAGTCAAGAAATTTATATTAGGTTAGATCTAGGCAAGAACTTCATATTTAGAAGTTACAAAAAAGAAAAAAAAACTACTGGAAGATAAATTTCCATAAATCATTGACATCTAGGAAATGAGAAAGTAGAGAAGAGAGGGCAAGAAGAAATCTCTAAGGAGTTTTGAAATTAAGACTATAGACAGAGAAGGAAGACCCAGCAAAGAAATTGAAACTGCAGGAGCAGGAAAGTGAGAGCGAAACTCAAGTTGATGATATATAAGGCAAGATTTTTTTTAAAAAGTGTTGAAAGAAAGTGGGAGAACTAAGTTAAAGATATTTTGTGTGTATTGACTATGTCAAAATCAAAATTGGTAGCCTGGTACTGATAAGTAAGTTGTAGAGGGAAGGTAAAAGCCAAATACTGGTTAGAGGAGGATTAAGTGGGTGTTAAATACTTAGATGAAAATGTAAATAACCTGGTTTTGAAGGGCAACTCTCTAACAATATTTGAATAAGAGGTCAAGGACTTATTTTGGCATTTTTTTTAAATGGGGTAGCTAGCAATATGGTAGCATGCTAATGCTGAAAAGAAAAATATCACTGCAAAATAAATGATCAATGGAGTAGCCAAATTATTGAGAAGGTGGAAGAGTGGAATCTACAGCACAAGTAGGGGGATTGAGTGGTAATAGGCTTCCCCCATTGTAACAAAAAAGAAAGGGCAGATGCAATTTTTATATATTGATTGACCAATTGCAGATAGGAAGAAAAGTTCATTTTTGGAAGTTCCTATTTTTTTGAAACAGAAGAAATGAGAAAATGATGTGCAAAAATGTAAGATAAAAGAGAAATATAAATTTTTACATATGCAAGAGAGATGTAAATGATCACCAGTGGCATCAGATAAAATCTAGAGAAATACATCAAGATGGATAATGCCCCTTTGTGACATTATGTGTTCATTGTTTTTCCTATTCTGAAAAATCTCATATGCAAGTTATATCACCATTTCTACATTTTTCATTTTCCTAAGCAAGATTTCTAGGTCTTTATCCCAAACTTTGACAAATATATTAAAAAGTCATAGGCAAATATCAGAGAGGGGTGACAACATTCCATAGTTTAACAGCTTTATTGAGCTACAACTGAAATAAAAATGAACTACTGATATTTAAAGCATACACTTGGAAAAGTTTTGACCTATATATAAGTATGTGACACCATCATCTCAACCAACATAGTAGATATACATCTGCCATCCCAGAAAGATTTTCATCTCTTTTGAAAATCTCTCTTTCCCACTCCTTACCAAATACTTATTCCAAAAGTAACAATATGCTTTCTGTTTCTGTAGAATTGTTTGCATTTTCTTTCTAGTGTTTCATAAAATAAAACCATGATGTGCTGCTTCTATCTCTATCTCTACCCTCTTCACTAGCATTAATTATTTAAGACCCATCTATTATGCTAAAGGGCATGTAGAAATAAGCCAGACTCAGAAAGTTGAGGGTCAAAGGTTTTCTCTCATATGTGAAAGCAAGAGCAAGGCAAGTTAAAAACTAACTAGATAGATAGATAGATAATACAGGTATGGTGGATTCCAAGAAAATAGAAAAATAAGGAAACCAGTGAAGAACTATGGAATGAAATCGACCAAATTATGCTCTGAACACATGTGAATACATCATACTGAATTTCACCTGTATGTATATATACAAGGCAGCAAATATAAAAATAATACATAAATAGGAGGAAGATGGATGTGTACAGTAGAAGAAGGAGAACTGGGAGAGGAAGGAGGGGGGAAAAGAGAAAGTATGGGGAACTGAAATGGAACAGATTATATTCCAGGTTTATGTGACTGTGTCAAAGTGAATCCCAATATTAGGTGTAACTATAAAAATGCACTAAAAATGTATAACTAAAATGCACTATTATGGTTTGGATGTGAGGTGTCCCCCAAAATCTCATGTGTGAGACAATCAAGGCAAGAAGGTTCAGAAAAGAAATCATTGGATTCTGAGAGTTTTAACCCAATCAGTGAATTAACTGAGTGGTAACTGAAGTGGTAGGGTGTGGCTGGAGGAGGTAGGAATTGGAGGCATGACTTTGAGGTATACATTTGTGTTGGGCAAGCGGAGACCTCTTTCTCTGGTTTCTGATTAGTCTGTGAGCTGCTTCCCTCTGCCACACTCTTCCACTATAATGTTCTGCCTCATTGAAGCCCTGACGAATGGAGTTGACCTTATATAGACTAAGACCTCTGAAATGTGGGCCCTCAAATAAACTTTTCCTCCTTTAAAATTGTTCTGGTTGGGTGCTTAAGTCACAGCAGCAAAAAAAGTTGACTAAAACATGCACTAATAAAAACATTTTTAAAAGTTCATTCTTTTATAAACATCTATAATCCCAGCGATTTTGGAGGCTGAAGCAGGAGGATTGAAAGTTCAAAGCCAGCCTTAGCAACTTAGCAAGGCCATAAAAAACTTAGAAAGAACTTGTCTCAAAATTAAAAAAAAATAAATAAAAATAAAAATAAAAAGGGCGGGGAAAGGGCTCAGTAATTAAGCACCCCTTGATTCAATATCTGGTACCCCCCCAAAAATAATTCTTTCAATGGCTGGTTAGTATATCTTTGTATGGATATACCTCAATTTGTTGATCTATTCACTATTTGAAAAAAAACATGAGTTGCTTCTAGTTTGGGTTCATTAGAAATAAAGCTTCAGTGTTATGATCAAACCTATATAGGAATTTTCATGAAGAAAGGATTCATCTCTCTAGGAAAAATAACCAGAAAAATTTTTTTGCAGAGCCATGGAGTAAGGCCATAGTTAATTTTATAATAAAAAGCCATTTTTATTTGCTATACTTGTTCCATTTTACATTCCTACAGCACAATACAACAGACAGTTTCTCCACATTCCTTCCAGTATTTGATACTGTAATGTGTCTAGAGTGTGTGTATAAATACATGTGTGTGTGATCATAATGGGTGTGTAGTGTTATCACAACATGATTTTAATTTGCATTGCATTCTCTAGTGGTTAATGATGTGAAGCAGTGCTTCATGTGCTTGTCATGTGTGCTCTTTGGGTAAGTGTCTGCTCATTTCTTTTGCCCAGATTTTGTTTTTTAATTGGAATTTTAGCCTTTCAATTTTGAGTTCGGGGATTCTATATATATATTCTCCATACAACTATTTTACTTCATTAAGTGATCTGCAAATATTTTCTCCCAGTCCTTATTTTATGGTTTTCTTTCCTCTTTCCCATCCTCTCTCCTTCCCTCCCTCCATTCCCCCACCCTCTTTCTTTCTTGTTACTGGGGATTAAACCCAGGGGAGTATTTCCACTGAGCCACATCCCCAGCCCTTGGTATCATTATCATTATTATTTTTTAAATTTTGAAACAGGAGCTTGCTAAGTTGCAGAGGCTTGCTTTGAACTTCCAATTCTCCTGCTTCAGCCTCCTGAGCTGCTGGGATTACAGGTGTGTGCCATCATGCCTAGCTGTGGGTTTCATTCTTTTAACAAGGTATTTAAGAAAGAAAAATTTTACAACTTTGGTAAGTATTAATTTGCTAATACTTCATTCCAAGGATCATGATTTTGGTATTACATCCATAAATTTTTCACATAATATGAGGCCTCTCAGATTTTATCCTATGGTTTCTTCTAAATGTTTTTATACTTTATATTTGAATTTATAGTCTATTGTGAGTCTATTGTGTCTAAGTTGTGATATTTATATAGAGGCTTATTTTTGTGCCTATGAATAGCCAACCATATAGATAATATTATCTTATTAATTATTTATAATTACTCTTTATTAATTATTGTTAATATTATCTTGTAATTAATATTATGGAAACATTTTCTTTGTCCTTTATATTACCTTTTTACCTGTGTCAAAAAACAGTCAATTTTAATTTTTTATGATTTCATTTCTAGGGTATCAGTTCCATTTATCTGTATGAGTATTTGTTTGCTGATACTACAATATTCAGATTATTGTTGATATGTAAATTGAATAGTGTAATTCCTCTATTTCATTCAACTTTTACAGGGATTGGCAAATGAATTATTGTCCTTAAACGGTCTGGAGCCAGAGATGATTCCTCTCTTGGGAACCCTCTCCTGAAGTCATCGATTTGAGACTTCCCAGCAGCTATAGAGATGCCCTGTTCAAAGGTAAATTCTATAGGCATGGATCTGTAGTTCTTAACCTTGGGTTCAAATGACAGCTGCAGAAAACTATGGGCACAATGTCATAGTTCTAACTGGACTGTTTATACCCTCAAGTTCGGTTCTGTTTATCTTGAAGAAACTTTCATGGTTTATTGCTTGTGTATAGAAAGGCAATTTCTTTTTCTTGACATGTTGCATAAGCTAAGATTTCTAAGTCTATGCAGAAAACAGTAGTAAGTGTTGAAACCATGCTTGTTTTTGGCTTAAGTTGAAAGTATAAAGTATTTCACCTTTCATTATAACATTAGTGGTGTGCTTTCATACATACATTTATTAAACTGAGGAGGTTCCTGTTTATTCCTATTTTTCTGAGAGTTAAAAAATAATTAATGGGTGACAAATTTTGTCAAATACATAATTTTTTCTGGTTCACAACGAACATGAGACTTTTCTAATTTAGCAAGTTAACTGGGTGAATACCCTTGGTTAGTTTATTAATTCAGTCTTGCATTACTGAAACATGTCTTGACCTACTATTCATTTTCATATAAGTTGTTTGATTTTATTTGATAACATCTTTTTGAGAATTTTGTGCCTGTATTCATGAAGGATATTAGGCTAATTTTTTCTTTCTCTCGCCCTCTTTCATTCCATCATTATTTTGGTAACAAGCAAGTGCTGTACTTTAAGATGAAATTAAAGTATCCCTTTCCTTACTATTGTTTGGGAAGATTGTATAGAAGTGTTACTTCTTTCTTACCTATCTAGTAAAACCCTCTAGTGAAAATAACTAAATTTAGATATCTTTTTTCTGGGGCATTATAAACTATAAGTAAACAAGCAAACAAATATTTGTAAGATTATTCTGATAATCTATTTTGACTTGGGAATAATTTGATAGTTTTTGGCTTTTATTTTATTTATCCATTTAATCTATTACAAAATATCATAGTCTTGTTTATACTGCATCCTTGTTATCCTTTTGCTATCCATGGGTTCTTTTTTTTAACTTATTTTTAAAATTTTTTTTTTATTTATATATGAGAGCGGAATGCATCACAATTCTTATTACACTTAAGAACACAATTTTTCATATCTCTGGTTGTATACAAAGTATATAAACACCAATTCGTGTCTTCATACATATACTTTGGATAATAATGTCCATTACATTACATTATAATTTCTAACCCCATGACCCCTCCCTACCCCTCTCTCCCATCTGCCCTATCTAGAGTTTGTCTGTTCCTCCCATGGTCCTCCTACATAAACCACTATGAATCAGACTCCTTATATCAGAGAAAACATTTGGCATTTGGTTCGGGGAGATTAGCTAACTTAATTTAGCATTATCTTCTCTAACTCCATCCATTTACCTGCAAATGCCATGATTTTATTCTCTTTTATCCATGGGTTCTTTAATGATATTCTTTCTTTTATTTATAGATATGGTCATTTTTCTTCTGCTAAATTTACTATAAGTTCATTATTTTATTGGTGTTTACAATAAACCACTACTGTTTTCTTGATTTTTAAATTGTTTTTAATTTTTGATTGTTTTGCTCTAGGTTTATCTTTATTATTATTTTTTGGCTTGTTTGGATTCTATTTTTTTTCTCTTTTTTAACATTTTCTTATGTTGAGAGATTATATTCTTGATTTGTTAATATTTTTATTTTTAATGCATAAATTCAGTGCAATAAACTAATCTTCATTGCTATACTAGCTACATTCCACAAATTTTGTTGTGTTGTTGTTTCACTTCATTCTGTTCAAATTATTTATATTTAATTTGCCTTGAGATTTGATAAATTTTCAATTTTTATGTTTCTAGATTTCTCTAGTGTCGCTTTGTTACAGATTTCTCATTTTCTTTGATTTTTGACTCAGATTGTATTCTGTATATTTTCAAATTATCATCAGATTTTTATTTTGCTTACTGAAGTAATAAATTGTTCATGTTCACAAACATTCTTGATATATTTGCTAGATATTGACTTCAGGGATACTTAATCATGAATTCTAGCTCAGTGAGTATGGTCTATATGACAAAACAAATACTTAAGAATTGAGTTACTTTCATGTAAACAATTACAATTTTTTTTAATTTGAAATTTTTAACCAGCACATTTGTATGGGAAGGAGGAAAGGATGAGAATACACCATAATATTCAAGATAATCATGTTATATTGCTTAAGTATAATTATGTTCCATATTTGATAAATGTGTTTCAGAGAGAATTGGTTGATGACTACACTTAAATGATATAGAAACTGTCTCAAATAAATGCACTTCTAAAGAAGGAGAATAAAAAAAGATGACTTTTTTTATTTATGCTTTGATTTCATTTCTAAAAGACTGATTTTAAATAAGTTTTGTGTTTTCTTTTAATAATAATTATTATTTGAAATTTAATAGTGCATGAGATGGTTTTAACATTTAAAATTATTATCAAATTTAATAATATAATCAGAGAATCATTAAAAGACATCTCTTTCCTTTTTCTCTCTTTTCCTTTTCTCTGTGAATACACTCATTTGTACACACACACAAACATTATATATATATATATATATATATATATATATATATATATATGTATATACATATATATATATATATATAGTTGTAAAAATGAAACTAATTCATTTATTGCAGCAGTCTGGCTGGGCACAAATCACGAGCCACTGAAGCAGGAACAAAATTTATTTCCGAAGTCTACCAGCACACTCCACACACGCTCCCCGGGAACTCTCCCGAACGCCATGCAGCTCCTCCAGGAACCACCAACCAGAAATCCCTCCTCTGGCACTTCCCCAACCAATGCCAACTCTTCAGGAATCCCCACCAGAGCTCAACTGGAACTCAACTCGAACTCAACTGGAACTCAATGGGAACTCCACAAGAACTCAAAAGTCATCATCTTAATGGCTCCTGGCGTCACCTCTCAACCACTACCTCTGGCAAAAATGCCATGCATCATCCCTACTCAGCTGTGGCCCTCAACAATTTATCTAATATATACCAACACTATAGACATTCCACCCTATGGTATTGAATAATTGACAATATGCTGAGTTTAAGGAAATATAATCTGGTTTCATGTTATCAAGTCACTTTCCAACTTCATAATTTTTAAATTCTGATTTTACAATAAATAAAGTAGGAATTCTTGGAACTTTGAAAAGTGCTTTTTCCAGAATCTGGTTTTTGGTTCTATACTCTATTCCCTTCTAATTCTAAGTCTATTAAGGGGAGCTTCCATAAAATCTCTCAGAGAACTCAACTGAAAGCAGAGAAAACCAGTATTTTTCTCTTGCCTGAGAAAGTGAATGGGCTTATATTCCAATATCTATTATCAACATTATTGGACATCTCCATTTCTCCAGAACTAGACACGGGCCACAGGACCATAAAGGGACAAACCACTGTCTAAACAGAACTGGAGCCAGAAGTTTCAACAAGCAGAACACTGAGGAAGTAATCAGGGACAAAGGGCTGCAATGACTGAGTAGAGATGCGTAGAGAAAGTGTTACCATTCCCAGAGACCAGGAAGCCATCAGCACCTAGAAGGATCTCCTGTGCTGTTACTTTTAATTTCTCCATTTCCACAAGCTGGTTAGTCACAAGGGCACCAATACTTCAGTTAGCATTCCAGATGAGTCCCATCAGAGGAATAAACAAAAAGTCCACTCAATCTTCTTCCAGGACCTCAGGTTTTCCCCCTACTTATTTTCAGGTGGGATAGAAAGTCTTATCTTTTGATGTGGATTGAAGGGTCACCTTATATTTCCCCCTATATTTCTGATTGGCTGTATTAAGATTTTTAAATGACTAAAGGATTGTCTATTTAATAATAGGAACCAATATTTTATGGGCAATGGTAAGGTGTAATCCAGGCTGCAGGGGAATGTTACCACAACTGGTGTTGAAGAAGATTTAGAAAATAAGGAGAAACCCTTCAAAGAGAGTTTGAGATACTCATGAACTATGATGGTTCTACACAACAGTTTTACACATTCACACTCAAGCATGTATGCACGATTTTGCTTGTAAGCTTTTGCTATGAATTCACTGCCATAATCTTTTCTACCAAAATATGGAGTTAATAATAATTTTAATGACATTTTATTATTGATGGATGACCTATTGTTGCTTATTTTCTATGTGTTTTTAAGCAGGAAATTTAAAACTTTTTTTCTCTCTGCATGACCTCACTCAAATATCAAAGATTTTAATTGATCTGATATAGGACCCAAAAATATGCCTGTAGTGAAGTATCTCTTGAGGTTCTTTACACACAGTGCTCAACCATACTTCATGGAAATATAAAACTAATTTTATCAAAACATGTATGGAATTATTATCCAATCGTGTGAAGCAATGATTTTATTATATTTTTAAAAATCTGTGCATATTTGACATTGTTTAACACCCAAGTTCTCACCCTACTCCTCTTTCTCTTCCTGGAATTGTTGGTTTTTAGAGATTAGATATCAATATAAATGGGGAATAAAAAATCTTTGAGATAAAACAGCATTAAGTCAAATCTTCCTCCTCTTATTATTTATGTGTTCATGGGAAAAGACACCTGACAACTTAATGCCAAAATGTTCTTACTTTTAAATTAGGAAATATAAAACTAACATTATAAGAATACATTATTTTCAGGCATATAAAATATATTGTACTAGCTAAAAAAAACTATTTTTTTACACACCTTGTTTTACCACCCATGTTACCTTATTTTCTCTTACTTTTATGAAAAGGCATACTTAAATACTTCTGAATTTTCCTAGATATCTTAATAGTTTCATTGTAGAATTATCTCTTCTAGCACCATCACTGTGCTGAAAATGGAAATATATATATGTGTATTTCACCATGATATGACCTTCAATTTCATTTTAATATTTTTTGTAGTCTCCCAGATTAAATCCACTAAAATTATTTCTGATTGGAAACCTCTCTAGTAAAGGAAAGATTAAGAGACTATACTGTGACTATTTTACATTAATGTATGTAGCATAAATGCCTACTGATTTTACGCATTTATTTCTATAGCAGGGGTTAAAAAAAAAAAGGACACGGGAGCCTTAGGGAAAAAGAAATTCAATATCATTTCACACCCATTAACCATATAAAACCAGATGTCATTATCACTTATGCAGAGAAATGACAAAAAAGCTGAATAATTAGAAATACAGTGTTTGATTAATGACTCTTCTTTTAGTCGACTAAAAGAGTTTTAAGTAATTTCACTCCCTATTGCTGAAAATGTGTGAGTATATTTTTTACCTTGGCACATAAAATATAAATACATTTTGATTGGGAGGAATACATTCTTATTTCACATAACCATAACTCTGAGTTTGACATATTAGATTGTGTTGAATATGAATTAATTTGAGAGTAGATATATCCTATAGTCAGAATAAAGTACTAAAAAATTACTTCATTATATTATATTTCTGTAAAAAATGCTTGAGGTTCTCATTAACTGGATTGTTTTATCTGAAGGTTATTTACACATTTTTCTTATTTTAGCTGTTAAATAGCACTAATTGTGTGCTCAAGATATCATTTCAGTTGATAAGAAACAAGCAAACAAAAACAATGTATGTCCTTTATCAACATTCCTTTTGAGTTTAGAGTCACATGGAGTCATGTTCACACTAGAAAAATACAGCACAGAATATATGTAATGTTACATAAAAACATCTTTCTGTGAAATAAATTAGCATTAAGCTCAATTTTCAAAATTGCAAATTCTATAATATGTAGCACTGTCATTCATAGTTTCTCATGTCAAGCACCAGCACATTTCCAAACTTTACGTTTCAAAGACTAAATATGATTGTATATTTAGGTTCACAGCTGTTTGGTGTTTTCACAGATGCTTCAACTACTAAGATGAGATCTTAAGAATAGATGGACACTTCAAAATGTTTGTCTTTTATAGAGAAAATTTAAAAATTATTTTTAAAATTGTTACTCCTTTTAGGACCAACAGGTATGGAGCTCTTAGAGTGTGATTAGACAAGTCATGAGCATACAGATCAGGACATTTCCCTTAAGGTTATGTCAGATAATGTTTTATGTTGTGGTCTCTGTTTTTAATGAAAAGACATAAATGCTCAAATTATACTACTACAGGCAATTTTAATTTCCCCTGATGATAGTTTGTCTTTGATTTATACAAAATCATTTGTTCCCTCCCTATAAAAATATAATGCAAGTGAGATCAAATGAAAAGTAGGTCAGGAGTTAGTCACAAGAGCTATACCTCTTCTCTGTAGATATCAATTATTGAAATTTGAGTGAAATGATGGAAAGCTCTATCCTGGGAATGAGATACACCTAAACTACTCAACTGACTCACTTTCTGGTTTTAAAAATGGTAGTTAGTGATTGAACTTCTCTGCTCTTCTATTTCATCTCCTGTGTACCAGACAGAATGAAATAATAATGGTGCTGTCCTCCGAATTATTTTAAGGATTCAATTGTGTGTGAATACAAAGTGCTTAGTAAGTGTTTAGTAGAGAGTAACTTTAAAATATCCTTTATTATTTCCACTGTTTTCTTACTTTTCAATGAAACTATTCTTATACACATTATAAATTAAAATATAAACATGGTATATATTTTCCCAAGTATGAACTATAATTTCATTCCCAAAAGATCTTCACCATAAAAAGGTCATTTGTATCAATAGAGAAAATTTTCCTATATAAGTGTAGGTTTCATTTTCATAAAAGCAGGAGTGTACAACTTTTTCTGTACCACATGAATTATTTCCTGGTTTGAAAGTTAACATATAACTTAAAATTCTTATTCCACAAAACAATAATAATAATGTAGAGTATGAATACAGATTATTCATTAGCAATATAATTTGTTGAAGTATATTTGTTTTTTTTATATTTTTGTGTGTGCTATTATGAACAATACTATTAATAAACCTTAATTTATGACCAACCTGAGATGCAATTGACAGAAAAATATGTGAAATAAATTTCTACTAATAAATTTGAGAATAAAAGAATGTGTGTTTATTCAAATTAGTAAATTATGCTGTTATAAATGACAAAATTCCAATGACATTTATTTTGTGGTCTAGGCTCTGCTTGACATATAGCCCTAGCCAAAGTTCCTGTATGAATGTTATATATATAAACTCTATAAAAATAGACACAAATTAATTAAAATGTACATTTTAAATTATTAAGATATAAATAAATAAATCATGAGCTATGTATAAATTAATGTTAAAATTTCTTTAGAAGTTCTCAAATATATTTTTAAAAACTCAATAATAACTACAAGTATTTCAATATTTTAACCACTCAACTTCAATAACGTCTAACTTAAACAAATTAAAATATATTTTTTAAAGTAATATTTATATGATTTCTATATGAAAAATAATCAGAAACAATATTTGATCATTTAGACAAGATATTCTTTAAAATTCACTGGCAGAATAAATCATGCTGTTATCATTCTAAAATGTAACTTCTCAGATCAATTTTCTATTTTTTGCCTCTGTGAAATATTTAAATAATTGGTGATTGCATTTCTTTCTCAGACTGGCTGTCTGTTGAGTGTGATAAAATCTACAAATTACATCCCTTTCTGGTCCCTCAGAATTTATCTTTTTGAATGTTCTGGCAGCTACACTATACTTCAATTTACTGAGAGCTGAAAATTCAAATGAAATGCTTTAAAAGAAAATAGTCCAGGTTGTGACTAAAAGGAGTGATTTTAATCCCAACTGATAGATTTTAGTACTTTCATCTTTTTAAGATACCCCATCACCATGACCTACAAAAATCCAGCACAGAAGGGGAATTAGGGGAGCTCCATCCAGTTCGCATCACCGTGGAGACTATTGATGAACCTTGTCCTGATCATAGACTCCTTGAGAAGTTTACTGAAGAAGTTCCCTGAGGTAAATGATCTTATGCCCATGGTTTCTGCCAAGACTTGGCTCTGGAAAATGGAGCATATCTGTTGTTAAACATGGTGATTTAAAGCCTATGGATTTGGTAAAACACTGACACTAGAATGTTTGACTGTTGTGAGGCCAGCCACTTTAAACAAGGTGATGACCCCTGCATATTCTCATCCTGGAAGCATAATAGCTACTTAGTTTAAAGCATCCCAGCACCCCAGGGAGCATTCTGGAATCCAACTCCCTTCTAAGAAATTCATTCAAAACTCCAGGAAGAAAACTGTAGGATCAAAAACTTATCCACATTCTGGACTTGTGTTGCTCTATCTTTCAACTATCTGGGTAATGAAAACATGTTTTAAAGAGACTCGTTATTGAAAACTGGACATTTGAAGCAATATGCAAATTTTTAAACATTGTTTCATAAGGTGAGCAAACATTCTATGCAAAGGGGTAAATGTTAATTTTTCAAAAGTTTGTTACAATTCTTGTAATAAAATGTAAGCAAACAAATTAAAGCATATGGAATAATGTTAACAATTGTAACAATCAACACAAAGTTTTATACTTTTTTACATAAAAGCAAATGGGCCTGATGCACCTATCTGCAATCTATAAAATCAATATAAATCCATCAACCAAACCAAACAAGTAGTTAAATAAACTGCTTTCCTATGAAGATAACTTATACAGTGATAAACCAGAAAGAAATATTTGGAATTCTCTAATCAATTCAATAAAATCTCCTCACATCTCTGCAGAGTAATATAGCAGTAAAAATCACAATATCAGAAAAATTTCTCCATTTTTGTGAAGTACTTATGAGACATGCACACAAAACACACACACACACACACATTATTTCTTGTAAGAATTAAAATCAGACACTTAAACTTCTGCTTGCTAATTATAATTCTAATCTCTTGAGTCAGTGTTGAACTCCCTTGAGTGCAACAATCACTACTATCTGTACTTTCAAAGAAAGATTACCTTTGAATTACATTGATTTCAGAGCAAATATGTAAGTTCTTAGAATTCAGAGGCAATAAACTGGCAAAATTAGAATAAATAAATGAGCTAGGCTAAAGCCTCCAATTATGATGAACCCAGTAATTCGACAGTCATATTTATCATTAATACTAGGAGCAAGGGAAATAAAAACAAAAGTCTTTAAAGCAAGTTAAACAACGTGTTTACACACTACTACATGAAACTTCAATACAAACTAGTTCGAAATTTTTCCTATGGAACCAAGTGAAGGTTGTAAGGGGACAAGTACTGAGTTTTTCACTTACCTTACTTCCTGTGGAAATTCAGGTTTAACCTACAGAAAAAAACCTCTCTAAGGAATAAATTTTGTATGAGTTAAATAAATTAGGCATAGTGGCACAGGCTGTAATACCAGCAACTCAGAAATCAGAGGCAGGAGAAGCCCAAATTCAAAGCCAGCCTCAGTAACTTAGTGAGGCCCTAAGCAACTTATGGAGACCCTCTCTAAAAATAAAACTCAAAAAGAGGGCTGGGGATGTGGCTCAGTGCTTAAACACCACTGGGTTTAATCCCTACTTCCAAAAAAAAAGAGTTAAGAGTTAATATAAAGTTTGATGTAAGAACTTCTTCTAGATTATTTGATGGATATATTAATAGTTGTCCTTGTGTCTTCAAAAAGATTAATTGCTCCTTTTGGGATGGGTTAGGGTTTTCAAAGGAGAGAGAAGCTATGGATCTACCTAAGGATAGTGTTAGATAACCGCATGATTTAATTCCACAATTATTAAGAAGATAAAATTCTACAAGTGAAAAACCATTATAAGGATCCTTCTAGTAAATGTAACTAGTGAAAAAGTGAAAAGAAAGCATTAAGGATATGTTCCTGCTTGTCTTATGAGGGATTCTTTACTTTTAGAAAGAGAATGTGTGGCTTGGGATGTGGCTCAGTGGTAGAGCACTTGCCAAGCATGAGTAAGGCCCTGGGTTCAATACTCCAGATGGTAATTTTCTGTTATTAAAGTTCTGAGACTGATTCTACATGTTGATAGTACAGTGTTATTGCCTGGTGATAAAACTAAAAATTATTAGGCACTGATATTTAAAATTCTATAGCAAGGCCTTCTGTATAGGCTTCATCCTGATTCTTTATCCTTAAAGTCTACTGAGATAAATGCAATCCTTTTTAAAGCAAATTTAATGCCTGAAGTTGATTCACTTTAATTAAAAACGTTAATTTATGATTTTTATAATGGAGTTATGATACAAAAATAAATAGATATTTACACACTTTATAAAAGAAGAAACACCCTACCATAAAATCATTAGGATTTTTAATCCAAGCATATTTATGGTGTCATGCAGAAAATACACATTAATATATAATGCTTAATTTGATTTATTTATTCAGTAAATATACAACAATGAATACAGAGTTGTGTTTTTCTTCATTGAATTAAAGTATAATCATGAAGATAAGTACTGAAGTCATAGTTTGTAAAAAAAAAAAAACAAAAAAAAACCCAAAAATCCCCTATTATTTGCAAGACTTAATTTTACACAATTTACATTTAGCCCATTTAGCCCCTATTGCATTCATGGGATAACCAATGGTCACTTCCAGTTTCTTTGGGCCATGGTTTTAGGCTCACTGTCTCTGTCGTCAACATAACTCTGTCTTCATTATTGGTGGGTTATACTATGCCTAAAATTCCCAAAACCTCTTATCATAAGACCCTCCGGTCAGTCCTGAAATGGTCTTTCCCACTTCCCACTGCAGCCTTTTGCCTACCCTAGATCAATGGAGGATGACCCTAGACCAATATCTGTTCAGTGTATCTAGAGATTAAAAGCATGCAAGATTGTGGAATCAATCTGTAGTCACTTGATCAATAACAATGTCCTTCATGATCTTGAATTTAGCCATCCAACTCTTGACAAACCACAAAAACTTTTGATCACATTAGGACTTGGTGTTCCTTGATTCTATCTCTTTCATCTATCTTTAGCCAATAATACAGTCTCATTTAATTGCTTAATAAGCTTAAGTTTTAAGACAATTGTAACTACAGACATAAAGATATTATCAACATCTCTGCCATCTCTTGTTTTATTTTACTTGTGTTAAGTGAAAAAAAATCTCAGATCCATCATTTCATATACTTTTTTCCTACACATATTCAGTTCATAACTGAAATAAAGAACAAAATATTGCTGAGAATCTTAAATTTACAATAATTGACATTAGGGAGCTCTTTATTTTTTGTCCAGCACTCATACTATCAATTTGTGATCCATTCATTATTGCACTATTCCAGATGAGTAATTCACATTTTCTTTTCTCTACCAATTTATCTACTTCTTACTCTTAACTGATGATTTTTCTTGCTATTTCCCCAAGAAAATTAAGTCAAAGGAAAGATGTCTATAACCTCTGGGTCCTACCTAACTTGATTTGTCCTTTATTTCCTGTTATTCTAAAATTTGTCAAACTGTGTTTACTCTTACAATAGGTAATGCTTCCAGTTGCTCATTACCATTTTTCTACTTAGTAACAAAAGTTAATTGTTCGCTATTCATTCCATGTAAATACATAGAATGCCAACCCTTTACCCCAAATACCTAAAATGTAATAGTCAAACAGACTCCTTAACACCTGACATCACTCAGTGACTCCATGAAACAGTTCAGTCTTCAATTTCACACATTCCTTAAATCTCATTGGCAATCGGGTTGAGGCTAAATTCATGTTAAGCAAAATGGGTATATTTTATAACAAGAAATTTAAGACATTATTCCAATAATGTGTAAATTATAGGTAAACCAAAATTTAAATTAATATTTTAATATAACTGACATCCTCATAATGTTTGGTTTTCACAAACAAAAATTCTATAATAAATCTAGACATCTATTAACCCCCAATGAACATAATAGTTTTTCATAGATCATTTGCAGTGTTTGTCAAGTTGTTTATATTACAACACTGCTATAAATGTATTATTGCATAAAGTATATTCTATTTGGATAGCAAATATACAAAACCAAGGATTCATATCTGACATCCATAGGAAAATTTGGTTGCTAAATATGTTTTATTTTAGTTAAAAATAACTTTGAAAAGGGCAATTGCAAAATAACAGATTATTGTCCTTATAAATTCTCATATGAATATAAGAAAAAAGTGGAGGTCAGCATAGTAAACATTATTTTTCACCAGCTGGAATTCAGTGGAATGATTTCTGTTTTACAGGACAGGTTTTCTCTCATCAGCTGTTTTACTAACATTCATTATCCAGTCTAACTACTGTTGATATTTGGCAGTCTGTAATATAGAACATCTAAGATTCTTTAAAGATACATTTTATTAAGTCTTCCAAATAAACATGAGAATCTTCACCATTTTTTGATATTAAGAAAATATTTATCATTATAAAGAATCAAAATCTAGTTTCTTCTTTTATTATGAAACACCACAAATTCTGTGATTAACATGGCTTTGACCAGAACTATACAATACTAATAACAATGATGAGATTCATTACCTTTGATGGTAGAAATACGTTCCTCTGACAACATATAGAAAACTCAAAGCATTTTACAGTGATATCTTTAAAGCATCAGAGAGTTGTAAAAACAAATAGAATTAGGTAGATTAAATACAAGAGAATAATCTAGAGCAGAGCTGAAAAATGTTAAAATTCACCCCCCCTCCACCCCACATTGCCCTACAGGGTGGCATTTGCTAATTCAGAGAGTGGACTGAGAATTGGAGACTTAATCTGAGAAGTACTGTTGGGGAAAGTGGAACAAAGATTCAGTAAATGTTCAGATAGAGCTAAAAGATTTGAAAAGCCTGAGACAGATGGCTGATTTTCCCCAGAAGATATTTCTGGAGATTTAAATCTTCAAGGGTGGCTAAAAAGAGCTAAGTCAAAAGCTTATGAATGAAAAAGATATATTTCTGTCAGACTCTCAACACTTTGGGGAAAAAAAAGGCATTGAGAATAATGAGCCTGAATGTCAAATATGTAAAAGAGAAAAAGCTTTAGAATGGGAATAGGGAAGTGTGCTGATGGTAGGCAGCTGGTTTTCTGATTACAGAGCCAATCAGATCTGAAAAACCAGAATGGCCCCTGGGAAGACACTGATGTTGGGTTTCAGAGAAACCAGCCTAGATTTCAGATCTCTCCTAGGTAGAAGTAATGGAATTAGAAAATGGAGGATTCTCAAAAATACAGATAATTTCTTCTCAAAACTTGCACTGTATTTTGAAACTGATTGGGATAGAAAGTTAAAGAACTTTGCTGAGACTACTGTAAAGAACTTAAATGCATTCCCACAGTCCCTAAAATCTATGGAAATAAAGACATGGTGGTTTTCAATAGAATTCCTGGAGAGCCACATCCTAGTAACCAGGATCAGCCAAAGGCAGAGTTACCTTAATAAAATGGTCATCCAACTCAGGCACTCCTCCATCTCTGGAAAAACTGAGATGACCTGGCGCCTCTCGATTGTTCTCAAATAGGAAATAAAGAACACTTATGTAGAGATGGTGACATCATTTCGGAATAGTGACTTCAAAATACCCGATAGGCACAAAAATGTCAGACATAGTAAGATAGTAAAATATGACCAATATCTAAGATTCTGTTCAACATAAAATTACCATAGAAGTAGACCTTGAGATGATCGAGATGATCTATGAATTACTTAGGCAAGGAGTCTAAAATGACTATGCTGGACATGGTAGAGAAAAGAATGGAAAACAAATAGTTGAAAATTAAACAAATCTAATCAAAGAGAAAGACCATGTGGGAAAAAAAACAAACATTCTAGAACCAAAAATAGCAGTAGTTTTAATTAATAATAGATGGGCCTTTGACATAGTAGGTGTTGCAGTTCCAACTAATAGTGAAAAGGGTCACAGGTCAGAAAAAAATATACAAATTAAAGCACAGAAATAAAAAAGTAGAAAATAGCTAAAATATGAGATATGCAAAGCACTCTAAAAGAAAAAAAAGAGAAAATACATAAAATATAAAAATTAAAATAATAAAAAGAACATATAACAATAAAAATGAAAAATATAATAAAGAGCAACAAAATTAAAGGCTGATATTTTAAAACTATCAATAAAATATAATGAACCTCTAGAATGTCAGAGAGAGAGAGAGAGAGATGAGAAAGTGCACTAATCATCATTCTCAGAAATTAAAATGGAGAGAATAATACAGTTTCTACAGGCACCATAGGAAAAAGTAAAAACTTATGAAGAACTTCAATAAATTTTATGAAATAAAACAAACAAATATTGTGGCTAATTGCAAATGTATAATTGAACCTTATCATTCAAGAGTCAGACAATATGCTTTATAGTTAAAGAAAGCAAAATAAAAAAGTCACAATTTTTTTAATAGCCACAGAACAAACTAGGCAAAACTAATACCTATTCTGATTTTTAAGCTTTTTTTTTCTAATAGAAATAGAAGGGAATTTTTAAAATTTGTCACTACTTTATACCAATAAATGGCAAATAATACACATAAAGATGAGAATATTTAATTTTTTTTTTGTCCAAGAGACAGAAGATCCTACATTTTTCAATATCCTACTATAGGACCTTATCTGTGTACTGAGGTGAAAATAATTAAATAGTAGACCTGATTAAGGGTCAAGAAACTATAGAGCATTTGAGCATTTGGGAGGTACAGCTGATACGAACAATGTCTTTATTTCACACTGGCTGACTACTTAGACCCACAGCAAGAAATAAAGAAGAAAATTTGAACTATAGCAATATTTGGAACATATTTGAAATGCTAAATAAGCTGTTAATATTCTCTCATTGTTACTCTCCTTTGTCTCTGGTTTTGGCAGCTTTGGTCTTTGGGGACTTTCACGTACCTGCCATGGTAACAAAAATAAACTAATCTGATTCACTTACTCTGAGGAGAGCTTGTGTGTTAAGTCCTTGAAGCCTCATGTCATCATCAGAGGATGCTAAACTTTTGTTAGTTTACAGAGTGAGAGTTTACTTCCATTCTCTATGATTCTGGCTAAATATTAAATATGCTTAACATTTGGGTCTCCCCCAAATCCCTATGTGGAAATGCTAGCCCTAATATGGTGGTATTGGAAGGAGGGGCACTGGAGAATTAAGTGATGAGTGTGCAGTCTTCATGAATGAAATGAGCTTCCTTATAAAAGGCAGACATTTTTCGCTGTAAACTGACTATATTGCTCCTTATTCTTGAAAAGCCTGTCCCCAAACTGTGGGAAATACATTTCTGCTTCTTATAAACCCTCCACTTTATGGTACTTTCTTATACCAACCCTAAATGACTAAGGCAGCTTCATTATGGTCACCATCAACTACAGCGCTGGTTCTCTACTAAATAAAAGCTTGTCAATGTTTACTAAACCCATAGTCATCCTTCCCTTTTTATCTCAAGATGAACCCCTTTGGCAACATGATTTTTTTTTTAAAGGAGGAGACATGAAGAAGGATATTCATAGAATAGAATAGAGATGCTGTTAATTACTAATAGCTGTGAAGGCCAACAGCCAAACTGCTGATCAAAGGACATTCCATTCTGAAATTTACATAGCCAACCCACTTATTAATTCCCCAAGCTCCAGTGGGAAGTTTTGGGCCCTTGGAATCCCAAAAGAAAATAACATCAGTCTTCCAAATTTGTACAAAGCCAATAGAGTGTCAGCCACAAAATCAATGTTCCACTTCCTAGGGGAATTTTCCACAGCATTGGATAATTTAAGGTTGAGAACATTATTTTAGGACTGCTTCTTTTTAGATTGTTTTTGTTCATTAATTTTTTGAAAATTATTTCCCTGTTTTGTTAATTTATTTTCATTATTTATATTCAAGGTATACAACATGTTTTATTGATGACTGTACTCAAGCACATTAACATATTCATCACCTCACATACGTTCTCATCATGAGACATAGCTAATTTTTTTTGGGGGGTAATTAGGGATGGAACCCAGAGGCACTTAACCACTGAGCCTCATCTCCAGCCCTTTTGCGTCTAGCTTGCTTCATTTAGCATTATGTTCTCCAGATTCATATCAATCATCACAAATAGGATTACCTCTTTCTTTTCTCAGGCTAGCTAATATTTCACTTCAATTTTTTGGATAGGTATGCAGAGAAGGGATTTCTGGGTCACATGATAGACATATTTTAATTTTTGACAAACCCCCATATATTTTCCATAATGTCTTCCCATTTTGATTTATATTGAAAGGAAAACTAATTGATAGACACTGACATTCTGCTAAGCTCAGAAAACTAATACTCTTTCCTCTGCAGACTTGCCTCCATTAATTATATCCCCATTGCCCTATTTCCAACTTCTTTTTCCTTAGTGGCAATCATTTTCTTCATTCATTTTCTCCAAACCCTTGCCAACAGTTATTTCTTGTCTTTTTATAATACTCATTCTAAAAAGTGTGAAATAATCTCATTCTGGTATTGATTTCCATTTCTCTGATGAGGACAAATGTTGAACACCTTTTCAAATATAGCTGTTGGCCAATATTTTACTATTTTATGTCTTCTTTGAAAACCTACATAATATTTAGGTCCTTGGTCTTTATTTTAATAAAAATTTTAAATGAGTAGCAAAAATCCCAAGCCAATGCATCCTGAAAAGACATTCTTCTTTAAAAAATGTTTAGATTTTTTTTTCTATCTTTATCAAAGCCATTTACTTATTTAGGAATTCAACAAAAGACTCTAATTGTGGTTGACAGATCAAGATATATGCTGGTGAAAATTTATCATTACATGAAAGTAATTGCAAGAAAGAAAGCTAAATTTATGATAGTAAATGACCAAGAAAATAAATTCTCATAGTAATTCTTTCACTACATGAGAACAGAACAGAAACGTAGCACACCGATTACTGAGCAGTTTTGTATAGCATTGAAAAATCATAACCCTTCATGTTAGTTACATTATTTTCAGTCTGACACCTATTTGTCTCCAATTATCTCTTGAACACAAAAATTGCAATAAATTCTCCTAACTGGGCTGAAAATAATAAAAATTTTATATTAAGTGAAATTCATTTTTGTAACTCTGCTATTTTCTGCATCTGCCTATCTCCCTTTCCAGAGATGATTAAATTCTCTCTGTCCCACACTGTCCTTACAAACTGTTTTTTTTTAAATTGAGTTATCTCCCATCATGCCTTTTAGACAATAACCAAATATTCTGTTTTCAATGCCTTTACTATACCCTAGTCTTCTTTTTCCCTTGAATAATCTCTTATCCTTAAGAAAATGCTTTGATCTTCGCACTTTTAATTGTATTGACAGACTTACTAACTGGCCAACACTGATATTTTGCTATAGATAAGAGGACCAATACTTTCTCCTCTGCACACTTGCCTCCATTCTGTACATCCCCACTCTCCTATTTCTAACTTCTTTCTTAGTGGCACCCATTTTCTTCACTAACTATTAAGTCTCCATTACTTTTTTCAGGATTCTTGCCTAATTACTGGCATATCTATGCCTTTCTATTCTTGCCCACCTCACCAAGTGGTTTGTTTAGACTCTCTTACCATTTATAGTTTCAATTTTGCTCAGACTTCTCCCAGTGTGTGTTCTCAGATCAACAATTACTGTAAGATTTTAAAACTTGAGACTACCTCTGAAGGGACCAGATCCACCCATACCAGCCTGTGCAGGGCCCAGGTGCACACCAGGCCTGGTCCACCCCTTTCCCAGCAGAGCAGACACTTGCCAGAGGCTAGCCTCTGTGCAGGACTGCCCCTTCTGACCAGTGGACTACCACAGGATTTGAGATCCAGCTCAGACCTCCCTCATCAGCCCACTCTGGATTTAGGCTCTCAGTAGGCGCCTTTCACCCCTCCCCCTGGGCGGGACAGCCACCTCCAGAGCCTAGCCTTTGGTGGAGGACTGCCCTTCTGCCCAGTGACCCAGATCCACCAACACCCCACTGTGTTGAATGAACCCCTGCAAGCAGCAGGCCCAGTCCACCTCTCCCCAGGCAGGGCAGACACCGACCAGAGCCTAGCCTCTGGCGCAGGACTGCCCCTTCTGACCAACAGACTACTGAGGGAGGTCAAGCCCAGTGGCTTAGATACACCCACTCCAACTTGCTCAGGACCCAGATCTAGGAAGCAGTAGTATTCATTGAGGGACACCAGCAGGGTCTGGAAGCCCAACATCAAGGTGAGGTACAGACAATCTGCACAGGTACTATAAGAATATAGAGAAGAAACTGTAATACCTCAGAGCCACACTGCAAGAAAGGAAGACACATAGACAACATGAAAAAAACAAGGGAGGGAAGTGCCCCAAAGAAACGAGGACACTGTAATAACAGAACCCATGGACAGCAAAGTTGATGAAACATCACAGAAGGAGTTCAGAGGGTTCATAATTAAAATAATCTATGAATTAAAGAATAACCTAAATGAGCAAATACAAGCAAAAACTGATCACTCCAACAATGAGATAAGAGAGCAAACACAGGTAGCAAAATATTACTTCAAGAGAGAGATAGAGACTCTAAAAAAAACAGAAATATTTGAAATGAAGGATACAATAAATCATATTTTAAAACTCAATAGAAAGCATAACCAACAGACTAGGTCACTTGGAATAAAGAATGTCAGATAATGAAGACAAAGTATACAATCTGGAAAATAAAGTTGATCACACAGTGAAGAAAGTTAGAAACCATGAACAGAACACCCAAGAATCATGGGATAGCATCAAAACACCAAATCTAAGAGTTATTGGGATAGAGGAAGGCACAGAGTTTCAAACCAACGGAATGCACAATCTCTTCAATGAGATAATATCAGAAAATTTCCCAAGCATGAAGAACAAATTGGAAAACCAAATACAAGAGGCTTACAGGGCACCAAATATAAAAACTACAACAGATCTACACCAAGGCACATTATAATCAAAATGCCTAGCATTCAGAATAAGGATAGAATCTTAAATGCTGCAAGAGAGAGGAAACAGATCACATATGGGGGAGACCAATTTTATCTCAGCAGATTTTTTAACCCAGACCCTCAAAGTCAGGAGATCGTGGAACAACATATACCAAGCTCTGAAATAAAATGAATGTCAACCAAGACCAGAATCATATTCAGGGGCTGGGTATGTGGCTCAAGCAGTAGCGTGCTCGCCTGGCATGCGTGCTGCCCGGGTTCGATCCTCAGCACCACATACAAACAAAGATGCTGTGTCCGCCAATAACTAAAAAAAAAAATTAAAATTAAAATTCTCTCTCTCTCTCTCTCTCTCTCTCTCTCTCTCTCTCTCTTTAAAAAAAAAGAATCATATTCAGCAAAACTAAGCTTTAGATTTGATGATTAAATAAAAACCTTCCATGATAAGAAAAACTTAAAAGAACTTACAACTAGAAAGCCTACACTATAGAACATCCTCAGCAAAATATTACAAGAAGACGAAATGAAAAACAATGATGAGAATCAGCAGAGGCAGGGATTACACTAAAGGAAAATCTAATCAGAAGAGAAACCAAGTCACTTTAAATACCAAAAATAAACAAAAATGGCTGGGAATGCAAATCATGTCTCAATAATAACCATGAATGTTAATGGCCTAAACTCACCAATCAAAAGGCATAGACTAGCAGATTGGATTAAAAAAAAAGACCCAACAATATGCTGCCTCCAAGAAACTCAACTCATAGAAAAAGACATCCACAGACTCAAGGTGAAGGGTTTGGAAAAATCATACCACTCATATGAACTGCGGAAGAAAGCATGGGTTTCCATCCTCATATCAAATAAAGTAGACTTCAAACTAAAGTCAATCAAAAAGGACAAAGAAGGACACTACATACTGCTCAAGGGAATCATACACCAACAAGACTTAACAATTTTAAATATATATGCCCCAAACAATGGAGCAGCTATGTTCATTAAACAAACTCTCCTCAAATTCAAAAGTCAAGAAGACCACAAGACAATAAATTTGGGTGACTTTAACATACCTCTTTCATTACTAGATAGATCTTCTAAACAAAAGCTGAACAAAGAAGCTATAGAACTCAATAATAAAATCAATAACTTAGACTTAACTGCCATATATAGAATATTCCATCCTTTAATGAGAGAATGTATTTTCTTCTCAGAAGCACATGGATCCTTCTCTAAAATAGACCATATACTATACCAAAAAGCAACTCTTAACAAATATAAAAAAGTAGAGATACTACCCTGCATTCTGTCATATCATAATGCAACGAAATTAGAAATCAATGATAAAATAAGAAATAAAATCCACTCCAACACTAAAATCTGAAGGTAAATAGAAAGCCTATATCTTACGAGTAAATCTTTACCCCTCACACATCAGATAGAGCACTAATCCTAGGGTATATAAAGAACTCAAAAAGCTAAACACCAAAAAACAAATAACCCAATCAATAAATGGGTAAAGGACCTGAAAAGACACTTCTCAGAGGATGATGTTCAATCAATCAACAATACATGGGAAAAAAATGTTCATCATCACTAGCAATTAGAGAAATGCAAATTAAAAACCACTCTAAGATTTCATCTCACTCCAGCCAGAATGGCAGCTATTGTGCATATAAACAACAATAAGGGTTGGCGAGGATGTGGGGAAAAAGGCAGACTTATACACTGCTGGTGAGACTGCAAATTGGTGCAGCTAATATGGAAAGCAATACAGAGATTTCTTAGAATATTGGGAATGGAACCACCATTTGAGCCAGCTATCCCTCTCCTCAGTCTATACCCAAAGGACTTAAAAACATCATACTATAGGGACACAGCTACATCAGTGTTTATAGCAGCATAATTCACAGTAGCTAAACTGTGGAACCAAACTAGATGCCCTTTAATAGATGAATGAATATAAAAAAAGTGGCATATATACACAATGGAATATTACTTAGCAATAAAAGAGAATAAAATCATGGCATTTGCAAGTACATGGATGGAATTAGAGAAGATAATGTTAAGTGAAGTTAGCCAATCCCAAAAAAAGCAAATGCCAAATGTTTTCTTTGATATAAGGAAGCTGATTCATAGCGGGATAGGGAAAGGGAGTAGAGGAGGAATAGATGAACTCTAGATAGGGCAGAGGGGTTGGAGGAAAAGGGAAGGGGCATGGGGTAATTAATGATGGTGGAATGGGATGATCATTATTATCCAAAGTACAGATATGAAGACACGAATTGTTGTGAATATACTATGTATACAACCAGTGATATGAAAAGTTCTGCTCTATAAGTGTAATAAGAATTGTAATGCTGTCATTTAAAATTAAAAATAAATAAATAAATGGATTCATATAAAAATTTAAAGCTTGTAGATAATCTTTTCTTTTAAAATATTTCAAGTTGTCTGTACATATTCCCATCATAGATTTTGAAAAGAAAATCCAATAATGCTTGAAAACACTAAGTTCCAATGACTGTAGGAAAATGGCTGACCTCTAGAATGATTATAACCACCACAGAATGGGACACATTTGACAAGTTCATTGCCTGCCATGGTATATTATACACAAAGTGTCAAATGTGTAAACTCTATATATAACTAACCTATGTGATTTACCAGATTCAGGAATCTGAGAATAGCAATTTGGTTTACTATTTTAAAGCACATATTTGGGGACATGGCTTGCATTAATATTGTCTTCTTCATTTTCTAACTATATGACCTAAATAAAAGTTATTTAACCTTTATATTATCTGGTCTTCTCACCTATAACATAGAGTTTTTGAAAGGATCACATGAAATAAGCTTCCATAAAGCCCAAAGAACAAATAATCTTCTTACTGTAAATGTTTTGCAAGTGTTTACTATTTTTTAGGAATGTGGTTTAAACTAAAAAGTTAACAATAGAAAGACATATGGCACTGTGAGATATCACTACATCCTTACATAGTCCTCTGATGACTGATATCAAAACTAGAATTAAGTAGAGGAGAAATGTGGGCAAATCACCACTGTCTGAAAGTATAATGAATGATTTTAATGAAAACTAGAACATGATAAAAGAAAATTCTCTTTGAATAAAACGAAATTTTTATTAGTACAAAGACAGTAGATATAGAAAGGACCATATCATTTGGAATTGCAAGAGCTGTTTCTTTTCAGAAGCTGTATGAGAACCCAAGTCCAACTCAGAATGGAATCACCTATCAATCACCTATCTCTTCTCTGGTCACATTGTCCAAAAGTCTACTGCCTCCTCCATGAGGAAGCAGTAGACACTGAGACCAAAGTTCACTCCCATCTTCTGTGTAAGCAACAGAACATGGCTGAAGACAATATAATGGCATTCAGTAACTCCTAGTTAGCAAAATTTAGAAGACACAGTGAAGATCTAAGCAAATTGTACTTTGATCATTTCTCTCTATAAGATGTGAGAAAACAGTGAGTTTGAGAAGGAAAGTCTATTCAGGACAGTATTCAAGGCCTTAGGACATAAACATGAGAAATGTGTAGAAACAAATTAGATATACACATGTTTTCTCCATATAATAATTTCCCTTGCTGTCCTTTTTTCACTAAGCTTAATTCATGTAAATTATTCCATAGAAGTGAAGACAGTTCCAAATTTATGATAAGAAAAAATTAGAATAGATTGTCAACAAGTTCCCAGTGGGTAAGAAGGGAAGAGAGACAAATCCTCTGATTCCACAAGAAAGGTAGGAAAAGGAGGGGAGTGTTAAAACAGAAAAATGTTAAACAAATTGTTTTGCTTCTGATATTGAACCAAAAGAAAATCAGGTTACAGTCAAATACTCATTTTGGCCTTTGACTGAGATTGTTCCTAAAACAGAAAACACTGGCTTTGCTGCAACACATTAAAAACACAGCAACACATTTTTAGATGAGAGGTTGGAGTTGCTATTGCTCAGTTTTCATGTCACTTTGAAATGATGCAAAGATTCCTGCTCCCTCCAATTGAGAGCCCGAGGGCTTGCCTTGTGGTCCTGCAGATGGTGGCAGTTTGAGCAGATTTACTGAGAACTGAATGAGTAAGCAGCCAAGATTTAGAAATAACAAATGTGGTGCTGAGTCACTTAACTGTGACAGCACCCACAGCACACAACAGTTTTATAGAAAATATCTGCAGCATTCCTGTGACCAGGTGCATGGGGGACATCTGCATAGAAGTCAGTGACAGCCTCAATGTTAGCAATGGGAGGAGCATATGGGTCTTCAACCACCAGAGTGAAACTTCAGTTATTTCTCAAATACGCAAAATACCTTGGGGAACAGTTTTTAAAACCATGATATTTGCAAATGTTTAAAACTTCAATAAATAACCAAATAGCTAAAATACAACTTCATTCTGTTCGGTTTAGCAGAAGTATTATGTCTCTGCCTCCTTTGCAGGTAAAAGTAGTCATTACATGTATGTAAAAGTTTATAACTGAGAATTCTAGGAAGGCCCTTATGAGGGGAACCAAAAGACTTTCCATTGTGCTCTCTATTACTGCCAGAAACATGGGCATTATAGCTGCAATTGTATATGCATCCTTGTGACTCTGACGTTGGAACTTCATTGTAATTATAGTAGAGGAGAAAGATTTAGTCTGGGTTCCTGAGGGACTGTGGAAGTTCCATCCAGGTAAGATATACCTTACTCAAAAACAGCTCTAGATTTCCTACCTTGAGAATATTGTTCTATGAAAGAAAAACAATTTGTTTAAGACAATATTGTTTGTGTTTTGTGTTTCCTAAGTGACATAGAATTAGGTGCCTGAAACTGATGCTGCATAAAATGGAGAATTTATTGAATGGAAAGACTAGGATGTAAATGAAAAGGACTTAGGAAATGTGGAAATCCATTGGCAGAACATTTGATCAAATCTTCACCCACTTTATCATCCACAGATGACTGAGCCATCAGGCAATACCCATACACTCTTTGGCAATCCTTCTCCCCCATGGCCTCTTAACTGCATTAAGTATTACATATTATTTATTTTAAAATATTTCAAAAGGAACTTATAAAAGTTATATTTTATATATCTTGTGTAACATATTTTGTTAGACGTTATATATAAAGCAGATATCGTTTATGCTATAATAATATATATTTATATGCATAATTATACATGTTACATATATTAACACATCATAGGTTATAATTCTTATCACATATAGACAAGATATATGTGTTTAAAATAATATTAAACATGGTTATCCACCACTCAGACTAAGAAATTAATTTAAGTAAGAACAGTTGATATCCTAGTTTATATTCATTTCCCTATTAGCCCTTGCTCTCAGAGCTATCCACAATCCTGAACTCAAGGTTTATTACTCTCATGAATACCGCCCATTCTCTATTTATGTACCTGTCTCTCAAGAGATATACATACCTCCATACAAATGGTATCCTAGGACCTCTATCTGCCCTCCTGAAAATACTTTTAATTTGATTTTGTATATTTTATATCTATCTATGTTCATAACTTCAATTCTATTATACTATTTTCACTATTCAGAGGTTTCTACTGGATGATTTTATTAAGTTTACTGATTTGGTTATTTATGTTTCAGGGTCCTTGATGTTGTTGTTGTTTTGCTACAACGAAACATGCTGATACAAACATACCTTCTTTATCTTTTCTTGTGCACGGGCAGGAGAGCTTCTCAGTGTTACACATTTGGGACCATGGGGCATAAGGGTATGCACATGTTTAGCTCCACTAGGTGTTGCCAAAGTACTCCACAAGGTAGCTGCAAAAAGCTCTCCTTCACCAGCAGCCATATATGCATTTCATTCTTGCCAACACTGAATTTGGCAGGCAGTTAAGTTATTGTCCAGTTTAGGAGCATGATAGAATATTTAGTTACAGTTACAATTTTACATTCCATGGTTTCTAATTAAATTGAAATTCTTTTCATACATTTGATCAAGGGCCTGGAGAACCCTTGTTCAAGGAAGTGAGCTTTTACATTTAACACCTTTTATAACTTAGCATTTTTAAACATTGCTTTTGATTCATAGGCAGGCTTTTGGAAAACTGGTTTGAAAATTGGCTACTAATTCTTTGTCAGTTATGTTCTCTCGCCTAAACTTAACTGGAAATATTTTAAGTCTTTTCAGTTGAAGCATTCCATTTTAGTATGATCAAATTACTATACATGTTTCTGTTTTCTGTTTTCAGATCACAGCAAATACTCCATATCCTGAAGACATAAAGAAAATTTGTGTATCCATTAAAAGTTTTAAAGTTTTTTTTTTTTTTCAAAGAGAGAGGAGAGAGATAGAGAGAGGGAATTTTTTAATATTTATTTTTTAGTTTTCGGCGGACACAACATCTTTGTTTGTATGTGGCGCTGAGGATCGAACCCGGGCCACACGCATGCCAGGTGAGTGCGCTACCGCTTGAGCCACATCCCCAGCCCTTAAAGTTTTCTTAAACAATTATTTAATCCCCAGGAATTCTGTACATGATGTGAAGTAGATTCATTTTGTTACTATGGAAAGCCAGGTTTACCATCATTTGTTAACTTTTTCTTTCTCCATTTATCTATAATTCTATGTCCAACATATATAAAATATTCAGCAATACATGAGTCATATGTAGACTTCTGTGGCATGGTTATTTGATCAGATGACAGAAAAATTTTTAATGTCTCAATTACCATTATTGCATGGTTCACCTTAACATATGTCCACATATTAACCCTTATACGTGTTTTTCCTTCGTATAATCATTTCTATCTATATTTTTACACATTATCTTGTCAAGTTCCACCAAGGAAAAACTGAGATTTTGATTGCAATTATGTTAAATTTACTCATTAATTTACAGAGAGCTGAAATTTGATAATAACTGATTCTTTTATTTATAAATAGGGTATACCTTTAATTTTGTCTTATTTTATGCCTTTAGCAGAGTTTTAAAAAATTTTCCCATAAAGAAATTTGACATTCCTGTGAAATATATTTCTATGTACTACATATTGCACGTTTTGCCCTTTGAAAATCATATTTTCTCATTCATTTACCAAATAAATAAAAATGCAGCAATTAATCACATATCAAGTTATCTCTTCTTTTTCTTATTGATTTTTTTTTTCCTTTGGCAGGGAGGTACTGGGGATTGAACCTAAGGGCATTCTACTGCTAAGTTGTGTCCACAGCCTTTTTTATATTTTGAGACAAGGTCTGGCTAACTGACTTTGAACTTGCTGTGCTCCTGTCTTAAGTCTCCTGAACTTCTGGGATTATAGGCTACAGCATCTCGCAAGAAACCTTAAAATGTCATCTGGATACTCATTTTTTCCTTCTCTCCAGTTCTTGAATGATGTCTTTGTTTTTCTGAATTGGCTATAATCTGATATAACATTGAATATAAATGGTAGGAATATATTTTTTTCTCATTTATAGTTTAAAAAAATTATTCTAACATTTCACCATTAAATACTATGTTGGATTCGGTTTCTTTTTAATTTTCTCTTTGAACTATCCTATTTTCCTTAGTTTGTTAAAGTTGTTTGAGAAAAATGAGTGTTGCTCTCAGCGAAACATTTTCTCATAGCAACATTCCTAATCATATATTTTTCTTCTTTAATTTTAAATAAGAAAAATCATGTAAGTACATTATCAAGAGAAGTAAATCTGTGTTTGCTGGCTGGAGTTAACCCTACTTGGTCATAATATACTGTCATGGGGCTTATTTTACTAAGATATATAGAATACTCAGCTTTATTCATAGTGGTGTTTCCCCGATAGCAATCCAGATTATCTGCCTTAAGAGTAATAAAGAAAGGGGAAAAAGAAAGAAAGAAAGAAAGAGAGGGAGGGAGGGAGGGAGGGAGGGAGGGAGGGAGGGAAGAAAAACTATGGAGCACATAGGACATAATTTTTAAAATGCTTTGCATGTACTAAACTGCAGCTTTATAAGGCAAGCAGTCTTATATGCATTTTTCAGATGAAAGACTGAGGTAAGGAGGTAGAATATCTTTCTTGAGGGCAAAAACTCATGGCAGATGCAGAATTCTGAAAAACTCTTATCATGTTACCTGTTTGACTCTCCCAGAATTCTCATCATTTCAGGCCGTATTTAATGATAGTTTATCTAATGACTCTTTATAATGGGTATAACCTTCTTCTTTGTCCTTTCCCTTCTGTATTTTCTTAGTCTTTGTTACTTTCCTATTCTCTTTAACTTTGTAATAAAATTAAATGGTTATTTTGATGCATTTGACTTGATTGGGGCCCTGGAATGAATAAATATCCACATCTGCTATTCATAACCATATGCATTGGCTTTGTAAATATCAAATGAATACCCTCAGATATTTTTGAAATGAATGGAATTACTTTTCCTTGAAGCTAATGTTTATATTTTCAAGAAGTTGTTGGTTTTTCTGTTACTGTATGAGAAAGTAAATTCCCTTGAGTAGTGAAGGAGAAAATTAGTTTAGAAGAGAAACAAAGTAATTAACATAAGATATAAAACAAGCAATAAAGGTAGTCAAAATATAACAAACATAATGAAATTAAAATGGCATTAAGGGAAATATCCAAGCCATAAGAATCAAAAATGGTAAAGTAAACAGAAATATATTAAACTCTATATAATCAACATTCTAAAAATATCTTACAGAGCATTTCTGCCTGCTCCATTGGGTAAAGTTTGCAGAAACTGAGGTTATTCAAGATCCCCCCAAAAAGGCATAAAAAAACTGAGGGGGAAATGCAGCATTTTATTAGCCTTGGGAAATGACTTCAAAGACTCCAGAGAAAAGAGAGAAGGAATGAGATGGAAGCATCAAAATCTCTTTTATTTTTGTTGGCTAGTTCCATTTTTTTAAATATGAAATATATTTTTATTCCTGTATTTTGCAAACAAATGCAACTGTGAAATCATAGTAGAAAAGTAAAACATTTTCTTAATCTAAATTTTCTTATATTTGTATAATTTTGGTATTATCAAAACCTGAAATAGTATGTAACTATAATACAAAATGTTATTATGGTCTCTTAGTCTAATGAGAAGATAAGCATTTATTCAGAGCACACAGCTGAGGACAATTGGATCATCATGCCTACACATAATTTATCTTACTTTTCTACCATAAAGATAATTCATATATTCAATTAATTATTTAATAGTGTTTTATATGCATATTCATTTCCCCACTTCATGTCAATATATGTTCAGATCTCAGTGAGCCTAGATTTCTTTATACTTCCAAAAGTCAGTGAGGTACTTCTGAGAATAACAAAATGTGAAATCACAGCACAAATTATATGCACAAAAGAGTTTTGTACAAAATTTAGTAAAGTTTGGGTGCAAATTTCAGAGGATGTCTCATGATCTGGATGTTAATCTATAGAATTAGAAATGGTTGAAGTTAGTTAGGCTAGCACTCTGAGCAGGAATATAAATGAAAATGAAAGCTAAAATATCATTAAGTAGAGTCTAAGGTAGTTACTTAATAGAAAAGATAAATGAACATTTGGGAAAGGTGATAAGAGACTTTAAAAGTTGGTAAAATAACTTATAACTGCTTTTTTGTTGGATTATAAATTCTTGGAACCTAGCTCACCTCTGTACCTGTGAATGTGACCTTATTCAGAAATGATCTGTGCAGGAAATCAAGTTAGGATGAGTCCTACAGGATTAGGGTATACCTTAATCCAATGACTGGTTTCCTTCTGAGAAGAAAGAAATTTGGACACAGAGGCACACAGACATAAGGATAATGTTATGTGACAATGGAGTCAGAAATTGGCATGATAGAATTATCAAGAAACTACAAGGTTGCCTGTAAACATCAGAAGCCAGAAGGAAGGCAGAGAAGAATGTCTACTGGGCACCTTGCCCCCTCCCCTCCTTCATTTGCCTGCCTAGTATTCAGGTCTGTGAGTGAACATGTTTCCACTACTTTCCGTCCCTCAGTTTGTGGTGATTTAGTATAGCAGTCCCCAAAATCTAAAACTAAGACAGATCCTACCTTCCACCTTAGAGGAAAATTACTACCAACTATTCATTCAATGTTTTGAGTGGGTAATAAATACAGAGTCACAGGAAATTCCAAAGAAATACACAAGTTCTCCCATATACCCACTGTTTCCCCAGCCTTTCTCTCTTCTAATAGCTTTTGGAAGTAAAATGCAGGATTAAACCAGGAAGCTGATGGTAGAGTCCATAGAGCTTCATAGATTTCTCCAGTTACACATGTACTATGTCAGTGGGCTTCTGTACATTGTGGTGTGTGTGTGTGTGTGTGTGTGTGTGTGTGTGTGTGTCTATGCAAATTTATAACAGGGGTAGCTCAATGAAACCAACCCAGTAACCAAAATACTTCTTATATCATCATCAGTACTTTAGATCAGCAATATTTTTATAGTCACAAATTCACTGTCCCCTGGCAACCATTAATCAATTATCCATCTCTATAGCTTCACAATTTCATGAGTACTGGAATCAAGCTTTTGATTACACCTTTTTTTTATTCTATGTAATTTTCTTGATATTCAACAAAATGCAGTCTGTATCAATTTTTTTTTTATTGCTGACTAGTATTCCATGATTTGGATGCATGGTTTATATGTATGCACATGTTCAGTTTGCTAAAACGTTCACTACTGAAAGACTTTTGAAGATTTTATAGTTTTGCAACATAAAATAAAAAAAACCTACAATAAACATTTATACGCACATATTCATACATATATATATATATACTCAAAGTATGCGGCTTCACTTTTCATCTTAAAGTTTTTCATGAAGAAAAAATTACTATTAATGAGTTCAATTATTCACTTGTTTCTTGTATGGATTGTACTTTGGGTGCTATAACTAAAAACATTTTTCCCTAAGCTTAAGTCCTAGAAGATTTCATTCATATACATATGTGTATCTGTGTTACATATATGATTATATGTGATATATATAGATATACACCTATATACATTGATATGGATATATATATATATATGTATTATTTTCTTGCAGTTATTTCTGTGATTTATTTTAAGTTTTTTTTTTTGTAAGGTGTGAGTCTTACACTAAGAATGTGTTTTTTGTCCGTATATCCAGTTGCTTTAACTCCATTTTAGGGAACAGTACCCCACTTTCATGAAATTGCTTTTGTTCGTCAAAGATTAGTGAGACACATTTGTGTGAAAATATTGTATGGTTCTCTATTTGGTTGCAATGATCCATATGTCTCTTTTTCTGGCAATACTGCACAGTCTTGATTACTGCAGCATAAATAGGTATGTCTTTCCAAATACAGCCTTTGTTCATTTTCTTCATCAGCATGTTATAGTTTTAAGCATACAGTTCCTATGCATGTTTTGTTAGATTTAAACTATTTCATTTTCTTTGATTACAATCAGGAATGGCTTTGTGCTTTTTATTTTGCTACCCAATTGTTTATTGTTGATACATAGAAATGAAATTGATTATTTTGGTTGATCCTAAATTCTGTGACATTCATTTGTTCAATGTATACATCTATTGAAATTTTCTGTTTACATTATCATGTTATCTGCATTTTTTTCCTATTTGCATGTCTTTTATTTCTTGTCATTTTCTTATGAAATGGCTAGAAATTACAATATTGTTTAAATAAGAGTGTTGAAAGCAGATATCCTTGCTTTGTCCTAATCTTAAGAGATTTCACATTATCTATGAATGATCTTTGTGAAGTTCAAGAATGTCTCCTCTAAACCCATTATATAAAGAGGTTTCTTCTTAGACATAAATGTGTGTTGAATTTTGTCAAATATTTTTCTGTATCAACTTATTTCATCATATGATTTATTAATTTTAATCTTTTGATATTGTGGATTATATTAATTTTCAATATTAAGTCACACTTTCACACCTGGAGTCTCACTCATTCATTCTCTATCATTCTTCTCATATTTTGCTCGTTTTAATTTGATTTTAATGTCTAAGATTATTAGAGATATTGGGAGACGACTTCATCTCATTCTGAAAGGTAGCAAGGCACCTATGACTCAGTTTTTAATGAGCCTCTTTATGATGGTGGAGGTATGTATACAACACTTGGATCACTGAAGTGAAAGAGAAAAAAAGCTCACTGAAAGAGATAAGGAACAATTGCAGGAAATATCAGATAGATTTCTTTAAATACTGAGTAAAAAATATTATTTTAGTAATATTACTAAATGATTTCAGTCACATCAAGTTCTAAATCTAATTCTCACTGCTTCACATATTTTAAATAATAAGGGAGAAAAAGGAGAATTGAATCTCCCTTACGGTTTCATGTTATGATTTATATGTAAGGTGTCCTCCAAAATCTTCTGAATTAATACAGAAATACTCAGAGGTGAATTTACTGGATTATGAGAGCTACAACCTATTCAGTGTGAATGTATTGACAGGGTGGTAAACTAGGCAGAGGGAATGTAAGCAGAGGAAGTAAGTCACTGTGTGCAGTCCCTGAAAGGTTCAGACTCCCTGTGGTCTATTCCCTATCTTCTCTTTGCTTCCTGCTTATCACTATCTAATAGTAGCACTTTTCTACCATATTGTTCTGCCATTATGTGCTGCCTCATCTTGGGCCCAGAGCAATGGACTAGCAGATCATGGACTAAACCTCTGAAACCATAAACCAAAATAATTTTTTTTCCTTATCTAATTTGTTTGTTCTTTTGGTCACAGCAATAAAAATATGACTAACATATAAGTTGATATCATGACTACAGTCATGACTAAATGGTTCAAAAATCTTTGAAGCTGGTTTTTGGGAGAAATTTGGAAAACTTGACATTGTAGGATGGTGAAGCTTTATAATGTTATACATGCAGATAGCTTAATGAATCATTTGGGTGGGAGCTCAGAAGATCCAAGAGCAGAAAGTGAAGACTGTCCTGGGGTTTACAGAGGATAATGAGGGTTTAAATGGGAATGGGAGTAGAAGTCACTTGTGTCATATTGTGTCATAATGGCTAAGAACTTGTCTACATTTTCATGTCCTGAGACTTTGAGTCTCACTTTAAAGGTGATGTGCTAATTAATCTGTAGAGGCAATGTCAAGGCAGCATAGCATTCAGTCAGTGCCATCAATTTTGTTAGCAGCATTTACCCAAATTTACTATAAAAAATGAGAGAAGAAAGTAGAGAAAGGGGATTTTAAATATTTGCTGTTTGGCCAGAAAAGTGCATATAAAATTGGGGCCATGAAAGTTGTGATTGTTAAAATTATTACAGAAACAAAAGTGAAATTAAATTCTTTGCATGAGAATGCTAGGAAAGATGTCTTGAGGGCATCTCCAGAATATGCAAGATCAAATTTGTTGTAGGCTCAATGTGAAAAAGAAAATCTTCTTTGAGAAGAGATCATGGAAGCATCTTGTTTATACAAGGGGCCCCTCAGCCATGCAGGCACTCAAAGTCATGGCAGTCACCATTGTGGAATGGGGGCGGTTATTGCTCGAGTAAACAACAAAACTTGACATCACGCATATGGTGCTGGTTCTGAAGGAGTGCAAGATGCTGGAGAAAGGAGACATGGAGATGTCCATCAAGAACTCAAGGGAATGTCTGAGAAACCAGGGAAAAGGTAACAGGTTTGGAATCCCTCTGGTCTTCCCTTCAGAGAGTGATATGTAAAGCTGTGCAGAACCACCAAAGCTCTTTGGAGAGCACATCTTAACCACCATGTGTCCTACCTGGTTTACTTGAGTTACTTGTCCTGTTTCCCAGCTGGATTTTGGTCTTATTTGGGCACCATCCCTTCTTGTGTAACTCCTGCTCCTTTCTTTGGGGATGGGAATGTTTACTCTGCACCACTGTGTACTGGATAGATATAACGTGCCTTTGATATGAACAGGGGCTCAGAGCCAAGAGTTTCCCTTAACTCAGAAGACTTGGACATGAACTTTGGTGCAATGCTGTAACTGTTAAGACTATGGAGACTTGGGAGATTAATCATATGCATTTTGCATTGTGAGAGGGACATGAGTTTTGGGGGACCAAAAGTTGGAATTGGAATGTTATGATTTCAATGAGTTGTCCCCTCAAAGCTCCTGTGTTAACGCAGCAAAGTTTGAACTTGAAAATACTTCATCAGCCTATCCTAATTTGATGGACTAAATCAGTGGCAACAGTAGACAGGGAGGGCATGGCCTGGAAGGTTCCATCTTCCCTCTAACCCTTTCCACTTGCTCTCTCTGCTTACTGGCTACCACCAATGGAGCAGTTTTCCTTCACCATGTCCTTCCACCACGATGCTCTGTCTCACCTCAGGTCCAGAGCAATGGACTTGGCCAACCATGAACCATAAGCTAAAATGGATTTGTCCTCCTCTAAGTGATTCTCTTTGGGTATTTTGGTCACAGTTATGGAAATCTGACTCATATTTGATAAATTGCCTCTACATTAACTCAATTATCAAGTGTTCATAATTTATCTTTTTTAGATTTCTTTAGAACTCTCAATATCATGATATGTAATGCATTTACATATTGTAATCGCCTGATTGTAAAATGTTTAAGTTGTATTTAAGATACTATGCAATATTTCTCTATGACCTTTCAATTAAAAATATGTACTTTCGATTAAAAATAAAATAATATTTTTAACTGTCGAAGTTGCTTGTTGGTGCTATAACTACAATTTTTTTAGGACTAATTTCCTAAGTAGTGTTCAAGAAAAAGATTATAAATAAACTTCCAATGAATAAAAGAGCAAACAAAAATTTCCATAATTTAGAAGTTAAAAATTCAATCTGAAATATTCATTTTAAATACAAATATGACTAATTCAAAATAGATACAATAATTTCTTAGCAGAAATCATTTAAGCTAATTAACCCAGTTTACAACTGTAACTGCACTTATCTCAACTACTTCTTCTAATGAAAAATTGAAAAAAATATATAATTACAAGAATAATTTATTCTTGTCTTTTCAATTTTTATGTTCCATGTCACAGGGTAAATCTTCTGATCTTTAATTATATGTGCTAACAATATCCTCACAAAATCTAATGCTGATCTGTAAACACGAGTTAGATGATATTCCTAAAACTTGATGTAATGTTAATTTAAAATTTTCTGTTCTACAAATGTTTGCATAAATAATAGATTGAGGTGTTGCTGCTTCCCTGATCTTTGTTTAATTAGACACTTGGCAATTTAGTACAACTGTAAAAGAAATATGACAGATAATTTCTTCTTTGCATTAAGCATAATTATGTGAGCTGTTTGGAAAATAAATTTTAAAAAATCTTCATATAACTGTAGTTTCTCTTTATCATCTTACGGGAAACTACTGCATTTATTAAAAAATTATTCAAAATTCAGTTTGCTAGTTCTAGAAACAGAAGACTAATTATATTGTTGTAGAGAATTCATTAAAAACACAGAGACTGCTTCCACTGCAGAGAAGATCTTAAACACACACACACACACACACACACACAATTTATCTTTTTCTGGAGATCTGTAGACCAGGAGTTGAGAGTGGAGATCTCCAATTTAGAATATTCATTCATTATGAATCCATAATGAAAGTCAGGATGAAATTGTAGTCCTGAAATTTAGGATTTATTTAGTTCCTTCCCATGACCACTGCTCTCCCAACACACACTAATACCTTTCTAGAAGAATGAAAGAAAAGCACTATATTTTAATAGGAAATATTCTTTTAAAAATTAAATACATTCTCAGGGTACCAAAAGAAGTGGTAATGTATGTATAACTGCTTCATATCAAACCTTCTTTATTTTAATAGCACAAAAGCTGACTCTAAAGGACCAGTTATCAATTGCCAAGTCCTGTCTGCTAATATAAAACTTCCAATCAAACTTATTCCTTTATTTGTAAAAATTAGAATGAAAAACGCCTGTTGTCTTAGGAAATTCAGAAAAGCAAAGAGAAAATCCAATTTTAAAGGCCAAAAAAAAAATGTCACCATAACAAGATGTATGTGCGTTACTCAGTTTTGTCAGGTGCCAAAGAAGAGCATTGTGGTAAATGATGGGTTCCATGTATGACAGTGATCCCCAAAGATTGTAATGGAGTAAAGCATGTCTATCACCTAGTGATGTCATAGCCATTGTAGCTGGACAGCATGTCTCTACTCACATGTTTGTGGGATGATGATTTGGACCAATCCACTGCACCCTTAGCCCCATAAAAGTATATCGCATGCTATTAGGTACAGTACATAATACTGATAATGATCAGCAGCCTGTTACAAGCTGATGTGTTTACATTACTATATACTTTATAGCATATTTTAGAGTGTGTTTCCCCTCTACTTAGAAAAATGTTTACTCTAAAATGGAAGGCTATGTTACACTGGCAGCCACCTCACCTATCTCATGCTTACCCCATTTTTGATTGCCTCATTTTCTCTTGTGCTTGATTTAATGTCTTTAAATTTGATTTAATGCTCCATGAGGGTATCCTGTTTTATACATCAGGGTCCTAGAGCAGCAGGATACCCTCACGGAGCATATAGTCTAGGTATGTACTTGGCTTTTTATTTAACAATCTTGGTGTGTGTAGGTGCTCCATTGATGTTTGTACAATAGTGAAATATCCTAAGGACTCATTTCCAGAATGTATTCCCACAGTGAAATGATGCATCACTGTGTCTTCTGAGAATTTCAAGTAGTTCAATAAACTCAAGTAGTTAAGTAGTTCTAGCTTTCCAACACAAGGGCAAAGAATTAGGAATGAGGAATGTGCTTCATGAAAACTAAAATATCACTTTAGGCATTAAAAAAAAATCTGCTCAGAAGGAAAACAATTCTACAAAGGAACAACAGACTCACCTCACTGAGCACTGAGTACCTCAGCAAGATGACTTAAAAATATCCCACATAGACAAAATATTGTGTAATGTTCACACATTAATGACAAAAAAAGAATTTTCTATACCAAGATAGAAAACAACAAACAGTTAAGCAGACCTCCAAGAAATAAGGATCAGAAGATCATCATATTTCTCATCAGGAGGATCAGATATAGGGAGAATAAGCAATGAAGTCTCCAAACACAGAGGAAAAATAAGATAAATCTAGACACTTATATAGTAACAAAATGTTCATGAATTTTCTATTGAAAAGAAATGTCCAGTAATTTAAAATCATTGAGAATGTACTTGCATGGAAGGAAATTATTTTCATATTGATTGCTTAAATTGAGAGTGAACACCACAAATTATGAGTGCACATTTATATGATCTTAATTTTTAATTTTTCTTCCTTGTTGGCAGGGAGCTGGGGCAGAATTGAGTTAGCATTTTGTTTTAAATGCTAGTATTGGGACAAATCAACAAACTAGTAGAATAAGACTATATGCAAAATTGACTTTTAGCAAATACTGTCCTACCAGCTAAATGATATTAAGGTGTACAGATTTTTTCCAGAAGCAGAAACAATTGCAATCAGACGTTGTCAACTATTGAATGTAGTATTACAACACACAATCACAGTTCAAAACCAAGTTAAGGCAAAGTCAGGGTGATTTTAATAGTAAGACCGAAAAAGTAAAAATTCATCCTCCTTTGATGGAAGGAATATTCGGTATTGAACAGCACAGCTGCTGTGACATTAAAAATTTGGAAAAGTAAATGCAGCTAAACACAACTGTTGCTCTTTCTGGGCAGCAGTTACACAATCATAATAAACCAATGTTTTCAATTTTTCTACTGTTAGAATCAACTATAGAGAAAGCAAAACTGTTCATTGTCCATAACACAATAGTGTGTAAAATATTACCAGTATTAAAGTGAAAGCCAAGAAGGAGGATACAGACACTAACATGCTCATGTTACAAAATGAAAATTGGAAACATAATATTTATAATTGTTTTTATAAAAATTTGATCCATCAGTTTTTCTTTAAAAATGAATCAATTGCAAATTATTAAAATGTGACAATTATCAAGAATTGGAAGAAGGAAGGGAGTTTTGTAGTATGAACAAATAAGTAAAAACTCATATAAAATAAACCAAAGATGATGAAAAAAATGCCTGCAGTTGTAAAGGCAGCACGCTGAGCCCATACCTTAGTAGGCAAGGGTGACCTGCAGAACCACCCTCAGCAGAGAGAATCACATCTCAGCAAGCAGAGCCCCACACAGGAGAATTAGGAATGAGGAGGCTAGGGCGGGAAGGGCCAAGCTGCAGGTCAACTCCGTCCTAATTTATGCTTTATTCCTTAAAAATAGGTGTATCACTTTGTTTTAAATGAAATTTCTAGGAAATATTTTCATTAATGTTTCATTATTTCTGATATCATTTCTATATTATAAAATGTCATTTTTACTTTTCTAAAGTTAACAAATATCGAGCTATATAATGAATTCCATTCATAAATACTTTTCCTGATTTTTTCTCATTTTTAAAATTTTTTCAAGTATAATGATTAAGAATCTTAAGAACTTGTAACAATAACAAAGCCATTAATGCTGGGAGCTTTTAGTGGAATACTGTGTGTCAAGTTCCATGCTGACTTGACTGCCTTACTTGCCATGTCTCATTTACTAATCACAATAGCCATGTCACTTAGGAATACTTTTGACCTCTGTTCTAAATACAAGGAGCTAGAGGGTAAAGAGGCCAAGCTATTTGCTCCAGATTTTTTATTTCATTTAGCCAATGGGTATTTATTAAACAGGCCTCATTCTGTGTATGTGTGTGTGTGTGTAGTTCCATTTCTGTATATTAATAGAAAGAAGCAGACAAATTTTTTGGTCTCATAGAACTTACATTTAATGGGTAAGCATAGTGTTAAAAAATAAATCAAGTAAATAAATGGTATAGTCTTCTGTAAAATAATAAATTCTATGAAAAATATATCACATAAGTAAGATTGGTTGGGTATGTTTTACCTCTGGTAAAACTGCAATGGGATTTCAAATATGGTCAGGGTGGGCTCATGGAGAAGGCAGCATTTGAGGATGATAGGTAGGTGGAAATCTGCAGGAAGGTTGCTGAAGACAGAAGGATCAGCTAGTGGAAAGGCTCAAGCACGAGGGCATGAGGACAAGAGCAGTCCTAGGAGGCAGGGAGGTTCTAAAGAATGCTCTAGGACCCTACCACCAGCGTAAGCATTTTGACTTTCACTTCAGGTGTAACAGAATGATGCTAATATTCTCAAAATGCGAAACTAAACCATAACTATACCTGAAGGAGTGAGGTATTCTTAGGGAGAAGTTACATTTCTTCTGGGCCTAGAAGAATTGGTAAGTGCCTATTATATGGCCTGGATAGAGGAGTGTGGGTGGAGAAACAAAGAAACAACATGTCAAAGTTACTGGGGCATGAATATACACAGGCGTGAAGGAACAGTGCTTCTGCACAAGAAAACTCAAAAGACCATGAAGGAACCACACATTGCAATTTTGATGCTATACAGAGATGTAGAAGATGTTTTTGTTGTTTGTTTGTTTGTTTAATGGTTAGTAATCACTAGAAAACATTTTTCTGGTAGAACTTGGTTCTCAAGCCTGGAATAAAATGTGTTTCTCAAGAAGATCCTCTTGGTACTGTGAGTGATACACTGGACAGCTAAACTTGAAACAGGAAAATGAAGACAAAAGTTCGCACGCGCTGTTGGAGGGTTTTGAGGCCAGTGCTGTGGCAGCCTGGAGTAGGAGGTAATTACTACTCATGTCAGTGACCTGGGATGACATACAAGAATTAGTCCTCTAAGTACATAAGAGTTGCACATTTGAAGGTATTGAAGACAGAAATTTGCATACAGCAGGCAACAGGAGGCTTAAAAAGAACTAGATGACAACTCTATCAAATAAAAAAATTCTGTGCAACCCCAAAGCATACAGACTAGAGCACACTTTTCAAGTTACAAAAACCATTTCCCAAAAACTTTCACTTGAATTTCACTGCTGTTAAAAATTACCCTTCCATCTGCTAGCATGTATACTGGTACTACAATGTTTTTCTGATTCTCATTTGAATAACGAGATTTTTTTTTAAAAGAGAGAGTGAGAGAGAGAGAGAATTTTTAATATTTATTTTTTAGTTTTCGGTGGACACAACATCTTTGTTTGTATGTGGTACTGAGGATAGAACCCGGGCCACACGCATGCCAGGCGAGCGTGCTACCACTTGAGCCACATCCCCAGCCCAATGAATAAGGAGAATTTTGAATTTGGTTAACTTAATGTCTCTTTCAGTTGCATGAGTCTATGAATGCCACAGGTAAACTTGCATAAGGTACTTTTATACTGCTAATGCCCAAATCATTTTCATAATTACTGGTTAATTTTCTCTAGAGTCTGTCTTGTAGTAAATGTGCTTTAATATTATAAAGCCACTGCCCCTGAATATATTTTAGAGATTAAAGCAAAAAATGAATTCCATAGATACTAAAATACTACAAATTATTATTGCATCCCCCTCAAATCAGACTTTTAGGTGATCTTTAAAAGGGGGCTCTATCTTTCATGAGACTCATATGGAAATATTGTCGCAATATGACAACTTCATTCCTTGTCATTCCATGCGATTAGCATCGCATCTGCTAATTTGCTCACATGGAATATGATATTAGTCAGGGATGATGTAAAATCTCCATCTCAGTGTACCCTATTGCTTTATTCTTCCACACTTACATACTTATTTTAAATGAAAGTTAATAAATAGATAATCCATAAGCAAGAGTAGAAAGGAATATCTTGTGATTCATTCATGCTTTGCTTATTATTTTTCTTTCCCAAGAACATTTGGAATTCAGTAATTAGATAATGCATATTTTTCTGAATGTGAATCTTTTGATAATCTATAAAATTACGACCTATCTAAATATTTTCCAGTATAGTAAGAAAGTATTTTTTAATAAAATGACATTACAGATGACTGTAGTAGTTAACTTTTCATTTTTTTAAGAAAAACATTTATCAGTATTTAATGAGGAAATAAATAGTATCTCAGTTCTGCATGATTTGAAAGGTCTAAAAACTTGATCTGTTTATCATTTCTATAAGTTCAATGAAATACAGAATTTTCTTAATATCAATTGATTTAAATTGAGAATTTATTTGTAAAGCTATCTCAAATTTTATTTAAATTTCTGAAAATGTTATATTTATCAAATTCTGATTATCTTCCATAAATAACGGAAAAGAGACTGATTTGTATTTTAGTTACAATGTGATGATAATTACACTAGGGTAGAAAAAGTAATTTATGATTTTTGTTTCTCTACACTCTTCTCCTGAAATATCATCCCCTTGTTAGTGCTTGTTCAAGAAGCACTATCTATATAAATAAATACATGGTAGGCAGATGGATACATAGATAGATGAGCATGTACACAATGAATTGAGTAAGTCTACCCGTTTTGGATTGAGTCATCAGAAATACATTTTCAGGAGCTAACACATGGAAATATAACAGTGAATGAGAAAAAAATAAAAACCTCTCCTCATGGAATTTCTCTTCCAGTTGTATACATAAACAATTAAATAAAGAAATTGATGTATTTGCATGTCACTCTTAGATGGAGACAGTGGGGAGAAAGGGATAAGGCAGAATGAGGAGTAAGTTATGAAGCTAGTGCTATTTTAGATTATGTGATTAGCAAAGCCTTTCCAATAAATATTGGGTAAATGAGGAAGCAAGCTCTGCAGTAAGATATCAGTGCTTCCAAAGACTGTTCTGGATCTTTTCTTCCAGCTCTCAGAATATCCTGTCTTAGAGCATCATCATTTATCTGAGAACTTGAACCATGCTAGAGAATCTACGCTAACAATGTGATTTATGATGAAGGCCATGGATCATGTGGTGTCAGCTCAATCTTTAAACAGGCTGGAGATTAAGGTCAACCATGTAACTGTTCCACCTTATCCATGTGACCAATCCAGAATAAAATATTTGGACATCAGGCTCAGGTGAACATGCTTTTGCTGACAATATTTCAAATAGATTGTCACACATTTTTCTGGAAGAAATAAGCACTGTCCACATAATTCTCTTGCAAGAGGACAAGGGGGAGCTCTGTCTCTGATTTCCCTGGACTCTGTCATGCCTTTTTCATTGTGGTCTAAATCAATAGCCTTTTTATGAAACATAGTGTACCACAAGTATGATGGTTTCCTGTTCTATGATTTCTTCTGCAAACTATTAAACTTGAAGGAGATCTTGGGAACCTGCTGGGTTTTGCATAAAGCAAATGAAAATTCAGAGAAATTTAGTTACTATAGGAGAAATGTTAAGTACAAAAGACCTGAGTTAAGAATATATTAAGGACAAGAAAACAAAATGAAAACTATGCATGCAATGGAAGTCAGATTAGGATGGAGAGTTGTAAAAGTTGATGTCACAAAGAGACTCATATAAGATGCCCGGAAGTTATCACAATGTGAAATTAAGCTACTCTACCATTTCGATCGGGAAAGAGGCATGAACTGATCCATCTTTGATATCACAAGTTTGGGAAAAATTTACAAAAGGGAAGAAACATTAGCAGTAATATCATTTAGTGACTATTACTTCACTGTGTAAGAGAAATAGAGATGCTTTGTACTCACAGATGGTAGAAGGGAAAGGGAGGTTAAGATATATGTTGTCAGATCCAAATAATATTTTGATATTAATTTAAAACATAGAAATCATATAATACATCTGCTTATATAACAATTAGATGAAGTTAAAACAGAAGAAAGACTGAAAAAATATTTACAAATTTGCAGAAATTCAACACACTCTTAAACAACCAATGTATCAAAGGAAATATCACAAGGGAATTTATAAAAGGCTTTGAGATAAATAGAAATAATAATTCAATACCCAAATTAATCCAAGGCAGAAACAGCAGTACTAGTTGATAGCCATAAAAACATTTAAGAAGAAATATTTCAAATCAATTTTCAATATAACTGAGGGAAAAAAAAGAATAAATGGAATAAAAACAAAAAGAAGGAAATGAAAAGATTAAAACAAGAATTTAAAAAGTACAAAATATAAAACAATCAAAAATTAATGAAATTAAAAGTTGTTTGAAAATATCAGCAAAATTGCAAATATTTAGAAGGAATAAATAAGAAAAAATTTAAATTATTAAAATAATAATTAAAAGTAAGGACATTAGTATTAATTCAACAAAAGCATAAAGGTTTATAAGACTAGCATAAGTAATTATATGCCAACAAATTGATTAATCTATATGAATCAGACAAATTCCAAGGGAAAAAACTTTTTAGTGAACACTAAATAAAAAAAGAAATAGAAAATCTCAGTAGACTCATAATAAGTGAGGAGACTGAATCTAGGAAAGGAGATTGAATGCTATAAAAGAAAAAACACTCAACATCATACACATCCATAAGACTAGTATCCTAAATAGAATAAGATATATTCCATGCTCGTAGAAATAAATAAAAATATATTCTATGTCAAGTATAACTGAAAAGAACAAAATAAAATATAAAAATAAATTTAAAAAAACCAATCTTTTGGCTTCACTAGTAAGTTCTATCAAACTTCTGAAGAATTAATACCAATCCTTTTCAAAATTTTTCAAAATTTGAAAAGGAGGGAATATTCCTTAAATTATTCTTTGCAATCAGTATTAGTATGACACAACACCAAAGACACTACAAAACCTAATGAAAGCTCTAAACCAATATTCCTTATGAACACTGATGCAAAACCATGAATAAAAAAGAGCAAGCCAAATTTAGAAGAATATAAAAAATTATACAAACAGCATTGACAAAGTAGTATTTACTACTGGAGTAAGGAGATACTCCTATATTGAAAAATTAATCAATATAATACATCAGATTAAAACAATGTTGAAAAAAATATATGCTCACTTCAATTGAAGTAGAAAAAAATCACCTGAAAAAATTCAACAACTTTTCATAATACAATACTCCAACAAACTAGGAATAGAAGAAAACTCCCTCAAAACAATAAAAGCTCTAGTTGGAAAACCTACAATGAACATGACGTTCAATGATGATAACTGAAAATTTCTCCTCTGTGATCAGGAAAAAGGCAATGATGCCCAGTTTTAATACCTGTATGCAACAGTGTACTAGAACGTCTAGCCAGAACAATTGAGCAAGAACCTTGAATAAAAGGCATCAAAGTTTGAAAAGGAAAATTATTATTTTCTCTGCAGATAATATCATTTTACATGTAGAAAAAAATCTCAGAACTCCACCTATAGACACAAACACACAGAAACTAATAGAGTAAATCAATTCAGCATAATAGCATGATACAAAGTCAACATACAAAAATAAGTTGAATTTATATATGCTAACATGAGATTCCAAAAATAAAATAAATTTAAAAAGCATTCCATTTATAATAACATCAGAAAGAATAAAGTCTTTGTGAATTAACTTAATCAATGAGTTGAAAGACTTGTACATTGAAAACTATAAAACATTGCTGAAAAGAAGTAAATACTTACAAAAACTGAAAGGCATCCCACATATAGGGTCAAATAATTTGACAATAGTGCTGAAATAATTCAATGGGGAAAAGACAGTATTTTGAAGAAATGGTAGTATGAAATTAGATGTCCATATGCAAAATAATTGAGTCAGATTTTCCTCCACAAACAAGAGTTAACTCAAAATGTATAGATGACTCAAATGTAAACTCTAAAATTCAAAAATTCAGAAAAAAATAGGGAGAAAGAATCACAATACTAGATTGGTTAGTGGTCACTTTTTTAAATGAAACCAAAGACAAACAACAAAAACAAAAATATAGACAAATTAGACATCATGAAAAATAAGTTTTGTACATCAATGAGTGGTAACAACACAGGGAAATGCAACCTACTGAGTGCAGAAAAATTTGCAATTCATATAGTAATAAACGAGCATCTGTACTATATAGAATACTCATAAAACCCAACCAAAAACTGATTAAAAATGAACAATATGTTATATATTTCTCCAAAGAAGATGCATAATTGATAATCACTTGAAAAGATTCAGTATTAATCACTAAGTACATACAAACCAGAACTATAATGACATAACACTTCACACCCATTAGAATGACTACTATTAAAAAATAAGAAAAGAGTTTTGGTGAGAATATGAAAAAATTAGAACCCTTGAGCACTTTTGATACAAATATAAAATTATATAGCACATTGGAAAACAGTATGTGGGTTTCCAAAAATTAAAAACAAAAACAAAACAATATAATTTCTCAATTTATGTCTAGATTATGGTTGAATATCAGATGTCCCTGAAAAATCACGTGGGACAAATATTGGAGGAATCTTCAGAATTGAAAAGATTAGATTGTGAAAGTGGGTAATTTCATCACTGGACTGATTCATTTGATAGATTAAGAATTTGAATGGATTACTGAGTGGTAACCACAAGCAGGAGGATTGTGGCTAGAGGAAGCAGTTCACTGGGAGAGTAACCTTGGAGACTCTCTCTATATATCTCATGTTCCTCCACATCCCTCCCACCCTCCCTGTATTCCATAAGTTCCCTGAGCAACTTTCCTCTTTTCCTCTGCCATGCCATGCCCTTCCACCATGATGTTCTGCCTCACCTTAGACCTGGAGCAATGGAGTTGGCCAACCACGGATGAAGCTCTGAAACCATGAGGCCAAAATAAACTTTTTCTCCTCTAAATTGTTCTTGCCAGATATTTTTTTTTGTCACAGCAACATAAAGCTGATTAACACAATACCCAAAGCATCTGAATTGGCATCTCTAAGAGATATACATACATCCATGTTCATAGCAGCATTATTCACAATAGCTGAGATGAAGAATGCACTCAAATATTTTATATATATATGATTATTTTCACACTTAGGTATTTCTGAGATATCCTATAATCTAGATGAATCTTGAGGACATTAGATTAAGTGATATGAGTTATATGAGATACTTATAGTGTTCAAACTCATAGAACAGGAAGGTAGAATTCTGATTACCAAAGGGTAGGAGAAATGAAAACTGGATGGTTATTGTGTAGTGAGTATGAAGTTTCACTTTTGCAAGATAAAAACAGTTCTGTTAATAGATGGTGGTTATAGCTGTAGAATAATGTGAATGTACCTTAAAATAGCTAAGATGCTAAATTTTATGTTTATTTTACCACAAAAACAATTGTGATAATTACATATGTTCATTTACATATGTTGAAATCCATGTACCTATTTAAAGACAATTATGTTGATAAGAAATTTTAGATACACTGTGGTCAGTTAAATCCCTCCAATGAGAATTTTTCCTAGCTATTATTTAGATTCCTCATTGAATAAAGAAGAATATTTTATATTATCACTATTCTATCCATTCTGTATATCAGATTTCTTTGGAAACTTTCTAACTTTAATACTTCAGGCTATTAGGCAAGTTTTGAAAAATGTTCTTCAAGGATTTTCTTGACTGAAACATAGGTTCATCCCTGTATGAAAGAAGGGACGATTGTATAGAATTGTGGGAGACAAATGACATACTTAGCAGACTCTTCCAGATTGTAGTTTAAAAGATACAAAAAAAGAAACTACATTATATCATTTTTACATGAAAACGCATTGTATAAAAATTATGGCAAAAATAAAATATATGTTCATTCTGCCCTCCCCTGTCTACGGGTTGTCTTCTGCAGATCCAACCACTTGTGGTTCAAAAGTATTTGAAAAAGTGTGGCTATACTGAACACAAACAATTTCTTTTTGTTTTCATCAGTCTCTAAACAATATATTATTATAATTACTTACATTGCATTTACATTTTATTAGTGGTAATCTAGAGATGGTTTGCAGTATATAAGAAGATTGCATAGGTTATATGCAAATATTATGCAATTTTGTAAAAGAGAGATGAGCATCTACAGAGTTTCATGTTCCAAAAGTGTCTTGCAACTAATATCCCACAGATGATGAGGGAGAACTGTATAATCAACTTTTATTTTACTTTAAATAAACCTATTTTTCAGGATTTTTTAAGTGATTCATATAATCACCCTAACATGAATTAATCTATGAATTACATTTGCAAAAAATTATAATAATAATAGGAAAAAAAACATTTGTATACTGCTTTTCTTCTTAGAGTTATAAACACATTCTTCCAAAATTGTATCAACAGAGTTTGAATATAGATGTTTCCTGACTTACAATGGGATTACATCTGATAAATCTACCATAAGTTGAAAATACCAAAAATTGAAGATGTGTTGAATACAATGAATCTACTGAGCATCATAGCCCAGCCTAGCCTACCTTAAATGTGTTGAAAAAACAATAATAGCCTACAGTTGAGCAAAATCAGCTAAGATAAGCATTACTTTAAAATGAAGTGCTCAACACCTGTATACGCACAGACAGGAATTTTTTAGTCACGATTCGATGTTCAAAATGTGCTGACCACACCTACAAACTGTAAAGTGCTGGCTGCTTACACTCATGGTTGTGTGGCTCATCAGCAGCTGTGCTTCCCTGCCACTGCCCAGCATTGTGAGATGGACCACACCACACTCACCTGAGAAAATATCAACATCCAAAGTACATTTTTCACCAAGTGAGTACCACTTTCACACCATGATAAAGTCCAAAATTTGTAAGTTGAAGCATTGTGTGTCAGCAACTATCTGTATACACAGTGTAAAAAGAGACCTGTTTCTTCTGCCTACTGTTCTTAAAGTGTGATCCTTGCAAAGCGGCAAGAAAATCACAGAGGAACTTGGACACGCAACTTTTCAGGACCTACCCAGAAGAACTCAGTGAGAAACTGTGCAAGAGGGGTTGGCAGTCTGCTTTCAACCAGCACTCCTGGAGATCCTGATGCTGGCTGGACTTTAAAATTTATGGTCTTAACCTACCAATGGAAATAAAGGAAGAGTGAAAGCTATAATTGAAGAATGAGAAACAGGATGAGTTTTCTGGGACACTTGCAAGACAGAGGGGGTGACATTGCTCTGAACACCTTGGCAATGAATTTCCTTTTCAATTATTTTAAGTAGGTAGACCTGCCAAAGTGGGTTTGAATCTAGAATCAAGAGAACCTGAAGTTCAAAACTTTACCTTACTTGGGAACACATTTGTTAGTACTAAACATTCTTCCAGAAAGAAGATGCTAAGAATAAAAAGACACTGGCTTCATAAGAATTAAGCTTAATTCTGAACAAAGGCTCACCATTCACTAACACCTCCTTGGAAAGTCCAGAGGGCAATGAGACCTCTCCCCATCTTCTGTTCCTGCTCCTGCTCTGCACACCCATTTTCTGTCCACAAATCCATTGTCCCTTTCATTAAATAAATTTCAGTCTTACATCTGGATATGAATTCCTCCCACAATCATTAACTCCCAAGAACATTGCAAAATCTCGCTGATAAATAGGGGCAGTTGCATAGGCTTGTCAGCATTTTTATAATCTTAATATGGCTTACACTTCCTCTCTTTAATTTTATCTACCTTGAGATTAATTTCATTTTGTTACATACTATCCACATTTATCATTTTACTATTGTGTAGAATTATAGGGCTGTGTTACATGCACATTAGAGTATATGGTAGAAAGCTTTAATTGATAGTTAATTTGATTCTGTGAGAAGGTACTACATTTATATACCTGACTTTTACATTTAAAAAATATTAAACCGAAGTAAAGAGCTACATAACTAACTACATGTTCAAAAACATAAAAGACCAATAAGAACTGATAAGAGTTTTTCATCATTTATATTTAATCTTTTTTGTAATTGATGGCTTAGACTACAATATATTAAATGATTATAGTGTTCAGAATAAGGAATAAGAAAAAAAACAATAATAATTGGAATTATAGAACAGGTGAACACATATGATTAGCTGATAATGATAGAAATACATTCAAATTCTATTATATACTAAAAGATTATAATTTCCCTAGTTTAAAAATTAGAAGAAATGTACTACAGAACTAGCCAAAGCAAATATTCAAATGCTCCCCCACGTCCAGCTATTTTATGCCCTTTCTGTGGATTGTGGTGTTTTGTTTTATTCTTCTCTTGTTGAGTCCCTTGGTATTTAGCACTAGAGGTAATTTTCCATCTCTGTAGTTAGATCTTAAACTTCCCTTGCCACTTCCCAGATTACACTATTCCGTCTGTCAAAAACAGCTGGGCTGAGTAAGAAAATAATACTAGTCGATTAAAAAAAAATGCAATCTAGAAATGTTGAACTATTTGATTGCACTAAAATAGAAAGTTTAAACTAATCATTTACTAATCTTCTCACATCTTCTTTGAAATAGCTTTTGATGAAAAGGTTAGCAAAGACATCAAATTTGTGGGCTCTGAATGGCTTGTTTGCTGGGAAAACATACACAGTATTTTCTCAATGTGTTGTTAAGAAAACTATGGTTGATTTCAGTGAAATTATTTTGGTTTACAAGAGGGATTCTTCACAGACGCTCACAAACGGAGCTCAATTCCTTTCAACATCAAACTACATTTGAGTTAGTTTTTAATGTTAGTCATATAAAAATTGTAAACAAAACAATTCTAAAATTACTATATTTGTATCCAAAAATGTAAAATGTTTTTGTGTCTAAATTGCTCATTGCCTCATGTTACTAAGGAAGAACTGTTGAAAAACTCATTCCCTATAATGAGTTTCTCAGGATCAAGTATAAATTAAAATGCACAGGAGATAAATTGCTTATGCTTTTTGGGTTATGAGGTTCACCCACAGACTGTCTACCAGGCTTAGAGAAGTAGAAGTTTCTACTTTAAACTTTATCATAACAACTACCAAAAACAAGAGCAACATATGCCTTTCAAATCACTGGAAATATGAACAACAACTAAATATAAACCATATAGCAGTAAATGGAGGGGAAAGGAAATACAAATTAAATAGATAAAAGTATGAATGAAGAATGCCAAGCATTTAAATTACAGCTGAAAACATAAAAGATGTCAGTCCCCCCATCCTCAGCACCACATACAAGTGAAGATGTTGTGTCCGCTGAAAACTAAAAAAAATAAATATTAAAAATTTTCTCTCTCTTTAAAAAAAAGGGGGGGCACTGTTAAATTTAAAATTTAAAGGTAATGAAGTTTTTAAAAAAGTAGTAGTTAATATAAATTTTTATATAAAAGTTAAATTTTAAGATAATTACCCCTAAAGGTAAAGATGATAATTTTTTAACGGTAAAATTTACAACACCCAATGAGTGCATTGCTATTCCTAAAATTGTATGGGCCAAATAATATAACCTCCAAATACAAGGAAAAAAAATGTGGCAGGGCTTGATCCAGGTGTTTGTTTCAATGGGAGGTAGAGTGTGAAAGAATTCAGCATTCCTGAGACTTATATAGAAGGCAACTTGTAAGACAGGGAAAGTAGGATTGGGCTAAGAGGTTAAGTTAGGTCCAATTCTGTAAAGCTGAATTGCCATCTCATGCTAAACCAGACTTGATACATCCTCTGGACATGGGCCACCTCCTCAGAGCATGATGTTGGGCAAAGTTGTTCCCTGTACAGAGGCAATTCTTAAAGGTGCAATAGCCAAAGGCTTTTTGTTGATAGCCCTCCTTGAATCTGAGAGAATAACACACTGAGTAGCACCAAAGTATACATCATGGACTACTAACACCCAGACCACAGTTCATTCAGTAAGTCGTTTGGCTTTTCATTATATTTTATCTACTAGCTTCATGTATTTTTTCAACTGTTTTCCCAGAACTAAACCATGCTGGCAATACGTCCATCATGATATACTTAATTATTTAGATGAATCAGTTTTAACACTCCTGAATCTTGAATTTTAGACTCCCTAAATGTCCAATGCAAAGATTTTTTTTGGTATACTAAAGCAAAAATCAATGTCCATCTTGAATTGTGTATACCTAGATGATTCCTCAAGATATATATGTATTAACATTTTTATTTGATTTTTAATTTAGTTAACTTTCCCTAAGTTGTAAAGAGCAAAGAAAATGAAAGAGGGTTAATTTAAATAGTTCACAATTAAGAAGTCTTGATTTATGGGGAAAATGTTCAGAAATTTAGTGTATTTTTTCTTACCTGTCAATACTGAGATAAGACTTTTGAAGAAAACAAAATAAATGCAAACATGAACTATCTTTTCTCACCCTCACAGGAGGAAATTATTGGAAATTATTACTTATATTGAGTAATGTGAAAACTTGTTTAAATGCTTATCATTGTATAGTTATTATAGAAAGACAAACGTGACTGCAATGCCTGGAGTTCATGTAATCTTCTCTCTGGCCCACAAGGTGCAGGGGCAGTAGGCTGACCCTGGTTTCCTAGAACACACCCCGCCACCTTGGGAATGACCTTTGTTCTGATACTATCACCTTTCTCCAGTAAAAGTTTCTATGGAAGTGTCCAGAGAAGAAGAATCAGTGACTTTTGAGTCTATGTTCATAGATTCTACCCAGAAGGATTAGCTCTTGCTGGGAAATCGCAGGACAGGACTCAGTAGAAAAGGCGGCAAGTGCCCGTGTCCTGAAGTCCTGGCACATGTTTTATAATGGAGTCATTGTTCTCTGAACAGAATTTCAATTACTTTTTCTTTTCCCCCCAAAAGATGTCAATTTTACTCTGTTAGGGAGACAAGAAGAACAAATAGAAAGAAGCAGAAGGAAGTTAGGCAACTTAGGAATAAAGGGGTTAAGCAAGAAGAAGAAAAGGAAAACAAGAGACGAAATTAATAATTTTTTTGGTAAATAAAATTATCACCATTGTTATTATAACTAGTTATTACATTAATTATTTAAAAGGTTCTGGAGTTCCACTACTCTGAAAACTACAGAATGTTTCTGAGAGAAGTCAAAAGAGATTCAAATACATGGAGAATAAGTATGATATTCAGAGAATGCAAAACAATATTTTTAATAGCAATTACCTTGAATTGATGGACATACTTAATCTAAATCAAATTACCATTTTTTTCTTTTTCTTTTTTGATATGGGGATTAAATAGAGGGGTACTTAACCACTGATCCACATCCCAAGCTGTTTTTAATTAATTAATTCATTTATTTATATTTTTGAGACATGGTCTCACTAAATTGCTTAGGCTGGCTTTGAAATTGTAATCCTCCTGCCTCCTCTTGAGGTGTTGGATAACATGCGTGCATCACCATGCCTGGCTCAATTGGTATTTTTCTGGAAATCGACAAGAAGATTCTAAAATTCATATGGAGGTACAATAAAATACATCAAGATAGACAAAAAATAAGGGAATATTATAGCATCCAAAAATAGATCTTTAGATATAGAAACATTCATTTATGACAACTACACCTATGCAATTCAACATAGAAAGTGAATTTTGTAGAAACTGTATGTTATTTGGGAAAAGTGAATTTTTCTCTTTCACACACACCATAATACACAGAAATTAAATCAAGATGGATCTTAGACTTAACTTTGGAAACTAAAATTACAGACTTTCCAGAAGTCTGATTGCCTTATAAGTAGTTCTTATACAAGACTCCAAAAGCACTATATCTATCTATTTATCTATATCTCTGTATCTATTTATCTATCTCTATATATGTCTATATATGTATGTGTGTGTGTGTATAAATTTCACTAACTAGTCCTCAAGAATAATAAAAATTTTGGCTTGACAAAAAATACCATTAAGTAACCAAAAAGGCAGGAAAATTCAGGCTAAAACTAATAGCTTGGAACCAGAATATATAAAGCACTTCAATAAATGAAGCAGCAAGCTCAAAAACAAACAAATTGATCAAACACTTGAATTGACATTTCACCCAAAGGGTCAATCAGCATGTGAAAAGATGCTCAAAGTCATCAGTCACCAGTGAAATGTTAATTAAAACCACAATGAGATACCATCACACAGCCATGGATTTGAGCTTTTAAGACTAATGATTCCAAGTGCTACAGAGATTGTGGAGAAGATGAAACTACCATTCATGGCTCATGTGAACATAAATCTCTGTGACCCCTGTGAAAATCTTGGAAAAAACCCTTACAGTTTTTAATAAAGTTAAGTACACACTACCTCATCATCCAAGGATTCCAGTCTTTGTTGGAAACCTAAGAAAATTAAATGCAATGACATATGTGAATGTCAATACCAACTTCTATAACTCCCATCTGGAAAATCCTCCAATTTCTATCCACAGAATGGATAAAAGATTTTTTTGTTGTTTCTGTTTTTGGTTTTGGTACTTTGGATTTAACCCAGGAGCATTTAACCACTGAGCTACATCCCCAGCCCTTTTCTTAAAATTTTTTATCTTTCCTTTTTATTTTGTGACAGTGTATGGCTAAGTTTCTTAAGGCCTCACTGAGTTGATGAGACTGCATTTGAACTAGTAATCCCTTTGCTTCAGCCTCCAGAATTGCTGGTGTTACATATATGCACCACCATGTCCAGCTTAAAATATTGTTTTCTTTTAACAAACAAGTAAATTCTGCATAACAATGCAAAGATCACATTTCTGAATAATAAGAACATTGTGAAGTCTCCAAAAAAGCTTGATTGAGTGACCAGACACAAAAGTGTATATGTTTTGAGATTCTCTATTTAATATGAAATTCAAGAATAGGCAAAACTAAACAATGGTAACTCGTGTGAAAATAATATCCCTAGTGGGGGAGAGCAAAGTCATTCTGTATTTTGATATGTGTTATGGCTTAGACTTGAGGTGGTTCCCAGAAGCTTATGTGTGAAAAATTCAAGAATGTTCAGAGGTAAAATAGTGAGATTATAAGAACTATAACCTAATCAATGGATTAATCCAGTTGAATAGATTAATTAACTGGGTTGTCACTGTAGGCAGATAGGGTGTGGCTCAAGAAGATAGGTCACTGGAGACAATGGCTTGCAGGTTTATATGTTGTCTGTGATAAGCCAAGCTCTCTCTGATTTCTGGCTACCATGTCTTGAGCTGCTCTCCTCCTCCATCCCCTTCCACCATATGTTGTGTCTCATCACAGTCCAAAAGATATGATATTCACAAACCATAGACTGAACCTCTGAAACCATAAGCCAAAATAAACTTTTCCTCCTGTACACAGTTCTTGGCAGGTCTTTTGGTCACAGCAATGAAAAAGCTGACTCAAACCATATGAAACAGCATGGCAGTTTCTTGCAAAGGTGAGCGTGTGAGAACCTTGTTACAGATTCCATGGATGTGCACATAGGTATGTAAAAATTATTTGGATCAGGTGTCAAAACAAATTTCTTCTTGCCCTTTTTTCTTTTGTCTCAACCAGACATACATGAATTAAATACATTCAATCAATGCAAATAAGATATTTGAGAATCACTCCTGCAAACGAATAGTGTAGTAGGAAAGCTTATATCCTACTTAGACCAACTTGAAACTCAGCCAATCCCTGCCTCTGCCCTCACTCTTCAGAAGGCCATTCCCACTGTGCTGCTTGTGTTCTCTCGCATATCTGATTTCAGGAATGAATCTCTTTATCAGTCAGGTACATTTTACCTGCAATTTTATCAAGATGATCTCCTTAGAATCAGTGTGCTAGGCATGGCCAGTGCCCAGCACTGTGCACTTGACATTCAGGGCTATTTCTTCTAATTTGCAGCCACTACGGCCGTATTACACCATAGGCTAATCCAATACATGGTTCCTGTTCTCATATGAGAGAAGGGAGAGAGAAAACTGTCTTTGTGATTGTCATATTTTTGTATCCCCATCCTTCCCAACTGATCTACTCTTTTCACTTTGCCAAGTTTCTGTCCCCTAGGACTAGGCGTCACTTACTTTCATCACCACTGTTCCTGTTTCACTTTGTTTTCGTTGTTATGTGTTTTTATTGATGTTATGGTTTCTCACTCAATATTTTATATATTCAGATTTCATCTGATATATGCCATGCTCAGCTTCTGCCCAGTTTGCATTTCAATACCTCTCTTTTAATTCTAACTATCTTTGGATTCAGAAAGAATGAAAAGCCATACTTTTACTGCATGTCGTGAATACCATCCACCCTTAAACAACATTGATAACCTATTAGATTTAAAACAAAGCAAAACAGAGAGCTGTTGTTCAGACCATTTTTTAATCTTTACTATGGGTTTTACCAGCTATATTACATTAGGTGCATCAAATGCTCTTATACCTATTAATATACTACTGTCTATAATATAGATGAGGGTTTTTAGTGTCACTCCTTTGGTCTTTTTAAGAAATTAAGAAGTAAAGTATATAGAAAGATGAATGGATACATGAAGTGTGTAGGTACCTATCTATGCATGCAATTAAATCTCTGTTACTAGACAGGAGTCCAAGCAGGCCCTTCCAAGGGAGGGGGCAGACCTCAGCACAACCTGGGTGGGTTCTTGACTTATACTGGGAAACATCAAAAGCAAGGCACAAGCAATGATTTATTAAAGTCAGCTAAGATGTACACACTCCAAAGGCAAGATGCTCACCTTTCAAAGAAGAGAAGACGATCGTGCACCCAGGATTGAACTCTCTAACTATATGGAGAATTTTTCTTGGAATAAATGTGCAGGTTCCCAAACAACTTTTCATGAAAATCAAATTCTATGTCAATCATTTGACATTTGATGTTTAGCATGTTTCTTCTTCATTAAGCAGTCTAGTAATAAAGGGTGGTTAACACATCATGTAAGTCTTTGATTATATGACATTTGAATTGATTGCATCATTGTTCTAGTTGATCTGGTATGACAATTTGCTAGAAGTTTAATTGATCTAACTGAAGAGACAAGCATACTGGTCATGTTCATAGACTGTGTTTTCACCTAGTAAGCATCTCTTTCTATCTCTCCCTGAAAGCCCACCTATCTCATATCTATCCACATTATGGGATATTACTCATCCATAAAAAGGGAAATCTTATCATTTACAACAACAGGACTGAATATGGAAGACATTATGCTAAGTGAAATAAACCATGCACAGAACAACAAATGCTGCAGCATCTCATTTTTATGAACTCACACAAGCAGAACACAGAATGGTAATTTTCAAGATCTGGAGAGTGTAGTAAATGGAGATATGTATATAGAATTTCAAAAGTATACAGATTTTCAATTATAATAAATGTTGAGGGTCTAATATACATTATGATTACTATAGTTAATAATACTCCTGTTTGCTGAGAGCAAATCTGAGTGTCCTCACCGTATACAAATATCCAGACAATGATAACTATGTGTGGTGACAAATTTGTCAGCTAATTAGACTGTTGTAATCATTTCAGTTTCACAATGTGTGTGTATGTGTGTATAAAATCACCATATTGCATATCTTGCATACACACAATTTCTATTTGTTTCCATTATACCTCAATAAAGCTGGAAAATTAAGTTATCTAATTTTTTTAAAAAGCTTTAGACATTTTCCAATAACTTTATCACTTCTTAGTAAATTTCATGTAATTATACATTGTTTTAGAAATGAGTAAAAATAGGCTGCAATCTAACCTTATACAATTTATTTCATGTGTGTGAGCAATTTCTTCTAATTAGGTCAAATGAATCCACAGTCATATTCTATTCATCTCATATTAAGAGAATGCACATCCTTCCTTAAAAAATAATATCAGTATAGTACTCTCAGAAATAGACTACACTGTTATTTACAAATATTGTTAGCAGATATTAAAAGGCAGTCAGTACATGCTCTTTTTTTTTCTTTTGGTACTGGGGAATAAATCCAGGGACACTTAACCACTGGGTCACATCTCCAGCCGTTTTTATATTTATTTTGAGACCCATTCTCACTAGGTTGCTTACAGCCTTGCTAAGTTGTTGAGCCTGGTTTTGAACTTGCGATCCTCCTTCCTTAGCCTCCAGAAGTCACTGGGATTACAGGTGTGTGCCACCATTCCTAACTTGGATATCATATAATAAATTCATTTCAATATATATTGGTGTTAGTGCCAGCACTCTTGATATATTTCAAGTGTATTTCCATGGATGATATTTATTAATTCAAACTAATTTTCAACTAAGAGGGCATGATCTTTGGTATCTAGCTATATCACTAATGTTTAAAAATTATCATCACTCTCCCACTCCTTAATTTTGCAATGATGTTCCTATTTGTCAGAATCAAAGAGCAAGGCAATGTCTGACACCAGCAGCAATCTTCACACAATCCTTTTGGTGAATTTTTGAGAATGTAACTATATTAAAATTGACTGCATCAAAGTAAGACCCTTTATAAACAGTTACATACAGAAAGTTTTCCAAACTTGTCTCAGTGTGAGATCAATGCACCAAAGTCCTTAAAATTACACAGATTCAGTTATATAAAATAGAAAGATGGTAGTTTTACATTCCCTGAGTGTAATATGGGATGCATAAAGAATTTAAGCATAAACATTTTTAGGATCTTCAAAATTAATTAAATAGAATTTCAAACTCATTGATTTGTGAATTTCTGAATTATTCCAAATTTTTTTGATGTGGTTAACATCTCAGAAGCTTTTTAGCAATCACTTTAGATGACCCCTTCAGTAAGAAGAAGTATGTAAGCTTCATTGATACCTATATTGTGGCATGCTTAATGTTCAACACATAACAGATTATGACATATTTTGTATTTTATTTGCCTCTTTGGATTACAAAATGACAAAATGACAAAAAAATAAAAATTAAAAATAAAAATTATCATCACTACTTTACCTGCTCATTTGGCATTTTAATTTAAAATACAAAGGAAATATATCTCAACCAATATTTCCATTAAAATATATATCATTGAGCCAATGAAAGAAATATCTGCCTTGATTCATAACTTTGGAATGGAATATAAAAACAATGGAATCCTAAATCCTAATTTTTGGGAAAAAATTATTTGTTCTTTATAGATAAACATGAGAGTAGAGTATATTTTAACATAGGAGTATAACTTCCCATTCTTGTGGTTGTACTTGATGAGGAGTTTCACTGGTCATGTATTCATATATGAACATAGGAGAGTTTTTTTCTGATTCATTCTACTCTTTTCCTATTCCAAGAGCCCTCCCTTCCCTTCATTCTCCTTTGTCTAATTCAATGAACTTCTATTCTCCACTCCTGCCCTTATTGTGTGTTAGCATTTACACTTGGCCTATGTTTTGGAGGGAATTGGCTTATTTTACTTAGTATGATAGCATCCAGTTTTATCCATTTACCAGAAGATGACATAATTTCATTCTTTTATATGGCCAATATTCCATTGTGTATATATACCACATTATCTTTATCCATTCATCTGTTGAAGGACAGCTAGGCTGGTTCCATATCTCTGCTATTGTGAATTGAGCTGCTATAAACATTGATATGGCTGAGTCACTAGAGAATGCTGATTTTGAGTCAGCTGAGTATATACCAATGAGTGGAATAACTGAGTCAAATGGTCATTCCATTCTAAGTTTTCTGAGGAATCTATGCTGCTTTCCAGTGAGGTTGCACCAATTGGCCCTCCCACCAGCAATGAATAAGTATACCTTTTTTTCCCACATTCTTGCTAACATTTATTGTTATTTGTATTCTTGATAATTGCCATTCTGACAGGAGTGAGGTAAAATCTCAGTGTAGTTTGCTTTTGTCTAATTGCTAGAGATGTTGAACATTTTTTTTCATATATTCATCTAAATACTGACACTTTTAGCATAAAATCAATGGCAAGAAAATATCTTTGCTACGGTAGACCAGACATCAGGTAGCAGTGAATTTTAATTGTAAAGTAGACATTTGACAATGTATTTCATTGTGAGAAACAGTTCATTGTGATTAGGTAGCATTTACAGTATAATAACAAAAAATCCACCAGTTATTATTATATATTTTATTATATGTTTATATTTTTGCATTTATGTTGTTTGTTTGTTTGGGGGGTGTTTGGGGGTTTTATTTGTTTTGCTTTGCTTTTGTTTACTCAGAGAAGTTGCATTGTATAAAGCTGGATTAGAATTGGTCCCTGTGATGATCAATTTGATGTGTCAACTTGGCTATACAATGGTACCTTGTACATGGTCGAACACTCATCTACAGGTTTCAGCTGACATTGAGCAAAGCAGATGGCCCTCCTTAGTGCAAGTGGGCTTCACACAAGAAGTTGAAGGGCTTAAAGGATCTCTGCCTCCAGTCTTTCTTTGGAATAGACACTGCCAAATCAGCTCTCCCCTGAGATCTCCAGACTTTCATACTGCCCTGCACATTTTGAATTTGCCTGCTCCAATAAATAATAAATAAATAAATATCACTGCTTCCTCTCTCTTTCTCTATCCCAACATGCATATGTGTGTGCGCACGTACACACACACACACACACACACCCCTTTATGATTCTGTTTTTGGGGAGACCATGACTAATATACCAATGTCTAGTACATTGATACATACAAATGGGGGGGGGGATGGCAACAGAAGCCATACTTGTTTACCAGATCTATTTTTCTGTATCAGAAAATATTCAACATTTACAACTTAGTCTACAGAGTGTGTATATATATATATATATATATATATATATAAACATATATATATATATATATATATATATATATACATACATACATACATACATATACATACATACTTTGGAGATGTGGCTGATTGTAGCAATCTGTTTACAATACTATAAACTGTGGTATACTTATTCTTATAAGTTTGTATAGGATCATTAATGGACATTTAAAGAAATCTGCTGACCAGTGTCAAAGATTTCAAAAGGATTACATCAGAATATGAAAGAAAGAAAGAAAGAAAATGTGAATAGTATCAATTTTTCTTTTCTTTTTTTAACCAAAGGTAAGATAAACAAAATTTCTTTATGTCACGTCAGCAGATAAGTGTTTACTGTTTTTCTAAAAGTAAATATTCTGCACACATTGATAATTTATGATTTTTGATATGAACATCTGTTGTTTAATCATTGTTTTTGCAGTAGAGCAAACGTAAAGCATATTTTACCTTAATTAACTCATTAAGGGGAAAATAGCCGAAAGCATAAGGCTTTGGAGAACACTGATTTTAACCACATCACTAGGAATAGAATAGTACCTTGTTCTCTTTATAGCTGTGTTATGGCTCCCTGAGTAATTCAATTACAGTACAGCACTGGAGCATGTCTGCATAGCATTAAGTGTAGTTAAGCTTTCCGGTCTCTAGAGGTCTCTGCACATCACTTTTTCACTCACTGCCCTGCCTGCAGCCAAACCTTTACAAAGCAGGCACTCAGCAGCACAGGGACTGAAAGGCCTCTCACCACTGAGCACAGACTCCTCACTGTGTGTTCTGCCTTATCCTCCTGGACTAGCTTAGAATAAACTTGATGATGTAGAACCAAAATATATAGAAAGAAAAAGGTATTTTTTTATCTACACAAAGATTTTTTCTTCCTGTAATTATCTCAGCTCTTTCCTGAAACTCTAAGTGCCACCTTAAGGGTTTCCAAAGGTCATAGTATCTGTGATTCTGCATAGAATTACATATAATATACAACGTTGAATTTAACTAAACAGAGATTACTTTGATTTTAAATGTGAGAAAGGTGAATAAATTCTACAGTTCTGCATGAGCTTGCCAATGATGCAACCTGAATGTGGATTCCAGTCCTGGAAGATGATCAACTGTTCACCAGCACTGCTTTACCAAACAGGAAATGGCAGACCACCAGATAACAGGACCTGTGTGTGAAGGAGCATTTTCCACTGTGGCTCCAGTGCTGAGGATATCAGTAAAGTAGAATCATGTCTTTAAGGTCATTCTTTTTTTTTTTTAGACTCTTCAATCCAGGTCAAGATGGATACCCCTCCTCCCTGTGACTCTGGTTTATAGGAAAAGTTCCCTCCCACTGTGGGACTTTCTGGGTTGGCCACATCTACAACTCAGAATGCAGAACAGGATAGGCAAACAGTACATGTTGACATGGTCATGATACAAACCTTTATGAATGGAAGATCTCAGAGGACTGGGGCAAAGCTATGTCCAGGCTTTTGTGCTACTGCGAAAAGCTTTGCTGGATCCTTAATGTGGAATTACTTTCTAATTTTTATTAACACACAATATTTATGACCAATATTCCTTTGATTATAAAAGGTGATGCTTAATATATGTCACTGTGTACATAACACTTTTATGAAATCCTCATAACATCCCAGATTATAGGTAGTGTTACTAATATCTCCATTTTATTTTATTTTTTTTTAAAGATAGATAGAGAGAGAGAGAGAGAGAGAGAGAGAGAGAGAGAGAGAGAGAGAGAGAGAGAATTCTTTTAATATTTATTTTTTAGTTCTTGGCGGACACATCTTTGTTTGTATGTGGTGCTGAGGATCAAACCCCGGGCCGCACGCATGCCAGGCGAGCGCGCTACCACTTGAGCCACATCCCCAGCCCAAATAATATCTCCATTTTAAAGAAGAGAAAACTGAGACAGAGGAAAATTTAAAAAGTACTTTAAGAATAACTAAGTGAAGGAGCAGGAATTCAAACACATAGTGTCTGTGAAAGTACATATTTAAGAACGGGGACTCTCAACACTTCTATTCTACTACTGATCACATAGACATGTCCTTCTGTAATTACATGAGTGAAGAGATGAAACCAACTATATTTTCACCTAAAGGAAGCTTCTTCCCAAATTCAAGTGTTGAGACCAGAGTCAAAAATGAAAACAAAAGTGAAAACTTTTGGAGCCTTCCTGCACCACACACGTCTGACAACATGGCTATGCAGTGTGATATTGGACAGCACAAAGTTTTCTCTGCTTGGAGGTCCATATTAAAGTTGTATCCCTTCATCATCTTTACTTCTCTCTTCAGAAGCGATGTCTAAGAAACAGGAAAAGTCTATAATGTATTCCTTCTTTAATGCAACGGTTAAGGGGTCTAGTCAAATAATAACATCATGTTGTACAGACATTCCCAAAGAAATGCTTACACCAAGTTGGTACTATGACAACATGGTGAGCCACCTGCCTTTCCTTCTATGGAAAATGAGAGATATTGAGGGGAAGAGATGGTGAGAGAGAGAGAGAGAGAAAGGTAAAGCAGCTATACTTTTTTAATTGGTCTATGTGTTTATAGCAGAAAACATTAAAAAATACACAATAGGGAGCAAAGGACAGTAAAAATAAAATCAGAACTAATAATGTCTGAAAATCATGGTAGATGATTTTCTGTAACTTAAAAGTAAAAGCATGAGTTTAGCATCTTTGTGTTTGTGTGGTCATTGGCAACTTTACTCATTAATCCAACTCTCAGTCTTCTCTTCAATAAAATGGGGGAAATGATTGCACCTACCTGGTAGCATTTTGAGGATGAAATGAAATGAAGTTCTAGAGGATGCCAAGTAATAAGTATTAATTTTAACAATCCTGTGTAGATGATGGTGATCTCATATCTATTATTGACAATCAAGCTTGGTATCTGTAGCACAAACAATTGGCACCTCTTTCTCTCCTTTTTAGACTCCAGATATTCTTGTTGATTCAGAGTGAATGACTCTACAGCTTTGTTGATGAAAAGACTGAAACCTTAAATTAGGAGTTTGGAATATGACCTGTACTCTGAACAAGTTCCATGATGCCTTGGCTCCTTTGTGGTATGATTTATTAGGAAAAATCACTCATCTTTTCTATTGATTACTAATCTTAAAATCAATCATTAACTTCTCATGAACCCAAAATTCAACAGACAAAAGTATAGTAAATATTTTTTTTGATTTATATTTTGAGGAGGTACTGGGCATTGTACTCAGGGCCACTCAACCACTGAGTCACATCTCTAGCTCTATTTTGTATTTTATTTAGAGACAGGGACTCACTGAGTTACTTGGTGCCTCGTTTTTGCTCAGGCTGGTTTGCTATCTCCTCCTGTCTCAGCCTCCTGAGCCACTGGGATTACAGGTGTGTGCCACTGCACCTGGCAATTTTTAATTTTTAAAATAACTATAAGTAAGCCATATCATTATTCTTCCAGGTTTCAAGACAATCTTGAAAAGCACTTTGCTACTTATGACTATTAATTATTGCATCTAATTTATCATGACATGTATGATGTTTTAACGGAATTACTTCATTTCTTCACTTCTCCATATTACAAAAAAATATTCAGATAGAGTTCATCATTACCTCCAGTAAATTAAAACAAGATTATTTAAAGTCCTTATATTTGGCCAAACTTTCTGGTTATGGGAGTTTTATACTGAAGAAAGTTTTAACGTAAAACTTTAGTTCTTAGATTTAAGAAGTTTAAAATATAGGTATAGAGAAAAATTATGCAAATATGTAAAAGTATGAATATGGTGGAATTTCTAAAAAATAAAAGAAGTAGACTAAGAAAAATCTTTATCGTTCCTGATGAGTAAATGTTTTGCTATAAAAATCTCAAGCAGTTAGTAAGAGTTTTTAGTTTGATCTTGTAATAGATAGAAATCAGATATATCTGAAAATCAGTCCTTCTGGAGAAAATGGCATAAAGCTCAAGACTTGGTGGAGAAAGCACGGGCTCATGCTGTTCAGTTATGGACCAACACATTTACATTCCATTTTGGAGCAGATTTGAAAGCCAAGGGACTCCTTTTTGAGTATGTAAATATGGTCTCTGGAATTTGCTTTGATATTATCTGATGAAATGGACTATGCCAATCACACTGTCTACTATGTACAAAAGACAATAATAAAAATCCCACGATGTATTAAAAAATGATGCTGATGATACAGGTCCTGGAAATATATTTGGAGGAGAGATGAAGTCTCTTTAGCAATTAAGAAATGAGAGAAAGAAAAATATAAACTGTTTAGTGCCTAAAAGTTGCTGCAGAAACTTATCATAAGAATACAGTTACCATATTTGTATATTCCCAATATATGAAGATATTAATACATATTTTTCCAATACCTGCTGAAATTTTTGTGAAAATACACTAACATTTTCAAAGGAACAAAATAATATAGAAAGTTAGATGATCATATTCATTAATGTTGTCTTTGAAAGAACACCCCACTATGGTCCTTTCCACAGGGTCAGAATTTAAGATTGGTACATGTAAGGTTTCTGACCTTTTACATTCTGACACTTTACCATTATCCAGCATCATCTAGCACGTTAAATATCTCTGACCCTATTTCAGCAGAATTTGTATAACCATCTCTACCAATACTCTCAAAAATTGAGCTCTGAATAATATTTTTATAATTTATAATTATCAAAATGCATTTAAGTAGATGGCAACATTCATCAGGAAGATCTCATATTTCTGCAATATTAGTCTTTTATTTATTTGACTTTGTTTTTGTTCTTACTTCTCCATCCTGTGGAATTTAATCTTTAAATAACCCATTTAGACATCTCTGATATTAATATTTCTCCCAGAAAATATGATTTTCTGTGCAGGCAAATTGGATTTCCAATGATATTATTAATCTTTCCACAATTTCCCAGTCTTCTGGCTCTGATTTCCTTCTTTAATTTATAAACACTTGCATTTTTCTGTGTCCTTGACATACTAAAACAGAGTTTCTATTATAAATCATGAACATTTCAAAGCAAATGTGAATAGCAATTAGCTATAACCTTGCAGAAAAAAATTTAAACATCATTTCTTAAGTTTACTACAGAAATTATATTATTTGGGAAGATCAGGTATCTACCAGCCCTCCTCATCCACACATATGCACAAATTACCCTGGAGGAATTTTCCCAAGGGTTTTAGATTTTCTGAGTAAAAGAGAGGAGAGACGTTGGGAGGGGCATTCAATAAGACAATAAATGATAGAGGTAGGTAGATATTTAGTTTGATGTCTAGATAGATAAAATTTAATAATTAAATTTTCTTTTAACTTCGTTTTTGTGTGTATCCATCCTATTTCCTCTGCATTTGAAATTGCAAAGATTTTTTTTCAAACATTTTTTACCATCTTTCCTTCCAATTGTGGCTGGTCACATTCACATTCACAACATACCACTTTTCCACAACTTTTGATAAGCCCCGTCTGTCTCTTCCATTGTTATAATAAACTAAAGAGGCAAAGCAAATAATGCATAATCACTTGGTATTTTTTGAGAGTTTCAAGAAATTTTTAATGTTTACTAATTGATTTTATGAAATTATTAATAAAGTTAGTCATCTAAAAATCTCAAAAATTGTTTCATTATAGCCAAATATATATTTTTACTTTTAATTAATCATATTTATTTTAAATGAGTTTTCACTCATCCCAAATATCCATTCCTTTGGAAAATTTAATAAATTGATCAGGTAGGAACACATATATATATAGAACACAAATATATATATTTTTTATGTACCAATATAATCAAGGCAATTGAAAAATAAAAATTCTATTAAGTCCCATCATAAACCCATAAACCTATTGGCCAGAAGTGGTACCCACATAACTCCAGTCGTCTTCCTATTGCTAGACAACAACTCTGTGGTCTTCATATTTCCTTTCTCCTTTAGATTCAATTCCACCTCGTCTACTTTAGAACTCTGCAATAGCAATTCATGTTTCTTTGTCCTAGTTAATACTTCCCCTCTACTAATAATTCCCATTAATTCAAACATGCCATGATTATCTTTATAGACAAAAAAAAAAAAACATACTTATCTTGTCTTCACTTTCTCCTACTTCACGGCTTCTACCTATTCAGTATTATACCCACCATTTCCTGTTGGATGGTTCTCCTCACATTCTCATTCTCCTCACATTCTCATTCTCCTCACATTCTCATTTTAATTGCTTCAAATAGCCATATTTCCAAGAAAATTCGTGTAGTTGTACATTTATGACTCCTTTACAAACCATCTGGGACTATCAATATTGCAATTTCTAATAATCTGTTTTCTGCCAGGAACCTACTTGATATATAACCATTATTTTACCCAGTAGAGTACTCCATCTTTCTTTAAATACTTCCTTGACTGTCCTTGGTCTCCTCTGACATTGTCAGCCACTCTAACGTGGTTTACATTGTAGGGTCTTCCTACTTTGAACTACCAGTAAATATTGGAATGTGCCAGGACTTCCAGCACTGTCTCTCTCACCTGCAGAGTGATTCATTGTATGATTTTCTCCAGTTCAGAGCTTTAAATACCAGCTCTATGTAGACAACGTCCAGATAACTTCTGCACAAACTTCTCCTCTGAATTCTGTTCTCAGATATTTAAATGTCAGAGATACTCTCTCTCTTTCTTTCCTCCCTCTCACTCTTGTCTCTCTCCACTTAATATGTTCAAAACCGAAGTTCTCACCCAACCAAATCAACCTGCTCTCAGACTCTTCCCATTTTACCAATGGCAATTCCATCATTTTAGTTAAGACAAATTTCTTAATTTTTTATTTGCCATACTTGTGATTAAACTCATGGATGCTTTACTACAGAGCTACATCTCAAATTCTTTTTATTTATTTTTCTATCTATTTATTTATTTATGTTAAGAAAGAATCTTACTAAGTGCCCAGGCTGGCTTCAAATTTGCAGCAATTCTACCCCAGTTTCCCCTGTTGCTGGGATTACAGATGCGCTTCAGCAGATCTGGCTTTAATTCACTTTTGATACCTCTCTTTCTTCCACACCCCACATTAAATCTATCAGGAAACCTTTAAAAAATAAAGAGAATAATATCACATCTCACCACCTCTACAAGTAACAGCCACCATCTTCTCTCACCTACATCATTGCCATATCTCAAAAAATTTCCTAGCTGGTCTGCAGTCTAGCCTCATCACAGTGTATATAATCCATAATGATTATGATAGGGATAGGATATAAATTAGTATGTGTCATATATATGCTCAAAACTTTTTAACATCTTTCTGTGTGATTTATTAAAGCCAAATGCCCCTATGTTCCTCTAAAAGTTTACAAAAACTGAATCCCAGAGAATTTTTAACCTTATTTCTACTAATTTGTTTGACTATGTTTCTCTAATCACAGTGACCCCCTTCTTGAGCTTGCTAGAAGTGCCCCTTTCTGAAATGTTTCCTTGGAGATTGGTAGGGTCCACTTGACATATCCTCTTAATGAATATTAATCTACATTTTGAATTTCAATATTCCAATATATGCCTCTAATGCTTTAATCAGAGTTTTCTTTTTAAAATCTATATCATAAGATATTCAAAAACAGTCAATTGGTGCTTTAAGTGTTTACTTGAACCTTGAGGTCTTCATAAGATTAAAACTCAAATGGAAGAATTTGGATAATTAAATTTAACTTTTCACAAATTCAGTGGAAATGAAAGTTCAGGGTTAGATCCTCAGAGGGTGAGGGGAAGACATATTAATATTCAATCTGCATAATTTTATTTTATAAAATTTTTCTATCACCACATAAATCTTCAAAACTTCCACAAGTATCATATCAATTGCCAAAATTACAAGGTATAGAAAATATAAATTCTCTCTCCCCTCCCTCATAAATTAACTTTGTCTTTTAAGTGTTAATAAATGTCTAGCAATTTCAAAATCACTCCTGCCACTAGGGGGCAGGCGTTAGCACTGTGGATGGATAAATAAAGACCAGGTAGCATTGAGGGAACAAAACTCAAATCCTGCTGAGATTTTGCTGCCAATGCATATAAAATGCACGTGTATTCAGTCAAACTGAGACACAAGGTATAAATAATACTTTAGTTAAAGAGAAAGGCCAGTTGAAAATATTTTTGACTACACTAATTAGTTGAACCTTCAAGCTTGCTGGAAAATAATGGTATAATTTTCTCCTAAGTATAGCTAATATAAAAGGGATTAAGAAGTACAAGAGGCGTGGTGAGCTTAGCAGATCTCCATAGAAATTAACAGATTCATGGGTGGAATTTCAGAAGGAGACAGTGCCTAGTTATTTCCATGTCACTGTCCCCATAATGCTTACTGAAGGAGGTGATTGAGGGTGTTTACTGTATACAAGCGTTACGTTATATATATATATATATATATATATATATATATATATATATATATATATACATACGTTAACAGACAGGTAAGAAAAGTTCTACTTTCCTTAAAGACGTCATGATTGGCATGGCATGATCATCATAAAAAACTGTTTGTGAATAAATAACCTGGAGTGTTGTGCATAGAAGTCACGACCACCCTTAATAAAATCTCTGTACTCAAACATATTCTGCATGTATTATGAAAATGGAAATTTCAGTTGCCTAAGACATTTTTAAAGTCCATTTCCTTTATGAAGGAAAGAGCAGTAAGGTTGTAAATGTATTTTATTCTCTCCTGAAATATCATTGCTTAATCAAGCATGGTTTGGTCTCCAACAAATAAGTACATATATACAACAGAAATAGTTGTCTTAATCTTAATAAACAATCAGAAATCTCTTCTAACCTGTTCTCTTCTCATCTCTCTTTGTCTTTCACTATGTTTTCATAGAACAGATATCAGAAATAAAAAAAGGTATAGCTTACTACTCCTTAGTTCTTGTTAGTATAGACTTATAATAATGCATATTTTCTCAATCCTGACTTGCTTTGCTTATGGACAAACAAATTATGATGGGTTTGTGTTTTATTTGAGAAGATAGCATAAAATTTATTCTGGATAAAATAATAATGATCAGTCCAATTCTATAATTATATATATATAAAATTATATTTAATTATATATAATTATATACATATATTTGATTATATATATATATATATATATATATATATATATATAATGAAAGTGAACTCTAAGTAACTGCATGTTGCATTCACCCAATACAATTATTTGTTTGACATGGATATACTACCTGTACTTGGCAATTTTACTTTTCACAGACAGTGCACAGAAGGTTCTTCATGGACTTAGAGTTCAGGAAAGGTATTGCTTTTTCAGGGTTGGCCTCATAATGTATAGTCCTTGCTCAGGAAGTCAAGCAACAGTATATTAGATTTTATTTTATGTTAGATTAAATATTAGATTTCTTGCAGTTATACATAATCACAAGCAAACAATAAATATTGTGGTTTTCTTCATGCATTTCTAAAGTATGTAAAGTATGAAGCTAAAGACCTGCCTTTGAATTAATAAGAAATAACAACATGAGCATCTTAAACCATGGGACAGATATTGAAGGTAGATAAGATATTTCTGGACACTCAGGCTACCTTTTTGAATTGGAAATCTAATTAAACAAGAATCATTTTGTAATATACTTCCCAAACTGTATAATTTTCATTAAATCAGATCAGCAAACAAATTGTTGAGTATCTATTATATGCAGACCTTGTGTTAGTTAATGACTTAGAATCTATTTCTGCCCTTGGTGATTAATACTCCAATGATCAGAGATTTGCATAGTCATACAATTCAGATATAAAAAGAGCTACAAAAGATTACTAGACAGTTTATTATGGATGGATAAAGTAAAGTTTCACTTTGTAACTAGGGTCCTAGAAAGGTTTTATCTGGAATCACAGACACTTCAGGTTTCAGACAAACAGTGAAGAATCTTGAACACCAACTACGCTAGGATAACTATCTCTTTTTTTGTGTACAGAGGAAACAATGAGAATTTATTTCAGTTTGTGATGTGAAAGATTCTATACTTTAAATATGTGGAGGTTTTGTAGCGAATGAATTAGAGAAGAGAAAGACAAGATTCAGAGAGTGCAGATGTAGGTAGCTAATTCAGGAGACAGAGTCAAAAGAAGCAACTTGCAAAGGAAAGAAGCAGGGGTTTCCATGGATCTAGTTTATTCTTTCTCTTCTATATATACAAGTTTATTGTTGCACTAATTTACTTTTCCATATAAATGTTGATGACTGCTGCAGTCTGGCTGGGCACAAAATCACTAGCCACTTAAGCAGGAACAAACTTTATTTTTGAAACTGCTGCCAATGCCCCGTAGGCTCCCAGGAAGATTGCCGATCAACACACGCGGTGTTCTCCTGGATCCCAAGAGGAAGTTCCTCCTCTGGAATTCCCTCCTACCGCACTTCCCCAACCAATGGGAACTCTCCAGGAGTCCCATAGCAGGCCCAAGGTGAACAGCAGGAGTCCAATATCCATATGAATGCAGATCTTAACATAATCATATCATCTCAATGGCTTCTGGCGTCACCTTTCAACCAAAAATGCCATGCATCATATTACTTGGCTGTGGCTCTTAGCAGATGACCCTCAAAACCATGTATCTGTTCCAAACCTCATCTTTCATTTCTAGTTCTAACTGCCTGCTGAGTAACTACCTAAAAGAATATTCTAGATATTTAAAATGTAATAGTTATTACATTTTTCCACCAAATTTTGTTTTTTCCACTACTATCTGCATTTCTATTTTTCATACTGAAATAAAATTCACTTTTCTCTTTATAATCACCTACTTAACCAGAAACCTGAGTATCATAAATAACTATTCCATCATTGTCACATCTTAAAAAACAGTCATTGTTAATATCTAATATGATTCACATAGGGGAAAAAACAATTAAGAATTCTCTTCAAGAAACTCTTAACCAAATATAAACAAGGAAAATGATCTTGATTTTTGCTCAATAGTTGGACCCAAAATATGTTAAATCTGTTGCAATATGAGCTGAGATTTATTGAGACTGCTACCATTTTTAGCCATGGGTAATACAGCAATTTTGATGAGCAGGAGAAAAAATATATAAAAACTGTTATGGTTTGAATGTGATGTATACCTTAAAGCTCATGTGTGAGACAATGTTAGGAGACTTAATGGTGAAACAATTGGGTTATGAGAATCTTAATTCCACTGGTGAATGAATCCCGAGGGATTAACTGGATCATACCTGAAAGCAGGTAAGGTGTGTCTAGAAGAGGTAGGTCATTGGGGATATGCTTTGGGGGCATATATTTTGTATTTGGTGAGCTAAGTTTAGTCTCTCTCTACTTCCCTTGGCCACACTCTTCTGCCATGATGTTCTGCCTCAGCTTGGAACCCAAGGAATGGAGCTGGCTGTCTATGGACTGAGACCTGTGAAGCCATTTGCCTCCAAATAAACATTTCCTCTTCTAAAATTGTTCTTGTTATGTCTTTTGGTCACAATGACAAAAAAAAAAAAAATGACTAAAAGCTAAGAAGAAAAGGAATAATAAATACTAAAAAGAAAAGAAAATAACAAATGAAAATAAAATTTTCTCCTTTTGTCCACAGAATACCTATGACTTTGATATTGGTTTTAGAAACATAACATATATTGATTTGACTTATAAAAATATTATATGATTATGATTGTGATTATCATCAAGAACACAGGGATTCATTTGGAAAGACTACCTATGTAAGCCCCAGGAAGGCCTAAAGAAAATAATTATTGCCTGTCAATCTTTAATTTACTAAAGCTAAACCCAGAAACATGTTCTGATAACCAAGTACATTATAGAAAAAATTTGCCCTGGCTGTTCTGATCTTTACACAAGCAAATTAAGTGTATATAGCTTTTACACCAATATTTTCTGATATGAGCAAGTATCACTATTCATTAAATGAGCTTACATAGGTAGAGATAATGTATCTAGTTTCTATGAAAACTTGTATATATATATATATATATATATATATATATATATATATATATATATATATAACATTACTAAAAGCATATGTCAAAAGCATAATCAAATATAAGAAAACTAGGCAAATCATTGTTCAGTATTGAAAAAAACTGTACTTATTTGCTTCTAAGACTCACATTTCAGCATTTCTGAAATTAGTGTACATCTTAATTTTTTTTTTACTTTGAATGTAGCACTTTATGAGGTACTTTTTAAATTAATAAGTCTTATAAGTTAATGATGTCTTAAAACCTCAAAAGTAAAATAATATAAATTCCCTAAATAAATCTTTTCAAGCAATATATTCTTCAATTCTATTATTTAATGCATGTATTTGTTCATTATCTTCCTTCAAAATGGAGCACCAAGTAGCTAAAGAATGATAAATACAACAAATCTTCAGGATTCATTGCTTAAAGCACAATAATCTTTTCTAACTTTGCCTCAAAGGAATTAAGTTTATGACATGTAAGCTTCTTATCACTTTCTTATTTTACAGTCATTTTATAAGTAACAAGACAAAAATACAATGAAATATTTAAATATTTGCATAATGCTGCCTTACAACTACAGCAAACATATATTCTGTACCATTGGATGACTCAAAATGCTCATTCATCAGGAATATAAAAGTCAAAAATTAGTGTAAAAATAAAAGACTAATCATGTGTTAACCGTATAAAATTCAGCATATATAAGTGAATGTCAGTGCACTAGCTATTAATTCAATTCACTGTCTTAATGCATTGGGTTGATTTTTTTTTGTCTGTTAGATGGTGAATAAACATTAATAAAGTGGAAAGTTTCTGGCATTTTGGTTGGAAGATTTGTTGCCCAACTAGCTCCTGTTTTCAAGTGCCATGAGCTAATATTACTTTTTCTATATAGACATGGAATTATTTGATGTGAGACTATTAGAGGCAAGTATATGTAGAAAATATTTAACAAATGATATTCCACAGGCACCAGAGAGATCCATTGACTAGGCATGCCAGCTGAACATCAGCTGTGATAACAGATGAGAAATAAACATCTGCTTCATTATTAACTCTGGAACTAATGGCATTAATTATTTCTTCAATAATTAATGAACTATTATTGTGGGAGCCCATGCATAAACTTTTTAGTTGTATAATTAATTTAAATATAGTTTCTGAACAATAGTCATAGAAAAAAATAAATACTGAGACATTCTGTGATTTCTTTCATATCACAATTTTTCAAAAATCAGGCAGACATGTAAGTAAAATTTATTGAACCCAGACCCAGCTTGAGCCCTGCCCCTCTCAGAGAAGCCATGGTTTAACAGTAGCAGTTTTCTTGGATTTACACATGGTTTATATTTCTGCAATATACAAGTCAAAGATATGACATAATCCCTAGACTCGCCAAGAAGAGCTCATATCAGAATAGGAATGTTGTGGTACTTGTTCAAGCTGTAAAGTCAGATGGGGTTAAAATCTCCAGATGCCATTCTCTACCAAGGGTAAGATCTCAGCTGAACCCCAACATCTATCAAAGCCTCAGTGTTCTACCAGAACAATGGAAACAGTTCTCCCCATCCAGAGGGTTGTTACCAAAAGTAAGAAAGATAATAAGTAGCAGTTAGGGAAGTGCCTTTCACAGCAGATGCTCAGAAACCATTTGCTGTGTGGGTTATTATTGTCTATAAAGGTAAAAATAACAGAACATGAGATCTGGATTTGCAAAGCTAATCAGAATTGGGGAACTGGAGTCTTGTCCTTTGCATTCATTAGTGATATACACGCAGTGATTATTCTACTTTCATGAATGTAGGTTTTCTTTTCTCTAGAATAGATAGAAGAGTGTTATCTGCTAATTTACAGAATTATTTTGAATATCAAATGAGGTAAGGATTGTGAAATCATGTGTAAACTCTAAAATTCTATAAGAAATAAAATGAAAACAAAAAGTAAAAAAAAAAAACACTAGCAAACCATTGTAATAATAAATAACTTCAAAGGCACCTATAATAAAATTTAAGTTGCTGAGATTTGTTATTTATTTATTTATTGGTACTGGGGATTGAAACCAGGGACTCTTAAGTCCTAGGTTACATCCCCAGACTTTTAAAATTTTTATTGTTTTTCAATTTATTTTATTTTTATGTTTTTTTCTTTCTTTTTTTTTTCCTTTTCTTTGCTGAGGCTGGCCTCAAAAATTGTGATCCTCCTGCTTTAGGCTCCCAAGTTGCTGAGATTACAGGCCTGTGCTACCTCCACCTCAACCTCTCAAAAAAAAAATTGTAAGTTAAGAGTAAAGTTTTGGTGGATACCATGGCACACACCCATAATCCCAGAAGTTTGACAAACTGAGGGAGGAGCATCACAAGTTCAAAGCCAATCTCAGCAAAAGGGAGGTACTAAGCAACTCAGTGAGACCCTGTCTCTAAATAAAATACAAAATAGGGCTGGCAATGTGGCTCAGAGGTCAAGTAGGCCTCAGTTCAATCCCCAGTACCCCCCACTGAAAAATAATAAATTTTAAGAACCAAAATATCCTTTGTAAAATCTTTGCCCTGTGTATCTAACTTATTTTCAATATATTTGATTAATACTAAGAGGAAAAGGTTATTTATTTATTTATTATTAATTAAAATGAGATAATGTATCATCAAAATAAGCACAGAATAGGCAGAACCTGTAAAGGAAATAAAACACAATTTTATTTTTGTGTCTCCACCACTCTCATTCCAATTCTTTCAAATTTATTTAGTGTGGATTCTTTTCCTCTGTTTCTGAATAAAAATTCTGGCATCTGTATGGATTTTCCCTCATTCTTATGAGTGATAATTGATATTTCAAACAATTTCAATTTTGCATTTGGATTGAATAATACCAAAAGCAAATTGAGACTCAGAACTGGACTAAGAGGTGAATTCCTCCCCCTCTCCTGGCTGGGCTTAATTTCAGGCTAGTTATGTCTAGAAGAGGGAAATATTAATCTTTACTAAGAAAATCAAGTAGATAAAAGTGCCAAATTAAGTAATGCACATCTGAGTTTTTTTGACAATTTTTCATTTAACCAAAGATTATTTGTAGTTTTGCCCAAGAAATGATTTCCTTCATTTAATAACCTTGATTAAGGTAAGCAAACAAAAAGTATTATACAGAAATTCCTAATAACGTGGAAGAACCACCATGATTGAAGACAGAGATTAGTTTGTAAAGGCTTCACCAACAATACTTCAATCACCATTTAAACTCTTAAGTTTTAAAAAGTATTTTTACTGAATTATTATTATTTTCTTTCAGGAGTAAAACAGCAGTAAAAACAAATTGCTTTCCTTTCAAAATTTCAGATTTTTGGTTTTGACCCTACATGACCCAACACACTTTAGGAAGGACAGGTGTGCAAGTACTTGAAGCCTAAAATATAATATTGTGTTTCTGTTTAAGAAAGAAAAGGAAAGGAGGGGCTATCTTTCTATGTATTTATGTTAGTTTTCAAAATTAATTGAATAGAAAGCAACACCTATTGAAGCTATTGTAACAAGGCAAAAGAATATTACAAAAGACTCATTTTGATGACTGAATTGTTTTTGAAAACTTTAGATATAGTTTCTGTTCTCAGAAAATAGTACTATTTTTCCTTCTTCCACATCATTTTATTTATTACTTTGCTTATTTATTCATTTGTTTATTATATTATCTGTTTTCCTTCAGGATGAAGGTAAAAGTAGTTACATCATTCTTGACATTCAATCAAGGTAATAAAATATTACCCTAACTGAAATATTGTTCACTGTCCAATTGGAGGGAAAAAAAGAAAATCTCAGCAGATCTCATGAAGAATTCAAATACTTTCAGAAGAACTTTTCTGGTACCTTCATTGTTTCCTCTCTACTTTGTACTGAAGATTACCTCCCTCCTACTGGGAACACCAGCTTCCACAATGAGGATATGATTCTATCCCTTGGGCATTTTCCAATTTAAAGCCTATCAGTTGCATGTTATTCTCAGACTTTGCAACTAGCTAATTGATAGATAATTGCCTTTGTTCATGCCCTTATTTCTTGTCCAATCACCTATAAGCCAGCTCTGTGGCATTCATGTGCTGGAAGGCAGAGGGCTTGAATGTGTGGAATGGCCCAGAACCAGTCTGCTGCCCCATCTCCTTCATGGATGGCCTCACGTCTCCGTCATCTTGCAGTTATACTTGGTCACTGAGCAAATCCTCCACTGCTCTAATTGTGCTACCTGCACTAAATACAAAAGCAAAGATAGGAATCTGGTCTTCAAAGAACTCTCAAGGACTGAATAATAACACACAGGGGCAATTCTATAAACAGGGAACCAGGGCAATATTCTAGACCTACCTGTACAAGGTAAAATTTCACAGTTATCTTACAAAAATTGCATAGACAACAAGTTGGGAAAGTCTGCCCAGAAGGATTCAGAGAGGTGAGAGGTTTGGTGAAATAGGGCACAGGTGGGAACAGTGACCTTGGGGGGGGGGGAGGGGCGCATGTAATAATGCTACTACCCCAGTCATGATGAACTCAAGGAAATCCATATGGCTCACTATGGCTGGCCAGCAGACTGCCAATGAAGAACTTGTAGAAATGAATCCAAAAATAAATTTGGACCAAAGTGAGGTGCTGAAGAGCTGTACATGCCACATTAAAGGACTTTCTATTGTTATTCTATGGGAATCCTACAGGAATGGGGATATAAGTTAAATATAAGTGCATGTTTTATTAAACATACATTTTAGCTTCTCTTTAATACTCACCTTTAGCATATGAGTGCTTGGTCTCATGACTTGCTATTCTCCTGTTGCCCCTCCTCTCACATCTTACATCTGAGAAGCCTTATTCAAACAGTTTGCCTTGCCCAAACGTTCTCCTCATTTCTCTCTTCTCATCCATGTCCTTAACTCAAACCTAACTCAGAGGCATACCCTGAATGTCCCCAACTAATAATTCCCTCCCAAGTCATTAATGCATATTTAAATTATCAAGAATATTGTTGATATTTGTGCCTGACAATATTAAGTATTCATCATAATCACAGGAAGAATGGCTGTTTGCATAATATTTGTATGTGTTTGGAACAGTGTTAGATCCCTAATCAGAATCTTCGGTTCAAAACAAAACAGAACAAAGTCCTGCAGGATGATTTTTCAGTTTTGTTTTTGCATTTCTTTTGTCTTTTAATAACAGAATCATTATCGATTTTGTGAACAATTTTTAGGATTGTAAAGACATTATGTAAAATTTTGTTTGCTCAGTTTTTTTTAACACTATGATAGGCATTCTAATTTGTCAAAGAAAGTAAAAGGATTTAATAAAAAATAAAAGAGGAAAAATGGGAATTTCATGAAGAGAAAAAAGAAAAATCAAATGATCAATTAGTATATTAGGAAGCTTCTTAAGTCTTTGATATTTGGAGAAATTTTTTTTTAATGTAGAAAAAGATATTATAAACTCAACAAATTACTTTCTGTCATGCACCCTAATGAGAGTGTAACTGATGAAACCATTTTACAGCAAATTGTCTTACAATATGCTTAATGGAGCCATTCACAAAATCGTTATTGGAATATTATTTGTAATGTTTGGAAACAAAATATATTATGGCATCATAAATCTAATATTACAGAATATTCATAAAATGGGGGGCACTGGGGTTATGGCTCAGCAGTAGAGCACTTGCCTAGCACTTGAGAGATGCTGGGTTCAATCCTCAGCACTACATAAAAATAAATAAAATAAAGGTATTGTGTCCAACTACAACTAAAAAAATAAAAATTAAAAATAAAAATAAATAAAATAAAATGAGAATACTATACCACAACTTAAAAGAACTAACTAGGGCTAAATACACAGTAATAAATGAAATCTCGGAAGCTAAAGTTGTACAATAGGGTAATTGACTCAGCAATATAATCAGATTAAAATTATTTGCAAAAGTTTGAAAACATGGAATATTATGGTACTACACATACAATCACTTTGTACCCCAAGGATACCTCCAAGTCATAATTATGAGTACCTACAGGGAGGAAGAGAAAAGGAGAGAGGAAAATGGAAAATATAAAGAGAGGGGACTATTTCAAGGTTATTTCTGTGTTATTTTATCTGTTCAACAAGAAGTTCTTAGGTAAATTTGTTAAAAAGTAATGATATGAGAAGAATGAATAGTTACTGTACAATTTTCTATTTTATTATTTATGTGTAAGCATATATTTGGGAAAATGATATTATAAATTTTAAGTTTTATAAAAATTATAAATTTTCTTAATCAGTGATTGATATAATCAATATTTTTTAAAATACTATTATGTAATAATATAATACCTGAACAAATTTAAAGTTTTATTTCATGCCTAAGTTAAAATTTATGTAATTTATTCTAATTAAAATTTCTGCTGATATTTTGTCTTCTGCATTGAAATTAAGGGCATGTCTATACATCACACTTCATTTAAAATACAAAAATGAAAACACAAAGAGAAAAATGCATTAGTTTATAAATAAAAAGAAAATTTACCTTCATTGTAGTGTCTATGATTATTGAGCCATAAAGTGCGAGTTAGAAGATGAAACTGAAATAAAGTGATATTAAAAGTATGCAAAGATTTATTAACTTTTTTCATTAACAGCAGTGAGCTTATTAATTCAGGAGTTCTGGATCCAAACATTCACCTTATAGATAGGTTTTTACTTAAGCATCAAATGCAGTTTCTGCCATTAGTTTTCCTTTACTTGCAGGCATAGTAAGCATATTAGGTCAAAGTATGGGAAAGAAAAATATCCCTGGAGTTATAATTTTGGAAGTTAATTTGTATGCTACAGTAAAGTTGAGATTTTATCCATTAGCATTTTGAAAACCACTAAATTTGCCTTTAAAACACATAATTTTATTGTATAAAAAAATGTTATCTTAAAAATTGTCATGGTTTATGATGAGACACTAAGGTGGATCTTTAAAATAAGATTAAAGAATGTGAACAAGTGATAATACATAGTTGTAATACTAATAACCTAGTTGTGATACTAGCAAATTATAAATTAAGAAAAGATTTGTTGGATTTAAAATATTAGTTGAGGGGTTTTGCATTGAAGAAATTTTGTTTGCCTTTGGAGAAAAGTGAGAGGTTTTCAAAAATGCTTAAGCTTTACTCATAGAAAATCATAAATATATTTTTCAATTTGAAGTTATATTTTAACCTCAGACTCCACCTCACTTATTGATTAATTTAGCCTTCCTTAGAATATTTGAGACAGTTTTCTTCCTTATTGAAAGAAGTTAGACTTGAATATAGGAGGGAAACAAAAATGTTGCCTTTTTTTTTGCCTTTGGGACCATGTTTTCCCAAATTGACATCTTTTGAACTAGTTTATGACTACAGAGGGGAGAAAATAATAAGTGAACTAAAATTTAGCCCCATTAGGTGTCTAAGATCTCTCTGAGTGAAAGTATGAATATAGATGGCCAACTGAAATTGATTTGTTTAGCTAGATTAGATCATTGAAGTAGTTAAAACAAAGAGAAACTTAATAAGTTATTTTTATGTTATTTTTACTTTCTCCATAGAGCTATTTAATTTTATTAATGTAACAATATACTCAATATGAAACATTAGAATCATGGAGAAAATTAAATTTCAAATTGCTTTGAAGGAACTTTTCAGCATGTGTAATATATTCTAAAATATATAAAGACCTTTGTGAAGTTTTCATCTAAAATTCTTACTTTGCCTATGAGAAATATAGTTATTTCCCTCGAATGGCAGTTATATTTTGAATAACCCTTGCAAAAAATAAATAAAAATAAATTAAAAGAAAGCGGTTTTGATGATATAATGTCACTCATAATGTAATATTTAAGAAAATAGGCCTAATATTATGAATTTTGTAGACTGTTAGTATTTTATTTGTCCTTCTAAGAAGATATTTAAAAATATGAAGAAAACAAATGGACCATTTTAACTTTAACTCCAGTGTGTGAAACATGTAAAAATAAACAAAAGAGTGAAGGAACATATAACACATCCCCAAGCATGAATAACTTAGCAAAGATTTGATTACTGTTGCTGCAAATGCAGGGGAAAAAATGTGTTTACTTTGAAAAGTAAACTACCACAGAAAAAGAAAACTATATATGGAAGGAAAATGCTGGAAACATATAGACTAAAAGATGACAAATGTCTAAAAATTTTTTCATATATACCTTAGGTACTGGGAAAATGGAAAAGGTAAAAGTCACGTTTATTAATTTTGAGCTGGAGATGCACCCGTCCAGGGATGGTGGCTCTCAGAGAAGTGCTTGCTCATTCATCCCTTTAGTTCATTCACATTGTCAACACCTAATATGATTGCACTCATAGACTTGACATCGGGCTTCTCAACATTTTTTTTAAATAAACATATAAAAATATTGTCTTCATAAAACAACAATGAACTAAAACACTGTCATATTGCCTAGAGGAAGTACAATCTAGTCACGAAAGGAAAATCCTGTAGAAACATAGCTGATACTGAGACCTGAATCACCAGGAGGAACAGCCAAGAAAAACAAAAGTGAGTGAGTGTGTGTGTGTGTGTGTGTGTGTGTGTGTTGGAGGAGGATGGTTTCAGTTGTGAGTTAAGAAAAAAAAACTGAACTATTTTCATATGGCTGAAGCAAAGACATATATACTAGCGTGGAAACCACTATAAAGGCCCATGAACCTATATTTATATGTAAACCCTACCTGTAGAACACATTATCTAATTTTTTTGTATCTTTTATGGTTTTCAAATGAATACAAAATAAAATGGAAATGTATTTTTAAAATATTGCTGAAATCAGATTAGATTCCCCCCCCCAAAAAAAAAGGAAAGGTGAATGGCTTTGAGAAAGAAGATATTATCATGATGTCAAAAATCTTTCCTTGTGTGGAAAATGTGGAAAATCCCTAATTACAACCATCTGATTTCATTAGTTTCAAAATGCACTGAAATATCAGTACCTATTTACCTAAGCTTGTTTAGACTATTACAAGAAGGATGCCACAGACTGAGTCCAGCTTATAAACAAGAGAAATTAATTTCCCAGAGTTCTCTAGGTTAGGATGTCAAAAATCAAGGTGCCAGCAGATTCTGAGACTTACTAGCTCACAGATGGCCATCTTCTTGTTGTATCTTCACATGGCAGGAGTGAGGGAGCTCTGGGGCCTCTTTTGTAAGGGCATTAGTTCCGTTTATGAGGACTTCACACACTTATGTACTAATGCCCTCTCAAATGCCCACTTCTAATTATATTACCTTGGGATTTTATTTCAATGTATGATTCTGAGGGACATATTCTTTGTACAGATTTCATCCCTGGCCCTCTAAAATTCATGTCATTCCCACATGTAAACTATACATAATACATTAATTACATCCCAACAGCCTCCCCAATCATACCTATTTCCAAAGTCATCTCAAAAGTATGAAGTCCAATGTCACATCTAAATATCATGTCAATAAGTTCTGAGTGAGATTCGTAGCAGCATTCATTCTGAGGCAAATTATTCTCCAGCATAGAACATGTGAAATGTAAAATTCAACGACAAGACAGGTATAGGATGGTATTCCCACTCCAAATAGAGGAATAAAAAAAAATAAAGGAGGAACAGCCCCCATGCAAGTCCAAAACCCAATGGGGACAATTGCATTAGACCTAACTGCTGGGGTATAATCCTCATTGGCTCTGTGCAGGTCCACTGATGTCAGGATCACTCGGAAACTCACTGGAGTGGCAGACCCCACCTTCAGCTTTGCCAGACCAAGGATGGGCCCTGGAGTCTTGAGATTGTTCCCACAGCCCATTGCAGCCCTATGCTACAGCCCCACTGGCTGCGCAGGAACTCTTTCTACCTTTGAAATCTAGAGGGAGACATCCAGTACCCCAGGGTTCTGTGGGTATCTATGGATAGGGGATGCCATGGAAGACTGTCAGGGTGTGCTTCTGGGTCCTCTGGAAAGGCAGCCACTGCAGCCTGCACACATGAGCAGAACCAGTGATGTGACGTGGTGCCAGGCAGCACAACCAAGTTCCGGCACCAAGGCTCCCTTTGCAGTCCTCCATTGCAGTGATCAGAAGCTCTGACTTGTGTTGAGCTGGTCCTCCCAGCAACTTGTCAAACAGCTGTCACACTGCAGCCTTAGTTCTCTCTCTTGAACAGACAGTATTTGTTGCAATGTGGACAAGCTAAGGATTTTCCGAACCCTTAAGATTTAGTCCACTTTAAGTAATAATTTCACCTTTAACTCATTTGTCTCTTCTCATACGTTACTATGAGCAGCCAAAAGAAGCTATCTTAGTCCACACTTTTATAACAGATACCTTAGACTGGTAGTATGTAAATCATAGAAATGTTCTATTCCTGGGACCTGGAAAATCCAAGATCGAGGCACCAGGAGATGAGTTGTCTGGGGAAGGCTTATTCTCAGCTTCAAGATGCCTTTCTTTCTATGTCTTCACATGGAGGGCAGGAAGGCTTGCTCCAGCAACTTTTATAAGGAAACTAAAATCCCATTTATAAAAGTGAAGCCTTATCACCTAAATATCTCCTAAAGGCCCAACCATGGTGTTCAGAGAGAGGAGATTTGAGAGGTGAATAGGAATGGAGAGTCACTGGGGTGAAGCCCCCATGATTGAATATTGGTGGCTGTGCAAGAAGAGTGAGATCACAGGAGACACACACACATGCTTTCTGTCTCTTGCCACATGATGCTCTGCACCCCCTTGTGACTCACCAGAACAAGGTTATCACCAGATGTGCCCATTGACCTTGGACCTCCAGAACCAAAAGACAAAATGTCTTTCTTTATAATTCATTCAGTCTGTGGAATTGTGCTCCTGGAAACAGAAAATAGGTTGATAGAATTTTCCTCCAGTTTCCAGTGGCAAGATCCTCATTTCTTCTAAAACCTCATGAGAGCCAGGCGTGGTGGCTCACACCTGTAATACCAGGGAGGCTAAGGCAGGAGGATTGCGAGTTCAAAGCCAGTCTCAGCAATGGCAAGGTACTGAGCAACTCAGTGAGACCCTGTCTCTAAATAAAATACAAAATAGGGCTGAGGATGCGGCTCAGTGGCCAAGTGCCCCAAGTTCAATCCCTGGTACCACCACCCCCCAAAAAAAAAAAATCACAGTGGTATTTACCATCCATATTTCTACTAATACTCTGTTCAAAATTACTAAAATATTGTCTTGACATTGTTACAGGGGCTTAAACCCAGGGGTACTTTACCACTGAGCTTTACCACTGGGTACTTTACCACCCAGGACTTTTTATTTTTTATTTTAAGACAGGGTCTCACTGAGTTTCTGAGGGTGACCTTGAACTTGTGAGCCTCCTGCCTCAGCCTCCCAAGCTGCTGAGATTACAACAGGGATTAGCTATGTGCTAGAATAGGATTATGAAAATAATGTCCATGATGACTGAGGGTCTCTTTTTGCTCTGAAACCTCACCATAATTGCCTTAAAGATTTATTCATGGCAATTTTAAGATTTTTCTAACATCTTTTTCAAAAGTCTCTGAGACTACTTTTACCCAATTTCAAAACCAATTCAATGTTTCTAGGTTATTTTTTTTTTTTTGCAGTAACCCATTCCCAGTATCAATTTTCTTATATTTTGTTCATTCAGGTTTCTATAGCAAAAATACCATAGACATGATGGTTGAGGACATTACTCTTTGTTGAAAATATGGAAAAATCTCTGGCCAACTGCATCAATCTGAAATTGGTAGATTTTCAAAAGACCAACATAACAGTAGCCATTTCCTAGGCATGAAAGAAAGAAAAAAAGAAAGAGAGAGAGAGAGAGAGAGAGAGAGAGAGAGAGAGAAAGAGGGAGGGAGGGAGGGGGGGGGGGGGGGGGAGAGGGAGAGGGAGGGGGGGAGGGAGGAGAAAAGAAAAGAAAGAAAAAAAAAACATGCTTTCAACAAGTTTCAAACATCTTCTAGGAATTAACTAGCCTAAGCATATTAAACATACTAAGAATATCAATATCTGCCTGGTGCAGTGGTAGACGCCTCTAATCCCAGCTGCTAGGAAGGTGAAGGCAGAAGGATAGTAAATTCAAAGCCAGCCTCAGCAATTTAGGAGGCACTAAGCAACTGAGATCCTATCTCTAAAAGAAAAAAGAAAAGAAAAAAATACAAATAGGGTTGGGATATGGCTCAGTGGTTGAGTTCAATCCCTTGATTTCAATCCCCAGTACCCCCCCCAAAAAAATACTGATCATCTGCATGATTAGCAGTATAATGTAAAAATACATTTTTATTTTCACAGTCCTGGATAAAAATATGTAAAGGATGAATTGCAAGCAACAAAGGCAAGAATTGAGAATGTGAGTAGAGAACATGGTAGTAAAAGTGATCGTCTAGAAAAATTGAATTCAAGCTACAGAAGGAAATGACTTTGTTTCATATGATTTCATATTTTCTAACCTAAAAACTTTGTTCCATCAGGTTGGACCTACCCAGTTTATTTATATATATATATATATTTTTTTTTTCTTGCCTAAATTCTTTTCAAATAGGAAAGATTTTTCTTTTTAAAGAATAAAAAATGCAAGAAGAACTCAAATGTGAAGATTCCAAGAAAGCAAAGAAAGTTGCAGAAGTCTATTTCTGTAGCAAATCCATTGATAGCAGAACATTTGGAAGGCAAATTTCAGTATTTAGGACATATGCTTGCCAGGAGCTCAGGGAGAGATGGCAGGGAACATGAGGGACCATGGAGGAGCTTGTTTGGCAGCTCATTTTAGGGTCAGCCTTTTTCCTCTCTGCACATGCCTTGGCTTTGATTTTACAGTGCTCCAGCTCTGCCTACCGTTTCCACGGGTCTCTTGCTGTCTGTCCTTTGAGGACACCTTCCAGATGAGTGGCTCCAGACAATGGCTTTAGTGTGCTCAGGTTCTCAGGGAGTTATTGACACTTATTATAAGGGTCTTAGCTATTTCAGTCACAAGGAGGAAAGAAAAGGAGCATCCTGAAGGGTTCCATCCTACACAGATTATAATGGGAAGGAACACACAACGCTCTATTCCCCAAAGGGGTTTTGGCTAAACAGTTGTCAAAAATAAAATGTTAAAAACTCAGAATCTCAGAGTATGATCAAAGTTACCTTTTCAGACAAGGAAGTAAGAATTAATTTGAAAATCACTTCTTTATTTCCTGACACGGGTTCAGCTGTAGAGCATCCTTGGCAATCTCACTAACTACCCAAGCACTATAATCAAAGGTTATAAAACCTGCCATTGTGGCTGACCTGTGAAAATGTCTCCTGACCTTAGTTCTGCAAAGTAATGTCGGATGCCATGTCACAGTGTTCCCCTGACATACCTAGGGTCTCAGGTTTACTCACTATCCGGCACATCTCCGTGCTTATTGAAGCCAGTAATAAGCAAAATCATCCCAGATATAACCAAGGAAGCAGAACTAATCATTTCAAAAGCATATTCCCCGCTTTGGTATCATCATAATCTCTACCTTTATGGAGACTCAGATTTATTTCAGGAAGTAATACAGATGTCAGTTGCTCTGTGATTTGTAGTGTTCACATTTGGAGAACATGGTGGTACTCACATGGCTCAAAACAATTTAGTTCTTTGCATTCAGAATTATAAACTGACATTTAAGTATTAGTGATTACCCTAAACCTCTTTTAATGCTATTGAAACAAGAATAGAAGGTCATTTCTCTTACAAGGGCAATCGTTTGAAACAGGAATGTGAAGGGACAGATGAAAAAGGGGGCCAACCATTGTAATAAGCTATGTAATTAAAGGAATGGCAGTACCATGTTGTACCAGGTAGATAGTCATTATTAATACAATGTCAGCACTTACATACTGATAATTGAATAAGTTTCATTTACATGTCATTTTAATAAGTGCAAAGAAAAATTCACTGAAGTTGGTTATTAATATATTCATAAAATTAGTTATTGCTTTCATATATAGTAAAAAATTAATAACTAAATCTAAGAGATTAAATGATTTTAATTCATCTTGGGCTTTTTGAGGACAGTTCTCTAGAGACTAGGTTTTTTTTTTTCATTAAGAATATGTAGTTTTAATTAATGGAAGAGCTACCCCTTCTCCTTCTCACTGTGCCCTCTGCATTCTGCCACACTGAAGTCATAATGGCCGCTACATTTAGAGACTAGAGGCACCAGTGACATCAATTCCATTTTTCTTTCCAAATGTTTTCATTATTTTAAAGAAATAAAAAACAAATAGCTCAGGGTTAAAAGGTGACCATACAGTCTCTGATGATCTCCGCGTTAGCATCAGAGAAGTGTGGCACATCTTCTATTAACTGTGTGCCATATAAGCATAAATACAGAGCACTGTTAATGTCAACAGGGCCGATGTGCACCAGAGATTGCGATGCTGTAACGTTGTCAAGCCAGCCAAGAACAGAGAAGTCAAACATAAAAAGTTCAAGCACAAGGTATATTCAGTTCCTTTTCCTGTCACCACTACAGCCACTATTTTGCATTTATATAGGGTTTTCTACAGTATTTATGACAGTTTTATCACCATCATTAAGCAACACTATTAGATCTTTGTGACTTTAGTCCACCAACTTTTTTTAACTTCTTAAACTGACTACTCATAAAAAGATTTTCACTGTTTTCATTTTGCTTGTCCATAAAACATTTCAGGAGGATGGATTAAACCATCATAAATAATATCAGACAATTATGGATTAAAACAGCATAGACACAGAGTAAATTATTCTCTACACTGAACACTTAAAACTGAGACCTAGGGCACTTTATTTCTAGTGTTATATTATGCAATTCTGTTACAACCTAGGTATTTGTCTACTGGTGTTATGTATAATACAGAATGAATAATTCAGTTTTAGTTCCCTCATAAGATTCAGCATCCGATCAATTCACTATAATGTAAAAATGTAACATCATTGCAAATGAGTCGCTCTGAATATGGAGTAAGAAAATTAAGAGCAATGGGGACACCTTAACCAGAGTGATGGTTATTTGTGCTTATTCTGAAAGCTGATATGAAATTAGTTCCTTTGGGTTGGCCAAGACTTCAAGTTTGGTTGTTATAATTTTCTCTGAGATAATTCCTTATTTAACTTCTGTGAAGTATTTGAAGAAGAATATTTGGCTTTGAATTTGACACTCCTGTAATAAAGCAAAGTCCTAAGTAGAAGCATCTTGACCAGAGGCAGGCAAAACTTTAAGTAGAAAATTAATTTAAATTAACTGTATCCTTCAAATTATATATATATATATATATATATATATATATATATATATATATATATACACATACACACACATACACACACACACACACACACACACACTGAAGACATATGTATATATACCTTTATTTTATTTGTTTATTTTTATGTGGTGCCGGGATCGAACCCAGTGCTTCAGAGATACTAGGCAAGTTATGAGAGAGCTACAACATGGACCCCTCAAATCCTATATTCTTATCACCCCCTACCAAATCAAAATCCATCTCAGTGTTATCTAAGGGGATGTATTTAATATGAAGACTTTTCATATTGTTCATATTTTTATTAAAACTCTAGGAGATTAAAACAACTGTGGGATAATTCTTAAAATCCAATATAACTTTCATTTCTGAAACCTGAAACTAAAGAATGCATATATTATCATATTCTGTAGTTCCCTTACACCAAAATGGATTGGTGCTAGTTATCAAAATCACAATAGTATTAGGTCCTTGGAGATTTTTTATATTGAACTAAATACTGCATAGCTATACATATACATATATATTGCAATATGTTCAGATACAGTGCAAAACAGACAATTTAAATTATAATTATGTTGCTATTAGATTTGAATTTGACTCTCACAAAATGAATTTAGTGAAATCATTTTAATTTTAGGCTTAAGTAAATTGCAGTTGAGGGCAGCAAAATTATTCGTGTCAAGTCACAAAATCTTGCATGTTATTTTCTTCTTTTAATGTGAGAGAATAACTCAGATGTTATATAAGTTTTATACAAGAATACACATAAATTGAAAATTGAAATTAGAAGCTCTCCTTCTACTATACTACTCTGTTTTCAATAAAGATGCAGACAGCTTTATTTGTTGAGAGTCAATTTTGTGTCAGTTTTCTGGGATTCAAAGATGCATACTGGTATCTTGAAGAGTTAAATAATTTTCCCTAAGGCCAAATAGCCAATATTTTCTTTTGACCAACGTATGTTGATCAAAATTCTAGATTTAGATTCACTATCTGATCTGTTTGCATCTAACCTCACCTCAGAAGTGGTACCAGTCTTGAAATTTTAAAGACTCACAAGGCACACACCTGAAATCTACCCTTGCTATTGACTCCATATAGGAGAACAGGTGAATATGAATTGGGAAATGTCCTCACAGTTCTAATAATTTTTCAGAAAAATTATTATGAGTCCACTAAGTGTTTTCTTTTCCTACTTCATAAACTAAATTGACCAATATTTTTAAACTTACAGTGTTTAGCCTCAATAACTCATATCATTGAATAGACAATAAATTACTTTTTCTGTGAGCAAATTGCATCTAGATCATATCCCAATAAATACAAATCTATAAACAAAAGAAATATGAATAAAACTAGAGAACGGTGAAAGTTATTAGACAACTGCTTCTTTGAGTAAATCATAGAACAGGGTCTTCTTCACACTCCTGGGCCTCCATGGGTAGGGTACTTAAGGAGAAAGAAGAAGGCACAGCACAAGATCCCAAGGTACTCCAGCACCCAGAAGAGATTCTTACCCCCAAATAAAATAATGTGGCTGCATGCTAACTTTTTGAAATAATAGTCTACATATTTTCTTTTGACCAACCTATGTTGATCAAAATATTAAGCTGTAAGAATCTATTTGCCAAATGCACTTTATAACCCAGAATTTATACAGTTTACAATCAATTGTCTCCATAGTGTTTCAGCCTTACTTCAAAGTACAGGGGAAAATAGTTTTTGTTTACCTGATTTCTGTCAGGAGTTTTGAGGATGATTTTCTTCTTCAGTAGCATCTTCTCTCTGAATTCTTTATTCTACCTCCCACTAAAATTCCTTTATTTTGAATATCAACTTTATTTTGAATATCAACTCAGTGACTCTGTATATTTGAGCCCTTTTTACACAGATAAAGGACCATAAAGATGAGGGGAGAATAGATTTGAGATAGTGGTAATCATTCCACTAGTTCATCAAGAGCAGGGACGTGAATGCTCATTGCTGATCATCCCTAGAACGCACTTTTAGCTGACATTACCAACATCATCACTATGTCTGATATGTCAACCAACTGGCAATTCATCCTTCTATGTTTAGAAAGTGTACCCCTGCAGCTGTCTACAGTTCCCAAATATAGCCTTCTTTAGAAAGCAATTAATAAGATTTCATTCTCCCAATTAAGTTTCTACAGTTAAAACAAGAGAGAAAGAATCATCTGCATATCTCATCACAGGCTGCTAAGTGTAAACTGTTAAAGATTATTTATTTCATCTTAATTAGCCATCATTATAATAATTATTGTTTAAATGTGTTACTCCAGTTCGTGTAACAAAACTATTCTGTGAAACTCTGTTTCTTTTTGCCTGTGTGTTTCCTTATGTGCAACTACACTGTCTTATGTTCTACTGGGTACCACTCATTTGTTCAAAATGGATTGTATTATAGGTATTTCATGTGCCACCAATTATTCAGCTAAAAGCTTTTTGATATACATATAATTTCACTGTATCCCTTAGTGAATTTTTTTTGCAAGAAAATCATTTGTGGGTCTATTTTCAAAATACAGTTTCCCAGTACCCACCACCAGAAATGCCATTCATTTGATTTGGATAAATAGAAAAACATAATCTTATCAAGCTTCTCAGGTGATCTGTCGAGCAAGTCTCAGGAAACAGTAGTATAATTAAACATTTTTAGGTAATTTTTATAGAACCATTTTAGGTTTATAGCAAACCTGAAAGAAAGATACAGAAATGTCCCATTTCTTTCTCCATCCCACAAATACACAGCCTTCCCCATCATTGGTGTGCCCTAGCAGAGTGATAATTTTTCAATAACAAAATCTACATTGACACATCATAATTACCTGAAATCCACAGATTATATTAGGGTTTGCAATTGGTATCATGCACTCCTTAGGTCTGGACAAACGTATAATAATGTGTGTCCATCACTGTACACTCATGCAGAGAAGTTTCTCTGCCCTAAACATCTCCTGTGCTCCATCTAGACAAACAATCCCACCTCCCCTTCCCAAACCCTGAATACTACTGATCTTTCTGTGGTACCCAAAATATCATATAATTACAATCAGAGAGTATCTAGCCTTTTCAAATTGGCTTCTTTCACCTAGGATCAGGCATTGAATGTTCTCCTGCGTCTTTTCATAGCTCAATAGCTTACTTCTTTTTAGCCGTGAAAAATATTCCATTTGTATACCTCAGTTTATCTATTCACTTCCTACATCTTAGTTGTTTCCAAGTTTTGTCAGATATGAATAAAGTGCTATAAACATCCATGTGCAAGTTTTCATGTGGGCATATGTTTTCCACTGCTTGGATAAATACCAAAGAGCACGTTTGCTGTATCACATTGTAAGGATATGTTTATTTTTGTAAAAAATACAAACTCTCCTCCAAAGTGGCTGTGCCACTTTTACACTCATACCAGCTATGAGCAAGAGTTTCCTTCATTCCACAGGCTGCCGAGCATTCTCTGCATGCTCATTTGCTGGGCAGCACCACTGGTGAAAGACTCTCTTTGTTCAATTATGTTACTTTTGCTTCTTTTGCCAAAGAGCAATTGACAATGTTTATCTGGGGTATACTCGGGCTCATTTTTCTATTTGTCTATATTTCTATTTTCAGCCAATAAAACATTGTTGTATTTACTGTAGCTTTCTATTAAGTCTCAAGATCTGACACTGTCAGCTCTCCATTTTTGTTCTACTCCTTCAAAAATGTTTTGGTAATTTGGGGTCATTTGCATCTCTATGTAAACTTTATTTTCAGCTTTCCATTATCCCAAGAATAACTTGCTGAGGCTTTGATTGAAATTTGGGGAATCTATAGATCAAATTGACAAATATATCCAACGTAGTGAGTGTATATTAATGTGGTATAAATATGGTATCTCCAATCTTACTTGTCAGGACTTCATTGCCTCCAGGACTGTTTAATCCCTGTCTATCTGCTTGATTGTTAAGTGAATAGCATTTATTCTGTTGTGTCACCTGTAGTCTTACTCTTCATATATGGAGCATAGCTCTCACCCAATTTCCCACGGGGAAGAATTTGGGATCCTTTCAGTACAAATACCCCTTCTCCTGTGCTCTGCTCCCACCGATTTCAACTCTGATCTCTACCTTCTCAGCTCAGCAACACTACTGTCTTCTTCTTATGCATTAGTAATTTGTGGTTGGAAAACCATTTCAATCTTAAAGCCCAGATGTCATGAGATTCAGTGAATTATTTCCATTTTCTCAAGCACACCAGTCTTAATACTGCCGATCATTCAGTTTCTTAAAACAATTGCTTTTTGTCATTAGTTGTATATGGTGGAAGGGATAGTCTGGTATCAATTAGTTGACATGAAATACTCAAAGCAATTATTTATTATTATTTTTATAAGCTTTTAATTTTATGTCCAATTTTATATCTGTCAATCACCATTTGTCAGAAAAAGCAAGGGAATGGGAAAGGTCTGCTGAGGAATTAATAAAAGTAAGCTGCAAAAACCTCTAAGATGTCATTTAAGATTTTTAAATTATGCACATAAACTCTTTAGTATCTCAATGAATTTCTTCTGTTGCAATCATAAAATGCCATAGTTAGCAAATTAATTTTTCATAAAGCTCAATGATTGAGATACATACTTTGCTGACACAGCAGCATAGATCATTTAAACAGCTTGTTTTTCAAATCAAATCATCTGAAACTATCTATTGATGATCCAGTACTACAGTTTAATAAATAAGATTGCTTGCTCCTTTTTGCATATTTTGCTGTTTCAGTAAATTGTTTAATCATTATACTTGCCAACTTTTACTGACTAAGCTATATACTTTAACTCTGGATTTTGCATATTTTATTGCTCACATTACATATTTCACAGACTTACCTCATGCATATTCTAGACTGTTGACAATATTTTATATGTTACCAATTACAAGGGTCAAGTTATCTACTGGGCTATGCTCATTTGTACAATTTGCTAAATGAGCTATATATTTGATCAAAGGCTGGCAATTGCAAAATACTATATCTTCCAAATATATATTCTTCATAAAGTTTATTGATTTATAGCATAGGAAGCTTCCTTTAATGACTTTTATTTTATATTTGTACTTTAATATTATTTTACTTACAACGAGTTTACTCGAAAGGCAACCTTTTAAAGACTATTTAAATAAAATATTGTCAGGCTAAGAGCTGCTATTATTTGAGAAATAAGCTAAAAGATGAAATTTTAACAACTGTATATGGCTTCTCACATTATTTTAATTATTTAGTAAAACTCTGTATATTTTCTAGGGAATGTACAGTTTTTGTTTACACTGTGTTATATGTAGTAAAAATATTTTAGAAACAAGAGGACTGCTCTAACAAAATATCATAAACCATATAGCTTAAACAAAAGAAATTTAATTTCTCCTTGTTCTGGAATCCAGAAGACATCCAAGATGGAGGCTGGAAGATCGGGTGTGTTCTTTAGCCCCTCTCCTTGTTTGGAGATAGCTGCCTTCTTGCTGGGTCCATATTATCTGAGATTACTTCCATGTGTCCCTGTCCCCTAATCTCTTCGTATAAGAACATATGAATGACTTTACTGGGATCACTTTAAATTAATTTCTTCTTCGAAGGTCCTCTCTCCAAATACAGTTAAATTCTGGGGTAGTGGAAGTTGGATATTGAATATATAAATTTGTGTGGAATAAACTTCAGCCAATAACACCTACTTAATGCTTAGCTCCATGATTTTTTTAAACATCTCTTTTCTGCATCAGGAGAATAATCAAATCTTATGAACACCATTTGACTTTAATTATAGATTGACAGATCTTATATACAGACTTATTTAAACATACTATGACTTTTCTCAGTTTTTGTCCCACATTTTGTCCATGTAGCCTAAACAGAAATTTTAAAGCATTTCAAAAATGTTTTATTTGTGAACTATATTGCATGCATCATTTAATTCTAACATGTGAGTTAAATAATAAGAATGTGAAAGGTATTTTATTTCACAATTTTACCCTCCTGGAAATCTCATATAACTTTATATGTCTAGAATTCCCTCAATTTAACTAGAATAATCTTGATGGAATGCTTGTTAGAGGAAACATTTGTATGTAATTATATTCACTTTCCCTCTTGGATTTTAAGTGATTTAAAATTAGAAACCCACTCAAAGAAAACACACGAGGTATGTTGAAAATAACCCAAGTTTTAGAATAATGAAAACTTGTCACTTTGATACTATTTCCTTATGGTAATGAGCAGTACAGCTCTCCTTGTTATGGTTTTAAGATAACACTTGAGGTTAACACTTGAGGTTCCCACTTGCAGGTTTCAATCAATTCCTGTAAGCTATTTACAAGTTCATGTGTATGTGCAGTTCCTTTTGGTTTTTTTCTTCATTTTGGTCTCCAGAATTTATTGCATTAGCCTGTAGATTTGGGGAAAATATTTTTAATGTCCCTCCATAAATGTGATAACAGCTTATGTCTTCTTATTTGGGGATTGTCACAAAGCTAAAGAATCTGAAAAACGCTTACTGTGGGTAAAAGTGGAATTAAAGAGGGAAAAGAATAAAGGAAGGGGAGGGGCCTTGCTGCTCTGTAAGTGGCTCCCCTTCCTGCCATTCAAGTCTTCCCTGAGCTGGGTCAGCTCAGTGGTCCTCACAGATAGGACTGCCTTCCAGAAGGGGCCTTACCTAGAGACTAGCACTGTTTACAAAAGTAACAGGAATTCCAGGAGCCTCTCTACCTTTGCTCTTCCTACTTCCTAGAACACGCTCCTCTCTCCACCTGACCAGCTACTTTCAAACTTTCAAGTCTAAATACGTTACTTTTTATCAGCACTCTCCTATGGATCAAGCAATAGGTCCTAACCCATTTAACAAACTCCTCAATTATTTCACATTGCATGTAATTAATAGTAGTTGCACAACTCATAACATTTATAATTAAATGTAGTATGAAATAATAAAGGAGTTGGAGCAATAGGTTAAAACCCTACTCTATATATAGTTAAAAGGAAATTTATTCTATTTTTTTGAGTCTTTGCATCTGGTGTTAACAAATGTTATTTTGTACCCACAATCCTTTATGAATAGCATAATCAGAGATATCTTCCAAAAACATGAATGTAAATCTTTCACTGTGAGAGGAAACTACACCAGTAATTTCAAATTGTCTTCAGAATAAAAACAAAACCTTAGGATTAACATACAACACTTCTTACAAGACTTAGTTGTTAAAACTTGAAAAGTCAGCTTTACAGCCAACTCTCGGAGACTGACCCTGTTCCTATAATCTGCCTGCACCTTCTCAGGGCTCCAAGAGCAGACTGGGCATACTTCTGCTATGGTACACCTATAAACCCTCAGGTGAGGTCTGATCTTATGTAGCTATTGTCAAGTCATTGCCAAGATCTAGCACAATGCACTGCAACAGATGAAAGGATTAATTATTTACACCTACATTTCAAATGCACTTAATATATGAATGAAACTTTTTGCTCCGTACAAAGTCACTCTCCTTTACATCACACTGGTATGTTAAGAAAATTCTCCTTATTATTTAAAGTCACAAACTTTGGAGACATTTTTAAACAGATCTGTATCTGCCCTGGTTCTCCTCTGTTCAAGCAAGTTGTCAATCAATTTTAGCTCTAAGTATTATCATTTATTATTCTGTTCTTCTTATATGTATTATCACTTTTCTAGGTCTGTCCCATTTGGTCACTTTTGTGTCAGGTTAAAATAGATTTGACTATCAAATGTTTCATGGTGATTTATACACTTTCAGATCAATCACAAACAGCTTTATATTACAGACCCTGCTATGGTTTCAACTCTAATCCATTTCAATATTTCTGCATATATGATTGGCCTCCTGTCCTCAATCTCCATTTTACTGTATGTTTAAGAAATTAGCCTTATTATATGCTCATAAACCATTGTTTTCTCTTTCCAACTCAGTATTTTCAACAAAAAAATATATCCTCTGAACTGAAATGTCTTATTTCTCTGTTGCATTTTTATTGAAACATGCTTTAGTTTATATAAACTACATATATATAGACTATATATAAACTATATATAGCATATATATCTTAGTATAGATATAGATATGTAGATATTTAGATATACGACATAGACAGATCCTAGTTAATTTTCAGAAGGCTTACAACCAGGTAATTTATAAAGAAATGGAGTTTATTTAGCTTATCATTCTGGAGGGTGGAACTCAAAGACTGGACAACAGCATCTAATTAAATCATTTTGTTTCAGGATAACATGGCACAAGAGTGGAAGGGAAAGAGGGCCACAGGTAGAGGAGGAAACATGGGGGAGAGTCTTGCTTTATAATGACCCACTTTTAAGGTAACTGAGTTGGTCCCCACAGGAATTTCATTAATCCCTCTAATCCTTATCCTTAAAAGGTCCTGTCACCTCTCAACACTTACACTGAGAACCATATTTCAACATGAGTTTCAGATGGTGCATACTACATTTTAACCACTGCAGTATTTATCCTTCTCCTTAAAATATTATAATATCTTAACAAGGGGTGGACTTCAGCCTTTCATTTTCCTAATCTCAGTACTGTCTAACATTGCACTGCACACAGAAAAATCACTGAATTCATGTCTCACAACAGCTAAATGGAAAGGCTTGACACACAATAGTTTGTGAGCAAAACAGAATCAAAAAATAGCAGCTGTGCTTTATTTACATTTAACTCCCTCAACTATAAATGTTTCCTGGACTATGTTCAAGTAAAAATAGTGACATGCAATAAAGTATTCTTTGGAATGTAAATGTTTAATAAATCAAGTAAAGTAATGGGTTGATAACATTCAAAATTGTCAGATCTCACACATTTTCTGAAATCATTTGAAAATAGGTGAGCAGACCTGGCAATACTGGAGAGGTATTCTGGAAACAAACCCTGCTGGGGATTAGTGGCAATGGTTGGTTTAGCTGAGGTCATTCAATTACATTTTGCAGGATTTCAAATGGCCTACTTACTTATAGCTTTGTTTCTTGGCCTGGTCTGTATTGGGCCTTTTTTATATCCTTGATTTTAATGCCTGTTTTTAGGACTTGCATCTGAAATCAGGTTTAAATACACAAGTTTCCTATTTATGCCAATCAGGCAGAGGCAGAAAGAAATTGACAGCAGTGAAGATAATGAAGCAAAAGAAGGAAAAATATCAACCAAGTAAAGGGCAAATGGTAGCACTTTAAGGGAAAAGAGAAATAACTAAGATAAGGAAATTCTACCATACACTGGCATAGGCATTCACATGCTATTATATTTGCCTTCTCTATAACTATGAGGAATGTTTCTTAGCTTTTTCCATTGAAAAGACATGGAGTCAGGAACACTCAAAGAACAACAACAGAATCAAGTGCCCAAATTTAATTTTTAAATACAATTTTCACAAAACATAAATACAAAGAAGCCAGAGTTCTTTAAGGAATGGCTTATTCCAAGGCAGCTTCAAGAAACTGTTCCATATGAAATTGGACTGAATAGTTCAAAGAAGGAAATGTGCAAACAATAATTCAGACACAATACAGAGCACACGAGCCAAATTGAGGATTACAGTATTTAAATTTCTGACAGTTTGAGCATTTAAATAAATAATGATAGACATGGGTTACAGCCAACTGAACAGTATGGGAAAGCTTTAATCCATAATGGATATCAATTTTTAAATTAATCATTTGAATGTGTTACAAGAAAGAAAATATTGGCAAAGCATTTAATTTCCTCCTCTAAAAATACTTATTAAATATAAGGGAGAGATTAACTTTATGGTAGGTAAAGCTTACTGGTACTGCTGTGATTGTTGATCACAACAATGGTAAGAGTTGGTAATCAGTACTACCTAACAAGATGCAGTAAAAAGACTATTAGGTTTCTCTAGAAAAACAGAACCAAAAATATATAGATGACAGAGATGAGGGGAAAATTACTAGGGGGATTGGCTTATATGGTTATGGAGACTGAGGATCCCACAATAGCCCATCTTTCATCTGGAGACCCCTTGGTCTGGACAGATATCTCAGTTCAAACCTAAAACCCTTAGAACAAGGGAAGCTGATGGTGTAGCTATCCATCTGAGGTCAAAGGCCTAAGAATCTGAGGGGCTACTGGTATAAGTCTTCAGTACAAAGTCTAGAGATCCTGGATATCCACCCACTGCAGGAGAAGAGTGACCATCCAAGGGAAGAGACAAAGCATCCACCTTGCCTCTGCCCTTTTGTTCTGTTTTGGCTTCCCCCTGACAATTTAACGGGGCCTGCCCAGAAAGGCAGATCTTCCCCACTAAGTCCACCAACTTGCATTCCATCTCCTCTGGAAAGATCCTCACAGACAAACCCAGAAATACTGCTTTGCCAGTGTCCTAGACATTTCTTAATCCAAGTAAATTAATGCTAAGTTAGCTATAAAAAATAAGCTTCTTTTCTATCACTTCTGTGATATTCTTGAGGCATATAATCAAGAGAAAACATTATACAAACCTAACTCAATGAAAATTAAACAAAATCACCAGCCTATAAAGCTCAAAAGTGTCAAGGTCACAGAAGTCAAGGGAATTCTGAGGAACTGCTTCAAATTCAAGGAGAGCGACAGAGGGCACAGAAACCAAACTAAACAAGTATTGTAAACTGAATTCTTTGCAATAAAAGACACTATTGGTACAATTGATGAAATTTAAAAAGATTTGAGGATGAAATGATGGTAAAACATCCATGATAATTCCTGATTTTGATGGATGCACTGTGATTATTTATAACACAATTTATTGAGCATCTAATTGCCAACTTACCATCAAGTAGTAAAGGAAAATTATACTTTGAGTTTCACTTTTATGTATGAGTTTCGTGTGAGTTTAAAATTATTGCAAGTAATTTTAGAAAGCATGTGTACTGAAAATGAAAAGTAATAATTCCCAGATTTAAAGATGAAGTCATGTTTACAATCTCTATCTCATTTAAGTAAGAACATTACTTGCTGATTTCATAGTAGCAAACACAGAAACATGACAATTAATTTGTTTCTCTTTCTGCTTTAGGATATGAACATAGATATTCAGGTACTACATAGATTCAGCATTTTCACTGGACCTATTTAGAATACATACATGCATGTATGTAGGTACAATGCAAATACAGTGTCTATTTAGTATATATACACAACACACACACATATGGATGGAATATGTGTGTGTATATAGCTGTCTTTTACTATAGGTAGAAAATATCCTAAAGCAGAAAATGAATATAAAGAATTACTGTGAATCTATCATTTGTTTTCTTTATTTTTTTTCCTACTCATATGTGTATATATATATGATGTATGTGTTGGTAATAATTAACTAATTGAAAATGGTAATATGTTGCATCTCATTGCAGATACAAAGAAGAAATAACTATTCTTAATTATTTCAAAAATATCTTATTTTCTTATTTGTACATATGATATGAAATTTTACACATCTAAAGGAATGCATATCCCCTTAAGTTGTCTCCCGGTACAAAATTTATTCATAAAACAAGCTTTTGAGGAAGAACAGCTGTCTTGTCTTATACTTTTCAAAGCTGACAGGCTAAGCCGTAACACCAAGGAGTAGCAGAGTACCATGCAATTACAGACAGCAAAAACAATTCTGTCACTGAATCAAAGAAACTGACACAAGTCAGTGGCAAAGGGCAGAAGAGGATCCAGTGAAAAAAATCACGAACTTTGTGGCCTGACACATCTGGCACTACTGCTCATTTCCACTGTATTTATCTACAAAATCAAAGGCAAATTGACTAACCATTTTGAGTCTTGAGTTCGTTTTTGGCAAAATAAGAAAAATATAATCTGTCACAAAGCCGTCATGGGATTAAGTAATATTATCGGTATAAATGGCTGGTACAGAACTTTTTGATTTATTGGGTTTCTTTTTCAAATGGATATAAACTATTGATCAACAGTCAATGCTATGATCTATTTGACAAATATGCCATGCTTCCTCATGAATCACTGGGCTCAGAAACATGGCGATAACAAAGTGAAAGATTTTGTAGTATTTTAAGAAAATTATATTCTTTCTAGGAACTGAAGATTCAAATACATGATCCCAATGGAACCTGCCAATTCTGTAGGAGGATAATCTGCTAAACAAAAGTGAGAGCTGAGGAAGAACTATTAGGGGCTATACACATCATAGTACAACAGTTCCTAGCACTGAGTACATACACATAGTCTTCATTATTCATGAATTCTGTATTTGCAAATTCACTTGTCTACAAACATTTACTTATAGAACCCGTATCAATACTTGTGGCTTGTGATGGTCATTTGGGGTCAAGCACAGTGCTTCGAAGAATTTGACTTACTTGGTGCACACATTCCAGCTGAGGTCAACTAAGCTGCTGCTCTGCCTTCTTGTTTCAGCTCCTGGGCTGTACACAAATGTCCTTTTCTTGATCCATTTCTTTGAGGTTTTCTCATAAGTTTGTGTTTTATCTTGGTGATTCTGCTGTTTTAAAATGGCCACTAAGCATTCTGCTGAATTGTTGTATAGTATTCCTCAGTGCCAAAAGGCTGTGATTTTGTTATGGAAAATATGTGCAAATGGTAAGCTTTGTTTAGGCATAAGTTTCAGTGCTGTTGGCTGGGAGGTCAGTGTTATCGAATCAACAATGTAATTAAACATGGTTATTTTAAACAGAAACACACAGAAAACAAGGTTATGTATTGATTGGTTGATGCAAATGTTATGAGCAAAATCTCTCAGTAACCTAACTCTGAGTTTCCCTTAGGAGGAATGGTTCATTATTCACTGATTCAGAGCCTGCCCTGATTTTCCAGAGCATAACTTCTGCAAATAATGGGAACTGAGTATATTTCATACTCAGTGAATGATTGTTGGAATAACAAATGAAAGAATGCATGAATAGGGCTATTCATTTCTGGGAATTAGGCAGCTAAAATATTTGAGCCAAATAGTCTCTCATCAATGTGTAATCAAGAAAGTAAGATGTAACTCAAGCCACAAGAGATGGGCAAAGGAAAGCCAGATGGATAAGTACAGCATTTACAACAATCTTATGCATCAGATGGTGTTAAATTCGGGAGTAAAACTGAGCTTAAATTTTCAAGTTATTTGGGGGCTATCTGAAAGTCCACTGCTACCCAATGTGTGGAGTCTACCCAGAATTCCCCTCCTCCCTTGCTTTTAGATCCTCAAAAACTTCATTGTCCATGCAAGTGTAACAGCAATTGAATATATAGCCCACAAAACTGTATGAGGCTGCACATAAATTGCCTGCCTTGACCCACATAATACAAAAGAAGAAGAAGAAGAAAAACTAGTCTACAAAGGATGAAACCACAAACTGCTTCAATAGGTGCATAAAAATAATGACACTGAATATTGAGTGTTGCATTGTCTCACAGTGTATGGGTGCCCGGATACAATAACAATCATGCCTTATATAAAATAGCCTCATAAAATATAAATAAAAGTTAGGCAAAAAATGAATAGATAATTTCTCAATGGGTATTTTTAATACATTCTTTTTAAAATTTTTAATGTGTTCAAATTAGTTATAAATGACAGCAGAATGCATTTCAATTCATTGTACGCAACTGGAACACAAGTTTTCATTTCTCTGGTTGTGCATGGTATAGAGTCACACCATTCATGCAATCCTACGTGTACCTAGGGTAATGATGTTCATCTTATTCCACAATTCTTCCTACCCCTGTGCCCCCTCCCAACCCTCTGCTCAATTCAAAGTTCCTCCATTCTTTCCTTGCTCACCTCATTATGGATCAGCATTCACATATCAGAGGAAATATTCAGCATTTGGGTTTTGGGGATTGGCTTACTTCACTTAGTATGATATTCTGCAACTCCATCCATTTACCTGCGAATGCCATAAATTTATTTTAGTTCAGTGCTGAGTAATATTCCATTGTGTGTGTGTGTGTGTGTGTGTGTGTGTGTGTATATATATATATCATAGTTTCTTTATCCATTCATCTACTGAAGGGCATCTAGGTTGCTTCCAGAGTTTAGCTATTGTGAATTGAGCTGCTATAATCATTGATGTGGGTGAATTACTATAGGATGTTGATTTTAAATCCTTTGGTTATAGACCAAGGAGTGAGATAGCTGAGTCAAATGGTGGTTCTATTCCAAATGTTCTAAGGAATCTCCATACTGCTTTCCATATTGGTTGTACCAATTTGTAGTCCTACCAGCAATGTATGAGTGTGCCTTTTCCCCCACATCCTTGTAAACACTTATTGTTGTTTGTATTCTTAATAACTGCCATTCTGACTGGTGTGAGATGATATCTTAGAGTAGTTTTGATTTGCATTTCTCTAATTTGTTGTTTTAATATTGATATTTCCTAAGAAGTCTCTATACTGCTTTCAAGAGTAGTTGCACCAATTTGCAGTCCCATCAGCAATGAGTGAGTATTGCTTTTTCCTCACATCCTCACCAACCCATATTGTTGCTTGTATTCTTGATAATTGCCAGTCTAACTGGAGTGAAATGAAATATTAGAGAAGTTTTGGTTTGCATATCTCTAATTACTAAAGATATTGAACATTTTTTCATATATTAGTTGATCTATTGTATATCTTCTTCTGAGAAGTGTCTGTTCAGTTCCATGGTCCATTTATTGACATATTCATTTTAATAAACTTAAAGGAAACAGGAAAATTTACCTGAATAATTACAGATGATCATTTCATTTTAAGATTTTGAATTTGTTTTTACCTGAGAAAAACACTTACATCTTATAAATAATGTAACTTTCACAGGTTCCAGGAATTAGAACAAACCTCTTGAAGAATCACCATTCTACCCATTACTGTTCTCCTTCTGAACTCCAAATTTCAAGTCTATTCCATGTGTAAAATACACTCATCCTATCACCATATCCCTTTAGTCTAAACTCTATATTATTAGGTGATATTAAGTTAGACAGCATATCATAATCTCTACATCAACCATATAAAAATAATACTATATAAAATCTACACTCAAAAGCACCGAGGGTATATTAAAATCGAATACTAAAAACTGTTAGTTTAGAGTGCAAAATAGTCCAACTTAGAGTCCAAAATAGTCAATATGGGTACAAACTTATTATTCATTAAAAGCAAAGTATGCAGACTGGGGACTAAAAGGGAAATCTCATAAGTGTAAAGCTCTATTCGACAATAGATCCTGTCTCTGCACCTAACATGGCTTCAAAACACATGCACCACCACTGACAGATCTGAGAGGAGAACCAGACACATCCACAGCTGGGGTTGGGGACATCAACACCTCTCTAGGACACTAACGGAAACATGGACGGAAAGTCAGGAAGTGAGTGCCGTACACACTCTTGGGTTCTAATAATAAAGTAATGCAAAAAAATGGTTACTAGGGTCCTGTTTTAGCAACCCCAAGTATATATTCATGATTGTGTATGTTTTAAATGTCTGTATTCAGATTGAAGGGGAAGGAGAGAGTAAAAATCAGGGAAGGAATCAGAAAAATTGAAAAGGGAAGGGAGGATGGAACAAAGGGGCATATAAAATAGGCTGTACATATAGACTATGTCTTTCTAGTTGTGTCTGTCTTCACATGTGCATGAAAACATAGTCCCTCTGCATACAAATATATGTATTTTAAATGTGATTGCATTAGACCTTGAAAATTTTTTTTGTAACAAATATACCATGGTGATTTTTCCAGTTTAGTATAATATAGCTATAACTCAGTATATATTTATATTCTATAATCCCTTAAGAGAAGTATTGAACTTTATATGTTTTAACATTCATGGTTTTGAAAGGTAATATGATACCAATACTGCATATTATTATAGCATTTACAGGTACATATTGGGTGGCACATTATCATCAAACATACTAACATTTCTGCAGAGACCCAAATACCCAGTCAGACAAAATAGAATAAAGATTATGAATACCCTGATAATGGGGAGATTAATTTTATGTCCAAATAAGTTTAAATTAGATTTATAGAAGACACTATGGATCTTTATAATCTCTTGACTTTTTAAAGATTGCTAATACACAATGTATCAAAAAAGTAAATCAAGAAATTCTGGTGTGGAAAAGGCAGAGAGAATGTCAGTTGAAAAGATGAGCTTTCTCTGAAAGCCTGGTGATCTCAGAAATGGTGTGATGCTCCAGGTAAGTAACACAGCTACAAAAAGATGGTTTGCTGGACCCCCTTGTGACTGTGAAGTATAAACCAGGCACAGGGCCACATTCAATTTCTTAATAAAATCCTGATGCACACTAACTATAGTGCTTTACAGACAAGCAGAAAGATGTACAGAGTCATTTGAAGAAACCATCATGGGAATACTCTGGTCTGCCAATATAAGGAAATAGCAAGAAGGGAGGATGGCTAACAGGCTGCAGTGCTCCCTCACAGGGGAACAAGAACAGTGGTGTCCACTGTCACACACTTTTCAGGAACATTGTGAAATGAGAAAATTTAACATGTTTGGGTGGATTTCAACTTCTCTGAAATAATTCAAAGAACTGATTATGATTGACAGGTACTAGTCATGAAAAGAAACAGTACTTCTTTGCAATCTTATATTGTGTTCAAAGAAATATGTTTTCTTAGGAAAATCGAGTCAATCTATTTGTTATCATTAGAAACCAGATGCGCAGACTGATACTAAATTCATCATCTTTTGGCTCAGAGAACTTTGCTATTGCCATTGATTTCACATGTATGTAGTTGTAAAAAGAAATAGAAATTAGAGTGCATGCTTACATATGAACATGCTTTGGTGTATTTAGACATTTTATGTAATAATTTTAAGTGCATAATTACCATGTTTCCCACTGCCAGCTAACTTTGTGTGTGTGTGTGTGTGTTTCACTATGTGTGTGTGTATGTGTGTGTATTTCAGTATGGCTTTTTTGCCAGGTATTTAACAAAGTACCTTACAAAAGTGAATAAAGGGTTATCTTTTAAAAATTCATAAAATGAATAGAGATATAGGTTGCAAACCAGAAAACTAGAATTTATTCCAAATTCTGCCACATTGGAATCTTATGCCCATTATCACGTTGCTTAACTTTTTTGAAATTAGTCTGTTATTGCCAAACAATTGCTGATTGTCTCTTAATATTGAATGATTCTGAAAAAGTTTCATAGAACTTTCATAGAACTTTAAAGAACTATTGTTTGTATTCACATATTTGTCAAATGGTTCTTGAGTCCATTAAGTGCCAAGCACGACTAGCTTCTAGGTACACAAGATATAAAGGGAGCATTTTAAGAAGGCAGATGGTGAGGACAGGTGGAGTGGGAAATTCCTGGGGATATTTCAGTAGAATACGTGGTACAGACTGCACTGCCCATCTTATAGCAATTTGTGAAACAGAAATGAGTAGAGGAATGAATGAGGTGTTATTAGTGCAACAAAACAGTAGGCAAAAATGCTTGATAGAGAGAATACTAGGAAGATGGTAGGAAACACCAAAAGCTCAGATATACTTGGAAGGAGAGTATTTTCTAAATGAAACAAATGAAAGAGGGAGAGAAATAGGAAATATTATACATTGCCATGATAAATTAATATTTTTTAATTAAATTTGGCAACTATCAGAGAGCAGCATTAAAAAGGTAGCAAAAAAAGGTTAGAGAATGAGCTGAGGTAACAAGTAAATATTAGAAATGAATAGAACAAAGCACTTTGTAACAACTCTAAATATTCAGAGTAACACTTCTTATTTTACACACTCTGAATTACTTCTTTTGAATTGTCTTCTGGGTTTCAAGATTATTTATGAAGCATTATGTATGGAAATCTTTGAGTAGCAGATTCATCCTGGAGATAGAACAGAAACTACAGTAGTCAAAGTTTGTCCAAATACTTGGCTGATGAAACCACAAGAAACAGAAACCATATGAACCCATTTTTGACTGAAGTATGACTTTCAGCAGTTCTGAAAAAGAAATTTATGGTATTTAAAAATTGAAGAAAAATGCATATTCAATGATCCAGAAATTCCACATCTGGAAATCTAATTTACAAAAATAATAGCTCCTGTCTTCATAGCTATTGTTATTTTCATCGCAGCAATTTGTATATATTTCTCTGAGTCATTAATTAAGTAATTTAGAGTTACATGTGTTTAAGAATTTCTAATATTTGGGGATTTTGTAACAGTGATGTGAAGTATATTCCATATATTATTAATATATTTAGGTGGTCTGGATCAGTAATTCCAACTCAAGTATGTTACCATTTTTATAGCAAAGTATATAAATATTTCCTGAGTCCAGGATGACTATGTATCTAATTTTGTTACTCCAAAATAATTAAAAAAAACAAATTAAATAAAAAGAAATAATTGAGTGCCCATGGAATATGTTATGCTTATATTTAAATATTAATGTAAATTTGTAATTATTGACTGAGAAAATAACTAAGATAAAGTATAGTGAAAAATTATTTTTTCAGAGTAGCAAAAATAGTATAATCTCTTTTTTGTAAAAACAATTACCAGGGTATTTGTCTTTTGTATTCGTTATATGTACAAGGAAAACTATAGCAATATGTATGCTCAGAAAACTGCTGTCATTTTAAAAAACAAGACTATACTAGAAAAAACTTTAAATATAAAGCAGGATTTATTGGGTGTATCATGCACACTGAACTCAATGCTTATCTTGTAGTGGTAAGGTTGCCTCTAGATAGTTTTTAGCTGAGAATGTAGTGTTACTTGAATTCTCTGGTATTACTAAAAGTTTATCCATATGTGATTAATATTTGGTGCAAACATGTAATAACTAAGTAATCAGCATTCCAAATAGAGCAACTTAAATGTAGAAGTATTTATTTTCTTGACAATCAAAATTGGTTTCCTTAACTGAAAAATAAAGATGGCATTTAGATGCAGAAAGTTGATATCAAGTATACATCTCCCTCTCTAAAATCAGTGGGTAATATGGGTTAAAATTCTCTAATATGTTTTACATATTATACATATTCTTCAAAATATCATGTATGATATCATGCATTCAACAACATATCATACATAATATAAATATGGTACATATAAGGCATATAGTATATGAAAAAATGAATTAATGAAACTGAAGGTTTAATATTATTTAATATAGGATTCCCATTCTGTTGAAGGACTGGTACACTTTCAAAACTTATGGTTTGCTAAATATTCTATTAATTGATAATTTTTAATGTATATGGTAACAAGAATACCTTCATACAATGAAATATCTAGACATCATTAAATTATTTTGAAAGGTTGATTTTATTCAGTGGACTGAGGTTCACTATATGTTATACAGACCTTTAAGAAAAAAAAACTTTTGTATTTCTAAATAAAAAAATTCAATGCCATTTAAAAGACATATCTTCAACTATGGATCTTGAAAAATAATAACCCTGCCACAGAGTTATTAGAATTAAATAAGGAAATCCTTATAAATGTTTGGATTATTTCAACAACTTTCAAACTCATTTTTCTGATTTAACTTTGCTCTCATACAGGTTCTTCCCAAAGAAGACATAAATGAATTCTGTTATCAAGTAAGTGAAACTGTGCCTGTCTCTGGCTCTGAAGATTGAGCGTAGATGGAAGAGAGAAGAGGCCTATACCAGTCCTGAGCTGTTTCCAGTGGAAGGAGTAAGGAGATAAGTTATTCACAGAAGAGAGTGAAAAGACACTGAGATCAAACAACACTCAAGAGGAGGCTGCAACTTAGAGCCAAGGAAGAAAAGTGTTCACAAAAAATAAAATAAAATAATGACCAAGAACACCAGATAATACTGACAGATCCAATGAGGTTTGGGCTAAGAATTTAATTACTGGATTGGTAATGCTGAGGTCACTCAAAACTTCCAAAAAGTATTTTCAGGAAAGAAGTGATAGGGGAAATCTTATTCTTGTGTTTCAAGAAAGAAGAGAAACTGGTGCATCTAGAACAAAAAACTAAATAAAATCTTTATATCTTTAAAATCTAACTGATGTCTATTTGGACAGCAGAATCAACCAAATTCTTTGCCTTGGAAATTGTACTGCCCACTCCTTTGTTCTGATTTTCTAGTGCTTATCTTTCCAGGCCCATTGAAAGTGATAATTAGCACAGAGCTGAAATCTGAGGAAATTGCCTCTGTCCTCATCTGTCCAGGAAAGAGAAAGTGTCATAGTTCCAACTTCAGTTATCTGATCATCCTCTTCAGAGATCCCAGGATCTGCTGGCTTCTCTTCTACCTGCTTCACATTGAGCCAAAAGAGATGAGCTGTGGTTCTTTTTAAGGAAGGGGAGACCTACTGCTTATGAATGTGCAGTACCCCAACCCCTAACTTCTCCACCTGTTATCCTCAATCTTTCTTCCACATGTGAGTGCAGTCAGAGTCCCATGTTCTTGATAAAATATTCTTCTCTGGGTGACTTCAAACTCTAATGGAGACTCATTGGAAAACCTAAATGAATTAATTGCCTCCATCTGAGAGAGAACAAACAACATCTTAGATTCTTAATATGAAAATTATGAATGAAGAACATGAGTCAACAGCCCACTTAATGAGAACAATGAAAAGGTATTAGATACTTATCCTCTCATGAAGCAATGCACATGAATTATTTCACACCACTTAGATGAGGTAGACCTTATCATTAATTCTGTTATTCAGATGAGAGACTGAGGCACAGACAAGTCACTTGCATTAAATGACACCAGTGTAAATGGAGGACTACCGAGGCCATGCTATCTAATACCTTCTGATATATATATTTAAAAAAAAAAACCCATAAAACTAACAACAACAACAAAAAACCCTCATGCTCATGTCTAACATTCCCAAAGGAGAAACAAACACACACAAAAAAATCCTGATTATGACCAAAAAGGATTCTGAAAGCCTATTTTCTCAGCCACCATGATTGATCCTGAATTACTAAAATTCAAAGAACTTTTTCATGGGATGACAACATAATTTAGTAATATTCTAAATTTGTAATGTATTTAAAGTTGTATGGGAAATTTTTATTATAAAATATGGGTGAATGTTTAGGTAAAATTGAGAGTCTTCAAATAAATAGGATGCTTGCTTGTCTCCCTGGTTGTATAATTCCCCTTCTTGGCTTTCTGAGGACATGTGAAAACAACTTTGACAAGGGCCACTAGCAGAAAATTGGAAAGTAAATATAAGGTAAAAATAAAAAGATAAAAATCTGGACCCACGTTGGATCATGAAGCCCCAAAAAGTCCACAGAAACAAGCAGACAATTAAATCTACCAGAAAGCAATATGTAACCATCAGCAAAACATCTGCTTAAGTCTTTTAAATCACCATGTCTACCTAGGTAAGACTACAACATGCAGTGCTGCCTAAAGAAAAGTGTAAATTAAGCACAAGAGCCATGTATTATAATTGGTCTGTGCCATTTTCACCTTTCCCACTCTATTTCCTCTTTTGAAGCCTTTCCTTCCCTTCTGATGCGGCCACATCATTTGGCGTAGATTGACAATAGCTGCATCCTTCCCTGGTACAAGTGAATTAAATAGTGAGCATGTGAGCTAAGCGGCTCACTTTAAGCCCCTCTTTGGGTTGATTCACTCACTCTTTATAATGTATGAAACTGAAAAGACTGGTGTGTTAGGAATGTTTCTTTTGCTGTGACAAAGCACCTGAGAAAAATAAGTTAAAAAGAGAAAAGATTTATTTTGGTTCATAGTATCAGAGGTTTCAGCCCATGGTGGCTGAGCCTTGCTTCCTTTGAGCCTGTGGCAAGGCAGATTACCATGGTGCAGAGTGCATGCTGGAGGAGGCTGCTCATCTCATGGCTGCTGGGAAGCAAAAGAGGGAGAGAGAAAGGGCACTGGTCCCAATAGACCCTTCAAGAAGACTCCCCAATGAGATCCTTCCTCTAATGAGGCCCTGCCCCTAAAGTTTCCACACCCCCAGCAATACCTTCAAGACTTGAGGTGCATTTAAAATCCAAACCAGAGCAACAGGTATTTTATCCCTTCTGAGGTTGCAGGTGCAAAGTATAAGAAACTTGGCAACAATAATCTATACCTGCAGCAGGTGCCCTACCACCAGCCTTGAGATGTGAGCCAAATGATGCCTTTTCCCCTGAAGTTTGAGTTAGTTCTCTGAGGTGAAAATAAAAGAATTTTGAGAATAAATAGTGTTGAAAGCTATGGAAAATAGACATTAGGCTATCTGGCTATTACAGTTGGGGCATCATGGATTGACCCTCACCAAAGAAATGCTGAGATGCATTGAAGACCCTCATAACATGCTCTTCAAAACATGAAAAGATTCAATCTGGTGGCATATAGGAGACTTTTGTCTAATGATCATAAAAAAAACATGACCCTTATTCAGAATTGATGGGATATATTTAATAACTGGATTAAATTTTGAAGTCTTTAAAAATATTTTTAGTTGTAGATGGACATGATACGTCTATTTTATTTATTTATATGTGGTGCTGAGGATGGAACCCAGTGCCTCACACTTGCTAGGCGAGCACTCTACCACTGAGCCACAACCCCATCCTTTATGAGTGCTTTTTATAATGAATATAAACCAGAATTCAGGGGAATTCCAGAAGGAAGACTGCTGGTTTGGGGGCAGCAGGCTTGAGAAGGATTAACAACTGATACCCTACCAGGTACTGGGCTGCTAAGTGTGTTAAATGCATTTTCCAACCTACCTTGGGTTTACAAGTCATAACCCCATGGTAAGTCCAGGAATTAAAGCAAATAACATTTGCTTTATTTAGTGCATATGGCAAATTAAAATATTTGTTTTATACTTTATAGTGTTGCTTGAAAAAAAATAACAACAATAAAAGCTAAGAAAAAAGCTATGCAATCCTGTAATATCCTGATGTAAATAACATTTTTACAAATACTTTAGTTGAATGTTCTCCCATTATAGAGACAGTTGTGAGATTTTGCCATATCCAGAAGTAAATAATTTATCCTGTATGTGTAATGTTCTTTTGTCCATTAAAACACAGTGTGAAGGGCTGGGGTTGTGGCTCAGTGGTAGAGTGTTTGCCTAGCACACGTGAAGCATTGGGTTCAAACTGCAGCACCACATAAAATGAAATAAAGACATTGTGTCTGCCTATAACTAAAAAATAAATATTAAAAAAATACAGTGAGAACAGTTCCAATGTAAATATCTGGCCTTTCAAAGAAGTTTCTAAAATCAAACATTTTGAGAGTGTGGCTGTCTTAAACTATTTTCCCTCACTGGCATGAAAATACCTGCAAAGAGAAAGAGAAATTAAAAAGAACTTTCTCAATCTTAGAGAAGACAGTTTTTTTTTTTTTTTTTTTTTGGTCTGTTTTTAATGTTTAATGTTTGGTGGGTTGATTTATACATTTTTGTATTCTGTAGATGGTGTTTTTTTTTCCAGACACAAATTTTTCTCAAAATCCTCTCTCAAGTGTTAACTTGAATTATAAATGTGCACCAGGTAATCAATACCTTGATAATATACATGGTTTCCTTTGCATGTGCTCCTAACATTCAAAAGAGAAACGTGTGTTCTTAGAGAAAAGAGGAAAAAAAAAGTAAGAAAAATGCCAACAGAGAAAATTTTCAATATAAATTTAAACAGAATAAATGTCTGGGAGATTGTGGCTATTAAATGCATTCCTCCAAGGGAGAAAATTGCATTGTGTGAAACCCAACTGGCTTTCCTGAAGATAGAGTCCCTGAGATGAAATAACAAAATGAGAAAGCCTCTTCATCTCAGGCGCCATTTGTTGAGAGGTTACTACTTGCGAGGCAGGGTACTGAGTACTTAATCACACGATTTCATTGAATTGTCTTAAAACAACCCCACACTTTATTGTACTTTTGAGGACTCGGAGGGAAAAGATTTTACTGTACAAAAATCACACAGTGTGTGACTCCCAGCTGTGTTTGACTCCCAGCCCAAATGTTGAGCCATCTTTGTTAGGAGTGTTTTGGCTGCTAAACACAGCCCTAATCATATCATCTCAGTGGGCTCTAATAAGGTAGATATTATTACCTGATTTTTCCCTAAAATTTTTAAACAAAGAAAGAGAGACTTGGGGCAGTTAAGTACGCCCCCCCCAAATTATTTACATTTTTGTGTGTTTGTTTTTAAAGACTACAGTTATTTTAGAGCTGTTTTAGGTTCAGTACAAAATTGAAAGACAAACACAGAGATTTCTCACATACCTTTTGCTCCCACTTACGCATTAACAGTTTTCCCCGATTATCAATATCCTTGTCCATCATCAATTTCCTTTATAAGAGTGGTACTTTTGGTTTTTCATTGCAAATGACAAATCTATATTGATACACTGTTGTCACCCAAAGTAACTGCTTAGATTAAAGTTCCTTCTTGGTATTGTACGGTCTGTGCACTCAGACAGGCAATCACAGTTTTAAGCCAGGCCTTTCTGACTTCAAAACTTGTACTCTTAAGCACAAAATGAGAGAGCAAGGGAAAAAATTCAATGGAAGTGTAATTAGATTGTGTGTGTGTGTGTGTATGTGCACTTGTGACAGAGAGAGACAAAGACAAAATGATAGCAAGAGGAAAAGGAGACTGACTAAATATAAATTAACAAATTACCCAGAATTAAAGATGCCTGTCAACTTGATGAAAGGTCTTCTAGCTTCTCAAGTTTAACTGCACATTTAAATCCAGCATCTGAGTTCAGTGGTGCATTCCTGTTATCCCAGTTACTGGAAATCTGGGGCAGGAGAATCATGAGTTGGAGGTTACACTGGACAGTATAGTAAGACTCTATCACACACACACAAAAGCAACAAAAACAGAAAACAATATCCCCATCAATAAAAACAGCAGATCTGTATGCTGTCTATGTCCCTGTGCTCCAGACCAAAGAAACCAGCCTTCTTAGAAGTGCGAACCAGGCTGGAGCATTTGACAAAGCTCCTGGGTGATATCAATGGTCCGTCACAGTGAAGTCTGCAGTGCTAGGGGTCTGTTTCAGGTGTGAGCCCTTGGATTACTGTCCTCACCTACTCATGCTTAGAAACAGAAGGCAAATATTATCTCCAATGGCTTCCAAATAGTGAAATAATCTTAGAATTAAGGAAAAAATATATTTCTTTCTTAAAGTTACTTAGATAAAACAGAAAGTCCTTGAGCAGATGAGAATCAATGAATATTTAATAATACCAACTGACTAAGGAGGCCCTAAAAGGTGCTTGGAGGGTATTTGTTGGCAAAATTATATTAAGAGAAGTGATGCTACACAAACCTGAAGTTCACTGTAAATGTCGTTCCCAACTAAATTAGATGATGCTCAATGAAGCGTCATTTGTTTTCCTTGTATCTCTCCAGCAGAAAACTTAACATCTTAGAAACCATAAGCATATAGGGTGAAAGTCCATACTTTAGGTTACTGCTTTCCACCTTGCTGATTTTGCTTGTATTCATGAATGCCAATAATCTCTTCTCTATTCTCTTCCTCTCCTAAGACCTTTCAACTTCCATTGATCACACTCTATCTGAGCTTGAGTTAAATAATTTTTGTAACAGAACTTATTTTTAGAGCACTTTTTAATATTTATAGAAGAAAATAAGCACAAAGTACCATTACCTCTTTTTCCTAAGCCCCTTCCAGTTTCTCCATTTTTTTTTTTACAACATATATTAAGTGTGGAACATGAATCCATACTCTACACACAGTTCACTCAGTGTTCCACAGACCCTGGGTCTTCTGACCACAAATCTCAACCTGTGAAAAAGAACGTAGGGGTAAGTGATCATCCAGCTCCTATTTAAACTGCCCTTATATCAACCTCTTAGCTCATTTAGGGAATTTGAGCAAGAGTCCCCCATAGTCGCCTTCACCAACTTTGGAGTGAAGTCACCTTGTCTCTTTACCTAACTGAGCTGACCAAGAGTGAGCATCCTGTAGTCTGATAATAATTTTTGGTGGGCCATCTAGAATGAGTTGCTTGTCATAATTCAACCTCACAATAGGAAATCTCTAGACTGTCTCTAGAAGCTGCTGGGAACCCTTTGTTGCTGGGAACCTTCCTTGGGAGCAGTGTGGGCTGCCCAAGTAGCCTCCACTAATGCAAGGAATCAGCATTTGGGTAAATCAACTTGCATGTGAAACTCCCTTTCGCCCCCATTTGAGGCTTTGCCAGTTGAAGCTGGTACCATTAAGCTGATTAAATACTTGCTGGTCATTGTATGCGGTTTCATGTCTGTGTCTGTGCTCTGGGTGCACGTGTGTTTGTGTGCTGTGAATGTGAAGCAGAAATGAGAATCTCAATGTCTCTTCCACTTGGGTGCAGCCTGAAAACATGGTCCATGTTTAATTATCCTCCTACATGCAAGAAAGATGTCTTTCTATTGCAATACTCTCTGATCACAATATGCACTAGAATCTGAAAAAAAAAATGGGTCTGGAAGACAGTGTTGGACAGAATTTAATTCAAACTCAGCAAGGTATTCAAACTCAGCAAGGTAAACTGTTCCTATAATTTCCATGGATGGCTTTAGCAGGTGTTGCTATGGTCATTTCATTTTTTGAAAAGTAAATTTCTAACATTATTGACTTCATGGTAATATCTTATGGCCTTTTTCCTGGTTCTGTGTACCTAGTTTAATGTCTTTGTTTGATTGGCCTAATTTTAAAACAATTAAAAGTTTGACTCTTTATGTTTTTGTTGTTGTTGTTTTGGCTAAACTCATCTAAGACTAAAAAAAAGAAAAAAGAAAAAAATCAAAGTAAAAGAGGATTTTTAAAAATCAAGCTACTATATAAACTGTTTTGCCTGAAAATTGTGGGTCCATAGCTTAAATATGATATGAATTCATCTGCTTATAAACTGCCATGTCTACATGATTAAATCCTCTAAGGAAATTTTGAGTTTACAGAAAAAATGAGTTAAACTTTCTGGAAAATGAAAATGACGATGTTTTCAGAATTGCTAGCATGCACGTTTACTGGCTATCTGGCCAGTTAGGATTTCTCTCTGTTAGATGTTTAAGATCCAAGAATAAATACAAGGTAGGGGGGAAATGGGAGGGAGGCAGAATAGTGGTTGGAAGGGAAGGTGAGAGAAAATGAATATGCAGTACCAAACATGTAGAATGCAGCTGATTCAGTGATGAGAAACGTAGAGAACAAAATGTTTATACTGAAAAATTAGAACACTATCAAAATCAAGTATCTAAACTCTTATTACGTTCACAAACCAGAAAAAAAGAGGAGGAAGGTAAACCCAACTAAGGAGAAGAAAGGAAGAAGCAAGATAGAGGAGAAATAAGAAAGTTTAAAACAGAAAATCAGTAGCAAAAATTAGTCAACTCAAATGGATCATAGATCTAAATGCAAGATTAGTGAGTAGATAAAATGTGGTTCATTCATATAATGAAATATTACTCAGCAATAAAAAATATTCACAAATGAAAAAATTTGTATGGATCTCAAAGGCTGTGCACTGAACAACAACAACAGCAAAAAACAAACAAACAAAAAAAAAAAAAAAAAACAATCTCAATGAGTGACATACTGTAAGATCCTGAAACATAACATTTTGAAATGACAAAAGTCATAATTTTGGAGAACAGGTCTGCAATTTCTGGGTTTATGTATGATTATAAGAAACATGAGAGAAGCCTCTCTCATGTGTTGGAACAGTTCCTCACCCTGAATGTGATATTGGTTATACAAATTTAGACATATAATAATGTTTCGTAGAATATTACTCACACATACTCACCCAAAGAATGCATGTAAGAAGAGTAATTGAGCTGGGCAAGGTGATAGTCATCTGTAAATCCCATTGGCTCAGGAGGCTGAGACAGGAGAATTACAAGTTCAAAGCCAGCCTCAGTAAAAGCAAGGTGCTAAACAACTCAGTGAGACCCTGTCTCTAAATAAAATACAAAATAGGGCTGGGGATGTGGCCCAGTGCACATGAGTTCAATCTCTGGTACCCATCCCCTAAAAAAAGAGTAAATGAAATTTGAATATAATCTGCAGTTTGGTTTATCATATTGCTTCAATGACAGTTTCCAGGATTCCAGGATTGCACTAAGGTTATATGACATTTGATCATTGGGGAAAGAAAACTGAGTGAAAATTACAGACTCTGCATTATTTTCTACAACTTTCAAAACAGATTTCACAGACACATCTATGCCCTCACAAGCCATCTATGTATGCTGGGCATGGAGACTTACCCAAAAGGGGAACACGAGGTGAACAAAAGGGCAGAGAATGGGTGAAATCAAAGACAGCCAGAGATTTCCAACAAACCATCAGTGTCTAAGGGAGAGGCTAGAGCAGACTGTCACTCACAGCCCTCAGAGGGAACCCGACCTGCTGACACCTTGGTATGGAACTTCCAGCCCAGCAGAAAATACACTTGTTGTGTTTTAAGTCAACCAATTTTGTAGTGCTTTGTTAAGGCAGCAGCAAGCTAACACATACTGTATAAGAGACAGATTGTAAGTGAATATAAAAGTTTTGGTTATATGAAAACATAAAATCTGTGTAATCTGTGTCAATCTATTTCAGTGTGCTCTGGCTACCATAATAGAGTACCAGAGACTCAACAGCTTAAAACAACAGCTTAAAACTTTTTTCCACAGTGCTAAAGTTGAAGTCCAAGGTCAGGATACCAGCATAGAAAAGATCTGATAAGAGTAGTCTTTCTAGCTTATAGATGTCCTCCTTGCTGTGTCCTTTGGAGAGGAAAGGAAGGGCAAAGAGAGACTCTCTGGTATTTCTTCCTACTATGTCATTAATCCCTTCAGGAGAGCCTACCTCATGACCCTACCCTCATGATCGTACCTAAACCTAAATATCTCTGGAAGGTTTTAAATCCAAAGACTTCTAACACTTAGGGTTATAGTTTCAACATATAAATTTGGGGGGACAGAATTCAGTCCACAGCAGGTACAACTGTGTGTGGCAAAGCCATATAGAATATTGAGAAACTAAAGGACCACTTACAGCCTGAAAGAATTTGCTACACACTACATTAATCCTTAGAGATATTAACAATGTGTGACAACCATAAATTTGACTTGATTCATGTTGCTAGGATAGGATTAATTGACTTTCATCTCTCAGCTACCTTCTCAAATTGATGTCCTATAATTTGAAGTCCTGAAGAAGTTGCCCTTTTCAGGTTTGCAAAGCCTCTTTCTCCCCCACCCCACCACTCTCTCTCTCTCTTTCTTTTTCTCCCCTCTCTTGTCCCAGCCAATTTTTCTTTGAGCTCATCTTTCTCATATGAAACCTTGACAAAGGCAGCCAAAGTTGCCAACGCCACCCATGACCATGTGATCCACAGTATTCCTCACATCTATCTTCACAAACAGTTTTGCTACTGTGTAAACTTCTGATCATTTTCTAGACACCACTTCTCAATCACTAAGTTTGAGGCCACAGGTTTCAGGTGTTAGGGTGGGAACACAATTCTTATTCTAATATCCATCCCAGTCTGGACAGGCTAACTTATGCTGTGATAATAAACAGCTCCCACATCTCAATGGCTTAATAATAACAGCAAAATCATTTATTTCTTATACATGTCATATGATGAATAAGTGGCTCTCTGTCTGTGGCACATGTGGCCTAAGACTGATGGAGACTCTGCTACTCTGTGGCCCCAGTACCCAAAACTTCAGGCCAACTCAGTTTAGTTCTTGAAGTGGGTATTTATTTAACTGAAGACAGAAGTTACATTCTGAATTTCTTTTCTACTTATTAAAATGTAAGGTAAAATAATTACTGCTTGATTGAGAAATAACAAAGTAGAAACTAAAACAAACCAAATAAAAACTATTGAACACTGATAAGAAATCTAAGCACTTAAATTGTGTTCACATTCCCAAATCCAAACAAAAACATTTCTGTTTCCATTTTTCTGCTCTTCAGAATAAAAACAAATGAGTTTATTTATGAATTTATTATTAATAAATAATAAAACCATATATTGAGCATCTGCAATATTTCTTTCATGTCATAGACACTATAAATACATCAGGGAGATTGAAAAAAGTATCAAACCATTCACTTTATTTAGAAGAGAACAAATATGAAATAAATAGTCTAAAATTTTTCCAAATCTTAAGTTATTATATAGTTCTCCTTTATTAATTGGAAAATAGGGTCAGTATAAGAAGCAAACTATGTAATTTCAGGAAGGGATAACCTTGGGGGGGAAAAATTACTAAGGAAATAGAGTTTAATCTTGCATGATTTTTTTTCTCAATTTCACCCTCCAGCATTCTCTTCTCCCTTTTTACCTCAATAGGCTAAATTCTCCAGAAACATATGTGGTTGCCCCAGGAAATTACTGGAGAACTGTGTGAGGCATTACCTCCCTGCAGTGGTCTGTGGTTAACTTCTTTTATTTTCAGTTCAAAACATGCCCAGAAAAAAAGCTAAGCTTTTCACATAAGTCTGCAAAATTGCATACGATAGCAATATAATTTCTGTTTATGTGTCAGTTTTTTAAAAAAGACAATTTTATTAATAGAAAATAAGTCATAAATTTTAAAGAAACAAATTAATGAATTAATTGTTCTTTTAACCCAAAGAAGTCATTAGAAATTATGAGGCAGGTAAAAGATAGATGAATTTGTCCAAGGAGTGCAGATGATGAGAAAATTGAGATTTAATGCTAAGTAGCATGTATGTCAAATAATGTGTCCAGCTACTTTAGCTCAGACTCCCACAATTTACTGTGAATATTATACCTAGAGATAAATGGGTAAATTGAAGATTGGGAATTTATGCAATAGAATTAAGTTACTAGAACTAACAAGTTGTAGTATAGCCATTCAAATTTGCTTTTTTATAGCTTTTAAACTTTTACCTCCATTCTATTGTGCTTTCAGCCCTATGAAACCAAGTTATATCAGTAGTTAAATAGAGGGCATTTTACACCAAATAACTCCAGATCATAACATGCACCAACACCCTTTTAAAACTTTAGCCACAAAAATGTGAATTTATGTAAGAAAAGCTGAAGAAGACCGTTTTAGTTTTTCTCTTGGTACTATAAGAGATTTGCAACATATTTTATGTCTTAAAATAACACAGAATTATTTCTCACAGTTCTGTAAGGTCAGAATCTAGTGTGATGCCCAAGTTTCTCTGCTCCTGTCTCCTGAGGCAGAAATTCAAGTTCCAGCAAAGATGTGTTCCTCTCCAAAGGCACTGGAAGAGATTCTGTTTTCAGACTCATTGTGGTTGAGAACAGATCTCAGTATCATGTGGCTGAGGTCATGTGTATGACCTTGCTGGCTCTCAGCTGGGTCCCATTCTGAACTTCTGGCAGCTTCTGCTCTGCAACTCACATGGTAGTCCCCAGATCCACAGGGAATATGTTTTCTGACTTCCAGAGGCTGCCAGAAACCTCAGATACTCCTCAACTTGGTTTATACTATTTTTCCTGCAACTCCATCCCCATGATCAAGTTTAATTTGTGAATTAAATAGGGTTAGAGATTAACAACTGTCCCTAGTAAAACAGAATGATTATAACAATAAACTGTAAAAAAATTTACATGAATATGATGCCTCTCTCAAAAGAGTGAAGATAAATGTAAATAATTTCTTATAGCAGGTAACTTCCATCACAGAAAGCAAAGCCATGATATGTGGGGATAGCTGCATGTGACTCCCTACATAGCTAAACCAACAACAGGACATGCAATCTGTCATACTGCTGTATTTTCTTCCATGTCTTATTCATCTGCAATTTCTCTCTAATTGCAGTATAGGGAAGTTCTCCATAATCAAGGACTCCTATAATTAGATCAGGACTACCCAAACATCAACCCATCTCAGATTTAACAATCTTAATCACACTTGCAAAGCCCCCTGGGACAAGTATTCATATATAAACAGGTTCCAGAGTGAGGGTATGAAACTTTTGAGAGGAGTTATTTATCTAACACGAACAATTCCATTGACAACCGAAGAACTGTAAAATGAGAATCTTGTTATTTTCTTCTCACTAAAATTGTCCATCATTCAGACTTACTCCAATTCACTAAAATATCATAGCTATTCTTGTACCTCTTGACTAGCTTTTCAAATTGGTTGTCCTAGTTACAACCTGAACTAATTTAAGTGGATTCAAAAATAGTTTGACATGTGAAACATGTTCAAGAGAGACTCGACCATATATTATTCCAGTGAGCTCCCTATTTGCTAAGTTAAATTCTGGGTCACAAATTTTACCATTACTATTTTTCTTCTTTTCCAAATATATTTAACATCCTTTAATCTATGCCACCGTTGCAAAGAAAAGGATTTGATTAGAACTATGTTGTGATTTCTTTAAATGTAAAATTTTAAACATAATTTCTATGTAGTCTGAATGAGAGATGAATATGTCATGAAAGTTACCCATCTTTGTTCCATAGATAAGAGAGAATGATACAGCTATAATATAATAAATGCCAGAAGACATTGCTTTCAAAAATAGCGGGTTAGTAATTGACCTTTTTCTGCATTTACCATACTATTTATCATTTCAGCAGTTAGCTATCTTTCTGACAAGTAAATTTCTTTAAAATGCATATGACATTTAGCTGGATAGAGTTATTTGTCATTGAATAATTTAATGTCATCTCTTATTGCCTCAATTTAAATGGTTGAACTAATTTTTATTTGCAATGTAAAATTTAGATGATTCATATTATGTTGGTTAATGTCTAAATACTTTAAAATTTAGATGAATGTGCTTTTCACTTGTCAACATAATCAAACAGGGCGTATGGGATTGAGATAAAACAGCTGATTAAGTCCCATGATAAAATACATTTGCATTATCCTCTCTCTTGGATCTTGCTCATTCACATCTCCTATAAATCGATTTTAGAGCTCTCTTTACATGTCCAGTTCTAGAATAATTTCAAGGAATCATTGATTAAGCTTCTTGTATTGATACCTCTATTTATTTCTTTGCTCTATTCTAAAGTTGCAGACTATCTCCTGCAACCATGTCTATTCAAATGATGCCCTCTTTCTTAGAATTACACTGAAAACAAATAGCAATGCTTTTTATGAAAGCTAGAGATAAAATTCCTACCTTTGACTTGCTACAATTTTCACAGGTATTATGTTCTGATAAATTATTTATATTTATCCACTTTAATGGACATTAACCTCTTTGATATTTTTCAATAGTTTATATAGTACTTTTCTGAAAATGGTTTGGTGTTTTACCCTTTTCTGTCTTATCTGCCATTGCAAGGAATTTAAAAAAATTGTAGATAATTTCTATAGTACTAAAAGATTGTGTGTGTATGTGATAAAAAAAAAAAGGGAAAGAGAAATTGCTGAACAAATCTAAAAATCAATATTTTCCTACACAAAGAAGGACCCTCTATGTGTTATCTCTCTACTGAGTGTGACATTCGTTCATTTATTTCTTCTTTTTGCTTTATTTACACTTTATCTAATTATCTTTCAGGACACCATGTCATTCTCCAACTTTGTCCTTCCTGGAAGAGTGGCTCATACCAGCCACTCTCACTATACCAAATCATCACTATTGGCTAACCTGAAATAATGTCTGCAGCTCCCAATCCTGCCCAGCCACTTGTCTTTCAGTCTTCCCTGTACCTATTAATCTGCATTAGCAACACTCCTTACTTATAAGAAACATCTTGTTATCATTTCTCCTCATAACCTCTATTAACTTCTCACTATTTTACTTACAATGTTGATCATTTATTTCATAAAAATCAAGAAAAAAAATATCATTTTATAAGGTGCTATTTTCCTCCATAACAGAAGTGGATGGCATTGTGTGTGTGTCACAAACTATAAAACATATAAATAGAAATAATAAACTTTGTGAATGGAAAGATAATGTGATAAGATTATGCTGCATGTTTGTTTCTGAGCTTCATGGAAGCCAATATGAAAATGAATAACAGTGGCTGTGTACCCAAATGGTCAGGGCACCCACTGAAGTCCACGGCTTGAAACGAGGGCTCTGGCACTTACAGCTGTGTGATCTTAGGTAAGTTACTTCATACTGTGGGTCTCAGTCTTCTTTTGTTTTAACAGGAGGATTAACAAAAATACATTTTCATAAAGTTGTGGTGGATATTAAAAGTCTACACTTGTTTTAAACTGTTCTTTCTGACTACAATGTCAACTTTGTGAGAGGTTACTATAATTCTTTTTATTACTCTATGCTTTGAAATGTAGAAACACCAGTTCTCCAGAGAAAAGAAACCTTTTCCTAGAACTAAATTATAAAATAAATTTATCATTTATTAATTTTTAAAATAGATAAATGGGAAATAAAAGGGAAACTTGGTTTTGTATTCCCTGTTGTCTTTTGTCTTATCTACCTGGAATTTTCCAAACACTTATTTTTTTTCAGCTTTATTTTTGTAGTTATAGATAGATGGCATGACTTTATTTGTTTATTTTTTATGCAATGCTGAAGATCAAACCTAGTGCCTCACATCTGCTAAGCAAGCACTCTGCCACTGAGCCACAACCCCAACCCCAAAACCCCCATTCTTAATTGTTTTCTCCAAACCAAGTTCTGTTCTGTAGTTTGTTGTTGTTGTTGTTCCTTGGGGGATTACTTAAGAACTTAGAAAGATTATTTCAATAAGTAAGCAAGAGAAAAATAACAGTGTCATAAGTCTCAATTTATTTATTTATTTAGTTATTTACTTATTTACTTACTTACTTACTCACTCACTTACTTACTGGTACTGGAGGTTGAATTCAGGGGCACTCAACCACTGGGCCACATCCCCAACCTTATTTTAAATTTTATTTAGAGACAGGGTCTCACTGAGTTGCCTAGTGCCTCACTTTTTTTGAGGCTGGGTTTGAACTCAAGATCCTTGTGCCTCAGCCTCCAAAAATACTAGGAATTCAGGGATGTGCCACCACACCTGGCATAATACTAATTTTAAAAGGCAAACAAAGTTGTCCATCCTAATTATATTATTATAAATTTAATATGTTTTAGTTTATGCATCGAAGGCAAATTTTTACTAAGTCAGTGAAATTTGCACAAAGGATAATTTGACTCTTTAATGAGAGATAATAATAATTAACCTATAATAACTATACCCAACTTTTTCAATTTTATCTTTAGTTCACTTGAACCAAAGGAATCTATCAGTTCTAAATATGTTAGTTTTGCAAGAGGAAGAATAGAGTGTATTCAGCTACACATCTGAAATTATGGGACTAAATATTGGAAATTGTACCTGAGGAATGCAATGTACTGCTCTGATCAGATTATGAGCTAAAGCCCCAATCATACTTTTGGGAATTTTTATTAACCAGAACATTTAAGGAAGCAGATATCTTTTCATTAAATTGTACTCTTTCAACTTCCTTCATTATTAAATATGCCTTGTGAGGAAAAATATAGATCAACAATTATATACTTCCTTTAGATCAGGGTGAGAGAATGAATACATAGTCATCATGTTTTTTGTTTGAAATTCCCAATAAATGATTTTATTTTTAAATTAGAACTGAAATTTGTTTTCTTTGTCTTAATTAAAAAGAAAAAAAAAAAACAATAAATGAATACTAAACTAAACAACAACAAAAAGAAATTTCGGATAAGATAATAGGGAGGATTAGCCTCGGGGTTTAGACAGATATGTTACTGCACTTTATTTTCATAAACAATGGTGCCTTCCCTTGATGTGTCACATGCAGTTTGGCAGCTCTTACTCATAGTACGAAATCTGATGCCATCCTCTGGGTTTCCCTTGGGAAGATATAGTCATGCATTAAAGAAGCACTGTTCCTATTTTTTATGTTTTTCTTGAGCTTTGATTCTTGGCCCTAGTTATACTTTTAGACTAAAGAAATTACCTTTAGCTTACTTCTTCCTCCTTGAACTACTAGCAGCATTGAAACCACAGAACATGAAACAAAAAGTATAAATGTAGAAATACTTTTTAAAGATATTAAAAGAAAATTGTCCAAAATAAGCAAAAATAGATGAATATAAAAATTCTACATGCTCTACACCCAGCTTCAATGATTTTCAATATATTGCCAAACTTGTGTCATTGTTTAATTCAATCATTATTCCTGTTTTTGTGTGTATATTATTTTAAAGCTAATAACAGAAATTATATTCTCTCTCTCATACTTATTCATAAGCATCTATAACTTGATAAGGACTTTTGTTTTTACATAGTCAACATTATTATAATGACTATACTGAACAGTAATTTCTTAACAATATTTGAATTTTCCCAATTATGGCAAGTAATAAGTTTACATAATCTATTTTTTAAATTAAATAATATTCAAATAGTATCTATACACTACATGTGCTTTCCCCTTGTAGAATATTGAATTTTATAATTAGAATTTATCCTATAGAATGTACCATGTTATGCTATTTGACTGACTGATTTCTCTTGGTGTTTTATACTTGTGTTTATGAAACTTGTATTTTTGGAGGGAGCGAGGGTAAAGTAGTACTAAATCAGATTTATGCTTAATTTGTATAAGCAACATCATTTCATGTACATTTCCTATTTTATTACTTTATGTGGGCACATAATGTCTATTTATTTTTAGGTATGCTAATCATAACCATTAGGATCAGGAGCTATCAAACTGGTCTATTCTTTATAAATATTACTGTCACTCTTTCAACTAATGGTTTTCACATTCATTTATGATAGATCTATTTTGTAATGAAGAGTTGCAAATGAGATATCATTGTAATAAATCCTTTTACATTTATTGGCCATCATTTTTTTAAATAAAGAAGAATGGTTCCACATGAGGTATTTTGTTAGGCTAAAATATAATTTGCATAGTGTATGAGTTTTCTAGGGCTGTCACAAATTACCACAGACCGGGGGAATTAAATAGCAGTACTTTCTGTTTTCAAGATTCTGGAAGATGGAAGTTCAACACAGGTTATCAGGGTGGTTGGTTTATTCTGAGGCATCTCTCTTTGGCTTGTCCATGGTCTTCTTCTCATTGTGGTCTTACATGGATTTTTCTGTGTGCACGAATGCTTGATTTCTTCCTCTATCAGTCTTACTGTGTGAGGGTCCAAACTTTATTACTTCACTTAACATTAATTACCTCTGAAAGACCTTATCCAGATAATAGTCACAACATACAAATGTTGGCATTTCAATACACGAATTTAGGCTAGAGGCACGACATATAGGAAAGGCAGAATAAATGCATAGTCCTGTTGCTTTAAACTTCTAATTTTCAAAATGATTACTTTGCTCACTAGAGAGATCCATTACTGACCAGTGAAATTTTGTTGGTTTTGTGCCAATATAAAATGGACTTTTTATGAATATGAGATGCAATGGTTCTATCAATTATTAATCATTTTTTTCATAAATATCCCATTTTTGTCTTTTAGGAATACCATGAAATTTGGCATTCCTTTTTGTATTCCTTGTAACTGGATTTTTCTTTGTATATGTTTAAATTCAGTTATTTATAACATCCTTTTTAATTTGTAGGTTCTCTTTACTCATTATGAATTCTAAATTCATGCATATATATAATATTTAAACATAGCTCTTACCTTGCCACTTCTTAACTTGTTTTGTTTTTATTTAATTTTTGTGAATGTCTTCCTTATGTTCTGTGTTGTCAGACTTAACCAATTGTATTGTCAGGTCTGTGTGGCTGTAACCGAAAGAGAACTTAGAGGAGGATAAGTCTATTTGTGTAGCAGTTTCAGGAGTTCTGTTCATGGTCGTCAGACTCCAAGCTCTGGGCCTAAGGTGAGGCAGAACATCATGGTGGAAGGGCAGGGCACAGGAGAGTAGTTCAGGACCAGGCAGCCAGGAAGCAGAGAGAAAGATGAAGATGCCAGGGACAAAATATGAACCCAATGGTACTGCTACGTCCTCCAGCTACACCCTGTGAAATGGTGGATTTGAGTTGTCAACTTGATTGGATTAAGAGATGCCAAGGATTAAGAGGTCTGTGGGTGGGTCAGTGAGGGTATGTCTAGGAATGATTGGCGTGTAGGATAGCCAACTGAATTGGATACCCTCCCTAAGCTTGGGCAGTACCGTCCAATAGGATGATGGCTTGGATGGAATAAAAGTTGGAGGAAGGAAGCAGCAGCAGATGCAAGCTCCATTGTTCTTGAACAGGGGTTGTCTGAGGATATCAGACTCTAGCTTCTTCACTCTTCCAAAACAGGCTCTGACAGGGAATCTCCAGAAGCCTTCGTTTTCAGGCTAGGGTAGCACAGTGAATCCAACTTGTTCTGGGGCTTCAGTTTCTTGGACTGTGAAGCTCCTGGTTCTTCCAGCTCTCCAGCCTGCAGACAGCCATTGTGGACTATCCAGCTCTGGTCATGTAAGCCAACTTAATAAGTCCCCTTTATATAATGATACTTCCTGTGGATTCTGTTCCTCTAGAGAACTCTAACTGATACACCCTGCTTGCCTACAGTTACCACCCAGTTAATCCATATCAGTTATCACCCACTGATTAGGCTAAAACTCTCATAAGGTACTCACTTCACCTCTGAACAATTTTGCATTGTCTCATACATGAGCCTTTGGGTGACACCTCATATGAAAACTACAGCACCATCTTTTATTTAATTACTTCAAAAGGAATAGAAACTGTGGTTAGGAAAATTTCCCCTACTCTCAGGTTATGAGAATTGTCACTATCATTACCATTTTAATACATGTATATTTACTTTTAAAAGTGATCCATTTGAAGTTTATCCTGATAGAGTCGATAAGAAATGTGTAGTTTTCTTTTTGGCACATAGTTACTTATTGCTTCTAATACTATTTATTAGTAAAGACTCAATTACAGCACTTTATTTTGGCATCAGTTGAATAATAACACCTGTAGAGATGGGAACCTACCCTAGAGATGCAGCATAGATTGCCTTCAATCTTCAAGCAATAGATGAACTCATTCCTCCTACAGTTAGAACATACAGATCCAGGAACAGAAGGTGATCCCTGCTACCTAAAATTCTTATACCTATCACATATATTTTTTTCTCCTGTTTTTATACTTTCAGTTCTGTTAAGATTAGAGACATAAGTTGTCCTATTTAAATTCAAATCAAGTCTACTGTGTTAGATTTCCATTACTAAATCAAATACTTGCGCCAAATCAACATACATAGTGAAAAGGCTGATTTAGACTCACAAGTTTGGAGGTTCCAGTACATGAATGAATGGCTCCTTTGCTTCTGGGACCATATCAAGGTAACACAGCTTGGCATGAGCACATGGTAGAGTAAAACTGGTCACTTCATGGCCAGGAAGCAAAGAGAGAAAGAAGAAGGGTCTATGGTCACACTATGTGCTTCACGAGCAGTGCCCTCAGTCACCTGAAGACTTCTTACTATGCCTCACTTCTCAAAGGCTGCAGTACCCCCAGTAGTGCTACTCTGGGAATCAAGCCATCCATACAAGGACCTTTGGGAGACATCTCATTCCCAAGCTAAAGCAACTGACACAGTGCCATTTTGGCCTTTTGAGTCTCTGAGGCGAAAGAGAAGAAGTACCACTCCAGTTTGGGGGACTCACTTCAAATATCAAAAAGAGTGGGGTTTCTGCTACAAAAGGCAGCAAAAGACAAAGAATGGATTCTGAGGTATTCTGTGGGAGTAGCTGTTGATGCTTGATTTTCAGTGATAAAAGATTCTGGCAGATGAAACCAATTAAATACCAGCAAGAGCACTAAACTTCAACAGTTTTAAAAGTAAAGGATTTGAGTCACTTTGTCTAGCAGAATCCTGAGTAGGAGTTTTGGCTAAGAGCAAAGGAACATGTAACCGTTAGTGGCTGCAGGAAGTCATAAGTAATGCATATGGGAGGGTTAGAAGAACTACAGCAATTTTCAAGTATGAGGCACTTTTCAGACTCAGAACATTCACGTGGATTTTACAAAAATGGAACACATTTGGAGCACAAAACCAGTCATAAAACACATGTGAAATATGACACCAAGGGCTACATATTATGGTATCAGGCACTGGATTTTAAGAACTCACAAAAGCACAAATATTTTTCTACATTCTTTATATGAGATAATGTTGGCAATGAAAATTAAACTTCTTGGTTATAAGATATTAATTTGGGTTTGTATCTGAACTACAGAAAGAATGATCACCAACAAAATTTGAACACTTTTGCAGGGAGAGAGGAGCCAGGCTCTCTGTTAGTAGGAGGAATAGTTACCATGTTAGGTAAAAGCAAGTCACCCTCGACATGTTCTGCTGCTTTATTATTTGAAAAGTTTACTAATGAGTTGATTAGGGCAGACACCATGGTTCATTGAAAAGGCAGAAAATAAAGAAAGAAAACTTCCAATTTTCTCTAAGTATATCTTCCTATGCTGCAGATTCTACAATGCTAAACTCTCCCACTTCCATGAGGCCAGGATAGGCAGATTCCGAATCTACAAATCAGATACTTCCAAAGGGGACTGTGGTAATGGAACTGAATGAAGCGTTAAGAAAAGCTATAAAGATCTGCCTGCACAGATACTGGTAGAAGTGGTGTGGTTTGGTAGCCAGCATGTCAGAAGATTCCATACCAGGCTTAAGAAAGCTTTAACCATCTGCAGGGACAGAGTGATACTAGAGTTTGAAAGCTACTTTTGGAGGCATGAGCTTTATACTCTTCTGATCTTCTAAAAATTTTATGGGAAAACTAACAGATGACACTAAATGCTTTTAAGCTTAAAATAGTGATTGTGATTTCTGTTGTGTGTAGATAAACCTTAAGTGAAAAGATAACATTTTCTATTTATCAGCGTCACACTGCCTTTGCCAAAATGAATGCTTCCAAGATAGTGCACCACAGTTTTCAAATAAAGAAAGAGAAAAATATTATGTATAGAGTCCTAGCTTTAAAAAATTCCTTAATATGGTGACTATTGACAAAATATCTAGTAAAGAATGACAGTTACAATAGATTTCAGAAAATGTATTTTAAGTCCAGGTAAACTTTTTAAATGATTCTTTTTTCTATCCACAATGCAAAGTATCAGGATTATGTTAGGTTGGTTACATTGTAGTTTATTTTGCCTGCATCTCAAGAACTCTACCAAAAAAAAAAAAAAAAAAAAAAAAAAAAAAAAAAAAAAAAAAAAAAACTATTAAAGGACATTTACAGAAAAATAACTTAGAGAATATTCCTAGGTCTATACTATATTTTTGTAGACTTTGAGAGTAAAAGAGATAAAAAACAATAAAATTATATTTTTAACATGAGGAAAAGATGAGACATAAAATGCAAACTTTTAAGTGTTCCAATTCTCACTTCTGTGACTGCACTCCATCCATACATGAGCCTACTCTAGTCTCTTCATTTTCAATGGAAGTTGAGTAAAATACAGACTTTTCTCCTTAAGTGCTGTGAAAAATAATTAACAGAAAGGACTCCGAAGATTAATGATGTGGCCTAGGTTTCCAACTAAACAAGTTATGTAAACACTGCATTGAAGGAAGGTCTATAAATCCATCCTGCATATTTTAAACTGGACAGCACAACCATCTGGGAGGAGGTGGAAGATTTATTGCATCAGTGCTGCTGTATATAGCTCAGTCTTTTTCACATCTCAGTAGTTTTGTCTGGAAAGTTGCTTTAACCCTAGTTTCTCATCCATCCTCATTAACAAATCTCTGAGCTATGACCTCAGTCGTCTGCATTAGCCATTGATGACATCATTCACTCAAGGTGTGGTCAATTGTTTTACACTTTGAACTTAAATCATAATAAAAATGTGTAAAATGACTTTAAGGCCCCAAATGTTTTATTCACATCTTTCAATCTTCTTCTCAAGTTTTTTTAATATTATTTTGCTTGGTGTTTTTCATGATGTCAGAATGTACAAATGCTTTTGTAAATATTACACACTTAATGATGGAATGTTCCTGATAAAATGGGACTTGAGTTTACCTTACGATGTCACTTTCTATAAATGATTAAAGATTATTGGTGAATTGTTAGTAATAATTACTATTAAAATATTTCTTTTTTCATTGTACAATGTATTATCCTCAATTTAAAAAAATACACACACATATATTCCATATTTTTTATATCATAATTTTGCATACTTCTGAAAAAATATAAGTATTTAATATCTACCTTTTACTCATAGATTTTTTTACACAATTAGTAGAATATTAATGCTGCCAACAATTGATGTAAGGTACGTGTACAAACTGGTATTCAATGAGGGAAAGAGAGGGAGGAAATTATTGTTAATTGAAATAGAAAAAAAAATGGTAAGGATTTTACTCTAGTTTGTAAGCACCTTGATTTTCTTGCCTTGGCTTCATTTTGCAATTTAGACATCATTCAAAAAGTCTCTGATAATCACCATGAGAAAAAGATTAAAATAATTTCAAAAGTGATTGAAAATTAAAATAAATTATTAAAACATAAAACTCCTTTTACAGTGATGAATACGTCTGCACCTATTCTTAGTTTTATTTTTCGTTCTCTGTGAGACCACTAGAAAGATGAAAATCACTCCCACAATTATGAAGCATGGATGGTCTTATAAGAACAGTTAGGTTGCCATTAGAGGTGGCACACGCCTCTAATCCCAGTTCCTGGGGAGGTTGAGGCAGGAGGATCGTGAGTTCAAAGTCAGCCTCAGCAAAAGAGGGGCACTGTCTCTTTTTAATTATTTTTATTTAGAGAAACCATCTCTAAATAAAATAAAATATAGGGCTGGGGATGTGGCTCAGTGGTCAAGTGCCCCTGAGTTCAATCCCCAGTATTCCACTCCTGCAAAAGAACAGTTAGGTAGCTTAGGTCGTGAGACAAGGATGATGACACAGGACTTGAGAGGAAAGGACAGGCACATGGGTGCCTTTGGACCTGAACTGTGATAGGGAAAACTGGAAGACATTACTTCACATCACAAAGGACTGACCCCATCACTGAGGACTGACCTGAATGAGCTCTATCAGACTTTCCTCTATCCCATATAGGGCTAGATTCAATGAAACAAAGGTGAGTTTAAAATAATCCCTAATTTTTAAAAGTTAATGGTGTGATGATACATGTGCCCAGATCATAACAGAATAGTTTATGGTCAAAAGATACACAGAGAAAGAACTGCACATTTGAGTGTGATTTTGTCCTTTGATATAGAGGTAATCAGGAAAAAGTTTAGACTTTGGATAAACTTTAAATGACCTTGAAAGATGAATGGGATTTTGGCAGAAAACAGACATAGCAGGTGGGAGAATCGGCAGGAACATGAACAAAAGAAATTGCTTAGGAATAAATTTGGTCACAAATGTATAATATATTGGTCACAACATAAATAAAAAATAGGAGAAAATATGCATTTTATCTTCCTTTTTTTGTTACAGTAAAACAAAATCAAAAGTTGCAAAAGAACTGCCATAAAATTCCACTCTGCTTTACATCTCAGCATAGAGAACCAGTGACCAGGTTCTTACATAACTTTCCAAATATGTACATTATTTTTCCTGATTTAATTTTTACATAAATAGTTGCAAAAAAACATTAATTTCTGTTTTGATTTTAAGCAGTTTATCTCGGTGATTGATTTTATTAGGTCCATTTAAATCTATGCAAAATAAAAGTGGAGTTGACCAATTTCAATAAAATAGTTAAAGTCTGATTGTAAGAATTTTAGAATGAATTGTTAGAAACTGTAGGCATCTTGTATAGACTTGGGCAAAACGTGTAGGAAGGGGTAAAATAGTATATTTACTGAAAGATGTATTTTAGAAAACAGCAAAATATGATGGAATAAAATCAGCTTTGGTGATAGAACAGCTTCTATTCAATTCTAAATTACAGCACTTACTAATTCTGCAATTTGGAGGAAATTACTTTTCTTATTCTTCAATTTCTCTACTTGTACAATGGTGAAAAACAATGACTAATTCACAGAATATTGGTAGTGTTAAATGAATGTTTAGTTATCCGCAATATGCATTTTATGACATTTTATAAGTATTTGATTATTAGATATAATTTTAAAATGTTTATGGTCATCAAGGCTACTAATTCTCTTAATTTTGCATGTGTTACATTTATGTTTAGTGTTTCTGCAATTTATTTAATATTTTTGTTCTATGACATACAGTCCCAATCATTAGTAGCTTCTTTTGAGTAAGGCTAACTGCGGCAACAAGCAATCCCTAAAATATAAGTGACATCATATAATGGTACATGGTGCTATGTGTCACTTAACAACAGGGCATACCTTCTGAGACGTGTTGTTAGGTGATTTTGCTGTTGTGTTCACATCACAGGGTTTGTTTATACAACCTACATTCAACTTGGCCTCTTGGTGCAATCCAAAGCCTGGCGAAGGAGTGGTGTACAAGGCTGTTAGCAGGGGAACACAGTTCCTGTTTCACAGTCAACTTCTGTGTTATATGTAGGAGTAGGCTTTAAAACAATGATAAAAGTATAGAATCATAAATACATAAACCAGTAGCATTATTATTCACTGTCAGTATCAAATGTTATGTAAGGTATATAATTGCACAATTTTAAAAGAATGCATAACTGTTGTATGCTTTTATAGAAGTGGTGGCACAATGATTTTATTTACTCCAGAATCACGACAAAAACACAAGTAATTCATTGTGATAGAATGTCCGGACAACTATGGCATCACTAAGCAATAAGAACTTTTCAGCCCTGTAAAGGTCTTATGAAACCATAGTCACATATCTGGTCTTCCACATATCTGGGAACAACATAATGTGGTGCAGGACTAGTTTATTTTTAATTTAAGAAATAGCCTAATGCAGGTTTTGGTCCTGTTTAGTGAAAAGTGTTCCACCATGCAGTGACTGTTACGGTTTGAACCTGGAAAGTCCCCCCAAGTTTCACATGTTGAAGGCATGACCCCCAATGCAGCAATGTTCAGAAGAGGGGCTTTTAGGGTATGACAGGCTCCTGAGGGCTCTGATCTCACTGGGGCATTATCCATAGAGAGCTGAATGAACTTCTGGGAGATGATGGTGGAAACTGTGGGCAGGTGGGCCAAGGCTGGAGAAAGTGCATCACTGAGAGTGTGCTCTGGGGACTGTATCTTATCCCTGGCCCCTTCTTCCCCGACCCCTTCCTGGATGTGATGAGCTGAGTAGCTTTCCTCCACTGTGCCTTTCCATCATGATGCTCTCCTTCCTGAAGGCCCAAAGCGATGGAGCCAACCAACGATGGACTTTCAGAACCGTGAGTCAAGTACGTCATTTCTGTTGTAGCTGCTTTTCTCAAGTATTTGCCATAGTGAACAGAGGCTAAAACTGTGCCTAAGAAACTCAATTCCTCAACACTTTGTGATGCCCCAATCATCAAGGACTTCAGAGTTCTCTGCTTCCAGACAGGAGAAACAGAAGTTGTGGGGAAGCACCATCTTCTTGCCCATTGTAGTCAGAAAGGGATACACATTATTTCTGATCACATTGTACATGGCTATGAATAGGAGGGAGAAGAACAGGAAGACAGCCTTGGCAAGGTAGCTATCTTTCAAGTGAATCTCTGCCCTTTGCAAGATTGACAGATTTTGGTTAATATCTGGTTGTTTCAGCTGTATTAGCCCCAAACTCATATTTTGCAAATGAAAAAAACTTAAGATCTAAAAATTTTTGGTTCAAAAGAGATATTTAATGTTATCCTGTGGTGTTTTCTTGATTTCATGCTATTTTGTAACATAAAGGGTACAATTTCAATTAAGCTGTGAACAGGATACAAGAACATGTTAGGATATTGTTGTAGACAGATAATAATATGGCCAATATACTTATACTTAATTATATATTTTCCTCTTTTAGATTATTTAATATTGAAGAATTATCATAGAAGGTGTCATTAATAAATCGATCTATGATTTTGGTGCTGGGACTTCATTTAGAACTTTAGCATTCTGGAAGCATCCATCATAATAATGAAAAAGCTTTATTCTGCTTTATGCTGCCTGCAGAATAAACAGTACAAAAATGGGAGCTGCTTATGCTGCAAGAGACACAGTGTATCTGTGTAGAATATGATCTAAATGGAGGATGATAAAATTTTTGAAAGCTGTATTTGCAAATCTTGCTCCAAAGTTCCCCATTAATCAGCACAAATATTTTTCCAAGTATATATTTTAAGGTGTTCACATCTAAACTCTATTACTGAGGCAGTAGGAAAAATTATACTCTACAGAATATAAAATATTGACAAGCTCTTCAAAGTAGACAGTATGAAACTATTTAGAGAGGACCCTATAGCATAAAAAAATTCTTGTGCAGATGTTTCAATTTTTGGTATTTCATCATTGTGTCTTTCAGGTTTTCTACCAGGAAGGTAACATTGTTTTCAAATCCTGAATGAATAAATGGATAGGGCATATTGTATCAAACAAACATAAATATTTGCTCATTTAACCACCAATTAGACACCTACTATGTGCCAGGTGCTTTACTGGACATTGAGGATTCATCAGAGAACAAAATATATGAGTTCTACACTCAACCACTTTACTTTACAAACCTGAAACCATTTAAGCAAAAAACTAAGACAAGCTTATCTTTAAGGAGAAAATTTGTGTGGGCTGCCTACTTTGAGAATCAGAACTTTGACAAGGTGTGGGATAAGATAGACATGGACAACATTAATTAGAACAGCCAGTAATTCCTGCCAAGGCTTCTAGGAGTGACTTAGAGCCAACCCTGCCAGTACAGCGGCAGAGCCAGCAGAGGGCGATAAAGCAAATTTGTGACACAGCCTCAGAAAATTTACTTGGACATAAGTACCAAGCTTCCAAGAACTATAGCTTTGAGAAATACTTAATGTGGACTTGGACAAAATTTTAGATCAAAATGATCTAAGTTGTGGGTATTTACCAATGGCAGAATAATTTTGAAATTATTTTTAAAAGAAGTTTGCCTTTTGATACATTGTGGGGAACATTTTATAAGTTAATGGAGTTGTTGCCAAGTTTCTGGTTAGAGAATCTGAAGATATGTATTTAAATCTCTAGTAAAGTCTCCTTGGATATTTAAATCATGCACTACAAATATTTTGGTCATAATTCATAATTATGTAGAATAAGTAATTCTTTAACAAAAGCAAATTTGGTTGAATGAGTCAGCTTTTGAAGTTAGTAAAATAGGGAGTATAGGTTTAGTAATTGGAAGATGGCTTAGTTGAAATATATAATTTATAAAAAATTTATAAAAAGTATAAAAAATAAACTGGGTTATAGCTGATAATTAATGCATGCAATTGAAAATATTTTATGAATCAAAGTTCATTAATCTTTTTTAATCATGCATTAAGCTATTTCTTATGCTTTCTATTGTGTTGCTGACAGATAAGTTTATGTACCTGTGTGCATAATAAGTACATGCTATATTTAGTTATAAAATGATATTGCAAATATATTGAAAAACATCCATTTGCTTGATTTATGGGTCTATTTTAACAAGGGCTTAAAAGATGATATTGTGGATTTTATTTTCCCATACAAAATCAGTGTTCTGTATCATTTAAAAACATTACTAATAAAACGAAATGGAAATGTCATCATAAGATTAATATCTGCAACAAGTTAGTTGGTAGTTTCTTCCTTTCCATTTAAAGTGTGAGCCATAAGTTAGCAGGATCAGCATCACCTGGGAAAACGTTAAAATCAGAATCTGCATTTTAAAAAAGTTTCCCCAGGTGATTGTGTAACCATTAAAATTTGAGAAGCCTGGGTCTGGTCTATGAAACAACTTTGTTCCTGCTTCCTAGTTGCTATCAAAACCCATGTTCTGTTCACCTTTTGGGTGGTCATGTTAATTGTGATGCCTTCTCTGCTCCAGGGGACAAAGGTTGATTAGACTAAGCCAAGCATGATAATTTAATCTCCCTTGCCTCTAACTATTGAAGCAGAGGCTTGTGATGCACTTCTAAACAAAGCCTCACAGGAAATATTTGGAACGCTTATGAAAAAAAATGTCACTCTTTAAAAGGTACACAAACATAAGCTTGGTTCCTCTTTGCTCCAGATACTGTCTTTCTGCAAGCGATATCTGAGATGGCCACAGGCCTCTTGAGATGAGAGGAGAAGACAAAGAAATAACAGAGAAATTGAGCTAGTCTGTAAGCCTTTAGTTCTTTCCTCTGACCCAGGAATCACTCTGCTACCATCATTCCTGTTAATGAGATAATGACTCTTTCTTGTTGATCTCTTTCAGTTGGCTTCTCTGTTACTTATCCAACAGATGTATCAACTTCTGATAATGGTTTACATTAATAACTAGATTAGCCACATTGTTTGCCTTTAAATCAACATCTTCTAAATCTATCCACGGAATAGTTCATATGTATACCTGTTTGAATGACAGATGGATAATAAGATGATTCCCAAATGACAGAAAGCCTCTACATCAGACTTGTTTGTTGGGTTTGATGTTTGATTAAAATAAAGGTATCATCAAGATTTCTCTAGGTGAATTTTTCTGCTATTTCAAGATTAAATTTATTGGTTTTTTATATTTTATTCATTTGCATAAAAGAGTAAAAGAGTAGCCAAGTTTACATCATGTTAGTTTTCATTGATTAAATGTTCACAAATTTTAGTGACTTGTTTAAATATCTCATAATTTAATTACTGTCACATTTGACATGAAGAATTATTCTGAGGAAGTTCAATTTAAGAACAAAATCAGGGTTTGCACTGCTAAGTATGGTTTTTCATTAGACATATATTTTCATTCAATAAACAGTCATTTCTCAGTTTCACAGTGGATTTGTTCCAGAAGCCTTCAACGATACCCACAATCAAGGATGCTAAGTTCTTATATATAGTTCTGTAATAATTGCCAATAAACAATACTATCCTCAAGTATATTTTGAATTATCTTTGGATTTTTTTTATAATAAACAATACCATGTAAGTGCTATTTAAGTAGCTGTTATGCTGTATTGTTAAGAATTAATGACAAGAAAATAAAAGTCTGTACCTGTTGAGTACATATAGATTTTTAAAATATTTTTTATTTGCAATTGATTAAATTGCCAATGCAGAACACACAGATACTGATAGGTGGTTTTATATATTATTACACATGTTTTCCTTAGATGTATGATTATTTTATACATAAAACCAAAATTGAAATTGAAGTGGTATCTTATTTCTTTGTTTAAATTATTTATGATATTAAGTGTTTGGTAGATGATAGTTTCCAAAATATGCCACTGAATTATTCTGGTCTCTATAAGTTAAACATATTTTCAATAAGGTCATATCTACATTATGAATTGATCTTGTAACAGTCTACATGTATACGCAACATTATGGTGCTAAGAATTGGTCTATAGATTTGATTCTCTTTCCCAGATGTATACTGTTTTCTTAGGGTGTTTTGTGTGAATAATCTTTCCAAGCCAATTAAAAAGAATCTGTAGGGAAACGGACCTTGAAATCAGTATTTTGCAAAAGTCTCAATGCCATTCAAATGGCTGATTATTTTAGGATCACAGATCTAAGAATGCTGGGAGATAACCTGACTGATCGACTTCATTATTACCTTATTACTTGTCTCTTCTGAACCCAGCAAATCAATGTCTCTAGTTTTTGTAGAAAAATTTAAAACTGTTTTGACTCATAAAATATGTTTTTCTAAAGTGTTTCAAAGATTATCTAAAGTAGTGGTAAGGCCATTAAGATTATAAATTAAAACAGTTAAGTTAGCAATCTCTCAATTATTAGTATCCATTACTATAAAGTGTACATTTTAAAAGATAATAGTTGCTGAATTTTGAGTTAAAACTGGATTCCAAATTCATCATGGAAATTAACTCCACATTATCAATATTTAATGTATTACTGGCAAAATTTTGTTTCAGCTAAAATAAAAGTACATTTATAGCATATGCTTAATCTTTATGTGTATCTCATGTTTCATTTGAGAGTCTATCATGCTTTAATTGCTCATAGTGTCCATACACATGACCATAATGACCATGAATGCTACCATCTTCTTGCATGCAAAATAAAGAGAGATAAACACTGTATAAGACTGTGGCGATTTAAATAAAAATGAGCTAAAATTAGATAAAGTTAGGAACTTAGTTTCTCATTTGTAATTGCTACAATCAAGACCTGGATAGTCACAGATGATTATGGACTACCTTTAGACAGAGCAAAAACAGAGTATTTACATCCTCACAGGAATTCTTCTGCAGAATATTGATCAGCATATTGCAGTATAATTTTTAATTGGGAAATATTCATAAATTTTAGCACACTATAGCCATTGAAATTTTTAAAAAATTATTCAGCTCTCTTTTACATCTTTATTTTATTTATTTATATGTAGTGCTGAGAATCGAACCCACTGCATCATACATGTTAGGCAAGCTCTTTACCACTGAGCTACAACTTCAGCCCAGCCACTGAAATTTTTTGTTTGTTTTGTTTTGTTTTGAGTACTAGAAACTGAACCCAAAGGCACTTGACCACTTAACCTCTGAGCCACATCCCCAATCCCCTTTTTTATTTTATTTTGAAACAGAGTCTCACTGAGTTGCTTTGTGCCTTACTAAGTTGCTGAGGCTGGTTTTGAACTCGTGATTCTCCTGCCTTGGCCTCTGGAGCTGTTGGGATTATAGGCATGCTCCACCAGACCTGGCTTACATTAATGTTTACATGTATGTCTTGCTTTTTGGTTAAAATAATTCTATTTATAAAAGTGTGGCAGATGGTATTTTCCCAAATTTGCTATAGAATTAATTCTGGCCCTGAATGCTATTCCAGAATATTGCCCTTCCCTTCAAGAGGTACAGTTTCTTTCCTCTTTCTTGAACCTGTGTGCTTGGGACTGCTGCAATCAGTAGGCTACAAGGGAAATGATGTTCTGTTCTGAGCAAGATCTTTAGAAGGCATATCCTCTGTTTGACCCCCTTCTCTTTCTGAATACTCTTGCCATGGAAGACGGGAAGGAGCTACCTGTGAGGAAGCTCAGGGTACAATGAGAAGCCATAGGTCAGACCTGGTCAACAGCCGGCATAAACCACCAGAAAAAAATGAGCAAGGAAAGCTCCACAGATTCCAGTCCTTAGTTTCCACATCCTCCGGGGAAGGCCCAGACATCTTGGGGTCCTCCCCCTTGGAATGTTCCCTGACTGAATTCTGACGCACAGAATCTGTGACCATAACAAATGGATGTTTTATGCCACTAAATTTTGGGGTTCCATAAATGAATCACTTATTCAAGTCTTAGAAACAAAATTCCTTCTATGCATAAGTTAATCTAGTTGTTCAACAGAGAGAAGCTGAGATTAGTGTCAGATAAAATCATGTTTGAATTCTGAGTCTGTGATTCTTGGTTAAATGACTTCAACTCTCTGAGGTATAGTTTTCTGACTTTAAAAACAGAGATAAATATTCCTATTTCAAGATTGTGATTAAATGTAAAACATCTAACCCAGTGCCCAGCATATGTAGATGATTAATAATGTATTAAATAACAATGTTTTGTATGACCAAGAACTTTATAAGAATTTATAAGCATTTGTAAGTATTTATAAGTATTTATGAACATTCACATGAGTGGTTACTATGGGTTAGGTGCTAGGTTTGATGCTTGTCATGTTTTATCTCAAGTAGTACTTAATTTATTAAATTCATTAAATGACTTTATACACATTTATATCTGAGAATGTCATTTTTTACAAAAATGCACATATTTAATGCAAACTATTTGATTGGTTGGAACATATGAGTAGACCCAAGAAAATACCACCACAATTAATGGAATAGGAATATCTTTCACCTCTGAAAACATCCTCCTACCTCTATTTTCCCCTCTTTTCTTTGTTAGATCATTTAACTTATTATTTGCCTAATTTAATCATACATTATACTGTATGGCAGATCTATAGCAAATATTAATCTTACAAAACTGAAACTTCATATCCATAGAACAGACCACTATTCTCTCTGCTTCTTCAGTTAACTCTGTTTCCAACCTGCCATGGGTTGCCATGCTTATTTCACTAAGTATAATGTCCTCCCGGTTCGTCACATTATTGCATATGGTAGGATTTTCCTTCCACCTTAAAGTGAAATAATATTTGTTATGTATGTATATATGGTTTTTGTCCATTCTGTCAATGGGCATTTATGTTCTTGCCCTATCTTGGCTATTGTGAAATATACTCCAATGAATTATATGAGAGTGCAAATATCTCTGAGATTCTTATTTTGGTTGTTTTGTATAGATACCCAGAAATGGGATTGCTTTATATAGGGTTCTCTGTTTAATTTTTTAAGAACTTCCACTGGTGGTCTCCATAATCTAATTTTATCTCCACCAATGGTGTACAAGTGTTCAAATTTCTCCACAAACTTAACACCACTTTTTCACTTTCATTGTTTGTTTTTATACTAGGCATCCTTACAGGTGTGAGATAATACTAAATTGGGGTTTTTGACTTTCATTTCTATGATGATAAATGATATTAAGTGTCTTTTCAACCATTGAAATATTTATTCAAGTTCCTTGCCCATTTTTTTTAAAGAGAGAGAGAGAGAGAGAGAGAGAGAGAATTTTTAATATTTATTTTTCAGTTTTTGGCGGACACAACATCTTTGTTTGTATGTGGTGCTGAGGATCGAACCCGGGCCGCACGCATGCCAGGCGAGCGCGCTACCGCTTGAGCCACATCCCCAGCCCCTGCCCATTTTTTTTTTTTTAATGAGCTTATTTGCTTTATCTTACTATTGGGTTGTAGGAGTTTCTTAGATACTTTGCATTGTAACCTGTTGTCAGGTAAATGATTTGCAAATATTTCTCTCCTTTCCACAGGTTTCCTTTTCACTCTGTTGATGCCTTTCCTGTACAGAAGCTTTTACTTTGATGTATTCTCATTTGTCCATTTTTGCTTTGGTTGACTGTGTTTTGAGGTGCCATGTCCAAGACATCATCATCCCACTAATGTCAGAAGGGCTTTGCCCTGTGTTTTCCTCTAGGAGTTGCACAATTCTGGGTCTTGTGTTAAATGTTTGCTCCATTCTGAATTGATTGTTCCATGTTGTATGATGTTAAGATCCAGTTTCATTCTTCTGAAGGTGGACATCCAGTTTTCCCAACATGATGTGTATTAATAACATCCTTATCAAAGATCAGGTGACTGAATGAGTGGGGGTCTATTCCTGATTTCTACTCCATTCATCAGTCTATGTTTGTTTGTTTGTTTTGCAAGTAGTATACCATTTTAATTATCCTAATTTTGTAATACATTTTAAAGTCAGGCATTTAAGGCCTCAAGATTTGTTTTTCTTTATCTAATATCACTTAATTTATCCATGTTTTTTGGTGAGTCCATCTGATTTTTGAGGTTGCCTTTTCCTATTTCTGTGAAAATACCATTGAGATTTTGATGGGGAATTTGTAAATCACAAATTTACAACTTAGTGGATGTAGAAGGGACATTTTGACCAAAATAAGTCCTCCAATGCAGGAACACAGAATATGTTTTATTTATGTCTCCTTTAATACCTTTCACTGATTTTTTAAAAGATTTCAGTGTAATAGAGACATGTGCAACTCATTCATTAACTAGAGAAGCATGTCTAAGCTCCCAATACTGTCTACTCCCAATCCCACCTCTGATTAATAAAAATTGATGTTGAGAGGATAATCTTTAGTAATTACATGAAAGTTCAAAATATAGAATATTAGTAGGAAGTATCAAATTATTGTATGTATTTTTACAGGCAAGGAATTCTACTTTAAAAAGTAACTTTATGTTTCTAGTTACTTTCAAGGGTAAATACTACCAAATAATAGAATTTACATTATTTCAATATGGAACAGTCTTTGTCCATCTAAAATTAAAAATTATAATAAATATTGACAACAAAACTTGTAAAATTTAGATTTAAAATATTTAGCAAGTAGGGAAAAAACAATTGGCTGAGTGTCCACATATACTAATCAGTGTTACTGATAAGGACCCAAACTCTTTACAGAAATGATCTATTCTTCTTTGATTCCACATGTGAAAGCACAGGCTGAGCAAACTAGTCATATGTGCACATGCATTTTCCAGAAAAGCATAACCATCTGGACTAACTTCAGCAACAGAAGCCAATAACCACACTGTTATTTTCATTACAGGCCTTTCAATGAAACTGTCTCCCCATAAGCAGGGAGCCAAGAAAAGAAATTAGTGGCCATTCAAGGACATAGCTCAAAGACAATTCTGTTCTATTAATGTATGTGTAGCTTTTCTTAAAGCTGTGATACATTGCTCCAAACTGTGGTTTGTCCAAGAGCAACATTTATTCAGACCATAAAATGGAGGAAAGAAAAGTAACCACCATGGTTCATTTAAACCACCTTCTTAATGTCAGAGAATTTTTAGCTGAAGGAAGACACTGCCTTTATTACTAGCTTATGTTGAATGAACAATTCAGAATGAAAGCTGTTGCTGCATAATGATAAAATTACGTAAATCAAAGGGTAGCTGCTCAAGCCAAATATCTGCAGAAGAAACAATCATGGTCCCCACTCTTGTGTTTACTTAAATAGTTATTTTGTTTGTGCAGATGTTCTAAAAACTATCATTATGCATGTTTCTTTGAGATATATATAATCTACTTGAAATGACTGCTCTCAGAAATTTTCCTTCTCTATCCAGCACATCCCTAGCCTGATTCCTTCCTTGTCCAGAAGTCTCTTTATGTTAATGACTGCTGAAGTTCAAGGCAAATGCCCTATGAGACAAGAGTAGGGGCTGGGAAAAAATGAAGGAATCAGAAATTATTAGATTATCACGGTCTGTTTTGATATAGGATGTGTGGCAGATGTTTTGCTATTTATTTTTTACCCAGAGCATTTTTCTGAGCTATCGTAATTATTGTGACTATAATATAAATTAGCTTAATACAATTATCCATTGTCTAATGTAGTGAAGTTACATTTGAGTAGTTTTTTTGATCCAAACCTCTTGCCATTTCCTAAGAGACACATCTGAATGTTTTAAATAATTATTAAGGCAAAAGTGGATTTAAGACAAAATAGTCTTACAAAATCAGAAATTACTAAGTCCCTGGGCCTACACTGAAGCAACATGGCCATTATTTGGATGATGCAAGTAGCGTTTATTGCAGAAGTTTCAGCACTGGGGTCTAACTTTCAACCCCATGATTTTTTTTTCCCCTTGTTAAGGCAGAGTCATATTTTATTACATGGACTTCTAAACTTTCTCGCAAAAGAAATCTTAGCCTGAAGCGCAATGCTTAGAAATGGGCCTCTCCTCTGATTAGATTCATGCTAAAATCCAGTATATGTCAAATTGACTTAGGAATAAAAAGTCATATCTGCACAATTGCCTGAATAGCATATTGATTCAGATTTTTTTTTTAAAATAGTGAGTTCAGCAAAATCAGAAAGGCAACAAAACCAATCATTTCAGCCCAAATGGTTCATTCTCTAGCTGCACACAGTCACAAACAGGAGAGGGCTGTCTGTGTCAACATGGGGGTGCACGTTGTCACCTACAGCGTGAGTTACCTTCCTTACTATGAAAGGAATCAATGTCTCCACTTATTACCAGCATGTCTTGTAATATTCAAAGAAATTCATTCTAGAGAATGCTTATTTTGATGAACACATTTTATATTGTAATTGCTTATATATAAATTATTACCCTATTTTTGGATAAAATAATCTTAATAATTAATATATTATTTTAATCACTCTTTGTTCTTGAAATATGTCAAGTCCTATGCTGTGGTTTTCTTTTCAGAATTCTGTACCAAAGCAAATAATTTTATGGAAACATCAATACTTTCAATTAAAAGAAGGTGTTATTGTTCACTAGGGGCAAAGACTCTACATGGATGCATGAAATAATAAATTTCCTTGGAAACTATTTCAGTGGTCAGGTGTTTCCACCGACACAGGAGACTGAGCCTTCAATGGAAATGAAGTCTTCCTTTGCTTTTCTCATACTTCTACTCTTCAACTCTATATTTAACATTAGGAGAGTTCTGTAACCTCATTTTCATATCAATAAACACTTTCTTTGTTATGTGCTAAAAATAAGAGCATATTTTACCATATTTTAATGTGATCAACAGAATGCTAAAAAAACCACTTATATTATTTTAGTGCTTGGATTATCATTGTTCTAGAAAGGACTATATATAGAAAGGATAATTATCTAATGCATTAGTATGATGTCAAACAAATCTAGAAAATAAGGGGATATTAATTTGTCATATAATTTATATGATTATAGTTCAAATATAACTAGGCATAATCATAAACATTCCATCTTCAAGAAACCTCAACCACTTATTGACCAGAACAAAGAAGGAAATGACTTTCTAATAACCAAAATATTTTTTCAAACCTCTGCTAATAAAAAATTGGCTGAAAAAGTAGCCTATTAGCTCAATTCTAAATTTTAAAATTTCTACTATTTAAATATTTCTTTGAATTGATCTGCATTTTATATCACATAAAATGTACTTAAATTTGCTGCATCGGAATAAAATATAAAATATAAAGGACCTTTTATGTTACCTGCTATTTTACGCATTCTTGTCATTTGGAAAGTCATAGAAAGTGAAAATTTGATGCTCTAAATTTTAGATGCAGTTTCCATGACAACAAAGAAGCACAATACTGCATACCACTATTCAAATGGTATTTGAATTTCAGAAAGAATCTACTACATAATGCATCATTCTTTTTCTGGGTTTAAATAATAATAATCTATTGCTTTGTTTCAAAATAGTAGCATTTGCTATAATAATAGCATAGAAGTTTTGCTGAAGAACATGTATATAACTATGGAGGAGGTAAATTATTATAAGAAATCAGGGATATTTCTGAAATTTATGATTTATGCAAGTATGTTACAGTAAAAGACAGGTCCCTTCTACAAAACACACATAACTTAAAAGTTTCAAATTTACGGAATAATCAGTGATTTAAAATTTTTTTTTAGAAACTATACCCAAATGTAAATTGCTTTCAATGCACATACCTAAACCTTATCCTTCCTCAAGTCTTTGTGGTCACGCTGTGTTTTCTCCACCAGGGTATCCTTATCCAACATAATTCCAGACCGAGAATATTAGTTTTGTCTAACCCTCCTTCCTTTCATAAGCCTTGAATTCTGATACTGGCCACACTGACATTTCCAACACTGAGGCTCAAACATCAGTCATCAACATCTTTTCTTGCCTTTGTCATGGTTATTTAAGTCACTATTTCCTTTTTGTACACTAGTAGAATACAAAACTAGTGATTCTTTGAATATTGGCTCAATATTTATTCTGTATTGTCAAGAGAAAAATTAATATTATATTAATCTCATATATATATATATTTTTTTTTCCAAATTATTTCCTAAAATGGAACATGACATGAGATTTGGGGGACAGAAGAGTGGAGGAAGTCAGAAGGGCAGGCAATGAGAACCCTGAAGTGTATTGCTCTTATGCTGCTTGGTTTTATTCTGTAGTTATAAGCAAAAGAGAAGTTTTTCAGGAGAGCAATTACCTAGGAAAGTTATTGGAAGAATAGTTACTTAAAGGGAAAGATTCATGGCAGAAAACCAGATAGAAACCCTCCATATTCAGGAAATAGAAAATCAGAATATGAACTGGGATATTAACAGGGTTATACCTTGGTTTTGAAAAGATTTGATGAATGGAAAACTTACCTTGGTGTTTTGACTAGTTAATAAAATCAGGTAAAGTATAGTTAGTATAGGATCATGAAGAACAATTAGAATTTTGATGGATTGCATATGTTTATTTGTCACCTTTTTAATCATATGATCCTAGATATAAGACAAAGCTTAAAATATATCCATATCATTACAACATGAAAATAAAAATGTATTTTAATAATTCATATTCTAAGCTTATTCATTTTATATGAGTATCACTTTGTCAATGTAGTTTTACTCTCTAGCCATTTATAAACTTAATTAACATAGTAATTTTGTGACACTGTGTATAACTTCATGGTCTCCCATAAAGAAACCTTCTAAATTGATATATGAAGATACTAATCAGAATGAAATCAGAATCAATATTGCAACTGAAACAATAGAAATATAAAGGATCAGAAAGATGTTATGAAAAACTGTATGCCAATAAATGGGATAACCTAGAAGATATAGGTACATTCCTAAAATGTACAATCTATCAAGATTGAATCAGGAAAGGTTAGGAAATCTGAACACACCAATAATGAGCAAGGAGATTGTCTCAAAAATGAAAAACCTCCCACCAAAGAAAAGGCCAGGATCTGAGGGCTTCGCTGCTGATTTCCACCAAGCATTTAAAGAAATAATAGCATTTCTTTTCATACTATTCCAAAGAAAAGTTGGAAAAGAAGGAATAGTTCTGTTTTATGAGGGTCATATTACTCTAACACCAAACCCTGGAAAGAAGAAAAAATTATAGACCAATATCCTTGATGAACATGGATGCAAAAATTCTCAAGAAATACTAGCAGACAAAATTCAAAAGCACATGAAAAGACCATACACCATAATCTAGTGGAATTTATCCCTAGGAAGGAAGGATGGTTGCAAATTACACAAATCAATAAATGTTATACACTGTATTAATAAAATAATCCCCCAAACCATATGATCATCTAAATAGATACAGAAAATTCATTTTACAAAATCCAATATTCTTTCATGATAAAATTCTGAACAAATTAGATGCAGAAGTTATATACCTTATCACAACACAGGCACACACACTCTCTCTCTCTCTCTCAATATATATGCATGCACATACATACATACACACACAGACACACACACATATTTCATATATATATGAAAAGCACTCAATAGCACCATACTCAATGATGGAAAGTTGAGACTTTTTCTCTAAGGTCAAGAATAATGCAAGGATGCCACTTCTATTCAACACAGTGTTAGAAATCCTAGTAAGAGAAAGTAGACAAGAAAAAGGAAATGAAAGGCATCTTAATAGGAGAGGAAGAAGTGAAAGTGTCTCTACTGGTGACACAAACTTATAGGTAAGAAAACTCTAAAGACTCCACCAACAAAATGTTAGAATGGACCAACAAATTTGGTAAAGTCACATGCTACAAAATCAACACACAAAGATCAGCAGTGTTTTTTACACTAACAACTTTTTGAAACAAAAATTAAGAAATTAACTCCTCTAACAGTAACTACAATGAAAACTACATAGAAATGAATTCACGCAAGAAGGTGAGAAATCTCTATAATGGAAACGATAAAATATCGATGAACGAGAATGAAGAGGACACAAATAAATGGAACAGTATCTAGTGTTCAGGGTAGAATTAATATTTTTAAAAATGTTTATACAACCAAAAGGAATCTATAGAGTCAGAAATTTGAATGTTATTTTTTCAGAGAAAAACACTGTAAAATTCCTATATAACCACAAAAATTACTAAGTAAAGAAATCTTGAGAAAAAAAAGAACAAAGCTGGAGCCATCCCAATATCTGACATCAAAATCTGTTGCAAAACCAAAGTAATCCGAACACATTTTACTGGCATAAAGTTGAACATATTGACCAAGGAAACCGGACAGAAATCTCAAACCCATGCATTTATGGTCAATTGATTTTCCACGAAAAAAGTCAAGAATACACAACGGAGAAAGGACAGTGTTCAACAAATTGTGGAGGGAAACTGGAATTCCACAAGCAGAAGAATGAAATTGGATACATATCTCACACTATATAAAAAGTCAACTCAACTATCCAAAGACTCAAATGTAAAATCAAAAACAATAATAGCTGCAAGAAGTAAACATAGAAGAAAGGCTTAACATTTGTCTAGGCAAAGATTTGGCAGATATTACCCCAGAATCAGAGGCAACTATAAATAAATGGGATAGCACCAAGCCAAAAAAGCTTCCACATAGCAAAAGAAACAACAGTTTACGGAGGAAACCCACAGACTGGGAGAAAAAAATTGCTAGCTGTATGTCTGATAAGAAGCTGGTATCCAAAATATCTAAGGAATTCAGACAACTCTATAGTAAGATTTAAAAAAATGAATCCAAGTAAAAGTTCACAAAGGGCTTAATAGACACGTCTTTAAAAAACAAAACACAAATAAATAGCCAACATATATGTAAAAAAATGTCATCACCACTAATCATTTGGAAAATAAATATCAAAACCATGGTGAAACATCATGCATACCTGGTAGAATGGCCATTATCCCAAAATGCAAAAGATAACTTTTGGAAGGATGTGTGGGAAAGGGAACTCTTATACACCATTAATGTAAAGATCTCATGGAATGAGGTTTGAACTATGAAGACATTTATTCATTCAGGCATAACTCATTTCATTGCATTTTATCTCATTACACTTTATATGTATTCTTTTTTTTTTTTTTAAGTTGAAGTTTCGTGACAATCCTGCATCAAGCAAGTCTATTGGCACCATTTTCCAACAGTATGCGCTCACTTTGTGTCTCACTTCACACATGTGAGAATTCCATTTGGGTAATATCATAACAATTACAAATTCTGCATGTCTCACAAAATTTGAAATTGTTTTCATTTTTATCATATCAGTTTTGGTGATCCGGGGTCCGTAATGCTTGATGCTGTTTTATAATTGCCTTGGAGGACCACGCATTGTGCCCACATAAGATGACAAACAATAAATACTGTGTGTCCTGAGTGCTCCAAATGGTCACTGCTCTCTCTCCCGCTCCTACAGCTTCCCTATACCATATTAAATTTGGGTCACTGAATAACTATTAAGTGTCCAAATGAAAGAAAACTAGAATCATAAATGCAGCGTGAAGTTGAGTTGCAATCCTATGATTAAAAAGTTAACAAATGAAGAGTTGGTTGTTATGCAAGATGAAAGAAACGGGTTTCCCATGAAGGTATCTACTCCTGGTGAAGATGCTGTGAACACTGTTAAGATAATCACGAAGGATTTAGCTTATTACATAAAATTAGTTGTGAGGCAGTGGTAGGGTTTGAAATTATTAACTCCAATTTGTAAATAAGTTTAGATTTCAAAAAGAAGTTCTGTGTGTAAAATGCTATCAAGCAGCACTGTGAGTTAAGGAAAAATCTCAGTGAAAGGAGGATATAATATATTTGCCAAATTTCACTGTTATATTATGAAATTGCCTTTCAGAAATGGCAATCCTAATCAGTTTTCACTTATCAGTATGGAGGGAAGATGTCCCAACAGCAAAAGACTTGCTGGAGGCTCCCATGAGGTTTGGCAATTTTTAGCAATAAACTGTCCTTTTAAATTAAGGTATGTACATATTTGTTATGTGCATAAATGTCATTGTATAGTAAAGAGGCTATAGGGTAGTGTAAGCATGCCTTTCATATGGGCTGAGAAATCAAAAACGCATGGCTCACTCTATTGAACTGTTGCAGTTTATTGAAAAGAACCTGTCGTATGTCCAAAACTGGACCATATACACATACCAACACAATGTGGTATCAACATTGCTGCGAGACAAACTACTATAAAACTAAAAATAAATTGAGACACGAACATACAATGGAGTACTTTTCAGTCATAAAAATGAGCAAGTCAGAACTATAAGAACTTTATGGAATTCACATTATAATATGTGGGAAAGGTGAGAGAGAACACTCTGAGTAGAAACCACCATTTACACGTGTTTTTTGTTAAAGTTGCTCCCAGGGCAAAGGGATTTGGTGAGAGAGTGGGAGGAAAACTGACTTTTTCTTTGTTTTACAATGTTGATCATTAAATCATTTTCCAACTGCAAATTTTATAATGCTGGGTACATATTTTAAGGTGATTGTTAAATACTTTATTCATAACAACTTGTGCTATGAAGTATAAAGTATTATGAAATTAAAATTCTTTCTAATTTTGAGATCAGTTCCTCTTAAATGGATCTTGAAGTAGTTAAAATTATACTTCTTGAAGTGAGAGAATATAATCTTCTTCACACACTTTCCTAAAATTGAGATACTTTGTTGGTATGTTTTGTGTAAGATTTGCTCTATAGTCTTTTGGAATATATATTTCAGATATAAAGTTAGTTGCTCATTTAGTTAAAGTATGATTACACTGTGTAATATGATTTCTATTTAGGACAATGACGTATTTATTTATTTATTTTGATTGAAGAGAAATTTATTTTTTCTCTTTTCAAGTCTCAAATTTAGTTATTAGTTACCTGCCAACCCTGGTTTCTTAATTTTTTAAGTTTTTTTTTACTTATATAGAACCCCAGGATATAGCCTGACATAATCACAAAAGCATGGAACACAATTCTTAAATCATTTCTTTTATATTTTGGAAATATAATTAGGCGAGCGTTTCAACATTGGCAAATGAGGCATTACATTTATCTTGAATTATCTGTGATATCTTTTACATTTCGACTTGATTGACCTTCCCCCAGTTTGTTTGAGGAACACTTCATCTTTTTCTCTGATTTAAAAATTCACTTACAGTTTTTCACTTGCTAAGTCTGATGGTTTTCAAGGGGTTGTTCCATGTCTTACAAGAAATCTCCACTTCAGGATCTGGAAATGACTTCTCCTGAAAGTGAAAATGTGTGGATTAAATGATCAGCAACCAGAACCCAGAGGCCTGAGAGTTAATTGCATTGATCACGTTAACTCCACACAGGCTCCTGCTCTTGAGACCCAGCAACCCACCCATGATTTCTTTTTATGAACTTGAAAAGGATGGAGTTCCCCCACCACACGTGGCCTTCTAGATTTGCTGTTCATACAGCAGGAATGAAAAAGCCTTTTTTTGGCTGTATCCTTGGGTTGTTTGCTGTCCATTATGAAGACAGACTCCTGGTTTAGAGACTTATCCAGCCTTCTACATTGACACTTTATGTGCTTCAGTGGACCATAAAACTGCTCAGTTCATTGTAAAAAGACCCAACTGCCTCTTCAGGAAGTTTGTTTTACCAGAGTTTTATATGACTACAGTGACTTTCCTCATGTTTTTCAGTGCTTTCTATTTTTATATTTTCCTTTCCACTTCCTTTAGAGAAACAGAATTTGGTAGCCTTATATAGTCTTAAATGTTCACCATCCATGCCTTCCATCAGATAGTAGCAATGATCAAATCATTACTTATTGGGAAACTTAGGCATGTAATATTTAAATATTTAAATCTGGGATATTTTGCAGAAGTAACTTACCACAAATAGAAAGCTATAATCAAGCATTGAAATAAAAAAAGTCAACAAAATGCCACGTACTCCTCCTCTGCTGTATTTAAATGTAAGTGTCCCAGAGAAAATTAAGTGCTGGCATTAACATCATCGATGTGTTTATTCTTGTGAAGAGTGAACATCTTAATGTCATCCTGAATAAATAATGCGGTTTGTGTTGAACTGATCTCTGGAGAAAGTACAAGGTATATAGCTAGAGGGGCCTCATTTACTCTGGTGAATAAACTTGGGTGTCAAATTTATATGCAGATGAACTGAACACCTGGAATCTTAAAAATAAACCATAAGCCACTCATGAACTTCCACTTGCATTTAGTGTGCTGGTAGATAAATATTCACCGATGAAGATTTTCACTAATATTTTAAAAACATTCACTAACATTTTATAATTATCAAGTTTACAAGAACATAGAGCCTCCCAGGATTCAGAGGAATCACACCACAGGGTATTATGTGAAACCTTTAGTTTACTCGCTTCCCTAAGTTATTTATTGATTTACAAATAAAGTCTCCATTTCCCAAGGATATTACTGAACAAGTTTTATAACATTGACCTTTCCTTTTTCTAAAATTCTTAAAGCATGTAAAAGAACATGGCTCAGAAGAAGAGACAGGATCCATCCCCTAGGGTTTTGGATATAAATTCAAAATTGTTACCAACAAATGCTGGTGAAGTTTGAAATGCCCAAATAGTTTTCTCTGCCTTTGATACAAGACAAACAGAATTCTGGATATAGAGACAAAAATATGATTAACAGTCTCTCTATAACAAGACATGTTAGTAAGCCTGAGGTCTATGCAGATTCGCAATAGAATTGATTGTATCTAACCTCCAATATCTTCATTTCAATTGGAGGCTTAGAAGATGATAACAAGATGGATTATTTTCTTTCCCCTTTTGCAAGTTTCAATTCATTTTCTTTTCTTTTTTTTTTTGACAGAGAATTTTTTAATATTTATTTTTTAGTTCTCGGCGGACACAGCATCTTTGTTTGTATGAGGTGCTGAGGATCGAACCCGGGCCGCACGCATTTTCATTAATTTAAATTATCAACTGAAGACTTCTTCAGGTATAAAAAGAATTTGGATTCAAAACATAATGAAGCTCCAAGCTCCACCAGATTAAAAAAAAAATGGGGGTTGAAACTGAACTGAAACCAGTTAAACAAATTTCGCCTCTGATAGTTGAAATACCACCAACACTGGGGAGTTAAACTACATCAACAAAGAACCAGAGATGTGTCCACTCATGGAACTAAGTGTCTCTCAGCACTGGGCCACCACTTTGGTGATGCTGGTGGCAGAGATTTGAGGAAAATACATATCTTCCTGTTTGTGTCAGTGACTCTGTGAAATGAAAGGAATTTATCATTTACTGTGACAATTTTTGATCCCAAGATGATTCTGCAGTAAAATGTGTTCTGACAACAGGTAACCTGGATCCAGAGAAGATTGACCTTCTCATATTCAGCCTGGGAGTGCTGTGTGATAATTGAAACACCCGTAATGCTCATGGCTTCCTGGTTAGTATTTAGAAAATACATATAATGGAATCAGTGGGTAAATTTAGCACAAAGGGTCTTTTTGTTATATGGCCAAATTACATGGCAGAAGTACAATGTAAAGTTCACCCTAGTGGTTACTCCTGGCAAAACACGATTACCTGTATTGAATGCAGTAATGGACTAAGGCATAAAAATAGGAAAGGAAGAACTTAAATTATCACTATTTGCAGATGACATGATTCTATACCTAGAAGACCCAAAAGGGTCTACAAAAAAACTACTAGAACTAATAAATGAATTCAGCAAAGTGGCAGGATATAAAATCAACACGCATAAATCAAAGGCATTTCTGTATATCAGCGACAAAACTTCTGAAACGGAAATGAGGAAAAACACTCCATTCACAATATCCTCAAAAAAAATAAAATACTTGGGAATCAACCTAACAAGAGAGGTGAAAGATTTATATAATGAAAACTACAAAACCCTAAAAAGAGAAGTAGAAGAAGATCTTAGAAGATGGAAAAATATACCCTGTTCATGGATAGGCAGAACTAACATCATCAAAATGGCGATATTACCAAAAGTTCTCTATAGGTTTAATGCAATGCCAATCAAAATCCCAACGGCATTTCTTGTAGAAATGGATAAAGCAATCATGAAATTCATATGGAAAAATAAAAGACCCAGAATAGCAAAAGCAATTCTAAGCAGGAAGTGTGAATCAGGCGGTATAGCGATACCAGACTTAAAACTATATTACAGAGCAATAGTAACAAAAACAGCATGGTACTGGTACCAAAACAGGAGGGTGGACCAATGGTACAGAATAGAGGACACAGAGACTAATCCACAAAGCTACAACTATCTTATATTTGATAAAGGAACTAAAAGCATGCAATGGAGGGAGGATAGCATCTTCAACAAATGGTGCTGGGAAAACTGGAAATCCATATGCAACAAAATGAAACAGAATCCCCTCCTCTCGCCATGCACAAAAGTTAACTCAAAGTGGATCAAGGACCTAGATATCAAATCAGAGACTCTGCGTCTGATAGAAGAAAAAGTTGGCTCCGATCTACATATTGTAGGGTCGGGCTCCAAATTCCTTAATAGGACACCCATAGCACAAAAGTTGATAACAAAAATCAACAAATGGGACTTACTTAAACTGAAAAGTTTTCTCTCAGCAAGAGAAACAATAAAAGAGGTAAATAGGGAGCCTACATCATGGGAACAAATTTTTACTCCTCACACTTCAGATAGAGCCCTAATATCCAGAGTATACAAAGAACTCAAAAAATTAAACAATAAGAAAACAAATAACCCAATCAACAAATGGGCCAAAGACCTGAACAGACACTTCTCAGAGGAGGACATACAATCAATCAACAAGTACATGAAAAAATGCTCACCATCTCTAGCAGTCAGAGAAATGCAAATCAAAACCACCCTAAGATACCATCTCACTCCAGTAAGATTGGCAGCCATTATGAAGTCAAACAACAACAAGTGCTGGAGAGGATGTGGGGAAAAGGGTACTCTTGTACATTGCTGGTGGGACTGTAAACTGGTGCGGCCAATCTGGAAAACAGTATGGAGACTCCTGGGAAAGCTGGGAATGGAACCACCATTTGACCCAGCTATTGCCCTTCTTGGACTTTTCCCTGAAGACCTTAAAAGAGCGTACTACAGGGATACTGCTACATCGATGTTCATAGCAGCACAATTCACAATTGCTAGACTGTGGAACCAACCCAGATGCCCTTCAATAGATGAATGGATAAAAAAAATGTGGCATTTATACACCATGGAGTATTACGCAGCACTAAAAAATGACAAAATCATAGAATTTGCAGGGAAATGGATGGCACTAGAGCAGATTATGCTTAGTGAAGCTAGCCAATCCCTAAAAAACAAATACCAAATGTCTTCTTTGATATAAGGAGAGCAACTAAGAACAGAGCAGGGAGGAAGAGCAGGAAGAAAAGATTAACATTAAACAGATACATGAGGTGGGATGGAAAGGGAGAGAAAAGGGAAATTGCATGGTAATGGAGGGAGACCCTCATTGTTATACAAAATTACATATAAGAGGTTGTGAGGGGAATGGGAAAATAAACAAGGAGAGATATGAATTACAGTGGATGGGGTAGAGAGAGAAGATGGGAGGGGAGGGAGGGGGGATGGTAGAGGATAGGAAAGGTAGCAGAAAACAACAGTTACTAATAGGGCATTATGTAAAAATGTGGATGTGTAACCGATGTGATTCTGCAATCTGTATTTGGGGTAAAATTGGGAGTTCATAACCAACTTGAATCTAATGTATGAAATATGATATGTGAAGAGCTTTATAATGTTTTGAACAACCAATAAAAAAAAAAAAAAATAAAAAAAAAATAAATAAAGTGTTTTCCAAGGAACATATGACATTTGCATTCTTTAACTTTTAGTTAGATGGAACTTTTTTCCAAATGCATATTGATCACATTTGTCTTTTATCAGATAAATAATCATTAACAGTATCAACTATTTTGGGATACTATTTTCCTTTGGCAAAATGTCTGGACAGGATCCTATCTGGTTTGGATATGAGGTGTTCCTTGAGAAGCTCATGTGGTATCCAATGTAGCAATTTTTAGAAGTAAAAACTAATCGGTAGATTAATAATTTTATTGATTAACAATTTGAATGGATTACTGGGGAGAAACTCTAGGCAGGTGAGACATGGCTGGAGGAACTAAGTCACTGGGTGTGTGGCCTTGGAAATTCTATTTGATCCTTGTTTTCTCCCCTTCTCTCTCTCCTTTCTCTCTCTTCTCCCCAGGTGCCATTAGCTGAGCAGCTTTACTCAACGATGACCCACTTCTACCATGATGCCTCACCTCAGGTCAGAGCAATAGAGTTCACAGACCATGGACTGAGACCTCTGAAAATGTGAGCCCCAAATAAACTTTTCTTCTTCTAAGTTGTCCTTGCAGGGTGATTTTGTCACAGCAGTGAAAAACTAACCCATGTCCTCTAAAGCAACAGTATTTAGAAGGAAACAACAAATGATAGTTAAATTGGTCTCCAGAAGAAATGAACACTTGATAAGCATAAGACAGAGGTGAGGAAAAGAGAGAAAAAAAAGAAAGAATAGGTGGGGAGGTGAGAGGAGGGGCAAGAAAAATGGGACTAAAATATTCTAGCTTAAGTGAAAGGTGACAAGCAGCCGTTTTCCAGAGTCAAGATGGACTAAGACTCAAGAACAGAGGTTTCTCCTAGTCATAGTCTCAGTTGCTTTAATGAATGTTTCCTCTATGAATCTAAAAAAAAAAAAAAAAAAATGAGCCACAGAGAATTTACATAATATTAGGGACAGCAGTAGTCATCCATTAGACCATTAGAAGTGGGATTATGACTTTAATCTCTAACTAATTATATTTTTATCATTATGAGTAACCCCAGTTGACCTCTAATCAGCACAGTAATTAAAAGCATAGGTTCTGGAGTTTGACTCTTTTGGTTTATATCCTAGATTCCACAGTAACGAGCCTTGTGTACATAATCTCTCTGAAACTCACTGATATGTCAAATGCAGATAATATTGGTACCTACATCATAGGGTTCTTATGAGGATTTAGTAAAATAATCCTCGTAAAATCCTCAGCTCAGTGTCTGACACAAAGTCAGCCCTCATTAAATGTCAACCATTATTTATATCTTTCTGCATTCATGTGTACACTACAGAATAGGGAACAAATAATTTGTCACAGAAAAAAATTTGTGTCCTTCTTTTCATTAAACATTCTCACAGTGTCATTTCTATGTGTTTTAACATTTTCAAAGTAATTTTGGTAATCATGTGGACATACCCTGTTTAATGTGCTATAGTAAAAACCAACTTCTCTAATCTTTACAATGTGTACATATTCAACTACAAACTTAAATATTAGTTGATTTTAATAATTAAATTACCAGTTTAGCGTATATTACTGGATATTAAATGTAATTAAAGTATTTTATCACTTATTGACTTTTTTATTAATTCCTTTTTCAATGGACTATTCACATTTTCCACTTATCTTTTACATTGGATCGGTAGTTTTGATAACATTTTTAACATTACTGTAAAAAGATAATATGCATTTTACTTTATTTCCTAAACAAAACCATTAACAGATGAACATTTTATATTCCATATGTTGATAATGTATGGATTACCTGATACTCTTTCTGTCTTTTGTTCATTTGTTTATATCCTAAAGGTTTTCATAGACAGATTTAAGTCAGTTGACAAGAATGTTAGGATTAAAATCAGAAACCTAAAAGGAAATTAGAACTGAGTCTAAATTGCATAATGTATAACAAGTACCTGCATATTTACTTTGAGAGTAAACTTGAAAAGATGCTCTGATCAATTCAGAAACTTGTAAACTATGTGAAATAAAGGGAAAAGAATTCCTCTGGATGAAAACACACACTGAAGAGTGCATCTCCTTTTAAAAAATGTTTGACTTTCCTTTCCTTTTTTTCTAAGAAATGAAACATGGTCCTGTTTTATCATGCTCATGTGGATTGTCTCTACTGCAATGCTATGTAGGCTCCTTAAGACCAGGGACCAGAGTGTGCTCACAGTGTTTCCCAAGCTCCTGTGACAGCACTTCACACAAAGTTGTTGCACATTATTTCAGAATGTAGAAGTTCCACAAACCAAAAAGTAGAGCAATGAATCAGCAGAAATGCCTCACCAGCTTTAAAGCAAAATACCTCACCAGAGCTGACCTAGGATGCCCATCTTCTCCTACCTTATGGAACTCCCACCTTCTCCTGTAGAAGAAAAGAAAATCTGAAGTTTTTTAGTTATCCTGAAGTAGTTATTACAAGTTGACATTGTTATAAATGTTATCAGACATTTTGGTTATTTCTATATTATTCCCATGTGAACACTTTTAATACCTGGTTTTGTATTGAACATTCAGTTGTTAAATTTCATCTTTATTGATATTGGTTTTCACTATTCTACAGTGGTACATTATATGAATGAGTCACTTACACTACATTCCATCAAGCTTATATGGTGAGGGCTAAACTAATGTGACTGTCTTAGGAAACACAGTGTTTAACCAGAAAACTTCTACAATTCATAAATGAATTCAGCAAAGTAGCAGGATATAAATTAACACCCATAAATCAATTGCACTCCTGTATACCACTGATGAATCAGCTAAAAGAGAAATTAGGAAAACTGTCCCATTCACAATAGCCTAAAAAAAATACCTGGGAATCAATCTAGCAAAAGAGGTGAAAGTTCTCTACAAATTAAACTATAGAACACCAAAGAAAGAAATTGAAGACCTTAGATGATCAAGGATTTCCCATATTCTTGAATTAATATTATAAAAATACAGCATTTATATAGGTAATTCAAGTTAAAAGAGGTTGGGTTAGGTGGGGCTTAATCCAGTTGGACTAGTGTCCTTAAAACCAGAGGCAGAGGCACCAAGGTGGCACACAACAGGAAAGCAGGACACAGAAAGGAGGTAGCTCTTCAAGCCAAGGACAGACAGCTCAGGAGGAACCAAACCTGCAGACACCTTGATCTTGTACTTTTGGTCTCCAGGGTATTGAAGCCACCCAATCTGCGGCAGGTCGCAGGGCAATCCTAGCTGACTAATGGTCACCATGTTATCAGACATTTTGGTTATTTCTATATTTCCTCACTACAAACAACAGTAAAGGTCTTTTCCTGACTGGTTAGCTTGTGCACACGTGAAAAATCCTGTGGGAGGAATACTGAGAGGTGGGTGGCGATACCTGACTTTTGCTCATCTTGAAACTTACCATGTTATACACTGTTTCTGTTGTGACTGTATCAGTTCACTCTCTCTTGAGCATATGATTTCCCCAGTTCTCCACACTTAAAATATTCAGTATTTTAAGTTTTTTTTCCCTTGCTCTGATGGATGGGGAAAGGTATATGTTTTTATATTTTTCCATTTACTAGTAAGATTAAATAATTCTTGTATGCTGTGTCCATTTATGATCATTCTTGTGCAACTATCTTTTTCAATATTTTATCCATTTTCTCACTCTGTTCCTTCCCCTATTCATTTGCCAAAATTCTCTTCCAAACCATTGACTGGAAACTCAAGGAAAATATTTCCTCTTTGTCTTTTAGTTTGTCTTTTAAATTATATGAGATCCTTTGATCTTGCCTGCGTCCCGCCCAGGAGATGATAATGGGGTTCCTTTTCTTGAAGTGGGTTGGCTGCAAAATAAAGGCTAATAAAGAGAAGACATGAAAAAAACCACAGGGCACAAAACGTAACCTTTAAAAAGCAGGAATGGGACGGCCAGCCGATCTTAGGGATCCAGCCACTAGAAAGAGAGATGGAGCCCACGCTTGCCTTATTTATATGGGGAAACAGCAAAGGTTTCTCATGGAATGCTGTTTGCCAAATAAGATCGGAGGTGGGCTGTCCAGTTCCCAACAGGTTACTGCCAACTCCGGAGCTATGAGAGTTGTCTCCCTGGTAGAGTGAAGACAGAGACCTCAGGCCCTGGACCACTGACACTCATGGGAAAGCTGGGATAGTGCCCAGGGAAAACGTCTAAGTCTCCATGGCCTGGTACCGAGAGAAGACCCAGAAGTACCTCATGGTGGCTCTCCACACATTTATAGAACAGAATTTTTAAACTTTATCAGGTAAGTTTTGGATTAAGTCCCTTTGTTGTTTATATACTCCATGGTTTGGAAAAGCCTTTATTACACCCAGTAATAGATCTGCTAATAAATTTTATGATTTGGCTTTAAGGCTTTAATCTATCTTGAGATTGTATAAATATTGTGTGAAATAGAATGTAATCTTATCCTTTTAACTGTCTAACCTAATGCAGAGCAGTATTTGAAGTATGGTTCATATTTCCTCAAAATTGTAAGTTTAACTGTCTTGAAAATTCCCCTTTTATGTTGCTAGTATGTAGGAAGAATTCATTTCTGTGTATTTATAGTACATCTGAATTAATGTATTTGGTTTTCATTTATTAATTACCATAATTTGTTCATAGAGTCTCTCAGGTTTTCCATACTTTCTTTTACATAGTTTGCTAATAGGAATTTATTTCTCTTATTTATTATGAAACTTTGGATTGAAATCATACTGGGGTGTCATGCTAGGAACTCCACAGTGAGCAGCAGTGCTAAAAAAGCAACAAAAAGACAAAGACTTTTCCCCAGGGAGGTCACCTGCACAATATTTTTCTTCATATTCATTATTCATACATTTTTCCTCACTTTATCAACGTCTCCAGAAGCACTCCCTTCCATGAGAACCATAACTGTCCTTTGGGATCCACTTGATTCTGAATGCTAGCTCCATTTCCAGGAATGAAAAAAGAGAGCGCCCATAACTGCATTCCATGTTCCAGGAAGCCCCGATTAAAGGGTGGCAGGGGACTTGGGTCGGTTTCATCAAAGAACTCGCAGAACTTTATGGTGATTGTTGGCTGAAGATATTTTCTCAAACTTGAAAACATGAGCAAAGATTAAAGTAAACTTAGAAAGTGCTGGACCATTGTTATGGACAAACCAGGAAAGGAACTTCAGGGAATATTAGCTCCTCTGCAAGCAAAGTGGACAAAATAAAAGAAAAAGGAGGAGGAGAGGAAGAAGGAAAGGGAGGAGGAGAAGAAATAAGTTGTGCTAGATGAAGTCTTGCTTCATTGATGTCTACTGGACCACAGAAATTCCGAGTTTCCTATTCCAAAACAATTGTTTTTTAAAATCATTTGGATTAGAATTTTCCATTAAGTTGGTTCATTTTAATAAAAGTGTATATAAAATAATTATCTTCTATTTCTAACACAAGGAGATGTATCTCTGCCAGATACAGGAATTCTGTGATGAAGGAAGGCAATTGAAACAAGGTCAATGAGCCATGGGGGGACCAGGTGTCTTGGTTTTTCTGCTGCTATAACTAAAGGATCTGATCAGAAAAACAGGAGTGAGGAAGAGTTTATCTGAGGGCTCACAATTTCAGAGATCGTAGTCCATAGAAGACCAGCTGAGGCTGAACATCTTAGCAGAGAGTGTGGCAGAGGGAAGCAGCTGACATCATGGTGATCAGAAAGCAGAGAGAGAAACTCCACTCTCCAGATACAAATATATACCCAAAGCCACACACACCCCAGTTCCCACCTCCTCCAGCCACACCTTACCACCTCAGTTAATCCCATCAGTGATCAGTTCACTGATGAGGCTATAACCCAATCATTTTTCCTCCAAACTTTCCTGCATTGCATTGTTTCACGTGTGAGCTTTTGGGGGACACCTCACATCCAAACAACACCACCAGGATAGAGAAAATGCATGTGCATAACTTTAATAAAAAGGAGTGATGTCGAAATTATTTATGTGACTATGTTAGGACCAAAAAAAAAAAAAAAAAAATCATGAGGGGAACTCAAGTCCCACGTTCTGCCTCTTATAGGTCATACACTATGTACTCTCTCTATGTCCACTCCTCTCACCAGTGAAATGGATAATGACAGTTACTGGATGAACTTCAGGTTTCCTTTAAGCATTGTGTGTGTGTAGTGCATGTGTGTGTTCATGTGTGTGTGTATGTGTGTGCGTGTGTGCGTGTGTGTTGTATAAAATTTGCCAACTTGACACAGAGACTAGAAATAATACATTGGATTTTGGCCTTGGTTCTTCAACCCAACACACACACACACACACACACACACACCACTTCCTGCCACTTTTCTGGTGGTTCTTGTGACTGATGGTTGTTCTGAAGTTTGGGGGAGATAAGGAAATAAATGAAATCATCTTCCTTTGGGAAAAAGTAAAGATGTCTTAATTTTCTAGTTGGTATAGTCACAAAGTCTCCAAATCCAAGATCAGACAGAGGCCATCTTTTTAGTTTTCTATTTCTATTGTAATGTTAGTTATCACAAACTTAGAGGCTTAAACATAAAAAGTACTGCATTAAATTCAAGGGTTTGGCAGGCTCGTATGTGTTTGTTTTTCTTGAGGCTCTAGGAAAAATCCACTTCCTTGTAGCAACTGCCTCCGTTAATTCATTTTGGGCCCCCCTCCTTCATCTTTAAAGTTATAATAGTTGATCAAATTCCAGGTCATATGGTACTGACCTTGACCTGAAAAAGGTTCTCCACTTTTAAGGACCCATGATACTAGATTGTGTTCTCCCAAATAATAAAAAATAATCTTCTATTTCAAGGTCTGTGTCTAAATCACATTTGCAAAATCTACTTTGTCATTTGTGGTGATATATTTATAGGTTCTGATGATGAAGACTTGGATGTCTTTGAAGTCATTGTGCAGTCTACAACAGATGAAACTGTATGAACACTTTTTTTTTTCCTTCTCTTTCGTTTTCTTTCTACAGGTCTGAATGTCATAAGTCTTCAGGACAGTGAAGTTGGGTAGGTTTCTCTCTCAGTACCTTTATATTAGTGAACAATTTTACCAAATTTTTGGTCTTACTTTACAGTTTTCATCCTTATTTCAAATATTTCAGCAGAAAATCGACAGATTATTCAAAGATCTTCTACCTAGATGACTTTAATATGAGACATTCTCTACTGCAATCTGCTTAAAAACAATACGAATACAAAAATATTATCCAGTAAATGTTAGTTTTCTTTTATTTACAAAATTTGTGATGATGATGTTAACTTTCTGCATTATCATTCATGATAAAATAGGTTTGGGAATGTTATCCTTTATAGTTTAGCTAAAACAAATAGATTGTGCCTAAAATATATTGTAACTATATTTTATTACTACTTTTTAAAAAATATATTCTTGGGAGGTAAAAATATAATGGTCTTTTTATTGTTCATCCCACTTCATCAGAGACTGCTCATTGAAATGGGGACTTCTCAAGAGTGTACCCAGGGTCTGGCTCCATGGCATCCTGGAAAAATGGGGCAGGAGGATCACAAGATTGAGGGCAGTCTGGGAGTCTTAGTGAAAGCCTGTATAAAAATAAAAATAAGGACTAGAGGTGTACCTCAGAGGTCAAGAGCCAGTGGGTTCAATCCCCAGAGCAGGAAAAAAAGAAAAAAAAGAATATGTCTAACAATTCATTTTCATCCACTGATTCAACTAACTGTTGCTTATTGAATTCTTACTAATGAAAAAAGATACAAAGCTTTTACATCAAGATTCTTCCTGTTTCCCTCTAGAGGCAGGGAGGTAAACAAGCAGCAACAGCACAAGATATCAGTTGATGGAGGTCCAAGACTTGAGGCTCAAATGGTGTCTGAGTGTACTGGGAAAAGTTTCAAGAAAGTGGTGACAGAAGAATAAAACTTCATGTATATTTTAAATATTTGACATATTCGGGGGGGGGGGGGGGAGAGAGAGCAGAGACCAGCTTTTGAAACGCCCTAGGAACTCAGCTGGAAGACTTGTGAAGACCAAGGCTAGAGAAAAGGAAGTTGTGACCTTGTTGACCTCTTAGGGAAGAAAAATGTATACAGTGTACTAAAATAGGATGTTCTGACAATGGGGAGAGGATGGCATCAAGCTGTAGGTTCAAGATCATGATTCACATCACTTGTACAAGATTTAATCCATTTGGCTACTATTTCAGATATTTCAAACAGCAAAACAATACTGGTTCTGAGACATAACTGCATTAACTAGTGGTCACTCCCCCAAATCCTTTGAAATGATTCAATAATATTTCACTTTATTTTTTTGAAAGAGGAATTCAATGGAAAAATGAGAAATGTAGACCCTGTAAATAACATTCAGGGAGTATTTGCAGCTGTTGTAAACAGCACCTAGAAGTTCACAAAGCTAGATGTAACATTTACTCCCTGGGAAAGACATGATTTTCCTTCCCAGTCTTTCTCAGAATGTATGTTTGGTGATTGTATTTTTGTTTGTTTGGTTTTTTCCTCATTGTTACTCTCTTTAATTTATGAAACATAAGATACCAAAAAAAAGTGACCAGCATGATAAACATCTACGGGTTTATAAACTACTAAATCTTAAACTCTATCATTTGATTTTTTGAAAAGATGTTTAGGCCAATTACTTAGGATGAAACATTTCAACATACCTTATCAGTAAAAAAAAAAAAAAATGGGGTAGAAGACAAAAATACACCGCTTAAAATTTATCACAAAATTTCACCTTCGTAACCACAACCTAAATTAAAAAACAACATCTTTGCTATAAACCCAAATTCCTCTCCTGTTTTCTTCACTCTTATTCCTGTGTCCCCTCCAAATTAAACACAGTCTTGATAATTTCTTTTGGGGATCTGGGAGCAATAAGGATCCCAAATCAACTGAATCAAGAATCTGTGCTTAAACTTAACTGATAGGGCTCCAGTCCCTCAGAATGTCAGTGCCAAGCAGAGTACAGTTGGCTTCTTCTCTATGCCAGCCCTTCAGGACCCCAACCCAACATGAGGGACTTATGGGGGCAACCTGTTCCTTAGGGAAGTTACTGTGCTACAGTTTTTGTTTGTTTTTTATTCCAGCCTCCTCACAGGACTGTCCTAAACAGTTCTCAGGGCCTCAGCCTCTCAGTTACCTCTTGTAGAGTTGGCAGTGCCCCAAGGGCTAGAGCTGACTAAAAAGTCAGGCTCACATCCCTCGAATCCTGTCTCCTGTGACGCTTAGCCCAGTACTTCTCATGTCCTGGGAACCTGCCAGTCACTTCAGCCAAATGCTTCTTAACCCACTGTCCTGCTTTCTTAGCTGTTTTCAACTGGTTTGTTAATCCAAATTTACAAGTGTACCAATGCTAGAAATTAAAATTAAATTAAAGTTAAATTAAATTCTCATCAATACTTTTAAAATGTGTTTTTTTATTTTTTAAAAATAAAAATTTTTATTTAAAAAAAATATAATGACACAATTAAAGTTCCCTGTGTTCTCCTTGATTTCATTCCTTTCTATCTTCTATTTATCTGGCACAGAACCACTCTCCTGAATTATAATGTTTTTATTCTATGTCTTTCATGTAATTTTGTACATCAGGTCATGTATAATATATCCTTTAATTTTGTGTGTTTATATATTTCTAAACATTACACAATAATGAAAGTTTCATTTCACAACTTACTTCAAGACCTTCACTTTTATGTGAAACTTGCCATTGTTTTTATATGAATTATACCTCAAATATTTTAATAATTAATAGCCATATGTTAAAAAATACTGTGATTAAATTAGCTGTCTCCTTTCAGTAGACATTTAGGATATTCAAATACTTTACTCTTGTAACCCAAGTTCTCATAAATGTTCTCACGCATGTCAAAAGCTTTCTTACACAATGAACTTTGAGCAAAGGTGATGAGTTTTCAAACATGCCCCTCTTCGTCTCCACTCAACTTTGCACAAGTACTTTTTCAAGTTAGCTAGTTTATGTTGTCACAGCACAAGGTCCGAGTCTTTCTTTTTCCCCATCCTTTTTTATACTTCACATTTTCAAAATGTTAGTATTTTGTTTCCAGTTTGACATTTTAAAATCTGATATTTCCTTTGTGCAACCTTTTCAAAACAATATTGACTATAGTAATTTTTTCTACTCTGACTTGCCTGTTTATATATTTAAAAATTTTTTTCATTTGTTTTGATAATTTTTCCTTTTGGTTCATGAGAGCTATCTATATTCACAGTTTGAAACTTTTGGTTTTATATTTTGGTAATACAGATCATCTTTAAGTAATCAATTTATATCTGATGTGTTCTCTTTCACAACAATCATATTTATCATGTTTTCCATTCACGTATGTTTTGTAAAATTTGTTTAAGAAATTTCTTATAGGACATAAGGAGACATAGCTTAGGTTTAACAGAAGTAAAAGAGAATCATTGGTGGTCTGACAAGGCACATGCCATACACTCACAGAGGCTGCCCTGAGACTAGTCAGTTGTTCTCCATGTAATGACTCAGCTTTGCAGATTACTTATGCTGGTTACGATCACATTACCCTGTTGCTGTTTAGTTGTACTTACACAGCGCAATTGTTTAGCTGAACACTTATTGTAAAAGAAAAAATAGAGGAAGTTTTCCTCTAAACTTCTCAAGTCATCATGAAAATCATTCTTTTCTATGTATTAAATATTTTCCAATAAGTAATCTATTTAATCCCTCCAATATTCTCAGAAACTAAAGCCAATTACCATTTTACAGCTTGTGAGATGGAGGCTAAAATTAAACCAACATAGCACGTGCAATTCAGCTATGGAACAGTGGAACAAGAACCCACCATGTCTTCTGACTCTAAAGAAGTGCTCTTTATGATCCTCATAAAGCAGATCAATGTCCTAACTTCTTATATTCATAAAAAGAGAGACTTACTTTAGAAGTAGCTCAAGATAAAAATTCCTAATTTTTATAATTGAATGCAATACAAAATTGTGTCAAATATATTTCCTGACTATGTTTGAAGGCAGGTTCAGAGCCTGCCCAAGATGTTATTTAAAATGACAAAGTATATTTCAATTGTGCTAATTTAACCAGAGGAACAGAAACTACACATTAAAAGTATAACTCTATGATCTTCAGCATAAAGAAAAATTGAATATCCATCTATCCAAACTAGCTTGTCCTTGCTGTGCTAAATCAAAGTCATACCAATCACAGAGAAGTTTCTGCCTCTTCAAAGCATATTAGCAGAGAAATATATGCAGATAATGAATTTAAAAACAGTTGAAGAGTAAAACAAAGCCATTCGTTCATTAGTACAGTGATTTAAAAAAATCTGTATTTTTTTTATTTCAAGTTTCCCTTCCATTTGTACCAGAAAGACAAAAGGCATTTGGACATAATCCTCAGTCCTCTCTCCATTCCAAAAACAGGAATTGAGGTTTTCCTCAGTGAGACGCCACAAAGTCCCACTTTAAAAAATACCAAAACACTAGTATCGTTATAATTTATTATTTTGTATCAGCTTATTAAACATGTCAAGTGTTTAAAACAATTTTTTCCTAATGTACTTGCAATAGTTTTATTTGTTCATATCCCTTTAAATTTTTAGCCATTTTATCCGTTATTTCAAAACACATATATGTGTGAAATTGATGAGTTTGACAATGTTGGACATAATGCATGTTTTAAAGTTTGATTCTATTAATCATTCATGCAAATGTACCATTGTGTACCTGACAGAGAGGCATTGCTTATTTAAATAGACACATCAAACATTATCAAATGCAATGTTTTAGGCTGGCAGAACAAAGATGAGAGAGAATGATTCTTATTTCTAAATGTTTTCTACAAACTGTTCTTAAATAGAAATCAGTTGATGACAGAGTGGTTGAAAAAACAATGAATTAGAATCCTAATCCCAGAATTGTGTCAGATTTTGCAGACAAGTTCTGCTTCGTTTATTGCTTGGCCTTGGCCATTGTGTCCTCTCTGGCTCCTAGTTTCCTTAAAGGAACAGAATATATTTTATGCTTCATATTTCTCCTTTATATTTGATGGTTTAGATCTTACACGGAATTTTGTAAAAATAGTTTCAGAGCAATAGTCTGAGGTTTTCTAACACAAGTTGTTTTCTGAGCATTGGACTCAACTTGAGTGCCTATAAAAATGAGAGAGAAATTCAGTCTTTCCCTATAAGCATTCAAAAGTCTCTAAAGATAAAGACCCTTATGAAGTAAAAACATAGGAATGTATTGCTTTTATAATTTCTGATATAGTGGCCTTTTATGCATAGAATACTTCCTTTCTATCTCTTGATTTTCATTTCCAATTCTCTTTGCTCCTAAAAACCATACTAGAACTTCCTATCACATTCCGATTGGTTGATACAGGGCTTATAGGACAATACAGGAATGTTGAATGACAATGAGAAGTCACAGTAAAATTAAAACACAGGTGGGTCACCTATCTGAATCTGGGTTTGGGGACTGTCATTTGGGCTCTATGGAGGTTGGCAGGAAGTAGAACATGTATAGTTACAGGAAGCCTGGATAGAAGGCTGTCACAAAACTCCAGTTAAAAAGAGATCACTGCCTGGAGGGAGGTGGTTTTTGCAGAGTTGCAGAGACTTCTGTCTTCCTGTGCTGTCCATCTACATAGCAATCACTGATAAAGCACTTGATGAAATGAGACCACCCTCCCCAGCTGAATCCTCCAGCATCATGGAACTGGCTAATAAACAGTTCTCTTCCTCTGCCATCAGGTTCCAGTGAACGCCAGGGTAGCAGTCTAAAGATTAGTGGGACATTTTCATCTCCCAATATAAGTTCTATAACCAGAGAGGATCTAGAGATAACCAGTCACAAATGGTAAAAATAGAGTCTTAAAGTCTAAAAAATCACTTCACGTCCAAGAGGTGATGTACATTCAATTTTTTAAATCCTAAATGTCATTTTGTCTAAATAGTGATGAACACATACCTCTTAAGACGCTGTATTAGATGCAAAGAGAGAGGGAGAGAAAGAAAGAGAGAGAAAATACGGAATAAAGTACCAGGTGGGCAGTAGGTACTTACTACTGATTCCCTTCTTCCCACCTTTCCACACCAAATTGGCTAATAGCCAGAAATTGAACGGTGTTTTAGTGTAACTACAAAAAATATTTATGTTGATAATCCCTAAAATTTTATTAATGATACATAATAAAGACCCAAATAGCCATAACTTTTCAATTTGCCTTAGAACAGGACATGTCTAATTTACCATGCTCAATATATTCAGATTCCTTGTTTTAACCACAGATAAAGTTTATGTTTATACTCTTTCTTATCTATGTCCCTGTATTCATCCGAGTAGCTCTGCCATAGTGGCCTTTTTATGCATAGAAATCCTGAGGTGATATATTTGAAGCTCTCTCTACTTGGAATTTGAAAATAAAAACCCTGATTAAAGGGAAAGAAATGTAAAGTTAAAACCTAATTAATCTCTATGTGTTCTCAGAAATCTTGATGCTCAGACATACCAACCACATTTTATAAATGTGGCTGTCCTATTATATTCGTCTTTATTCACAGAGGGTTCCTAGTAAGTGAAGGGAAAGATACTAATTTGACCACAGGTCAGAGAAACTTCAGCACTTTATTTAATCACAGACTGAAAGCAACTAGAAAAGTGAACGATAAGGTTCTCACTTTTAAAAAGATGGCAAAGAAGCGTTGACTCTCAGTGAATTAGAGTTAGCAAGAGAGTTTGCTTCCTGCCTCACCCCCTTCATCACTCTGCTTCCAATCAAATGTAATCGGGTCACTTTCTGGTGGGATGTGGGATGTGGGACAGAGTTTCCATACCCCTCGTGCCTGATGTAATGACTTCTAATTCACTGCCACTGTGATGAACCTTTCATAACTATGAAACAAAAGATGAGATTTAGGTAGCTGAACCTAGTAAGAAAGCCTTACCATGACCCCATCTTCCTGTAAAGTTCTCATGCTTCTTTTCAAATCTCTAATTTTTTTTTCCATCAAAGTGATTAATGTGATTCCCAAAGGGTTCATCAGATTTAACACAGAGACTCTGTGTCCTTCACTCCTCTCATAGGCAGGCTCTGATTCTGTGGATGCTAAATGAGTAATGTAAGCAGGAGGGAGTTGATACTCTAGTGCCAATCACAGGGCACATGAAGCCACATCCATTCAGCAGGCAACTGTACTTCTGCCCTTTATCTTCTGCCCTTTATTTACAAAATACATTCTCTGTCCCCATCCACCCCACTAGCACCTTAAAGGAATAGCACTTCTTCATTGCGATATAATATGCCACAATTAAAACCCCAGTCTACAACGATGGTCTCACAATTTCTTTAATCTAAATTTTGAAGAAGGAAAGGGAGATTCTGAATAGATCCAACTCTCAGAAGCATCTTAATCACCACCCCATTACTCCTCTTTGTAGTAGAATCACCTCTGTGACACACTCCCTCCCTTTTAGAATCATCTTACACTGCACTGCCATAGAGAACTTTTGAGAAGCATCACTACTCAGATAAGAGCTTTGAGACTAAATAAAATATGCAATTTATAACTAATAGAATCACAAAATGACCTTGAAAAAGTTATTAAAACTCATTGTTCTACTGTCTCTGCAGCTGAAAATGAGGGAGTTTAACTCTGACCTCTAATGTCCTTTCAAAATGTTATAATACTTAAATTGTGTCATTAAAATTTCAGTACCTTGCATGGCAGTTTTCTGAAATAGTTTCCTTTTTCTTTGGTTGAAAATTCTTATCAGGCCAGAATTTTATCACAGATCCTGATATTTAATACCAGTTCATCTCCTGTGTGGGGAACACATGGCATTTAGAACTGGATTTTAATTGTCAGATAAAATAATAAAGCTTTATCTGAATATCTGTTTATGCTCAAATATTAACAAAGATTTTTAAAAATTTCTTTTTGCTTTTGGTTAGTCAACAGATGCTTAATTCAGTGGCAATTCTCATCTTAAATCTCATTTTCCAATTTGATACTAAACCTTCACTTTTTTTCAGGTGTATCATTGGCAGATTATTTGAAGAAGTGAAGAAGAGGATAAAGAAGCAACATTAGTAATTGTTAGTTTACAATATGAAGCTTCCAGATAAAAACTACCCACAGGATTCCTCCCTCCAATACTAGCACCATGTCCCAGGTCTAGATGGAGTTTGAAAACAATGAAAGAATTATTTCTACACCTTTCCTCTTTATTTTTTATGAAAAAAAAGAAAAAAATAGTTCTTATTCTAAGAGCTAAGAGAAAGAGGAATACAGATGATGACCTCAATATTGCCAAATAATTACATAGTGATAAAATAGTTTTCCTTTATAAGTGAAATGTGAGACTATAAAATGATAAAATATTATGTAAGGTGTATCATTTTAGCACTCATAGGTAAGATTAAAAATACAAATTTTTAAATCATACTCAAAGAGTAGTTAAGTGATATTATACTGTAAATGGAGCTTGGTGAACAGGGGTGAGTCAGAAACTTTTTTCAAATGTGGAACAAATCTACATTCACCAAAAAAAGAAAAAAGAAAGAAATTATTCCACACACCATTACCACCATTACCACCCCTTGTAAATAACACTTTTCACATGCATGCACACAAGGACAAGATAAACTTTAAATTTCTGTTGAGGATTATTAAAAATAAAAGTATAAAATACCAAAAGGATCTGAACTTACTCCTAGATGAAGGTTTTATTCATTTCTAAACTTCTAAAATGTTACTAAAGATTAAAAATAAGTTTTATATATAGCAAAGTTAAATATGTAGAGCTTACAAACAACGTTTGAACATTATAACTCATCTGTTATTTCAACTATTTTCTTTTAAATGGTATGTGACAAATAATTCAACTGTTATAAATAACCTTCTAGATAGAGTCATGCTAATGGTGCCATAAAGGTATTACTTGATATATTTGCTGCATTTTTCTCTCCTTTGTTTTTGAAAAGATTTATAGTTATTTCTCTATTTAGCCAGCAGATGTGAAGTGATTCAGGATGATCTGTATCCATCACGGAGTGCCACATGTTTCTCATTTAACTCCATTTCCGTGGAAACTTGAAGACACCCCATGTATCGTCTTTCAATTTCCTGAAGAAAAATAACTTTCATTAGTTTGGCACAAGACATCCTTAGAATGCCCTATGTCAAGAATAATTAGAATCTCACTCTTCTGCTCCTCTCCTGAGTGTATTGACTGTCTAGAGGAGCCTTGCTGTCTGGAGTCTGATAAATGTGTTCTTGAGTGTATGAACTGAAGCGAATCTGAGCCAAACCAGTTAGAGCTGTCCATGTGACAGTCTAGATAAAGGTGCAGAAATGTACATACTGAGACATTCATTAATTTACCTCACGACTATTCCATTTATTAAATAGAGGCTACGGTGACAGACTAGTGCAAACCCTATGTCTCCAGAGAATAAGAAAATAGATCCAACTGTGTGGTTACCATGGCATTTACAAATTGAGTTTTAACGGTTACTCTCATTTCATGAAAGCAAAGCATTAGATTAGCATTGGTCTTAAACACTTTCAAAAGACCATAAAGGTGACAAAGGAAAGTTCATGTGAAATAGTAAAAGGAGCCAAGGCAGAAAGGAGCAGACAGCAATTATTTCACACACATCACCACAAACTTCTCACCTTGCCTGACCTGACCATACTTTCCCATGTCTACCTGATGCTTTACAAGAGATTCCTTTGCCAAGAAAGCTTTGGGCTATCTATCCCTCCAGACAGAATCCAATCTTGTCTTCTCTCCTTGTGGCATTGCAAGACTCAAGAAGGTTGTTCTTCCATAGCATTTCCCCCAAACGTTTATCTTTTATTCTGAGATATAAGCACATATGTGATATATATGTATATACCTGTATATGTGTATCATCACTTTTAAAAATATTATAATTATTGTCTTGCCAATTAGGTATGAGCATTTTAAAGTCAAGAGCATCTTATTTTATACACACTCACACATGCTCACACACAGACTCACACACAAATGGGTCTGTTACAGAGTTGCTGCTCAAAAAAATGCTTAATGAATGAATGAATGAGAAAAAAAGAATAAATCAATAAATAAAAACAGGACCAGCCACATCCTTATAACATTGCAGAGAATAAACACCCCCACATTCAGTTCCAGGGGTGATTAGAATAGATAATATTATTCACTAGTTCTTCATTCAAATGTGAATGAAAAATTCTAAGGAAATTCATCCCAAACATTGCTTAAACATTAGACCACAACTGGGTAGAAACATTGCATTCTTTAATTTAAAAAAATTAGAACTCATCTACATGACAAACAGAAAGATGCTGGTTTTTCTGAGTAACTGGTTGTACAGCCAAAAAAACATACAATTGACACATCAAGGAAAGGAGACATTGGCAAGAAAAATGGAAAGATTTTAGTAGCTAAACTTGCAAATGAGTATTGAAAAGTGGGAAACTTAAGTAATTAAGAATTTGGAAGTAGTATGAGAGAAAGGGAAGAGAATATGTAGAAAATAAAGTTTATGAAATCCCTAGATGCTGTTGGATTAAGGTAGGTATAAGAAACATGAAGATTAGATTTTCTTTATTAACCTAATTTATAGTAGGAGGGCTTTGATGAAGTAGCTGTTTACACATAAAAAGAAATTACAATCTCAATTTGGAAATGAAGCCTTGTTGTTCATACCAACACCTGGGAAATGAGTGAAGAGTATCCCTAATGTAGGTTTCTGCCTGTGTCACTTTTGAATGAAGAATTTTTCTCATGATAAATTTCTTAAAGAAGCTAATAAACTCAACCTTGACTTGCTAATTTTCAGGAAGAATTAACATTTATAGTTGGAGAAATCGTGACACAAAAAGCCTCAGGTGAAAAAAGGCTGAAAATACTTAAAATCTCTTTAAAGTATTTGTTCATATGAAGGATATGAAGGAGAGCAAAGAGTAAAACCAACATAGACTCATGAATTAAATATGGGTTAACGAGTAAGGCAACAGACAGAAAAACAAACCAAAAACCACGTAGCAGGGAGAGAAAGAAGATTATCTAAGAATCATGAAAGCATGAAGACATTAAAAAAAAAAATCCACATAGAGGAGCTCAACAACTCTGTCAAAAGTTGTTTGGTCAGAGATGTTCATGCTGATCAGGAGTGAATGCAATGACTATGTATCATGGACACTGAGCCCAGAATGGCAGGAAAAAAAACTAAACATTAAGTTAAAAGAGAGGGAAGAAAAGAAAGTGAAATTTGCTACTTTCTCAAACGTGGCTCAACCAATATGTATGCTCATTCAATTCTAAATAAGTATAGGGTAAGTGACAGACTGCAGGCCACAAAATGGGATCCTCTTATATTGTAGGATGTAGAAAAATGGACACGGGAAGACAGGTTCTCTGTGGCTTATCAAATCTCAGTCTCAAAGGGTAAGATACTAAATTAACATTTAACTATTTAGAACTTTCTTGAATCCAAGTGAAGCTTTTGTTCTGGCATTTTTAGTTTAGGGGAATGCCAAAATGAATGGGTGTCTGAAAGCAAGTAGACATTTGGTAATAGAATTCTGAGACAGAGTGGGGTAGCTTCTTATTGTGCTCACAAAAATAGTTCTGGAAAACCTATTGTTACAGAATAGAGAAAATTTTGAAAAGAAAGCAAAACGCAAAGGCTTCAAAATTTAGATGGAGAGAAAAAAAAAGAAAACTTTTCTAGCAACACATTCAAAATGCTGCCTCGTAGCTAAGCATGAGGTATTGCTGAGGTAGGTAAGAAAGCCAGCTCGATCAGGAATTCTACTCCTATAAAAAACCCAAAACAACATAAAAATGAACAAGCAATTCCTGGCTTTTGGTGATAAAGTAGATGATTCTGAAAATTGTTCAAAACAATACCAGCTAAGGTTAATAGGCTTGCTTGGAGGTTGGAAGTCAGGAAGCCAGCCAATTTTATAGAGGTGTACTGTGAATGATATACCAGCAAGCTCTCCAGGGTTATTTATATTTTTTATTGTCAACAGAGTGTGCACATTAGATGCCAACTTTCTCCTTCCACACTGAGAATATTACTGGAATGATGTTTTCTTATGGCTTAGATCTTGATTTGATTATCAAAATAATTATGCACAATTCTATTCTATTGAAGTAGAAGATAAAGTGGTGAAATCAATCATTTTCATTTTGGGGTTTCATTACACATTTTGAAAAGTTAACACCCAATATTAAAGATGCAGAATTGGGAATAGATTCACAGTTAAATCATGATTTCTCCAGTTAGCATTATGAAAGATTTTTCCTTGGATACAAAATGATCATAATAATACCTACAGTAGGGAGCTGTTTTTAAAATTGAAAGGCTTTTGTAAATCTACTTGAATAGAATCTGTTACGTAGTAGAGGTAGAAGAAATGACAATGAAGAGGTCAAAGACAAATTTAAGTGACATATATGCAGAGAGTAATAATAAAGTATATTTTTAAAAAGTTAAGAGTGTGCTCATCCAAATAGAATATGAATACATTTCAAATATGTGGCTTACTTCATTAATGAATAAGGGAATATTTAGTCTGATTTTATCCAGTCAATGGATTCTTCTAAATGCAACATCTATAAACAAACAAAAGTACTGAACTTATTCTGCAAAAGAGATTTTTTTTTAAAGTAAAGAAGAAAATGGTCCCTTTACAGGTGGATGAAAACCAATTGCATCCTGACTGGTCAAAATGCATCTGTATGTGAACGTACAGAAGCAGATGCACCACTATCAGTTATCTACTACTTGCAAAGGTGCCACATAGCTCAAGACAACAAAAGACAATGATAACCCAGATGTGTGTCTTAAACAGGGTGTCTACTAATGTCTGCCGATTTCACATTGTCTAGTCACAATTATTTTTATGACAATTCTCCTATTTTATGTTCATAGCATATTATCAAAAAGTTTAGAGTCCGTCCAACACTCATGGAGCCCAGGTGGCTCAGGTCAGTCCTGCCAATGCCCTGAGAGCCCACACTGTGTCAGAGCTGCATCTTTGAAAACATCACCCAACATCACCTCCTGTAACCTCTTCCACCACCGAAGCTGACACTCCATCACTGAAAGCAGCCTCCTCCATCTTGGGACCCCTTCAGGGCCATCTTTAGTTGTGGCAACTCCCAGCATGGAACACTGGCTGGGCAGGAGAGGTATTGGAACCCTGCGGGGGCATTATGAGCCTAAAGCATAAAAATACAGTAACGCTGCAGATCCTCAGCGCTAGAAGGAAAGATACATGAACACCGTGAAAAAAACAAGAATAAAAGGTGCCCCAAACAAATCAAGATACTACATTATTAGACTCCATAGCTAGCACAACAGAAAAAATTACAGAGAAGGAGTTTACAATGTACATAATTAAAATGTTCTGTGAATTAAAGGATGATATGAGAGAACAAATACAATAAAATATCATTTCAATAAAGAGCTGCATAAGCAAATGCAGGAAGGAAAAGATTACTTCAATAAAGAGATGGAGGTTCTAAAAAAAAAAAAACACAGAAATCCTTGAAATGAAAGAAACAATAAAACAAATTAAAAGGATCACTAACAGATTAGACCACTTAGAAGACATGATATTTCAGACAATAAAAACAAAATATATAGTCTTAAAAAGAATGTAGATCAGGGCTGGGGCTGTAGCTCAGTGGCAAGCTTGCCTAGCTGTGTAAGGCAAAGGGTTCAAATCTCAGTATCACATTAAAAAAAGAAAAAGAAAAAGAGAAAAGAATGTACATATCACAGTGAAGATAGTAAGAAACTGTGGGCAGAAACTTAAAGAAATATGGGATAATACAAAGAAGACCAAATTTAAGAGTTATTGGGATAGAGGAAGGCATAGAGGTCCAAACCAAAGGAATGAGCAATCTATTTAATGAAATAATATCAGAAAAAATTCAAAAATGAAGAATGAATTGAAAACCAAATACAAGAGCTTGCAGGATACCAAATATATGAAACCACAACAGATCCATACTGAGTCACATTGTAATGAAAATGCCTAGCATACAGAAGGAGAGAATCTTAAAAGCCGAGACAGAAAGGAATCATATAAAATACAGGGAGAAACCAATTAGGATATCTGCAGAATTCTTAACCCAGACCCTGAATACTAGAAGATCCTGGAACAACATATACCAAGCTCTGAAAGAAAATAAATGTCAACCAAGAATCATATATCCAGAAAAACAAAGCTTTAGATTTGATGATGAAATAAAAACCTTCCACAATAAACAAAAGTTAAAAGAATTTACAGTTAGAAAGTGTGCGCTAGAGAACATTATTGTCAAAATACTTCATAAGGAGGAAATGAAAAACAAAAATAAAAATCAACCAAAGAAGGTAGTACACTAAAGGAAAAAATAATCTAAGGAGAAACCAAGTCAGTTAAATACCAAAAATAAACATTAATATCTGGAAATACAAAACATGTCTCAATAATAACCTTGAATGTTAATGGCCTAAACTCACCAATCAAAAGAAATAGACTGTAAGATTGGACTTTTTCAAAAAAGAGCCAACTACATGCTGTGTGCAATAGATTCATCTCATAGGAAAAGACATCCACAGATTAAAAGTGAAATATTGGGGGGGAAAAAAAAAACTCTACTCACATGGACTATGGAAACAAGCAGGAGTTTCCATCCTCATATCAAATAAAGTAGTCTTTAAGCCAAAGATAATCAAAAGGGATAAAGAAAGACATTTCATACTGCTGAAGGGAACAATAAAACAACAAGAAATAACAATTATAAATACATATGCTCAAAACAATAGAACATCTATGTTCATCAAACAGACTTTGTCAAGTTCAAGAGTCACATAGACCACAACACAATAATTTTGGTGACTTTAACACACCTCTTTCTCCACTGGATAGATCTTCCAATCAAAAGTTAAACAAAGATTCTATAGAATTCAATAACACAATCAATAACTTAGACTAACAGAGACATATAGAATATTTCATCCTCAGTGAGCAAATACACTTTTTTCTTGGCAGTACATGGATTCTTCTCTAAAATAGACCATATATTATGCCACAAAGCAACTCTTAGCAAATACAAAAAAGTGGAGATACTACCCTTTATTCTATCAGATAACAGAATGAAATTAGAAATCAATAACAAAATTAAAATGACTCCAAAACCTGCAGACTAAATAATATGTTACTGAATTAACAATGGTTTGCAAAAGACATCAAGATGTAGATTAAAAAATTCTCAGATGTAAATGAGAACACTGATACAATGTATCAAAATCTCTGGAACACTTTTAAGGCAGTACTGAGAGTAAAGTTTATTCCTTTAAAGAATGGAGTTTATTCCTTAAAAGAAGAAAAAGTCAACAAATAAATGACGTAACATTTCATCTCAAAGCCCTAGAAAAGGAAGAACAAATCAATACCAAAAGCAGTAGAGGAAAAAAATAAAATTAGAGCTCAAATAAATTAAATTGAAACAAAAGAAACAATTGAACAAATTGACAAAACAAAAAGTTGATTCTTTGAAAAAATAAAATTTCCTGTCTTCTACTGCTTTTGGTGTTGATTTGTTCTTCTTTGTCTATTGTTAATTCAGTAGCATATTATTTACTCTGCAGGTGTTGGATTCATTTTAAATTTTGTTTTATCATCAATTTCTAATTTCATTTCATTATCATCTTATAGAATAAAGGGTAGTATCTCCACATTTTTGTATTTGCTAAGAGTTGCTATGTGGCATAACATTATGGTCTATTTTAGAGAAGAATTCATGTGCTGCTGAGAAGAAAGTGTATTTGCTCATTGAGGATGATATATTCTATGTATGTCAGTTAAATTTAAGTTATTGATTTTTTTATTGAGTTCTATAGTTTCTTTATTCAGCTTTTGTTTGGAAGATCTATCCAGTGGAGAAAGAGGTGTGTTGAAGTTACCCCAAATTATTGTGTTTTGGTCAATTTGATTCTTAAACTTGAGAATAGTTTGATAAACATAGATGCTCCATTGTTTGGGACATATGTATTTATAATTGTTGTGTCTTATTGTTGTATGGTTCCCGTCATCAGTATGAAATGTCCTTCTTTATCCCTTTATTTATTCTGTTAATATCCAGGGTTATTATTGAGACATGATTTGTATTCCCAGCCATTTTTGTTAATTTTTATTATTTAACTTGACTTGGTTTCCATGTTGATTAGCTTTTTCCTTAGTACAGTACCTTCTTCTGCTGATTTTTATTGTTGTTTTTCATTTCCTCTTCATAAATATTTTGCTGAGGATGTTCTCTAGTACGGGTTTTCTAGTTGTAAATTCTTTTAACTTTTCTTTATCATGGAAGGTTTTTACTTCATTATCAAATCTAAAGATTAATTTTGATGGATACAAAATTCTTGGTTGGCATCCATTTTCAGAGCTTGATATATGTTGTACCAGGATCTTCTAGCTTTCAGGGTCTGGGTTGAAAAATCTGCGCATAATCCAGTTGGTTTCCCCCATATGTAATCTGATTCCTTTCTCTCATGGCTTTTAACATTCTGTCCTTAGTCTGTATATTAGGCATTTTCATTATAATGTGATTAGGTGTGGATCAGTTGTTATTTTATACATTTGGTATTCTGTAAGGGTCTTGAATTTTGGCTTTGCAACTCATTTTTCATGTTTGGAAATTTTTCTGATATTTAATAGATTCTTCATTCCTTTGGTTTGGACCTCTATGCCTTCCTCTATTTCAATAACTCTTAAATTTGGTCTTTTTATGCTATCCCATATTTCTTGAATGTTCTGCTCATGACTTCTTACCATTTTCACTGTGGGGTCTACATTCTTTTCAAGATTATATATTTTATCAGCATTGTCTGACGTCCTATCTTCCAAGTGGTCTACTCTGTTAGTGATGCTTTCAATTGAACTTTTAATTAAGTTTATGTTTCTTTCATTTCATGGATTTCTGTTTGGTTTTTCTTTCGAACCTCTATCTCCCTTTTGAAGTAATCTTTTGCTTCCTTTATTTGCCTATGTAGCTCTGTGTCGAAATGATTTTTTTTCTGCCTGTATTTGCTCCCTTATATCATTCTTTAATTCACAGAATGTTTTAGTTATGCACATCCTGAACTCCTCTGTAATTTCATTTGCTGCACTGGCCCTGGATTCTAATAATGTGGTATCTTGATATGTTTGGGTAACTTTCTTCCCTTGTCTTCTCATATTGCTTGTGTGTCTTCCTGTATAGCTCTGTAGATCCAAGGTATTACTATATTTAACCTATAGGCTTATATTGCCCCTGTAGGGTTCCAATCCTCTCCTTTGAGGGGAAGGATAATATTAACAGAGCCAAATATAAACAAAATACCACATAAAAATAAATAGTTGTGTCCAAACTATAAATGTCTTAATAACATGTACAGAAATGGTGAATTCAATTATTATCTACAATATAACCAGTAGGTTTGTAAAAGGGCTTACAGTTTCTGATAGTGGACAAAAAATTGGGATTAGTTGTAGGAAGATATGCTGAGGAGGTATGAGATGAGGATATAGAGATTATAGCTTCAGAAGTGTGAAAGAGAAACAAAGAAGAAGGTTAATAGCAAAAGAATAGAGAGGTAGTAATTTGGGGTAGACAAGTAAGAGGGAAGACAGTAGAGTACATAAGAAACACACATATACATTAAGAAAACTTTTAAAAAGGTTAAAATATTAAAAATTGAAGAGGAAAAAATCAAAGAAGAATTTTTTTTTAAAAAAAGAAGAATATACAACACAACTGTAATATACTATTGAGTCGTCTCAGTCCTCAATATCCTAATTCATACAAAGTACTTGGTTTCAAATATGTTGGGGAAGTGTGGGTGGGGGAATAAAGAGGGAGAAGAAAAAAAAAATATCCAAGGAAGAAACAAAGATTGTTTTGGTTAGGGATCAGTATCTTTCCTGTTTCTCTTCTCATCTAATAGGTGGGGCTGTTTGTTCTTAATTGGTATCTCCGCACTCAGGATGGTAGGAGTTACCAGGGTGTGAGGGTTGGTCTAGGGTGCAACTGGAAGCAGGATGTGGCACCCGCGGGTCCTGTTGGGAGACTGTACCTCAACAATCTTCTCTGGGGTCTGCTCCTGTGATGTGGGTGCCAGGTCTTATCTCCCCATCTTGTCTGTAGACCTCACCGTTCCTGCCCTCTACATTAGTCTCTAAAGTGTATCTCCCTTACCCTCTTTCTACTTTTTCATCACCTTTCTCTCCAGGGGTCTGTGTGTTGCACTTTGGTGGGTGAGCACCTGTTGCGGAGGGCTGTTTTGAATTGGGCAGTCACTCTGCCAAGTTAGTGGTTGCTGAGGATTGGGGGGATTTAGAAAACTGGGGGTACCTGGCTATCCGGTGGGAGTAGTTGCTCTTACTAAAAATGGTGATGGAGGTGACCCAACATGGAGGCAGTGCTTTTAGCATGGAGTGTCAGGTCAGGTGGGGGGAGCCAAGTGAAGACACTATGAATGTGTTCAGAGGTGAGCTCTGTGTTGTGCAGTGTTGCTGCTGTGGCTTTCTTTAAAACCTGTGATGTCCCCAAGTACAGGCAGGTTACCATGAGCAGGGGACTATGGCAGTAGCTGCCGAGTCCCATGATGGAGGCAACTGAGGGAACACCACATTGGTAGATAGGAGTTCACACAGGAGTGACAGCTGAACTTCCTGCATGTGGGTAGAAGCTGAGCGTCCTTCGTGGGAGCAGTGTCTGGGAATCTGCACTGGTGCTGATGCTGTTGATCCCGCTAAGGCACCCGCAAGACCTGCATGGGCGAGTAGTCCTAGTCTGAAGTCCTATTCTAATGCTGGGGTCTGGGGCCCCGCACAGCATGGTGGCCATGATACCTGCAGGGGATCAGCTGTAGAGGAGTCCTCTATGACTCTCAGCAAAGCAGTATTCCCACTAGTTGAGACCCAGGTCATGGAGTGACACAGAATGCTGCCTCCCTCTGTCCTGTCATCTTGGATTCCCCCACTCCTTGGTTTATACCCAAAGGACTTAACAACAGCATACTGCAGGGACACAGCCACATCAATGTTTATAGCAGCACAATTCACAATAGCTAAACTGTGGAATCAACCTAGGTACCCTTCAGTAGATCAATGGGTAAATAAACTGTCAATTTTATATATATATATATATATATATATATACACACACACACACAATGGAATATTACTCAGCATAAAAAGATAATAACATAATGGCATTTACAAGTAAATGAATGGAGTTGGAGAATATAATGCTAAGTGATGTTAGCCAATCCCAAAAAACCAAATGATGAATGTCATCTCTGATATAGGATGCTAATTCATAATGGGGATGGAGTAGAAGAGCACGAGAGAGGAATAGAGGAACTTTAGATAAGGCAAAGTGGAGGAAGGGAAAGCAGGTATGGGAGTAAGGGAGACAATGGGATGAGATGGACATCATTACCCTAAGTACATGTATGAAAACACAGACGGTGTGACTACTTTGTGTTCATCCAGAGGTATGAAAAATTTTCTCTATTTGTGTAATATGAATTGAATTGCATTCTGCTGTCATATATAACTAATTAGAATAAGTAAAATATAAAAAATTTTCAAGTTTATTATATCAAATAAAAGCACACTATTCTTTTCTCTAAGTCTGGTCTGGTTACTTACACAGACCCAGCAATAGTTTTGATTAACCCTCCAGGCCTTTGTGTGTTCTTTCGCAGAGAACGTCATAGAGTACAGAAAAACTCACAAAGCCACAAATCCACTGTGTGAATTCTGTTTTCATACAGAATCTCAGATAGCACTTTTAAATGCCTCCATTCATTATTTAAAACATTATATTAAAAACAAAACCAAAGAAATGCTCTCCCCCATATTTCAACTGCAGGTCTGATGAATTTTAATAAATTCTTTGCCTTCAGAAGTCTCAAAAATTTCCTGGGTTCTTGTACTGGCAGAAATTTATCTTTTTCACTGCCTATCTTGTTCACAACTCCTGTAAATCAAGCACAATCCAGTTTCTGTAACAGAACTTTGTATGCTTTCCTTCTATCAGTATAGCAGACGTTTTTATTTAATCCTAGGTTAACACACCTGATCCCATGAGCTTCGTTCTCAAATGGAACATTAAGTATGGCCATAGGTGCACAGGTGATCAATTATGTAAGGCTGGTATAAAGGAGAACAATGTCTTATGGAAATTGTGAAATTAAATATAATATTAGAAATATTATATTTAACATATAATTGAATGTCAGTGAGAATCAGAGAGTATATTAATATATTTATTTTATTTTATTTTTTATTTTTTTTTAAATTTTTTATTGTTAGTTGTTCAAAATCAATAGAAGAAAAAAAATGCAATATTTTGAATATTGACTTATCATTAAAGTAGCTGTAACTTGAGTTGAGGAGCAGTGTCTATTCTTTACTAGATTGAACATTAGCCAATAATGCCTAACTGATTTTAAAATTAACTAGCTATTTTTTGCCATAGTACCCTGAAATTAATTTTTTTTTTAAATTTTTTATTGTTGGTTGTTCAAAACATTACAAATTTCTTAATATATCATATTTCACACTTTGATTCAAGTGGGTTATGAACTCCCATTTTTACCCCATATACATATTGCAGAATCACATCAGTTACACATCCATTGATTTACATATTGCCATACTAGTGTCTGTTGTGTTCTGCTGCCTTTCCTATCCTCTACTATCCCCCATCCCCTCCCCTCCCCTCCCCTCTTCTCTCTCTACCCCCTCTACTGTCATTCATTTCTCCCCCTTGTATTATTATTCCCTTTCCCCTCACTTCCTCTTGTATGTACTTTTGTATAACTCTGAGGGTCTCCTTCCATTTCCATGCAATTTCCCTTCTCTCTCCCTTTCCCTCCCACCTCTCATCCCTGTTTAATGTTAATCTTCTTCTCCTGCTCTTCCTCTCTACTCTGTTCTTAGTTACTCTCCTTATATCAAAGAAGACATTTGGCATTTGTTTTTTAGGGATTGGCTAGCTTCACTTAGCATTATCTGCTCTAATGCCATCCATTTCCCTGCAAATTCTATGATTTTGTCATTTTTTAATGCAGAGTAATACTCCATTGTGTATAAATGCTTTCAATGTGTCCCATAGATTCCGATATGTTGTGTCTGTGTTTTCATTTATCTCTAAGAATTTTTTAATTTCCTCCTTGATGTCTTCTATAACCCATTGATCATTCAGTAACCTATTGTTCATTCTCCAAGTGATGTATGCTTTTCCCTTCCTTCTTTTATCGTTGATTTTCAGTTTCATTCCATTATGATCAGATAAGATGCATGGTATTATCTCTACTCCTTTATATTGTCTAAGAGTTTCCCTGTGACATAATATATGATCTATTTTTGAGAAGGATCCATGTGCTGCTGAGAAAAAAGTGTAACTGCTTGATGTTGGGTGGTATATTCTATATATGTCAATTAAGTCTAGGTTATTAATTGTGTTATTGAGTTCTATAGTTTCCTTATTCAACTTTTGTTTGGAAGATCTGTCCATTGGTGAGAGAGGTGTGTTGAAGTCTCCCATGATTATTGTATGGTGGTCTATTAGACTCTTGAACTTGAGAAGAGTTTGTTTGATGAACATAGTGATCTTTCATTGTCTGATTTTGCTGTCTAATGTTTTCCTTGATGCTCCAGATCATCTGAAGCATGTATATCCTAAATTCTTTATCTGACATTCCATCTGCTGCAGCTGTTACCTCTTCTAAAGTTGAGTTGACCTGCATTGCTTGTGGTCCTTTCTTTCCTTGTCTTTTCATACTGCTTGCGTTTCTTTCTGCTTGGTGAAACTGTTGTGTTTTTGAAAATTTTTTCCCCCTATATATTTATATTGCTCTTGTATAGTTGAAAAGTCTCCCTTGCAGGGTCGGGCGGCGGTCTGCCTACCTTGCAGGTGCGGGCGGCAGCTCTTCTCTGCCCCTCCTCCAAATGGTGTGAGGTGTCTACCACGCCCGCGGACCCCTGGGCCTGTTCTGCCGGTCGGTCGCAGGTCTGCCTACCTTGCAGGCACAGGCGGCGGCTCTGCTCTGCCTCTACTCCAATTGGGGTGTCGTGACTACCACGCTGGCAGGTCGCTGGGCCTGTTCCTGGCGCGGGCGGCGGCTCTGCTCTGCCCCTACTCCAATTGGGGTGACGTGTGTACCACGCCGGCAGGCCACTGGGCCTGATCCGCCGGTCTGTCGCATGTCTGCTTACCTTGCAGGCGCGGGCGGCGGCTCTGCCCTGCCCCTCCTATCACGCCCGTGGACCGCTGGGCCCGATCCGCAGGTTGGTCGCAGGTCTGCCCACCCTGCGGGCACGGGTGTCAGTTCCGCTCCGCCCCCACTCCAATTGGGGTCACGTGACCACCACACTGGCGGGGCCTGATCCGGGCGCAGGTGAAGGCTCTGCTCTGCCCCTACTCCAGTTGGGGTGACATGTGTACCACGCTGGCAGGCCGCTGGGCCTGACCTGCCAGTCTGTTGCAGGTCTGCTTACCTTGCAAGCGTGGGCGGCGGCTCTGCCCTGCCCCTCCTACCACGCCCACGGAGCACTGGGCCTGTTCTGTTGGTCGGTCGCAGGTCTGCCCTCCTTGCGGGCGCGGGTGGCGTCTCCGCTCCGCCCCCTCTCCAATTGGGGTCACCCGACCACCACGCCGGCAAGCCGCTGGGCCTGCTCCGGGCACGGGTGGCGGCCAGGCTCCTCCCCTCTGGCTCGAAGACAAAGCGAGAGAGACTCGGGTGTCTGTGACTCACCCTCCCTACCAGGAGACCAACTGTTTTTGTCGCCGCTGGTATTGATGAAGTTCTCTCCTCCGCCACTTTCTGATGACATCAGATCTCTGCCATGTTGGTATCCTATGCGAATGGCAGCATTTCGTTCCCTTTGCTGGGTGACCAAAGCAATGGGTGAGTCCTGACCGGCCCTCACAAGCCCCGTCTCAGTCCCGTTGCCGCTGCCCACAAAGGCTCGGTTGGTATTTACCTCCACAGTACTCAGCAGGACCCGGACCGAGAAGCAGTTTCCTCGGGCTCCTTAGCCCTGGGCCAGAGCAGTTCCGGGAGCTGGAACTCGGCCGCTCCATGCTTGGTGTATGCTCTGATAAGAGCAGGCTCCAAGAAGCAGTTTCCGCGGGTTATTTAGCACTGAGCCTGAATAATTTGTCTGTAAGCCGCAGGCGAATGGCAGCCTGAAATTACCTGTTCTATGGCCGAATGAGCTGCGGTCAGTCGAAAACAGGGATGGTGACGTCAGCTCTCCAAGATGGTGGCCGCTGGCCTCCTCTGTGGTCTGACCGGTGAGGAGAACCGAATTGGACCGCTTCCTTCCCCCGTCTCGAACCCAGAATTCAGCACTGAGTACGGTGCTTGCACGGCTGGCAGAAACTGCAGCGCTGTATCTCTGAGTCAGTATCTCCTCCTTTCCCAGCACGCGCCGCAGACTCTTGCCGCGGGGCGATTTGCTGAATAAGCAGTGTTACCCTCCGTGCCACAAATCTCTAGCGTTTGAGTCCCCGTAGCCGATCCTCGTGCGATGGAAATCCTTCCTCCAGGTTCCGGAGCACCCCACTATTGCTGGAAATTCCTAACAAGATAGCCTTTAGCCATCCTGACTCGTCATTCTCCCACACAGTGACGCGGCACACGGGGACAATGCACTCCCCTCGCTGCCATCTTCCAGGATCTCAATATATCTTATTTTAAAGTATAAAAACATAATGCATTATATTGTTGTGCACTTCAGCTTGCTTAAGGAAAAAAAAAAAGTTATTCTTATACGTGTAGAAAATGGAACATTACAACAGCATCGACACTATTCCAAAGACATAACCTCAGTAGAACCCGCCTCAGCATTCCATCCAGTCTATATAATTAGCTTTTGTTCTGGTAGATTCTGGATTACACTTTTATGCAGCCAACTACTTATAGACTAAAATGAAATCCATAAATCCTTAATGAGTCCACTAGCATGACCTGAAAGTTATCTAAGTGATGTGTGCTTGGAATCCTACACCCTGAGTCTACTCTTTTAAGGGTCAATAATTTAAAGTGCCTGCACTATTTTTTTCTACAAAACTCTGAGACCATATTTCTTTATTAAAAAGAGAAAGACTTTTAGCAAAGCCTTCAAACAAGTGCAAAAGTGGAAAAGAAAATCAACTGGATGATAGAGGATTAACTTCTGGCTGTGGTTCATGTATTATTATAACCAGTAATATCAGGAAGTAAGAGTCCAATTCTCCATTGCAGTCTATACGTAATTATTCCATTGGGTTTTGATCAGTGCTTTCCCTGAGGGTAAATTCACACTATGGCAAGAAAGCACATTGACAAATATCCAGAATTTTCCCATAAACAGTGCAGTCTCTGAAACATTTATTTTAATACGTTTTACCTGTACAAACTTCACTCTGGGAAGGTTGAGCATATCTTCTGATCTGATGATTTTCTATGCAATACTTACAATGGTAATGCATCAAAGAAACCTAATTACTTCTAGCATCTTCCCTTATATGAAGAAAAAAAAGGAATATGTACGATTTTCCAAAATCTATTTTCAAATCTCAAAGAAATTTTTGAGTGGATTTTTTTTATTCCTTATTACTGATTTTGTAAAGACAAAATTAAAAGCATGGTTAAAGATTTGGGATCTTGACTTGAGTAACTGACATAGGTTCATGAGAAGCGCAGTTGGTTATATAGTTAATCAAAGTGACAAAAACATGTTTTAAAGAGTAATAGAAGACAGCAGAATTATAATGAATTTTATCTCTTAAATAAATTAGGAAACTTTAGCCTTTCTCCTCCCACTCCCCCTCTTCCTCTCCCCCAACAGGCCTCTATCTTTCTAATAAAAAATGCTATGAATTCAGTGTGAGGCCTAGAAAATTAATCTGATACCATACATAATCTCTACTATATGGGCAGGTTGTGTTGGGCCAAGAACAACTTTTTCAAGTCTTGCTACAAAAGAGACCAGTTAGATATCAAGGCAGCAATTATGTTCCAACTGTGTGAATGCTTCTAAAATTTTAACATATTTCATAGGCTTTTTTCAGGAAAAAAAACCCAGATATTATAAATTATGGCAATTAAAATTGGCTTCCCAAATGTTAGCCTGTTGGTTTTCTGAAGACAATTGACACTGCTTAAGGACAGTAGTTCTCTCAGAGGTCTATGAGGTCAAATAATTTTATAACAATATTAAGATGTTATTCACATGAAAAATCAGTATGTCCATTATTGCTCTCTTCAAATGAATCGACAAGCATTAAAAATGTCTGTTTTGATTTCAAGTACAGTACAAATACATAGTTAACCCACATAAATAAAGATTCTTTGTGGTCCTCAAGAGTATAAAGGTGCAGAGACTACATCTGAGAATTGTCAAGAACTTAGGAAAAGTCTATCCCATGTCCATAATAAACAAAAGTATACACCACTTCTATTTCTCTGTCACCATTGCTGCTAGTACAGGTGTATACACTCATATTAGCAATAATCTTTAGATATTTAACTGAAAAATTTCACAGAAAAGGTGAGGGGCTGGATAAGTGAGAACTGTTTTACAGAAGCATTGCCATTATTAACACACAAAACTAAATTTCTGAGGCCACATCTGTCTTATTCACACACTCATAACCCAAAGTTAATCTGCTCTTTAAAACAGAGAAGTTAAAAGAAATATGCAATGGTGCTTAAAAGCCATGCTTCTTTATTTCCTCTTACTTGGAAATCAAATGTGCAAGAATATCTACTAAGTAACCATGTAATATTAGACTAAGGTTTTAAATTATTCTAAAAATGCTAGAAACTATCTTAAAGGTAGCATGCTAAAAAACCTGATCACTATTCAAATACAAATTTTACAAAATAATTTACAAAATAATTTAATTTAGTTCAACAGATTTAAATATTCTTTGATCCTAAACATCAAACATAAGTAATTGCTACCTCATTGCATCAGCAAAGTTGTTTAAATTTGGGAAAATAAACTCAATTAGAATAAAATCTATGCTTCATTATATTTGACACTAATAAATCATAGGAAAGGCAAATAGCATTTAAAGGAAATGATTAATACTCAACTAGCCTTGTTTGTCAGGGTTATTCTGATGAGGGGAATTCAGTATCTACAAATCTTTCTAAGTTATTTTTGTGTGAAATTTATTTCAATTTAGGACATCTAAACTATTAAATTTTTCTGAATTTCTGGGAATTTTAAGAATATTCTATTTATATAAGTATTTATTTCTCAAAGGCAAACAGAACAGAGCTCTTACAATTTGATACTTTATAATGTAGGTTATCCATACCCACTAGAAATAGTAAAATATTTCACATTCATACAATGAGAGATAAAGACCTCCCAAATTACAGACAAATATGATACATAAAGTGCTTAGAGCTTCAGATTTATAACTTCAATCTCAGATCAAAAATAATTACAGAGATAGATATTCATGTGTTGTTTGCCTTCCCAGGGGCATATGATTCTTAAGTTATTGGAGCTCAAAATTTTCAACATGCAAACAAAACAGAATAATAAACCTTATTTTCTATCATCTCTCACCACAGATCATCTAGAATGTTCACCAAATAGATCAACCAAATTCCCAACTTCTGTTGCCACCAATGGAAAATAACATGTATATTCCAAGGAAAATGGAAACTACAACAAACCACAAAATCAATGGAAAGGAAAACAATGGGAGAAACACAAAGTCAACACAATGACAGTTCTTTTGCCACTTGAGTTCCTCTCTGGCAGCCAAGAACAGCCCTGCAGGTGCAGTATGGATTCTATTTCCCTGGTACCTGCTCTGCCACATAACTCAATTGTCCATCTCAATGGGACTACCAAGAGTTTAAAGATTAAAGATATATATATATATATATATATATATATATATATATATATATATACACACACACACACACACACACACACACAGATGTAAAATGGACACATATCAGAACTTTTATTGAACTCACTAATTAATGAGGGAACTGTGAGAAACTAGAAAACAGTTCAAAGGAGAATTGAAAGACAGACACACATAAAGCAGTCAAGAAAGTTGAAATGAACTTGATTAAATAAATGGAAGGCTAATGTCTTTGGGAGAGCGGAGAAGAAAAATCAATAGGACCTCCGCTAGAGAAAATTCATTTTGCATTGCCTATGAGTAACAGCCATTTTCATTACTATCAGTTATCTACAAGTTAGAGTGCTCACATAGTTCAAAGACAATGAAGGATGAGCTGGACAGAATGCCCAAGGGCCCTTCATTGTCCATTTCAAAGTCATTCACAATTATTCCTGACAGTATCATTGAGAATAATTTGCCAAATTGTTCCTATTAAATGAACTGATCTCCGATATTAGATAAATAACAAATGAACTTAATCAGTGAAGTTCCCAATAGAATCAATTATAATCCAATGAAGAACATAATGAAATTTGTAAAATTACATACAGTCTGTTGTAAAGCTGAAAATGCAGTAGTATGCAATCAGGGAAAGATTGTATTCTTCTTTCCCTTTTTGATGCATTCTGTCGATTTTGTTTTTCTTCTCTATCTCTGAATGCATTCTCAGGAAGAGCTCCTAGATTTCTGATTCTTTTCAGATAATACAAATTCCTATTTAACATCAAATATTTAATGTCTCTTCAAGTCTCAACTTTCTATCTATCAAGTCTCAACTAATAAACAATCAAAGAAAAGGGGAGGTTTGATCTCCCTTTCTTGATTTCCAGTCCCTGTGATGGCTTTTCAGGGGACTTTTCAGGTTTGGGACAGGAAAAGGAGGAGGGTGAGAGAGGGTCCCGAGACAGTAACCCCACATCGTGCTATTGGGTTTAGTGTACACCAAAAGCTATCTCTCTTGTGATGCCTTCTTCAGAATCGTGCAGCTGCCTGGATGTTTATCGTGTTTGTTATAGTTTGCATGTGAGGTGTCCCCCAAGCTCCTTTAGTTAATGCAGGAATATTTACTAGTGAAATGATTAGATTATGAGAGCTAATCCTTCCATCCTAATCCAAATGGACTGACTGGGTGGTAACTGAATGCAGATGGTGCATGGATGGAGGAAGAGGGTGATTGGTATGTGCCCTAGGAGGGTTCATCTCTGCAGGCCCTTCCCTATCTCTGTTTTGTGGCTACCATGAGGGGGGCAGCTTCCCTTCACCACGCCCTTCTCTCATAATGCTCTGCCTCACTTCGACCTAGAGCAATGGAACCAGCCATCCGTGGACAGATAATGCTGGTTCTATGAGCAAAAATATACATTCCCTCCTCTGAGCTGCTCTTATTTGGTATTTCAGTTATAGTGACAAAGCTGACATAATGTTCCTTTTCTCCTCTGGGTTTATATGTCACCATCATTCATGCCCCAGATCCTACAGGCTAGGCTAGACTTCCACTCTTTCCAGTGAAGGTTGCCCAGCTGCTGACAGCCAGTCCTACCAAAAAGTACCCATTAGCAATGGCTCACTATTGGTCTCCTTCTTGGTATACCCCTCTAGCACTCAAAAATTAGTACCTCTGCCTAATCAATAAAGAGGCCCTCCACCACAATGACTTTGACTTCATATTGCCTATTTCCCTGCTCACGTATCACCTGAAGGTGTTTTGTAGGCTTATACTGACAATTTTTTTCACCATATCTTAGGAACTGCATAGATGAACTAGGAACTTTCTTGAAAATGCCTTCCTCAATCATTCACCTTCACAGCTTTCAACTGAAACCTAGAAAAAATATTCAAGATTTATCACACTTAACACATAAATAAATACATTTATATTTTATACATTGTGATTTATACTGAATTATATTTTTATCAGATCCTTGAGTTTTTTAACTTAGTTTATACAACTTAAAGCACCATGAAATATTTAGGCAAATTTCTTTGAAGTAACACATATTATGAACTTTATTCTTATGCCACCTTTTTATTGAGGCTTACATTCAACTTCTTATATAAAATTGAGACCACATCCACTTGTAGCCCATTTCTATTATTGGTCCTTTCTTAATTTTTCTTCACAACACTGGTAATGACATAACAAATCTAGTGACAATATATATTATACTTATTCATTTTGGAGCTGCATAGAAAACAATGAAATGACTGTTTTGTAGGATATTAGGAAACATAATGATGACAGTGTAAATGGAGAAAATTCATCATATTCAGCGCATGCTTCAAATAGACAGAGGACAGGGCTCACTAGTGTATCAGATATGTAAGATGAGGGAAGAAATATTTTACTTTATGAGCCAGAGCAACAAGAGGTTTTAGCTGTTATTGTTTACTTTTCAGAATTTTGTTGTTGTTATTGCTGTTTTATGATTTATTAACAAACTGGAAGGATTAAAAAATGTGTACTTTGGCCAGGTGTGGTGGCACATACCTGTAATCCCAGCTATTCAGAGGCTGAGACAGGAGGATTCCAGGTTCAAAACCAGGCTCAGCAACTTAGTGAGGCTATGAGCAACCTAGGGAGACCTGTCTCAAAATAAAAATATAAAGAGATCTGGGATGTGACTCCTCAGTGCTTAAGCACCAATCCCTGGTACCAAAAAAAAAAGAAAGAAAGAAACTTTGGTGAAGTCTTTAAGAGTTTCTGGAAAACCAGAACAACTAATGAAAAGTTTTGAAGGATAAAGCAAGGAAACTAAGAAGGAATAGTCAGAATCTAGAAGGAGAATCTTGAGTACTGTGACAGAGATGTAATGGGAAGAGAGGTGGAAGAAGAGGAAGTACCTATTCTGCCAAACACTGCTAACAGGGCAACAGAGAGCCAGAAAGCACTAATTGTATCTGTCATACTAAGACTCTAGAATACACAGCAAGATGGATTTTAAGAGCAGAGTGAGGGCCAGACCCAGATGGGAGAGGGTTGAGTGAACGGGAGGAGGGGAATAAAGAAATGGAACATGCACATTCCAACATTTTACAGGAGCAGTATGCAGAAGCTGAGCATGGCAGCTGGAAGAGGTTAAGGAGAAGAGTTAACAGCAGCGGTCTGAAGAGTCTATTATTATTGTGTTTAATGAAGGAAATCTGAACATGCTTTTAAACACATGGAAATAAATGTGATCACAAAATTTGTAGAATCTATTATTTTAGGTAACACTATTGTCTATGAAGAAGGAAAAAGGTGTAAATACTTGTGTTGATAGTAATAGATATCATATTGAGAGTTAACTATGTAGGAAAGAATGGTAAGCATCTTGCCTCTCTTAATTACTCATATGATTAAACTCTCTGAAATGATCACAATCATCATTGCCAGTCAGGGTTGAAGAAACTGAGACTCGCACAGTTTATAATCTATATCCAAGTCACCCACCTGGTAAATGCTTGAATCTTGTATTCAAATTAAGGTGCTTTCAACTGAAAATCATGAATCCTTAGATTCCTAGATTATAGTGGTGAGGAAGACTAACGGGAAAGAGATGGAAGGAGAATATTTTTCTCTTCATAACCAATTTTAGATGATAATGGCATTTGACATGTGGGAAGAATAATTAGGGATTATGAAGTTTTATTTTCTCTCATAATTATATTAGAAAGCAAAGAATCACTTGGTGGATCATAATTACCATAATTCAGATAATTTCTGCAACTTTATGAAAATGAGTTGCCTGCATTTTGTAATGATTACTTTTCCCCAGTGATTCTCTTGCTTCCACAAAGTTATTGAGTTTCCATAAATAGGAATAACATTTACATTTGTAAATATATTATGCATGTATATATATGATAATACATCTTACCTATTGTTTTTTGATTGTGTATCAGAATATTATAAAAGAATGGCAATTTCCTAGCAAATTCCCACAAACATTTTACTACTTTAATAAAGCAAGCCCATGAAATGTGTACATTCCAACATTTTATCTACTAAATTGCATAGAATTGAAGTAGTGTCTAAAGGCCATTCCACAAGCAGCAAAAATTACCATGCATACATATTAATATGCATGAGATTGATAAAGTGAGCCAGATTTGCATTCCATACATAAAACTGTCAACCCACATTTCCATGATAAATCATGAAAAGAATAAAGGGGTACTCAGGCATATGAGTATTGCATATATTTTCTGGGCTGGCAAAAGCATTCTCTGTGTGTCTGATTCATTTGTTGTGCTAATTTTCAAGATACCTAACATTTCACCAGAAAGTTAGTATGGTAGTTATACCTAAAAACTGTCATAATGAAAAATGTTGCATGATTTTACAATCCTACAGAATACGAGCTAGGCATCTTCAATTTTTAAAATTCTTACTTACTGATATATTGCAGATATTGGTAAAACCCTTCTCAAAGAATCAGAAATGAAAGAAAAATATTAACTGTCAGCCTTAAAATATTAAATTGACTACCTTAGGTTAGGACATAACCTTTTCTTTTATCTAATAAGATCCATCATCAGAAAAAAAGAAAACAAAGTGACGTTTTGTGTTAGGTAGCCTGCCTTTGCACAATAAATGACTGTGCACAAACCACACTAGAAGAGCATATGTGCCTGTCCCTTAGTGTAGATGTCTCCTAGATGTCACATTCACACTTCCCAAATCAGCTTTGCATGTTCCCCTCTGAATCCATGTACCACAAAGTCCCCTGGAGTAGTCAGTGTCTCCTTACTTCCACTGCTACTATCTGACCTGAGATGCTAATATTCCTCTTTGAGAGTCCCCTCCTAATTAGACTCCTTGCTTCAACTCTTGACACCGCTAACAACTATTCTCAGTACAGCCCTCACACTGTGATCCCTTTAAAGGAAGTGAGAGTGTGACACTCCCCTGATAAAAATCCTGCACATCCTCCATAATTGGCCAAGAATAAAAGAAAATCCTTTAAGGGAACTTAGGAAGCCCCTCATGATGAAGCCCTTCATTATCATTCCAACATCAACTCTTACCAAACCAGCCTCTCAAACAGGACCACCCCCAGATGCACCCTCCTTCCTACTGATTTGCCTGCCCTGCTCCTGCCAGGGGGTCTCTGCACTCTTTTCTTTGTCTGGAACTATCATTCTGATGGATTTGCAGGGTAAGGGGATTAGGGAAAGTATTCCAGAATGATTACCATTCCCTGGTCATCATCAAGTTCTTACATAGATATCACCTTCTTTCTCTTTGTGTCCTTCCCTGACCATCTGACTTTGCTCTGCAATCTCGGCCTCCTCTTATTGTTGCTTCTGTAATACCAAATTTCTGGGACCCCAATAGACCTCCAGTAGCCAAATCTGATGCAATCACACAAGTGTCTTTATTGCAAGCTTGAGCCTGGACTCAGAACCGTTTCTGACACAGCGGTCCCAGGGAGTAAGTCCTGGCCCTTAGTTCAGTGAGGATTTATAGTTTTGGGGGGGATATTCTGTGTGTCACAATGTCACACAGCAAATCACTTCACACTGCTGGAAATTCAAACGACAACTCTTAACTTTGATTAGCACATTCACTAGCAGGAGCAAGTTGGGTAAGGGTGATTGGTGAGTTCAAGAGGTGGATACATTTGAACTTATTGGTTTAAGCCACCAGGGGTGTACATGCTGAACTACAGGTTTCCTGTTATCAATCACCAATCACCGAAACTATTGGGAGGGTCACCTGGCATTTCAGGTATTTTCCCTGTCTTCACCCTGATTGGTGGTTGCTAGGGGGTTGCTGTGGGTCCTCGCCTAGCGTTACTGAGTCAGGGACACTTAGCTCCACTGATCTCTCCAGTTATTTACAGACAAACAACTCAGCAGGGTGGGTATGGTATGTGCCTATAAGCCTGAGTTTTTCCAAGGACAAGGGTCATGACCACTCCCTCTGGACAGGCCTTGAGGTAGAAGCTCATTTTGCAAAAATGGAGTCACATCAGTTTCTCCCTTCCCTTACCCTGTTTTGAGCTTTGCTTTTTACCATATAGAATTCTATTTAATTAAGTCATTCATTATGTTTGTATCAATTATAATATAAACTCCATAAAACAAAGGAGTTTCGTCTTTTTAAATATTTTTAAGAATGTATTTCAAGAATCTAAAACAGGTCCCTAGTGGGAATTCTATAAATATGTTTAAAGGAATGAATTATTTGTGTTTGTTGGTAGTGATAAAACACATATGTACATGCACACACAAGCACACAAATTTAACTCTAGGAAGCATAAGGCAATAAGACAAGAAACATAAAATGCTTACAGGCTTCAAGGAAGAAAAATATATTGGCTTGGATTGAAGGTAAATAAATGATTTATATAAGATTGTATGAGATGAGACTTTAAGGATTGGTAAAATTTTTAAGTGAACAATAAAGAACACCATGAGAATTAATCAAAGACGGATTAAGAATAAAACTGGTTATTGCTTGGTTTTTATAGTCCATCACTCTATATAACATTGAGAAAACAAAAATATATAATTTTGTCATTGATTCCAAATTGCTTGCTGTTAGTGAACTCTGCGTATTCTAATAATGACAACAGATATTAAAATGAAGCGCTGAGGAAAAGAATATTTAGAATTTTCCTCACAAAAATGTTGCAAAAGAAAAATGTCAAAAAATTATTTTATTCAGTATCCTATGAATAGCCTTTGCTTGTATGGAACATTTAATGAGCTGTGGAGGGAGTGGGAGAGCACTGGTAAGACCTTAGTTGCAACAGATTGTATGAAGATTGCTTACTTAGTGGTCAGATTTGGACATCATTTTGATGCCTTTGCAGATCCCATGTCTCCTCTTTGCCTGGCCAAAACAACTGATACCCAGAAAGATGGAGAAGAGAAAAATTCATGACTTTTGTTCCTAGAAAAAAGGTGTCGCTATTTTCCTCCATTCGTCTTATTGCAAGAAATGTAGTTGAGTGACTTAGAAAAAGACAAAAAGGCTTTTACCATTACCCTCAACTTCAGGAAAACTCTGAGCTTTTCCTATCTGTGCAAGCCCCAGTTTTTTCTAACACTTCAAAACAAATTTTTCTCCTGAACAAACCTTTTCCACTGGTGAAATAAAAAGTGGAGAAATGAGTAGGACTTATGTGGCACCTCAAGAACCCACCATCAGCAACTCCACTGGATCATACCCCAAGTTCTACAGTGGGTAAAAAAAAAATCCATAGGCTATACTTCTTTTGCCTGCAGTTTTGAGTTTCCTTTTATTTCATTTACCTTTTTTGCCAAAACTAGGTCTTTCTATACGTGTTTTCAGCTCTCCCAGGGTTGTGGGCAGAGAGAATAAGGCAAAAGCTTCTCTCATTTTTGCTCTGGTTAACCCATTTTCCTTCAATATTGCATTCAATAAATTTTGAAAAAATAGATGTACTCATAGTAAAGGAGACTCTTCCTTTCAAAATACATCCCCATAATGGCCAAAATTTAAGGAGCAGTTGCTATGCTTTATCTGAACAGTTTTTATTTTAAAGGATATTATCAAGTTAGAGTATTTTAAGTTGAAGTGCTTGTAAATGCTTTGTATGAATTATCATGATGGTTGCAATGATTTTGTAATACGGATGGATGAATGAGACAGAGTATAATTGCCAAGGTAAGTATCAGCACAATGTTTCAGCGCAGGCCAATTGCCCTCAGCTTCTCTATCTTTTGGGCTCACCTGTTAGATACTGTTATCTTCTGATAGCAGGCTATCCCATTATCCTTGGGCTATTTCTGCCAGAACTAAAACTAAAATAAGTGTGCAAAATGGCTAACTATTTTTAAAGTATAAATTTAGATTCAATAAAACAATGTTGGATATAGGAGGAAAATGAGAGTCATCATTCTTCATATCATTTTTTTAACTGGAGAAACTTAGGACTTGATCTGTTAAATGACTTTCTAAAGATTCAGGACTGGAACTTAATTAGAACTAGTTCCATGTTATATTTCCTCTCTAGCACACAGCTCTAAAATTTGGGGAGATCAATATAACCTTTCTATTTTGTGGTGTTTGTTAAATATTTAGTCCATCATTTTATGTATTCCAAATGCTGGAGGAACTACATAAGATCTTTAAATGTGCACTCCTGGATATTTTGCATAGAAGGATGATGTATCTCTGAAACTTTCAGATGAGAAAAATAAATTATTTTAAAGCAAACCTAAAACAAACAAATAAAAGCAAATGGTAAACTTATCTCTTGATGAATATATATTATTTTAGCATAAATAAATAAATAAAGATTTGTTTGGCCTAAAATCCTAAGTTTAATAAGCCTAAAATGTTATGGGCCAGTGCTTTGACATTGTGAGGCTCACAGGGCTCTGAAGGAATTACGGAGAGTCCCCATATGCTCATCTTATATTTTGCCAGCCCAGCAATCACCTGTCTCAGCTAGACCAGCTGGACTTCACCTGGTCTTCAATCAAACAAGCTTCACATGCCTGACAATCAGTGAAATTATTCAAATAAGCCCCTGTTGTCCTGCAGGGACACTCCACTCTCCTGCTCCCACAGCCTGCTTCCACTGTTCACCTCGTCCCCAATACATGTCCCCGTGGGCCTGCATGGCACGCCTTTCTTCCTCTGGAGCTGTGGGTTTGTTTGATTAATAAACGTCTGTTTTAATGCACCTGTCCTATATTTGCTATCATGTGCATAGACTTTTTGTGCTCTTGAAAACAGAAAGACTTCCTCACTGATGGGGTAAATAGGACATGATCAAATACCATAGAACATAGTGCAAAAGAAAACATGAAGCAAAGTGATTTTCCTAAGCTTCCTTTTTTGGGAAACCATTGCTACACACTTAGGCAGCAGGTTTTTGTTTTTAATACATTTTCCAACAACAAAGCAAAACAAAATGGCATTACTAAGAATAAGAAAGCACCAGAGATGAATATGTTTTTAAATGCTAGATTGGTACGAAACTCCCACAATGCTGTGTCCTATAAATATAAGATACACAGGTCCTGGTTTGAAGATCTTCACATTAATATCATCTCCTATAAACTCTGCTGTTCTGTAGAAATTAATATATAATAACAAAACAGAAACAAAAGGAACAAATGATATTTTGGTTCTGTTCATTTTTATTCTTGATTCACTATAGTATAATGGACAAAATGATAGTTTTGTTTTATGATGATTTTATGATGATGATGATAAAAATATATTATAGAAATATGGCAAATGATAATTTTTCATGAAATTCAGAGGCTATAAAAACACCAAATTTTGCTATTAAGAAATTTCAATATAAGACTAGAGCGATTTGGAAAAAAATATTAGCTAATGATTTTAAAACTATGAAAAGACAATGGATAATGTTTTATATCATAATTTTATATCATAAATTTAATATTACTTTTTAAAATATTCAGTAACTCCAGATCCTAGAAGTTTTGTGGGGAAAGCATTTTTTATTTCCTTTGTTTATAATGTTCAATTCAATCACAAGTTTTCAGTGTGTTTCAGGAGCACAATCTCACTTCACAAGCAAATGAGTTGTGTTAATTTCCTTTCTCCATAAGTGCACCTAAGAGCATGCAGCTTTGTTTCTGTTCACAAATCTATCAAGATATCTATGAAAATCCTCTCCCATCTGCATCATTCCTCAGCAAATGTAGTTTTCACTTTGTCTCTATAGATCCATTTGAAGTGTTATGGGATAAATGCACTTGGCATGTGAGAAAGACATGGATTTTAGAAGGCCATGAAAAGACTGCCATGGTCTGAATGTATACCCCAGAATTCATGTGTTGCAAAACTAATCCCCAAAGCAGGAAAGCAGGGCCTTGAGAGTTGTTGAGGTTTTTTACAGTTAAAACATGTGATACTTGGGAAAGTTTACAGATGCATTTCCATTGTGACCAGCACCTAACTATACACATTCCTTTGACTGACCTTGTGAGGACTGACCTTGTGAAGATGTCTTAGAAAGACTCCCCAGAATATTATTATCTATATGCATTCCTGAAACTCTCATTTTGGTTAAGCTATAATCTGTCCTTGTGGATTTAGCCAACTTGCTAAGTCTTAGCACTTTCTTTTTGCCTATTAAATAAAGAATCTGGGACTATTTCCACAAGTAAAATGCTATGAAGATATAATTTTGATTCATTAAATTTAAAAATGCCTTTATTTCCTTTTTCATTCATTTAGAATATGCAATTCATACCACTTCAGAACCCCAAGGACATAAAATGATAACTAATGAGAATCCTCAGGTTCACCCCATTACTGTGGGCCTCTTTTATCCCACCCCTTCCTTCAGAGGCACCCACTGCAATTGCATGGGAGCACATCACAATTGACTTGGTTTGTTTAAATATAAATGTATACATTATTTTCCATTTTCTTCCAAAAAAGAGAACTGGCCATACACAAATGCTAAGGCAGTTTGGCTTTTTCATCTGGTGATCTAACTCAAGATTTTAAATATCTATCTACACATAGAAAGGAACCTTTTTCTTTTTCTGATAAGAACAACATAGAGGAGGGAAATTTTATTTGGGCTCAGGTTTCATGGATTTAGCCTGTGGTTGTCTGACTCCTTTGTTCTGGGCCCAAGGTGAAGTGGAACATCATGGCAGAAGGGCGTGGTGGAGGAGAGCTCCACTTCAGGACAGCAGGAAGCAGAGTGTGGGGAAGAAGCTACAGGGAAGGAGGGAAGGAGAACACTTCAGGTGGTCCTCAAGGACCAGCCTCCTCCAGCCACACCCCACCTATCTACAAGTAACACCCAGTCAGTGCATAGGGTCCAGGATGGACTGATTAGGTTATAGCTCGGATAATTATTGTTCCTCTGATTTTTTTTTTTTTTGCATTAACATAGGAGGTTTTAGGGGACACCTTGTATCTAAACCACAACATAAACCTACACATTTATGGTCAACTACTTTCAACAAAGGTACCAATAATACAAAATGGGGACAAGACAGTCTCTTTAATAAAAGTGTTGTGAATACTGGTTTTTCACATGCAAAAGAAAAAAAAATATTCCCTACTGTCACCCTTATGCAAGAATCAACTCAAATGAATCACTTAAATGTAAGACATTAAGTTTTAAAACCATAAGAAGAAAATGTAGTGTAAAATTTCCATGATAGGACTGGGGATGTGGCTCAAGCGGTAGCATGCTCGCCTGGCATGCGTGCGGCCCGGGTTCGATCCTCAGCACCACATACAAACAAAGATGTTGTGTCCGCCGAAAACTAAAAAAAAATAAATAGTAAAAATTCTCTCTCTCTCACCTCTCGCTTTAAAAAAAAAAAAAATTCCATGATATTTGTCTGAACAATTATTTCTTGAATATGAATCCAAAAACCAGGTAATTAAAGCAAAAATAGGCAAGTGGGATTGTATTGACCTAAAAAACAAAATAATACAGCAACAATAACAAAAACAAAACAGGAAGAAAAAGAAAACTTCTGCACAGCAAAAGAAATAATAAAGTAAAAAAGACAACACACAGGCTGGGAGAAAATATTTGCAATATGCAAAACATACAAGGACTCAAACTAATCAATAACAAAATATCTATTAAAATGGGCAATAGATTCGAATAGATATTTCTTAAAAGATGCCCCAAATAGACAGCAGATATATGAAAAATGCTCAACATCTCTCTAATCATCAGAGAAATGCAAATCAAAACCACAATGAGCTACCACCTTTCATCTGTTATCTTTTATCCTTTTGAACCCAGCCAATATAATGAAGGTGGCAGCAAAGTGGAGAGAGGAAGCTTGGTCTACCACTGTTGTTTTATGCAGTAGTGCAGCCACTTCACAAAACAGTACAGAGGTTTCTCCAAAGACTAAAAATAAAGTATCAGATAATCAGTTGTACCACTTCTGGGTATATACCCAGAGGAATTAGAATCAGTATGCCAAAGAAATATCCACATTCCCATGTTAATTTCAGCACTATTCACAGTAGCCAAGATATTGAAACAATCCAAGCTAGGAACATATTAAATATTCATGGTGAGCATATACACAATGAAATACTCCCTGGCTTTAAAATATCAGAAAATTCTCTCATTTGTGACAATATGGATGAAGCTTAAGGACACAATGCTAAGTGAAATTAGCCAAGCACCAAGAGACAGATACCCTATGATCTCACATGTGGAGTCTTTAAAAAGTCAGTCATGAAAGTAGCGAGAAAAAGGCTGGTTTCCAGAGGCTGATGAGTAGAGAAAGAGGATGTGTTTTCCAAAGGTATGACACACAGTTTCAGTTAGAAGAAATAAGTTTTAGTGAACTATTGCATAGCATGGGCAGGATAATTAATAGTAATGTAGCTTTCAAAACAAAATAACTTACATGTTCTCATCACAAAGAAACAAAAAGTATTTCAGGTAATGGACATGCTAATTAGCTTGACTATTCCACAATGTATATATGTATGGAAATACCACATTGTGCAGTGTGAGTGTACACACACACACACACACACACACATTTTCAGTGAAAATTAAAGAAAATGAGTTAAAAATCTTTCCAGCCTCCATCCATTATCCAGTTCTAAAGCTGCTTTCATATTGTCAGATATTTATTGTAGTCACATCCCACTTCTCTAGCACCAATTTCAGTCTTTCTTCATTTGTGCTGCTGTAACAAAATACCTGAGTTTAGGAAACTATAAAGATCAGTAATTTAGCTGGGCACAGTGGCACAGGCCTGTAATCCCAGCATCTCAGGAAGCTGAGACAGGAGGATCCTGAGTTCAAAGCCAGCCTCAGCAATGGCGAGGTGTTAAGCAACTCGGTGAGACCCTGTCTCTAAATAAAATACAAAATAGGACTGGGGATGTGACTCAGTGTTCGAGAGGCTCTGAGTTCAATCCCCAACAGCTCTCCCCCACAAAAAATCAGCAATTTATTTACAAGAAAGTCCAAGGTCAAAGCAATAGCAGGTTTGATATTTGGTGACTACTGCTCTCTGTTTCCAAGGTTGTATTTGGGTTACCACTCACTCCAAAGGAGAAAAGCACAGTATCCTAATATGACAGAAGGTATAAGGGAAATAAAGAGGTGAATTTCTTCCAGCAAGCCCTTCATAACAGCATCAGTCATTCATGATGTTGAAGTCCTTATGACCTACACAACTTCAAAAGGGCCCAGCTCCCTCATTGTTGTATTGGGGAATTCAACACATGAATCTGAGGATCATCACATTGCATACTTGGGAATATTAACCCTTCTTCTGCTGGCACATGAGTCAAAAACACTTTTTTCCTAAATTGTCATTTGGTTTTTGATTTTGCTTAGTGATTTCTCTTTTATTTTTGCATCCAGAAGTATTTTATTTTGGCACAATCAAATGCATTAATATTATCTTTTATGTATTCTGAATATTGAATCATAATTGGAAAAACTTCCTAACTTCAACTTTATAAATGAATTTAAACATTTATTTCTATTATATTTACTTGTGCATTGAATTAGTGATCTCTTAGAGTAAGGTAATGTTTTACTTGAAATTTTAATGTCTATCTTGTAGTAAGCTATATATAAGAAGACAATCAAACTTGAGACTTACATAGATGACCATTATTTTGTTCTATAAGCTCTTTTTTGATAACATAACTTTAGTCTAATTTAAGATAACACATTTATTATATATCAAATTCCTAAGCCTGTTTGGGTCTATATGTGAATTTTTGGTCAGTCTTTTTAGGTCTATTCCATTTATGAATCAATAGAATCCTGTTTTAATTTTGATCCTTTGTGATACATTTTAATAATTAATAGAGCTATTTCCTAGATTGCTCTCTGGACCCCGCTACTATATATATATATATATATATATATATATATATATTGTACTATGGATTCTTACTGCTAATGTACAACCCTAATATCAGAGCTCTTAACAGTTTGATATTTTCCTAACTCTCTTGAACAATTTTTCTCTAAAATAATTTTTCTTTCTAATCAATATTTTTCTTTCAACACAATTTCACCTCCTACACACTTTTTACTAAGATAATAAAAGTATCGGGGGACAATGTTTAAGGACAGACACCCAATTCCTGCCAGACTTTCTCCCTTCCTAAGGAGGCTTCAGAAGAAACACGGTGGGAGAAAAAAAAAAAAAAAAAAAAAAAAAAAAAAAAAACACCTCAAGGGAGTGAGAAGAGAGAAAAGTTACTTTCCCAAGGATCTTGGAATTGGAAATCTGGGCATATTTCCAGCCTCTTCCATTTATCTTTTTTGGCTCCCATGCAACAAGCATCTTCCTTTAAACATGATCATGCTTTAGAGAAAAAGTTAACCCTTTGGTTATCGTATCTTTTGATATGAACTTTGGAATCAAGGATAACTCTGGGAATATTGGAATCATCTCCACCTGTCAGCCAAACATTCACTCTCAGAATCTCCCTAACTGTCCAGCTATTGTGCATTGAACATAGCATATAGAGAAACATGGGGGTGGGGTCTTTTACACATTTTGTCTGTAGAAGTTCCATGTGTCACCTAAGTACTCTTGAGTATACAGACTCAGGATGTGCTCCAAGAAGAAATCAATTCTAAGCATCTGAAATACTGGAGACAAGTTTTTAAAAATAAAATTGTGTGTGTGTGTGTGTGTATGTATGTGAGTAAGGATGTGTGTGAACTAGATTTACAAGTCATCATGATTCATGCTCACACCTTATTTAAAAGCAGAGATTAGCTACTACTAATGCATATTAAAACACACAGAATATGAATCTCTGACTAGTGGTTTTCATTTCCTTCCTTTCTACTCTACTCCTTCATTCCTTTCCTCTTGATGAGGAGATTGTAAACTTTTAGTCATCACAAACTTGTTTCCAAAAGGACAATATGAAGGGGATCCTTTGACCCACAGTATTTCTATCAGTAACATTCCAATATTCACTTGCAAAAATGTGAGGATGCAAGGTCTTAGTTCCCTTTCTGTTTACACCCAAGATTTATTGTCTGGTACTCACTGGTTTCAGCCTTTGTCAGAAGCTCTGAGACATCTCTACTTTGGTTAAAGTCAGTTGAAATCTCTATCTATGGACAAATATATATGTCATCATTTTGGATGACAATTTATACTTCACTTTCTAGGCTAGTCCATCTCTAATCAGGGGAGATGGCAGTAACATTCTCCAGAAGCACCTCCTCATCACTGGTAAATACTGACAGTGTCTTCTCTTGGAGATCTGAGTGCAGGCTTAGCATAGACTAGTATAATTTTTCTTTATCAAGTTTCATGGTTCCTGTTGTTCCTAATTCCACCATGATGTCAACTTAGAATTAGGTTCTGGATGTTTGTACGAATTCATTTTTTGATACCAACCTTTGAGGTAGATAGAAAGTTTGGTTGAAAAATATCAATTGGTACAAGAAAAAAGGTGTACATTTTCTGAAATGAAAAACTACCAAGGCAATTATAAAAACCAGGAATAGGTAAGAGCTTTTCTTCTGGAATTTCAGGCTAAGCCTGCAGTTCCTTATGACTTCTGGGAAGATTCTCACAAGCATAAGGAATGTACCATGCTATTCTGAAAAGAAACTTGTCTCTGAGATTCTCCTTGAACATTTGGATAATAATATAAGTAACTAGCACAAATAAACCCAGTTCATTTACAAAATATTCTTTGATACCAAATATACTTGAACTTTCCATCTCCCAAACCATGTTAGGATTGGTATTTGTTTGAAGTAATGATCTGCCTGAGGAACCACAGGTAAGGCCAAATTCAGATTCAGAAGTAAGTTTCTATAATTTTACCCTCTGCTAAATTGTCTGCATACTATCCTTGGCACTACAGAATTGATTTATCTCTTTAAGCTTTGAAATTTTGCCTCAAATTATGCTGATAGAAGGACAGAAGTAAATACAAAGCTTACTGTTCATATTATAAGTTCACCGATTATTACTTTTAAATATCAGTATTTAAAATTTGTGTTTCTCCTTAATACATAATGCTTAACACATAAGGCTTCCTCATGGATACAGAAAATCATGTGACTAGCCACATTTTGTTTTGGCTATTTAGAGATTCAGGATAAAATTCAAGAACAAATTTCATAATGCATAGAAAACTTTGGCCTCATGCTATGACATTTTCCTTAAAATTGCATGAGATACCTTTTTTATTGAACACTATTCCATAAGAACAAAAACAAATAACTAGTATAAAATGATAATAATAATATAATAATTAATAATGTCCCATATTATTCTTTTTCTTGAATTACCTCATTTAACTTTGATTTTTCTTATGAGAGATAAACCTTTATTTTCTAAGCCAAAGCAAATAAACTCAATAGCAACATTATGTAAGCTACAACTATGAAGCTGTATATAATTTTTGCTTGTATCTAATGGGAACCAATGTAATTCTATAAAGATCAAATAAGGCTGAAGATGGTAGATTAGTGGATTTAGATGTATATGACCAAAAATAAGGAGAAACTGTACTGCAAGTGCAGCAAACTCCATTGGCACTTTCCAAAACGAGATTAGGAAGAAAGTAAAAAGGCACCTATGTTGATACCTATTTAAACATTAAGCAGTTTGACCTGAATTGTGCAGTTAAACTGTTTGCACATAATTTTGTATTTCCTTCTAGCTGTTTCTTAGGAAAGAATATGCACTGACAAAAGTGATTGAAAATCATTTAAACATAATGCAATTTATGCAAGAATCATTGTATACTTATTTTAAAATACCCTCTTTGTGAACCATGCCCTTTAACAATTATTTTATCTTACCTATCAAAAAGGAAATAGGTGCTATTTATTAATACTTTATATTGAATGTGATTTATTATACTCTCTTTTATCGGGGACATGTCAAGCATATCAGATTTTAATGTATTGGCTATCCTGGACCATGGCTCATAATTTAATTTTTATTCCTCGAGTCATAAATTTGGCAATGAATTTGTGTCATGAAGTTGTTTTCAATAAATTCAGTGAAATTAATTTACATTGATCTTAGTATTTGAGTGATTTTGGAATAAAACTTTAAATAAATAACTAATAAAGTTCAACTTCACTTTGCTTCTCATATTAAATTATCTCTAACAAAGAAATGTTTATTAGGCAGTAGGGTATTTTTATGTCTCTGGTATTATCTTAATTTCCAAATGGATATATAAATAACTAACTGCAAACAGCAGGACCCATGGCCTTCTTCCATGATATACCCAGAAGGTGAAGCCTTCTGGTAATACACAGCAGCTTAATTAATCAGAGGTGACCTGGATGGTTTATCCATGCTAAAGATGAAGGCAGAGATAATTTGGGGGAAAGGAAAAAAATAACATTTATCCTTGTTTTTGGAATTATAGTTACATAATATATTTTACTGACAACTTTAAGTTTCATCTTCTTTAATAGTTTTGAATTTGAAATAAAAAGTCACCTCTTTTTCTTTTTGTCACTTACTACCCTCTGTCTATAACGTGAAGTAGAGTTGTAGAATTGATCTGAATCAATTGCCTATTTTACAAAACTAAACATCCTCTAACCATGTGATTCAGCACTTGCACATCCAGATAAATGAATGTTCACAGCAACTTTATTTGTAAGAGCCAAAATCTGAAAACAGCCTACACACCCAGGTGAATGGTTAAACACACTACAATGATCAAATATCGATCCATAATAAAATGGAACCAATTATTGAAACTCACAGCAATTTGAATGGACTTTGATTGATTTAAATTTGGTTAAGAACCCTATGTCACCATCTGCAGGCAGCAGGAAGCACATACAACACCTTGATTTCATCTCTGATGCTACTCTCCAATAAGAGGAGCCAGCGCTGGCTATAGACTGGCTGACTCAAGGACTGAGAAAGAAAATGCACAACAGGAGACTGGAGCATCTTATTTTTTCCCAGAAAATGAGGAAGTCTCAACAAGGACAAAAGCAAACCAATCCACCATCATGTGAAAGGGACCCATAGCTGAAGCTCAACAATCCAAAAATTAAAATGATTCATAAATAAATCTAATCAGAAGTCCAAATGTTTCCTATTGATACTCCACCCTTTAACAATTCCTCTTTAATTAAGCATAGATTTCTCAGAGCAACAGTACAATTTTGAAAGGATGACCAAAAACTTTACACTTGAGAAACTGAACAAACTATCTCAGCAAGTTGATCAAGGTAATGTCAACAGAGATAACTCATATTAAGAGCATATCCCTTTATACTATGTAGTGAAAATGAAAATGGCACTTTCCCTTTCTGTCCTTCCTCACAAAAATCCATAATCCCAAGCCAATTATGATTTTTTAAAAAAGAAACAAACTTTAGACAAATCCAACTGAGTAACAAGTCTTCAAAATACCTGACCACTACAGGCCTGACCAGTCAAACCATGAAAAACAAGGAAATTCTCACTCCCTCAGTTCAGAGATAACTAATAAGACTTGACAGCTAATATAATGTGGTATTCTGGATGGAATTCTGTAATAGATAAAAAGACATTAGGTAAATACTAAGGAAATAGGAGTTAAGCATCTACTTTAAGAACAATATATAAATATTGTTTCATTAATCAAAAGAATTGTTAAATACTAATATATTAATTATTGGGAAACTAGGTAGATTGAGACTCTAGGAAGCATCTTCACAATTTTTCTGTGATTTTAATACTATCCCATAAGATAAAAAAGTCTATTATAAAAACAGTAAGGAATCGGCATTCTTATATCAGAGAAAACATTTGGCATTTGGTTGTTTGGGATTGGCTTACTTCACTTAGTATAATATTCTCTAACTCCATCTATTTACCTGCAAATGCCATGATGTTATTCTCTTTTAATGATGAATAATATTCCATTGTGTATATACCATATTTTCTTTATCCATTCATCTACTGAAGGGCATGTAGATTGGTTCCATGGTTTAACTATTGTGAATTGTGCTGCTATAAACATTAATGTGGCTGTGTCCCTGTAGTATGCTGTTTTTAAGTCCTTTGGGTATAGACTGAGGAGTGGGATAGCTGGGTCAAATGGTGGTTCCATTCCCAATTTTTCAAGGAATCTCTATACTGCATTCCATATCGGCTGCACCAATTTGCAGTCCCACCAGCAATGTATGAGGGTGCCTTTTCCCCCACATCTTTACCAACATTTATTTTTGTTTGTATTCTTAATAGCTGCCATTCTGACTGGAGTGCACATTGGGTACAACCAGAGGTATGAAAAATTGTACTCTATATGTGTAATATGAATTGTAATACATTTTGCTGTCACATATAACAAATCAGAATAAATTTTTTAAAAGTAAGGAAACAAAAATTTTAGAGCTTTATATGCCATTATGGTTTGCACATGAGGTGTCCCCCTCTTGTGTATGAAACCATGTACAATGTTCAGAGGTAAAATGATTGGATCACAAACTCTCATAACCAATCAGTGAATTAATCCACTTGGTATATTAATAATTTGAATGTATTAAAGGGTGGCAACTGTACACATGTAGCGCATGTTTGGAGAAAAGAGGTGCCTTGTGAATTGCAATATCCCTGGCTCCTTGAACTCAAGTTCTAGTTTCTGGCTGTCAAGACTTGGGAAGATTTCCTCTGCCACAGCCTTCCACCATGATGTTCTGTTTCACCTTGGTCCCAGAGCTATGGATTCAGCCTACCATGGACTTAACCTCTGAAACTGTGAACCAAAAGAAACTTTTTCTCATCCAAGTTCTTGTAAGGTATATTGGTTACAGTGACAAAAACCTAACACACATACATTATTAGATTTATGTAACATCCTTGAAATGACAACATTATAGACATGGAGAACAATTGATAGTTGTCTAGAATTATGAAGGAAGAAAGAAAAGAGGGTGTCTAGCTATATAGAATTGTGAATGGGAACTTTCTGTGATAAATACAGATTAGCATGATGAACATCTGTTAATCTGTACTCATCACAATAGATTAATATAATTACATGATGAATATAGCTTAGCTAAAATTTCAGAAAACTAAGAATAAATAAAAATTTAAATACCCATTATTGGAACTTGTATCCATACCAATGTTAAATACCAACATACCAGTTAAACAATTAAAATGAGAAAGGGATAGTGGAAAATAACTAAGAGTCTGCCAAATCAGTCTTCCTCATAAATTATAAGGGCCCCAAAGAATACTTTTGCACTGTTGCATGTAGAAAACAACAAAGAGCATAATAATTATTTACTACATGAATGGGTCAATGAAGATTGATATATAATGGCCTCCTACTGTGCAGGATGTGGCCACTGTTTTTCCCACTAAGCTCACTTTGAACAACTATTTTTTGGACTGTGAAATTCCAGCCACAGGGGCTCTGGTTATGTTTGTTATGCAGAAAACCATTGCCTATCTTGAAATAATACCCTGTTTCCTTCTAGTAGTTTCAGATTTTGAGTTTTCGTTAGGTCTTTGATCCATTTTGAGAAGACATCTGTACAAGATGAGGGAAATGGGTCAAGTTCCAACCTTCTGCATGTGGATATCCAGGTTTTCTAGCACCATTTATTAAAGATACTATGATTTTCCAAGGTATATTTTTGCCACCTTTATCTAGAATCAGTTGGCTGTAGATGTGTGGATTTGTTTTTAGAACCACTATTCTTTTTAATTTAATGCATCTGTTCTACTGCTAATATCATGCTGTTTTGGTTACTGTAGTATATCATAGTAACCAAAGAAATAAGATAATGTGATGTCTCCAGCTTTGTTCTTTTGGATTAAGATTGTTTGGGATATTTGAAGAATTTGTGCTTCCATGTGAATTCTAAGATTGTTTTTAATTTCATGAAGAATGTCATTGATGTTCTGAGGAGGATTACGTTGAATCTATAGATGATTTGGGGTAGTATAGACACTTTAACACTTTTTCCAATCCACAAACATGGGAAGTCTTTCCATTGTTTAGTGTCTTATTCAGATTCTTTCATTGGTATTTTGTATTTTTTTTTATTTTGGAGTCTTTGAATTTTTTAAAGTTTATTTCTAGATTTTCTTTGTTTTACAAAACATTGTGCATGGGATTATTTGTAAAATTCTCAACAAACTCATTATTGGTATGTAGGAAAGCCACTAATTTTTATGTTGATCTTTTATTCTGCTACTTTACTGATTTTTTTTTCAGTTCTAACAGTCTTTTCATGCAATCTTCAGGATTTTCTATATCTAGAATCATATCATCTGCTTCCATCTCTGGTGCCACAAGGAAAAAAATTTTAAAAGGTAGATAGGTAAGGTTTTCAACAAAGAAGACTGATTAACAGCAAATGAGGAAAAAAAAGAGGGTTTGAGGATAAATTCATAAATTAATAACTGCAGAAATTAAAATAGCACATGCACTCAAAGAGCTAATGGTGAAAAGGCTGAGGTTCCAATGAACCGTAAATGTTGTATCACAAAACAAAATAATCCTGTAATTGTGTCTCCAGTTACAGGTTAGGATTAAAAATAGAGGAATGTGTAGTTGAATTGATTCAGTAGTAAGAGCAAGCAGAACAAGAGTGAGAAGAAATGAAACAAGGCATGGTGTGTTGATTACAGGATGGAGTCCATATAGGATAGGTAGAGGGTGGAGCTACCTATCCTATATGGGTAGGTAGGGTCATCTGTTTATTAAAAAAAAAAGGAAACACTGATAATAGTGGTGTATATGAAGAATCTCTACAATAGGACTAAGGTAGTAAAATAGAAAGTTAGAATGCTGCCATTAGAAAATAGCATATTCAAATTGTCTTACACCTTATCTTTCAAATGGATGATGACCAAGTTCAGGGAAGGGACAGATGCTCTTTGTTCACTATGCTGTCTTGTCATCTTGTCAGTTCTTCTGCCCTAGATCACGTATTAATAAAAAAGCAATTTTATACAGGATAATTTGTAAATATAGAAACAGGATGGAAACAATAACTGTTTTGTGGATTTTTTATGTTTATTTAATCAATTGAAATGTTGAGAGTTTGTTTCATAATATATATGTGTCTTTGTATGGTACTCTTGTCAAATATTAAAATAAGCAAATATAAATGCCTTGTAAGTACATACCATGGAATCTTTAAGAGTTGGTTGATTAGTCAGGAAAGATTTAAGACCACTATTCAGGATGATAAAAAAAAACCCATGTGTCAGTAGAAAGTAAGTAGGAATTAATAAGACAAGAGATATTAGAGAAGAACTGAAATGTAGATAAAGATTAGTTACAGGGAATTAGCAGTGATTTCAAACACAACCTGACATTTTTATTCAGGGGAAACTTTGGCTTACTTTAATGAATAGAGAATGTCTTTCAAACACAGTGTTTTAAAAAGGAAGAAAAAAAAAATCTGTACAAGGCCAACCGAGGTAAAATACAAAATAAAGAAGCAAATTTTAACAATACAAATATAAAACAAACCAGCATTTTACCTTGAAGAAATCCTTGACCCCCTTCAAGTCGCAATTCCATCTGTAAATGAAAATAAGTGTTTTCTATGTCTGGTCAAAATAATTTTTTCTCCAAATCCGCTAAACATAGGAAATAAATATGATGATTTTTTTTAAGTGTAAGTGCAATTTTAAAGAAGAAGTGAAAAAAACAATGTTAATTGAAATTGGGAAAAAATAATCTTCTCTATCTGTGTAATTACTAGGATCAGATTTTTTAATGTAAAATTATTTTGTGAATTATAGCCTATATAAATGCAGAGAATTTTCTTTGTTACAGAACATGTGAGGGAGGAAAAATGACAAGAAAGCTTCTTTTAAGTATGTAAATAATGGACATTTCCCACCTTAGCCCTGTGTGGAGGGTCAAGGTCTGGAGGGAAGGGTCCAGTGCTCCTTGCTCTCATACTCAGAAATGACACAGTTCTTTAAACCAAAATAAAGGTCACTGATGTGGCAACTCACCTGCTGCGGAGAGGGATAAAAAGAGGATTGAAGAAATAGTGCCAAGAGGGCACACTTGGACAGAATGGCCCCATCAGCCACGAACTTGAAACAAAAGAAATTTGCTCCAAGAGATTGAGAGGAGTCTTAGCTTTACACAGTTGGTCAAAGGAATGAACCATTTCTAAAAATATAATCACTGGCTATTTTCATATAACTCACAAAAGAAAGACTTTTCAAGTGGGCGAAATCACTTTCCAACTCTTGTCCCAGACCCTACTTTTCTATTCAATTATTTTACCTCTACTGGTTTTATTTGTGGAGGTCAGATTTTCTATTTTCTGTCAACATGTATTTTTTAAATTACTGTATAAAGAAAGAGTGTGTGCCATATAATGAATTAAATCATACTCCATCCTCCTTGGTGTCTTTGGAAATGGTAGCTATATAAATGAAAAGCCATACACACCAGGATAATGATGAGCATTTTCATAACATTTAAATAAATAGAAATATGAACAAAGTTTAAAGGTAAAGAACAAAAGATTTTAAAGGCCATGTATAAAAATATGACAATTGTAAAACTTCCAGTGTTTATATCTTTTTATACAATATATTCTGTTATGTGAAATTCTTTTTTTTCCCCCCAGAGTTTTGAGTTGTAAGAAATAATTATGTCCAGGTAACTATTATATCAATTTATAATTACCATTTATGATTACAGTACATGATTTTAATACCAACTTAAATTATTATCTACAAGAACAGATATTATCAATGAGTACTTCTATAGCATTTTTCTATATAATGCCTATATCTTTTTGTTTCTTTATGAACTTGTAGTGACTAATCTAGTTATCAACACTTATTTAAATGAGTTAATTTAGGAAATATTTTCAGATATGTTCCACATATTTTGTTCTTTTCCCCAGGTTGTATGTTAAAAAGTGGAACAACCAGTCTTGGTAAAAATTCCCTGTAGTAGCTATTCAAAGGCAGCCAGCAGATGTCTCTCTTAGACTCATCCAATCAGTCCGTCATGTTTCCTTCTCATCCTTGAATTTGAACTCATCTCGCCACCTTAGAACTTTAAGGATATAATGTTAAACATCAGGTACTTGTTCCTTGAGGTACTATCAGTATAGTTGAAGTGGGCAACTAAATGTCAAGATGACCCAAATTCCAAAACAAGACCAAAAAATAAAAGTTCATTACAAAGTAAATCTTTAGAGATATAACTGTTCAAGAAGAACTGTGAGACATTATAAGACTGAAGGTTTTTGCCGAAGTCTGGCTGGGCACACAATCACTAGCCACCACACACTTGTAGATTCAAACAGCAACTCTTTATTCCCGAACTCACACCAGCCGTCTACAAACACGTTCTGGGGAAATCCACATTCTCTGCCCAAATCCACACCACTGGGCTTCTGTCTCCCAAAAAATACTGTCTGAATCCCGTGAGAACTCAAGGGGAACTCAGGCAGCAGGATATGCCCTATTCCCAGCAGGAATAATCTTAAACCTTAAACCTGGAACGCCCTAAACCCGATTATCCTAAACCGGGAACACCCTAAACCTGGAACCGCCCTGGTCCTTGAGCAAGGTCACCTACATGCAATGTCACTGCAAAATGTCCTATTTCCACGAGTCCTTCCACTAAGCAACATGGGGTACGCTGGCAAGGAAATTGTCATACCTACTTGGCTAATGGCTCCCAGCAGGTTTTAAAGTAATGCTATCCAAAGTCAAATAAAAAAAAATCTGCATCTTTGGGAAAATAAGCAGTAAAACCATCGAAGAGTATAAAAACTCCAGCAATATGTACAACGTTGTCCTTCATCTGCATACCCGCCTTTAGTAGGTTCCAAAATTATCAAATTCTGATTTATCAAATAATGACAAAATAATATGTCTAATCAGTTATATGTATGTATGCACATTCTAAGTAAGTTAGAATGTAAAGACATTAAAGAAAATGAATTTCTTCTCTTTACAATCAACTTTACTCCTTCATGTGGGCAAAGTGACCTACCCTATAGGATCCATGGACACATCATGAGCATATGAAACTCTACAACTGAAGGTTCACATTGATTAATCTGTTGAATGATGAGACTCAGTTCAATCTACTTTTACATAGCTTATGAAGTTTCTGCCAATCCTAGATCTACATTACCAAGCAGATGGGTTTTATTCTTAGAGGGGAGCTCTAGGGACTTCATACCTCAAAAGAATGCAGAAGATGATGAAAACCTATTTAATAACTCCTCAGGGAAAGAGATAGCCTTGTGGAATCTCCCTGCTAACTTCTAACCCTGCCCAAGAGTACCATGGGGCATTCTGCCAAGACACAGGTTAGCTGCGGTTCAAATCTTTGCCCATGCAAATTCTGTGGATTTATGCAAGGTCACCAAGGTGCCAGGGGAGAGTCATTCTTCTACAGAGTTGTCTCTAAAAATTTTGGAAGCCATTGAAAATGTTTCTTCTTTCTTCTTCAATTTTATCACTACAGGTTTATCTAACATGCTATAAGAAAAATCAGATGAACTGTCATTTATTATCTGTGCCCTCAATTTTCAACACCTTACAGATAATCTAAAAGGTAATGCATAAAATATTCTTCTTTCTAGCATACTGCCCTACTAAATTTCACTGGTTATAAACTACCGACACCCCTCCATTCAGAATGATCTGCTTTACATGAGCATCTGAGTATCGAATTCCAATTCATGGATCACCTTTTTAGTTATTCCAGGTGAGTAACAGATATTCCTTGTTCACCCTTTTATTTGTAATGCCCCAATACAATTTCCAAAAATGGCTAGAGAAATTCCAAATAGTTATTTTTCTCTGGATAAATAATTTTTAGCTAGACTAATTACCCAATATTTTATTTTTGTCCTCCTTTTAGAGAACCAAATAGCTTTGAAGTATTTAAAGTATAATCCAAAATTGATTATTTGTCATGAATTTTAGTGCCTGGTGGTCTAGTAATTACTGCTATATTTTTTAAAGACTTAAAACCTAAATTAAAACTTCACCCATGCAATTATGTAGAATGCGTATTGTAAGAACAACTAATGGACTCTATCATTTTGCTGCTAACAATTTCTTTTTCCTCATAAATTCTCTTCATATATTCTATCCACACTATCAAACAAAACTAAAACAGAAGTGAGAGGCAAACAATTGACCAATATAAACATTTTATTTTTTATAGAGTATGTATCACTGTCTAGTGACCAACCTAGAATATCCAAATGTTTCTAGTATATTTAAATTTTTTTTTTTTTATTTCTTATAATGGACAGAGGAAGACAAGAAGGATCAAAGGAGGGAGGGAAGGAGGGAGGGGGAGGGGGTAAGAAGCAAAGAAGAGAAGGAAGAGGGGTAGAAGAAGGTGAAGAAAATGTAGCTAACACATTAGGAATAATCATTCATATTGAATGTTGTAGACATTTGAACAAATGTAGAATCTTTTTTTTTTTTAGTAGGATAGATTGAACCCAGAGCAGTACTGAGCCTCTCAGCCACATCCCCAGACATTTTTTTAATTTTAATTTTATTTTTTTTTTATTTTTGAGACAGGGTCTCATTAAGTTGCATGGGATCTCACTAAGTCGATGAAGCTGGCTCTGAACTTGAGATCTGGAATCAGCCTCCAGAGCTGCTGGATTACAAGCATGTGCCACCATGCTGGGCCACATGCAGTACTTCTAATATTTGTGACAGAAGTAAAATACTATGAATGAAGTCTCTTTGAGGATATTTAGTCTTATTTCTTGTCTTTGCTTCACTAAAACTAATATTTTCCTCAGTTTTCATAATATCCCTATTGCTGTTTGAATAAGTTTCCCATGTGTCTAAAATTTTTCTTTTGTGTATTACTAATATAATCATTATAATCATGCAAATTACATCATTACAATACCTATGATGAGCTTCCTTTATTTTTTCTTTACCTTTTAAAATGTCTTGGCTAAGCCTGCCTTTGTCACTTGAGAAAACTTTTGAGGAAGAGTTTGTTCTAATTTTATGAAATATAATAGATGAATTAATTTGCTTGACCTGAATCCTTATATTGCTGAGTCTCGCCACTGATAAGCATAATGTGCATCTTCAACCACTTAGTATTCTTTTATTTCCTTCAATAGCGTTACAAGCTCTTTCTGTAAATGTATTGCCTTCTCTTTGAAGAATTTATCCTTGTATATCTTAGTATTTCTTACTATGGTCATTAATATATTTCATTGCATTTTCTTTTATCTCTTAAGTTTTGCTTTATGGTGAATGATAAAGTAAATTTGCATATTTCCAAATTGCTCTCAAACTCTTAAAAACTAAACAAGTCAACAAGACAGAAAAAAAGAAATATCAATTGTTTCTTTTTACAAATGGGCACAAGGACCTCATAGCTCTCAGAATAAGTGGGGGTTGGCAGAGCCACCAAAGCAGCAATGGGAAAGTAAAGAAGAGCTGGCAGCAACCAGCAAAGATAAAATACACAAGCCCACAATCCATGGACCCCACTTCCTTCTGCAAAGTCAAAACATTCTTAAAACTCACAGCAGCGTTTCCTTGAGGGAAAACCTGAAAAGATGCAATTGAGAACAACCAGCGAAAACAGGAAAACTCTTCACCGGGGATGAATTAATGGCAACACAAAAACCTCTAAGCACACAGAAAAGATCAAATATTGCCATTTCAAAAAAGCAGAAAATCAACTTAATATGATCTTACAAAAAATGGTTCAACGGAGACCAAATCTGAATACAAATAATAATCAAAGACTTGACAAGGTCAAAACTCCACACGTGAGGTTCAGATATTATGGGAGCAAATTACAAGTAGCCAATGCTTCAAAAGACCAGGAAGTTTGAAAACATGCCTTAGCTAATCACCCCAGAAATCCTGCCTCATTTAAACATGAGATATTCCAGGTAACTAAAATACATAAATAAAACATAACCCCATGCAAATGTATTTAAAAAAGAATGAAAGTAGATCATGTTTCAATAAATAATAGAAAAATGCCAGAATTGCACAATAAAAAAGATTAAATAATTAATTTAATATATAAAAGAAGAAGAGACTTAAAAAAAAACAACTTTGTAAACTTGGAATGATCAGCTAAAATGAGATATGTAAAAGCTCCTAAATGCATACCTAGGTCACTGAATCAGATAAAGCAAGACCTCAGGGCTATGGGGGAATCTCAACTGGGCCGGAGGGGTGAGGGAGAACAAGGCAGAACAAACAGACACCACTGACAGAAAGAGAAAGAAAGAGCAGAAGATGGAAAGAGAAATGCAGAAACATATGAGAGAAATGAGGAAAGAGAGCAGGAAAACATTTTAGAAATCAAATGAAAGAATAAATATATTTGAAAGCCATAGGTAATAAAACACAGATGTAAAATAAGGAGCAGACTCAGAAACCCACTTGAAACAGTCAAAGAATAAAAACCAAGAAAATTGAAATTGCATTTAGATTACCATCAGGAAACAAAATGGGTGGTACCTGAAAGAAGGAAAGCCAGCTAGAGAGAGGGGTCTTACCTGTATCTCAGCTCACAGCCTTGATAAAAGTCCCAAGTTTAGGTGTGGGGACCTGAGGATTCCCTGACTTGAAGAAGCTGAGCAGAGAGGCTGAAGAGAACCAAGCAGCTATAATCTGCAGGGCGGAGAGTGCTGGGAGGAGAGACTGGTGCAGGAAGGAAACTGGCTGTCTACAGAGAACCTCTTCTGAGCATTCAGTGAAGTCCTGAGCAGCAGGGCACCTGGGAAGCAGCCTGAGTTTGATGGGGAACAGGGGCAAATTCAGAAAAACAGTGGTTGGTGCTCACACAGGTTGATCAACAGTAGTGCTTGTTCCTACAGTCCAGTCTGGAAACCCTCAACACACATAGAATATTAGATGGAATATTCCAGAAGGTCTTGCCTCAGTTTTTACTATGGAAAATAATGGGCCCTCTACTGAGCACTGCTCTGGAATTACCTAACCAATCATTAAAACGATACCAGAATGGATTCAACTGTTTCCAAGTAATTGCCTTTATAGGAACTCAAAAGGATATAGCACTGTTTAAATGTAGAACACAAAATATCTGGCATCCAATCAAAGAACCAGACAAAGTAAGAGAAAAGGAAAATGTGACCTATAAGGAGGATAAAAAAGGTTTGACAGAAAACTGACACAGAGGCTGGAATTTTTGGAAAATGACTTAAGGTCATTATTGCAGATACATGAACTATGTCCAAACTATTCTAACTACGTTAACTATGTCCAAAATTCTGAAAAACAGACAGGAACACATTAAAAATTCAATTTCTAGAGAAAATAACTGCATCTTGAGTGAAGATATACACATCAAGGGGTCAAGGGAAGACTATACATTAAAGTAGAAGAGATGTGGTTTTAGCTACAAAGTAAGGAGAACTGTGCAAAATGAAAAAAATGAGAGTCACCCGAAGGGGTGGGGCTAACACTGACATCTTCCTTAACAATGAAGACTACACACTTCACCCTCACATTGGACCAAGGCAATGATATCTGCTCTTACTGTTTCTATTCAACACTAGATTTGTGATATTAGCCATCCTGTAAAGGAAAACATGCTCCAGGACCCGGATGACAGCCTCACATTTTCTTTATCCACAAACTCCACCCCTGGTTTATTTTGAGTATCAGTCCTATAGCCATGAATTTCAGCAAAGTCTCTAATAAAAAACTCATGTTTCCAAGCAGATATTCATCTGGTTTGTATGACAATTGACCTCTTATTTCCTTTTTTCCCCTCTTGTACACTGGTTAGGACATTAAGGATAATGCAGAGAAAATAAAACATAATTTCTTGTTTGGTTTTTGCTTTGAAAGGAGATATTGCTGTCATTTCACTACTCACTATTAGGTTTGCTGAAAGTTATGAGAAAACATCACTTAGAAGATTAAGAAAATCATTCAATTATAAATTTCATGTTTTTATCATAAATAGTATTCAGTATTATGAAGTCTTTTCCTGTTTCACTTCTTTCTTTAATCTACTAACATATGCATTGTCAAACATCATTTAATAATGATTTTAATCCAATCCAATCATGAAATAAATTTTAAATAATTAGCTTTATGTTTAGTATATCATTCATAATTATTCATTCATTAGTATGCTTATGGATCTTTAGACCCATGGATCATTTATTATATATTCTTGTAGGGTTTTTATACCAAATCTTGTCAAGAATTTTGAAAAAAATCAAACATACATCACTGTAAGAAAGTTGAGAGATATACCTTTCCTCTTAGTCTTGGCAAAAAATTGTACAACATATAGGATGTCTGTTCTCTTACAACTGCTTAAATTTTTGTATAAAAATGTCTTAAATTAGTATTATTTTGGTTGCAGAACAGTGTTTCTACTTAAAGTTTCTGTTTCCTTTTGGAAGTCACTGAATGCCTGCACAAAATTGAAGATGGAGGAAGGAAGACTTCACCCTTTTTTCCAGCATACCTAGGTGAGCTGGGAAACCTCATCTCCTCTTCGACTGGAATTTACAGCACTGGCTCCCCTGGTTCTCAGGACCTCAGATTCAGACTACATCCCTGGGTCTCCTGGGTTCACTGGCTTGCAGAGCTGACCTTCAGACTTTCCAGCCTCCAATCACATGAGCCAATCCTCATAATCAACTTCCTTTGTATTGTATATATACTAGAGAAAATAACTGCATCTGAGATAAAAATACATACATAATAAGATTAAGGGAAAACTATAGATTTATATATTATACACACACATATATGTTTATATGTAACATATCATATTTAAATTCTTCCTTTGTTAGCTCATCAGTAAATTTTGGCCTATTTAGAATTTTCCCTCTGTTTTTCCCTCTTATCTGTAATGTTTTAAATGCCTAATTTTTTTCATACCAACAGTCTTGAAAGCTCTCTTCTAATCATGTTTTACTGCAAAGATTTTATAATCTCTGATTTTATTCTTTCAGTTTCCTTGTTTGCAACTAGGTCACATAGGTTAAAATAGTCCAGGACCGATTTTAGGCAGATATTGTAAATTTGAAAGTTATATGTAGACATGTTTGGCCCCAAGGCTCTGACTTTTTTCTGTTGCCTCCGCCTACCCCATTTATACCTTTATACACAGAAAAGAAATTGTAGAGCCCCATCTCTTTGTAATTTTTCTAAGTCACTTTTAATGGATGCAGAGTCTCTGAAAAGACTTGCATGCTTTCCTTCAGGATTAGCAGCTCCAGTTTACTCACCTGCAGCAGCCTGAGGCTGTCTCTCTTGTCTTCCTGTGTGGTTTAGGAGCTGAGGCCTCAACCCTTCAAGCCTTACTCAAGGGCCCCACTTTAGCTTTTATTAGTCTTTATTCTGTTGGAGTCTTTCCTTTCATTCTGCAGCATTTGATTAGATCTTATGATTAAAGTTCTATTTCATCTGTGATCTCATGTTCATAGCAGAAGGGAAACTATCTGAGTCAAGTTGTCATGGTTTTTAATCAAAAGAAACAGTGTAAACACTTGACCAAGTTCAAGTTCGCCTTTTAGAAACAACCCGCAGCTGGGCTCTCCACATCTGGGTGTCTGCTCTTATCCCCAATCCTCATGTCCTCTCTTCTCTTTTGCTAAATTTCTTTGCTAGCTTATTTTTTCCCTCTCCCCAATAGGCAAGCAGGCCTAATCTCTTCATTCATAAATGAAAGTTCTTCCTTTGACACCATTTTTCTATAAGCACTAAAATCCTTTGCTACTCTTCCAGTTCCTAGGAATAAGTTTTTCTAATTGTAGGTTCTGAAATATCATTTTGTAGCTCTATTCAAAATAAAATTTTTTTTCTTTGAGTGTTGGTTTTCCATAGCCTACTCTAGAAGGCATACTTCCTTTGTTAAAGAAAAAGTGAAAAAATATTAAAAGAAAAACCTAGTGTGCTATAAAACTTTTATAACACCAAGTCCAGTAAGGATTTGTTAAACAACACATGACCATAGGAGACAATGGCATCCATGGCTCTCCCACATTCTTCCTTAGCACTTTCAGAGTGTCCTGAAAATCTCAGTTACTTGCTACTAGATGAAGATACTTCTTATTAGATATCGAGACCACATTAAAAGACATTGGTCAGCCAACAGTGGAAACATTTTAATACTTACTTATGATTTTCTCTTTTGTTTATTTTGTGTCTTTATTTGAGGCTCTATGTATGTTTCACAACATAGTAAAATTGAATCTTTTTGTTGCACAACTCTATGAAGGTACTAAATGCCACTGAATTGCACAATTTAATGTGGCTGATTATAGCTTGCATGAATTTCATCATCATAAAAACGAATTGAGACTCTTCCCATCACAAGGGTGATAAAGCAGAACAAGTTTCTTACACACTAAGGCCACTGCACAACCTGTCCTTGCTTGGGTTCACCATGAAAAATGGGCATGTGGGAAGTTGGCCTGACATCCTCTCAGGTCTTCACCTGGTTTCCCAAGGAACTAGTTCTGCTGAATTGGAACGGATTGTGGCTTGCACTCACTCCTTCCCCTTGCTCACTTCTGGGGTTTAGCCCACTACATTCTAGCTTTCATCTCTGCTAGTCAGGAAGGACAGTGTCCTAGTGTTCGAAAAATAAAATGGACACTTTTACCCTAAAATTTGTATAACATTGATAAGAGGAAGATTTGTAATTTCCTTTAAACATCTCTGCTTTGTTTGCATTCATGTTCTTCTGGTCTGATTCTCCTCCTATCTCTTTGATTCCTTGTGCTGGTTGGAATTTTTCTCCTATTCTTTGCATATTGAAACTTCACATAAACCATTTAACAGACTTCTCCCATAGTTCTGTGCAAATTTTAGTGTCACCTAAGTATATATAAAAGTCCTAGGAACACCAACTGTTCTGTTAATCTTCAAACCAATGCAGTAAATCATAAGCATTTTCTCTTGTTTCCTATAGACTACTAAATGCTTCTAGATTAATTCTGTTTTGAAGAGCCCCAATTCCATTTTATACAATTGAAACTGTACTCTTGGTTACTCTTTTCTCTGCCTTCGATCAACAGCCTCTCTTGTTCTCCATAGCAAACATTTCAGATCTCTAAACATTCTCTTGAAGAAAATCCAACTAATATAAATTCCATGAAAAATAGGGCATGAGTGTTTCTATAAATGTATTGACTAAATTAATGAATATCTAGATTTTAATCCATATTTGTCATCTATATTTTTATATTACATCAAAAATAGTACATCAAAAATATTGCCTTCTCTATCTTCCTTACATAATACTAAAGCACTGAATACGTATTTGCTGGGTGATTCATGCATGCAGTAGGTAAATTTTGTATTGCAAAAGCAGTCTGTTCATTCTTCCCTGCTTCTTTCAGTGAGTCTTAACTGTGATGCAGCCTAATTACCACTGATAATTACTTCTAGATGCAGAAAAGCCCCCTTTAAACCAGTGTCAATGTTTTTTACTCTAACATTACTTCTTTCAAAGGAAAATTACAGCTATTAAATCTATAGTTAAGGAAAGAAAAAATGCTGTAATCAGTTCTGGGGATTAAATTAAGTAGTGAGTAATAATACCATTCATTTAAAAGAAAACAATTTGTACCTGCATGTTTTCATTAGGTATATAAAGTACCTTTTAAAGGATTATGCAATAATTATATGTTTTATGTCTCAGTAAAATAGCCTAATTATGCCATTATAAAAGAGTATAATGAACTTTTTCTTAATTCAGCTGCAGTTAAGACAAAATGCTTTGTACAATATTATAACCACATAGATCCTTCCTAGTTTACAAAAATCAGCAGCATATGATATGAACATGTTGAAATGATAGGTCTATTGAATCTCCTTTTTGAATATGTTTATAGTTACATTTACATTTTGCCCCCTCTTCTTTCGTGAAAAAGTTTAGCTTTGTCTTTAACTTCCTTGGACTCATTTTCTACTTAGTGATAGTAGTACATTCCTTATGTATTAAAACATCAGCTAGTTTTATGCTCTAAGATGATTAAAGGGTTCTGACACTGTAGCCATTCTATCATCCCTAATAGTGTTCTGAATCAACTGCCTATCTACATGTTTCTGAAAAATTTTTTTCCCTCTCCTAGGCCACTGAAATTAATTACAAAAATAAAATAAACTTATTTCTTAGTTTCTTTCTTAAATTCAGCCCACTCTGGCTCCAGGCTGATGCTTTGGGTATGAGAGCCTCTACAAGACCAGGAGCAGAGCAGATCCCAGGCGCCAGAGCCACAGCAAGAGGGACTCTTCCCTTAGGACAATCTAAGCTCTCTTCCGCAGAGGCAGGGTTTTCCTCACTTTCAGGCCCTGGCCACACCTGCAAGGAAACTCATCTCACTATTGACATAACTCAGCCTAGCAATTACTTAGGAGAAAATAAATGCATATATTAAGTTGCTTTTTTGGAACAAGTAGAGGAAATACATGGTGGAAAGAAAAATAAAATAAAATTTATCACTTCTATTTTTGGGGAATTTCCTCTTATTTCATAGATATTCAGAAAAATTAGTCACTGAGCTACTTCCCTCTGGCTCTCCTACTTTTTAGCAATTCCAGAAAATGCTGCATTATTTTCTTGATCACTTTTGCATGTCAATTAAGCTGGATGTGTCTTTGTTATACAAATAGATGTGTGCTAAAAAGATTTGTGTCTACCTCACTTCTCTTTTTTGATTAAATTCCACTCTGACAAGTTATTCCTATTCAGCTGTTTTTCTCAGCCAAGACAAGATTGTTCACACATATGAATGACCTTGAAAGCATTAACACAAAATCCTAATGAAGGAATGTAATTAAAAGATTGGGATAGATTCAAGTTCTAGCTTCAGCATTTAATATCAGGACAAGTTTTTCATTCATGATTTTTTTTTTAATCTTTTGTGACTTTTAAGTATTGGACTTCCTAAAGCTAAGAGTCCATAAAGCACATGGAACATTATCTGTGAAACATGTTGAGGAAATTATGCACTTCACAACCCAAGAAGCAACATAGGCAGAAGTAACATAGGAAACTTCCTAATCTATTGAATGTGAATGGCAGCACCTGCCTCAGCATTGTGTGCCTGTGTGTGTGTGTGTGTGTGTGTGTGCATGAGGGTGTGTGTTAAATTACATAATCATCATAAGATATTTAGAATAGTATCTTGAATATGGTAACCACTTAATGATTAAGGTATGTTAATTTTAATCTTTTTATAATTGCAAACTTTTAAATTTTAAATTAGAGTATTTTATAAATCACAACTCCAATTGATCCATTATTAACTGCCATTCATTTTTCCTACCCTGTGTAAGAAGTGGCATCAAAATTTGTCACCTCACATAATGTCAAAATAAAAAATAGATATCTGAGACACATAATTTATATAGCAATATGGGAAAACTGTGAATTAACCATATTGTAACATCTATGGATCTATGAGTCAATGATTAATTATTTTAATCATATCTCATAATATTCTCTCCAATAACATTACAAAACTTCAAAACTATTTGGGACAGCCCACATAGAGGCACAACAGAAATCTGCTAAGCACTGCTTCAGTTTCTCTAACTCGTCATCATTAACACATATTCTGTGATTTATTTACCCTTGCTCTGCCTCGGTTTTTGTCTTGAGCATTTTATATTGCAGATAATCTGACATACACCACAGGGAAGCCGAGAAAAGAAAAGAAAATTTAAGTAAAGCAAGTCAAAAGTAAAGGCACAATGTAACCCTCAGTGTGGAGTTACCCAAAGTCCTGTGTCCTCCTAAACTGTCTTCCACAAGTCTAAGATTGAAAGGAGTTTGGGGTATGGCCTCTGATTTGTAGTATGTGTTTTGAATTGTCTCCAATTCTATTTGTTTTCTGGCCCAGTACTGACATGGAGTTGATGGCTTTAAGTTTTTTGTCATTGTCCCCAAAGGATTCTTTCCTTATCAGCTCTTGACAGATTGTGACCATTTAAGGAACAACTTCTTTACTGATTTATCAACCTTATTTTCATAGCTTCTTATTTCCTCGTGTCAAAAAGTATTATGTATAACTAGAATCAACAAATGGGAATTACTCAAACTAAAAAGTTTTTTCTCAGCTAAAGAAACAATAAGAGAGGTAAATAGAGAGCCTACATCCTGGGAACAAATCTTTACTCCTCACACTTCAGATAGAGCCCTAATATCCAGAGTATACAAAGAACTCAAAAAATTAGACAATAAGAGAACAAACAACCCAATCAACAAATGGGCCAAGGACCTGAACAGACACTTCTCAGAGGAGGACATACAGTCAATCAACAAGTACATGAAAAAATGCTCACCATCTCTAGCAGTCAGAGAAATGCAAATCAAAACCACCCTAAGATACCATCTCACTCCAGTAAGATTGGCAGCCATTATGAAGTCAAACAACAACAAGTGCTGGCGAGGATGTGGGGAAAAGGGTACACTTGTACATTGCTGGTGGGACTGCAAATTGGTGCAGCCAATTTGGAAAGCAGTATGGAGATTTCTTGGAAAGCTGGGAATGGAGCCACCATTTGACCCAGCTATTCCCCTTCTTGGTCTATTCCCTAAAGACCTAAAAAGAGCATGCTACAGGGACACTGCTACATCGATGTTCATAGCAGCTCAATTCACAATAGCAAGACTGTGGAACCAACCCACATGCCCTTCAATAGACGAATGGATTAAAAAAATGTGTCATTTATACACAATGGAGTATTACTCTGCATTAAAAAATGACAAAATCATAGAATTTGCAGGGAAATGGATGGCACTAGAGCAGATTATGCTAAGTGAAGCTAGCCAATCCCTAAAAACCAAATGCCAAATGTCTTCTTTGATATAAGGAGAGTAACTAAGAACAGAGTAGGGACAAAGAGCATGAGAAGAAGATTAACATTAAACTGGGATGAGAGGTGGGAGGGAAAGGGAGAGAAAAGGGAAATTGCATGGAAATGGAAGGAGACCCTCAGGGTTATACAAAAGAACATACAAGAGGAAATGAGGGGAAAGGGAAAAATAATACAAGGGGGAGAAATGAAGGTCAGTAGAGGGGGTAGAGAGAGAAGAGGGGTGGGGAGGGGAGGGGAGGGGGGATAGTAGAGGATAGGAAAGGTAGCAGAACATGACAGTCACTAGTATGGCAATATGTAAATCAATGGATGTGTAATTGATGTGATTCTGCAATCTGTATATGGGCTAAAAATGGGAGTTCATAACCCACTTGAAGCAAAGTGTGAAAGATGATATATCAAGAACTATGTAATGTTTTGAACAACCAACAATAAAAAAAAAAAGTATTATGTACATAAAAAAAAGTGCAGTCATCCATGTCAGGCAATTGTGAGCAGAATTGTACTTTAGGTGATACAGCAAACAAAATTGACCTTGGTAAGCCTTGTGACTTGTCAGAAATATGGCCAATCCTTCAATTCAGGTTTTATTTACAGAACGAAAGAACCAAGCTCAAAGAAAGTAGACTGTTTTAAGAAGGTCAGAACCATTTCTTAAATACAAGGCCAATTGTGCCCTCTTCAGTGAACGGCAGCTCAAAATTTTATTTATATAAAATGACTAGAATCAGAGATCTGTCTTCATGTTTTACAGGGGTGATACTCAAAGCCTTCTTCCTGGACCAGCAGCAGTAGTGTCACCCGGGAACTTCTCAAAATTTCAAATTCTTAGACTCCCCTACTCCCGGGAAGTACTGAATTAAAAATGCCAGATGGGCCCAGAAATCTGGGGAACTTAACAGTGCTTAGTGTGATTCTGCTACACATTCACATGCTCGGCTGAGAATCATTAAAGTACACTATAAGCAATGATTTCAAGCAAAGATTAGTTCACTGTTTTTAATTGCCATTTATTTCTATAACTCTCCTGGCCATAAAATTTACTGTGTGGGAAAAAAAAAGTAAATAAAGTGTGGGTCTCTCAAAAGAATGATTGGGAAAAAAAATAAAACTAGAAAACAGTACTCAGCAAAATGGAAACATATCAACTCATTCTACATTGTTAAAAAAAAAAAAAAGCCTGAAAAAAAATGCAGTCAACAGTCCAACAAATCCGTAAAAGGAGAACATCAAAAAATCAGAGAGGAAACAACCCCAATCCCAAACCTTGCTGTGTCCCCCATGCATCACTGATCATCACAAACGACTAATAATTTAATACTAAACAAGGCAAGCATTTGGGATGCACATGCTGAGAATATTCTCTATAGCACATCATAGGAAAACATGAACCATTAACTATTATAAAAAAATGTGTGCACTACCCAGCAATTTCTTGAGAAAATACTGCCAGCTCGGGTAATATGTTTATGAATCAGAAGGAACGTAGAGAGCTCTATGGAGTTTAACAGTCAAGACAGAATTGGGGAATTAGGAGAAAGCATTTTGCCTCTAGTCATTTACATAACAGCCGTTTTATTTTAAAAGGATTCATACCGAAACTAGAAATGGTCTGAAGAGAAACAGCAAGAATCCCCACTTTGAAACAAGCAGAGTGGAAGTGAAAATGTTGCCAAGTGGACTGGCTGATTCTCAAGATCATTGTAAAAATAAGTTATGGTGAACTCCCGGCTGAGTCAAAGGCTATGGCCACAAAGGGTCGGATAATGGCTGAGGGCTGAAGATTCCATTCCATTCCCATCACTATGAAAATAGAAAGCAAAGAATGAAGCTTTGGCGTGCACAGAAAACTGCAGGCAGTTCAGCAAAAGAAAAGAGGGTTTGATCTTTCTTCATAAAGAAAAGATATGCAAAACAGAGTAGCTTTCTGTCCAATTCATGACACATCAAATATGCATATTATTAATAGCATCATGATGATTTCATTGTCCTGTAAGAAATTTTTAATGAAAATGAATTCAACAAATTCGGCTGAATTGCTTCCTACAAGTACTAAAATCTTTTACTTCTTTGTAGCCTGCAATAGTGTCTTCATTATATGATGGCCAAAGTTAGAAAATAAGGTTGAACATGAAGACCAAACATAACAAGACCTCTGTATATCCATCTTTCACACATAATCCGGTATTTCAAATCCTCAAATTTTATGACACTTTTCTCTATTTATAGTTCATAACCAATTGGTTGTCTCAAAACCATAATGCTAATGTTCCTTTAATGGTTGCTTAACCTTAAAGTATGTACTTTGCTACTGAGCTCTGCATTTCCTACTTATTAGTAATTTTCTCTATCAGACTTTGATGGTAACTTTCATTATGTTATGAAAGCAATCTAGCTGTGAATCTAAAGTGCCCCTGGGCTCAATCCCCAGTGCTGCAGTACGAATAAATAAACAAATAAATAAATAAACAAGATAAAACAGATATGGAGCTCAGTTCACCCTTCTTGAAATCAAATCATTAAAATAATATTCCTACTCACTGGTGACTACCTTTATATACAGTCTAGAGAATAGAATTTTACAACCAGAGGAAATCTTACTGAAATATTATCTGGTGTAATTCCCCATTGCACAGATAAGGAAATCAAGCTTCAAATTACAGCAATGTACCCAACAGTACATAGTGACAAAACACAGAGCTGAGTGAATTCCAAGCAGACTATTAACTCTGTAATAGAATGACACAATTTTTTTTTTAATTTTTAAGTATACTAGGCACATAATATAGTGACTATGGGTATGGTCATAGATAAACTAATAAATATATGTTGAAATTTTTTCAAATAGAAAATTGGGAATGATACTTAACACTTCAACTCACTGAAATTTAACTTCTTCAATATATAAGGGTAAATTCATATTTGTTGTTTGTACCTCAGAATGAAGAATGGTAAACGTTTTGTAAGTACTATTTGAATCAATGAATATATAAATAGGTATTCTATATTAATTGGATGTTAATGAATGCATGTTACCATTAATGGAAATTATACTAATTAAGAATGAACTAATTAATGGTTGATTTAATGAACATGAATATATTCTGTGTAATATGAAAAACTGAAAAATTGAAAAATTCAGATGTGATGATTTACTTTTATGTAAAAACTTGGTATAGCTGTACTACCCATTTATTTAATTAAATACTAATAAGGTAGTGGCAGAATACCCTCAGGTATTTTGTAGATGTCAACTAATTATAAATGTTAAATACATTAAGTAAAGGAGATTAACCTGGATTACATGGGTGGGACTTACTCAATGAGCTGAGGATTTTAGGAGCAAGAGCAGGTTTCCCAGAGAAGGAAAAGTTCTGTCTCATGCCTATAGCATAATCCTGTCTGAGTAGGAAGCCTACTAGCCTTCCTTATAGTTTTTGAATTTGTCAATGTATGGACCACATGAGTCTCTTACTTAAAATAATACATTTCTTAAATAACTCACACATCACTTGAGCTAAAACAAAACATACATATATCCTATTTGTTTTGTTTCTCTAGAGAACTCTGATACACCACAATTATGAAATCAATTTGGGAAATATCTGGTACCTCCTGCTACTATTTTTCTTAGAATGTCACTGTGATTTTTCATGTTAGATACTCTAAACTATTTTGCAATACATGAAGAGAAAACAAAACAATTTAATATTTTGCTGCTTAGTTGGCCAAAAATGTGTGTAACCTCATGTCTTTATTTTCTCTCTCTTGGACAAGCTACTCAGATTCTCAGCCAGGGTTATTTTTTTAGGTCACAATTTTCATAAAATTATTAGATTTTTTTTTACATCAAGCATGATTGTAAATATTCATATTTTTGCCGTGCTTTATGTATCTAATCCCCTTAATTACCTACTTTTCTATTTTGTGGCCAAAATATGTCATGGATAAGAAAACAAGGTCTTATGGCATATCCCACTAAAACATTGAAACAAATTAACCTGACTTAAGCTTAAAAACAAATAGAAAAACAAACATGTAAAAACCAGACAGCTGAACGGGTTAGTTTACCCTTGGTGAGTGGGTTTGGAAAAAAGTTTAATTGAAACCTTCTGTTGATGACTCATTCTCTCTTGAGTCTCTTAAAATGTGTTTTTTGGTGTTTTTTTTTTTTTAATACAATTTACACCAAAGCCCAACAAATTGCCTTTGAAAATTTCTGAATTACTTTTTCAATTAAAAAAAGAAAAAAGAAGTAAAGAATGGATTAGGTACAATTAAGAGCTTCAAACATCCATTATCACTTGTTTCCAAGTGAGATTTATAACCCATCTCTGTGTAGATGTTGGGGTTTCCTGCTTTCTTCAGTGTGATGACTCCTGGCTGAGGCTGTAGACTATCCTGAGTAGTTCCTCAACCATCTCCCAGCAGTCCTTCCTTTTGCTCTATATAGTGAACATCACAAATGAGCATTGGATGGACAGATCTGCAAAGTCAAATCCCAGAGTATCAATTTTCACTTTTACTTGTTTATGTTATTTAGTTTTTATTCATAATCACAGATTTAAATCTGTAATCCAGCTAGACCTGAAGGGGAAACTAAAGAAATGCAGTGAGAGCACAAATGTTGCAGGGTATTGCGAGCAGGTGGGGAAGAGGCACTCTCCTAGAGGACAGAAGGAATGGTCTTGAGGTTAAGAAAAACATGAATCAATGTATCACTGTTGTCCCCAGTTGGCAATGGTGACCTTGCAGGTCTTCCATTGCCAGACCCAAAGCATTCCATAGCTCCCATGTGTTCACACGCTCTTCCTCATTTCCAAAGACTCTCTGCTTGCCATCCATCAGTGTTGGCAGAGTAGATGAAACATGGGCAACCATTGCATTTGGTCCAGCACTTTCCACAAACAGACTGGCAGGACCTGTGTGCTTCAAGATGACGTTCTTGTCATCAACTTTCTCCCCAAAGATGCACTTGCCACCAGGGCACTGTGACTTGTGATATCACCACCCTGGCACATAAATCCTGGAAAAATTCTGTGAAAGCAGGATTGGTTATAATCAAATTATTGTTTTCTAGTGCTCAGAACAGAAAAGATTTCTGCTGTCTTTGTCTACAAATGGCTTCAAGGAGATGTAGCCAAGGGCGCACCACCTACAACCATTGGGTTGATCATGGTTTGCAGTGGGCAATACAGGCAATGCAGCATCTGCAAAGCTCCACTCAAATATTTTTTTTAATTCTGAGTTAACAAATGAACCCAGGTTTACCAGCTTAAACCACCCAAATTCATCATCTCACATTTCTGTGGTCAATTATATGACTTACATGAGTCCTTTGTTCAAGGTCTCATTATAACCATTTTTCGTCTGGAATCTTAACTGAGGAAGAAAACATTTCTGAGTTCTTTCATTTATAGAATTCTTTTTGTAATGACTATATGATTGAGTCCCAGGTGTTTTGCCGACTTCCAACTCCAGGGTCCCACATGTCCTAGAGATCACCCACAGCTCCTAGTTATATAGGCTTCCTCAACATGATTGATAAATCAAGCCAGCAGGTGAATCTGTTTCTATTCTGCTGAAATAGATCATTTTTCATTTCAGTTGTACATGAAAGTAGAATCTAATTTGATATATTCCATTCTTGTATAATTATATCTTATTCTAACGAGGACCCCAATATTCTGCTTTCTCTTCAGAGCATATAAATCTTCCGCCTTTTACTAATGAGGACCCCAGTCTTGTGGATGCTGCATAATGGTAAGATTCACTGTGATATATTCATATCTGTACATAGAAAAATTATGTCAGGTTCACTCCACCACATTTTTATAAGTTAATGTAATCATGGGATTGATATTCCATCCCCTTTACCTTATTTATTTCTCTACCATATCTATTTCCATTGATTAGAAACAAGCCTGCCACACCATCTAGGAGTAATAATCACACAGGCAAAAATAAGGAGCAGGGAACCAATGGGGCCTGCCTTAGGGTCCGTGTTAGTTGTCCATCTCTATGATGAACAAGAACAGCTTAGAAGAGGAAAAGTTTAATTTGGCTCACAGTTTCACAGATTCACAGCATAGCTTCAGGCCTGAGGTGAGGCAGAGCATCAAGGCAGAAAGGGCATGCACAAGAAAGCAGCTGAGAACATGGAAACCAGTAAGCAGAGAGAGAGAGAAAGCACAAAGAGCCAGGGATAGTATAATCCACAGGGGTCTGCCCCATTGACCTACTTCTCCCAGCCACGTGCAGACTGCCAACAGATACCACCCATTCATTCATTCAAATTATTAATCCATCAAATGAATTAATCCAATGATATGTTTACAGCTCTCATAATCTAATAGTTTTACCTCTGAATATTCCCATATTGTCTCACACATGAGCTTTCAAAGGACACCTCATATCAGAAACATAATGGGGTCTACCATAAGCAAATTTCTAGAACGATTTTCCTGAGAGATTAGAAATATTCTCAGGGGTTTCAAAGGTTGCTCATTTTTAACAAATACACAAATTAAAAAGTCATGAAGAGATCCATGGTTTATAACCACCCTTGTTCAAAGTGAAGGCCAAATTACCAAATTTTATAATTCCTTTTTTGATTTAATTTTGAGGGAATTACTATTTTTCCCACTACCAAAATGATTCCCACAAAACATCTAATTCTTTCTTTCCAATGAGTATTTTATAATTCGTTTTTAATAAACTTAAACACTTAGAAAAAGGTATATTACAATCTGTGACCTCTCATGGTTTTTAGCTTTTAATGAAATTAAAAAAAAAAAAAAAAAATCTTGTGATGCTGTGGTGCTGGGGATCAAACCCAGGGCCTTTTGTATGTGAGGCAAGCACTCTATCAACTGAGCTATATCCCCAGCCCCTAGAAAATAAATTTCATGGAAATTTAAATATACAAAATTCAAAAACAAATTATTCTTTTTTTCTAAGGCATGTAATTCAGGATTCTTCATTCATTGGAATTTTCAATACCCTTAGATGTGTGTAAACCTCACAGTAGCATGCTATATTCTTCAATCTTGAAAATTAAAATCTTGATGTTTATAAAACAATCAACAGATAGCCACATCTCTGTGTATATGAGGAATCAAATAATCCATAGAGACAGACAGAAGTGAAAGTCACACTCTCTCATAAATATTTGCATGTGTTAATTTGTATACACGCTGTCCTGTGAGTTATAGAATGTTTACTATCAGTCTTGGCTTCCACTCCTTCAGATGCCATTAACATTCAATGAGATGAATAATCAAAATTGTCTTCAAATATTGCTGAATTTTCCTTGCATAGATAGAAGAGTAAAATCTCTTGAACCTCAAAATCTCAATAATTAAGAACCACTTTATGAAAAATTCAAATACTATTCAAATTGACAGGGAAAGAGTTTCCTTGTACAAAGAACTCTTGGTCAGGAAGAGATTATAAAAAATAAGCAATTAATTTTTGGCTGCCTAATCAACCAATAATCTCCTCTGTCAACATGAACAATGTTATACACTCCAGACAATAATATCAGCACAGATTATTGTTGGTTGTAAACCCTGAACTCTGAACCCTGTGTAACCAAAACTGTCTAATTTAGGAAGGATGTTCTTTACTAGAAAATGGCATAACGCTAGATAAGATAATTGTATCTAAATTTTCCACATTTGTATGATTCTTCAATCTCTTCTCAATGGTTGTACAGTATGTCCTACTATCATTCTCTCCAGAGTATTACTATGTTTATTGTCCTTTATATTTCCCAAAGTTTGATTTGATATTCATTTTTTTGTAGTTATGGTTTCCAGGCACTCCTCTAAACACTGTTAAAGATTGATCTCACTTAATTTTCTTTTTTTTTCCAGATAGAAATCTCATTTAATTTTAATCACCCCTCCAGGAGATTATTATTGTTTTTATAGATTATCAAAGTGAGGCTAAGAAAGTTGCAGGGAGACTCCAAGGCTGGCCAGTACTATGGTAGCCATAAGTAGTCACTTTCTATGTCTTTGACCTGCAAACCATAATGCTTTTCAACTCCACTTCACACTGAGAAGAATGATTTAATGCATTCGATTGTTACCACCCAATTCATATTTAGAAAAATTACGTGGGTAGGTCTGTGTGAGATTATAAAAAGTAGATGACATTTATGTCAGTATTTTGACAATATAAGTAGAATGAAATTGTCAAACTAGAATAAGTACTTGAAGACCAATGAAAGGCAAGGGTAAAATACATTAGGAAATAATAAATTCTTCAGGAAAGGTATCGAGCAAAACGTGTATCATGACTTGAAGGTATAGAAAATATGCATATTGTATGTCACAAAATAATTATAATACCTTTGTAAAGATATAGCTTATTTTTTGTTAAAGCAGTTTTTTTTTTTGATGATCAGTCTGACAGTTCAAAACACTAAGGCACTAGGTCAAAGTAAATGTTTGGAAAAATTAGAATCAATACTCAAAATTACATTTGTTGACTCTCTCTCTATATATATTTTCCTTGCATAGGTAGGAAGAGTAAAATCTCAAACCACTGAGAGATACCAAAGTTAAATTTTTTAAAAAAAATCAGAATAAGTGGATAGACTTTATAATTAGACAAGAGCAGAAATTGATGAATTTGAAAACAGAACATTAGGCTATGCCTACATTAAGATATGTGATAAGATGAAGAAGGAGTGAAAGACTAAGGAATCATCAAAGAGAAGGAAAATCAATAAGACAAGAGTCCTCTCTTTGGATTTAAGGAAGAAATTTCAACATGAATATAGTGGTCAATGTTGTAACACTGAAGTGATCAAGCAGAAGAATCTGAAATGGCATATTAAGTATGACAGTCAGGGAATTCTTCCTGAACTTCGAGATAATGCTAAAATCAAGGTGGCATAAAATTGGTATTTTAATTATGTGACTGGTAAGAGGTAAAAATATGGAAATAATTACAAATTACACACAAGCAAGTGTCATGACTAATGAATGATGTTTTAGTATATTGTACAATTGGCAGTGTTTGAAGGTCTCATCAAGGAGTCAAGGAGTCACTGGGAAGATGCAAATAGATAATGAGGAAATAGAAGATGAAAGAAGAGGAGTTGAGCACAATGGCCCACGCCTGTAATCACAGCCATTGGGAGGGTAAGTCAGGAGGATCACATGTTCAAAGCTTGACTCAGCAACTTAGTGAGGCCCTAGGTAACTTAGTGAGACCCTGCCTCAAAATTAAAAAAATAAATAAAATTAAATAAAATTAGAAGGGCTGGGGATGTAATTCAGTGGTTAAGCACCAATGGGTTAAATCTCTGGTACAAAAAAGAAAAGGAAAATAATGGAAGAGGAAATAATAAATGGAAAGAAGAAATGTTGGCTGCAGTGGAGAACTGGTTGAGGTGTCATGGTTGGGGAGGGCAGAAGGACATTGATTTAGCAAGGAAATGACCATTCATCCTTTGAAAAGACTATTAGTTGATGAGTCATGAAAAATGTTCAAAGAGGGTGGGGATGTAGCTTAATTCGTAGAGTGCTGCCTTGCACACACAGAGCCCTGGGTTTGATACCCAGCACCACAAAAAAAAAAAAAAAAAAAAGTTCAAAGAATTTCTAAAGGGATATATAGTAACATAAAACAAATTGTTATTAGATTGTTTTGTTACATGTAAAGTAGGAGGCAAAGTTTACCCACTATAAAAGAGTATCAGAATGGCTTTAGAGAGGTAAAAATGCTTCAAAATCTGTACTTAAAATCTGTACAGGGGTTTACTTATGAAAATAAGAAAGACTATTCAGCACACAGTATCTAATTGAGGTTAGGTACTATGAATTACTAACATTTTCAAAATAGATGTTGCTATTTCAGAAAACAATGTAGATTCCAAAAAGTTTCTAATACTATTTCTCATAATCTGTCTTGTCAGATATTTTTAATTTTCTCTTGTATTTTCATGGACTTCTTTATTTCCCTTTTCTGCCTATTATTTTTAACTGTATCTAGTTTTTAGCACCTTAGTTTCATTTTTTTTTATAGTGCACATTCTTTCATTACCCTTCCATCTATATTTTGGAAATGACTTAAATAAGTCAGCAAGTATTTTTTCATAATCTGAAAAGGTAAATTCTTGAAAGAAAAAAAAACTCATAAAATAGTTTAAGAAAGCAATGTACTTTACTATTATAACAATCTATAATGTAATTAATTAAAAACTAGACAAATATTAATATGACTATATTCACAACATCAACATGTAATAATTCTTAATTCAGATTTTTCAGTGTAAGCTAATCAAAAACTAAAAGTATGCAAGTAGGACAAAACTATCAAAATATTCAATAGAAATCTTTCTCTTTTTGCTCATATTTGATTATTTTGCCCTTAACTTGGTATTATTTTTATCAACATCCATTAGTTTATAGAACTTTTCAGTGAATAAAGAAAGCATTCTTCAAAAAGTTTTAATTTCTAATTGTTAATGTTCTAACCAATGTAGTTAAAAATGACAAAGAAATTGTGCTCTGTATATGTAATAAGAATTATAATGCATTCCATTGCCATGTATTTTTAAAAATAAAATCAATTAAAAAATGAGAAAGAAATTTAGCCTAGCACATGAGCAGAAAATATTTCTTGTTCAATAAAGTTCTACAAGACTTTTTAAATTTTATATGTTTCTGAGGCACAAAGAATCTGAAGACAATAAGCATCCATAGTAGAATAAAGTTACTGCTTTAATTCCCATTTTTCAATTTAATTAAAATCCTTTTCTGGCTTTAGACAGTGTGTGTGTGTGTGTGTGTGTGTGTGTGTGTGTGTGTATGAAGTTAAATCCTTTTGTGTCCTCTGCCTATGGTCCAACCTGCACTTGTGACAGTTCAAAACATGCTTAGAATAGTTCATTCCACATTTGCTGTTTTGATTTAAATACGTGCTTCAAACATCCAGGGCTATTACTTCCTGAGAAAGATTGCACAAGGCTTCTTTCTAGTTCCCTCAGTAATCAAGCCAGTAACAGACCCACTAATATGTATGGGGCTACATTTAAAGGCATATCTAAGTTTTTATAGAACAATTATATTTAGGAATAACATCAAACAAAATGGGAATGCATAACCTCTGAGATTTATTCTTCATAGAAGTGACAGTTCAGGCTTATAAATACTTGCTAAAACTCCTGGACTTGCACTTAAGTTCATTTGGAATGAAGGCATGAATTTAAATGTTTTAGTTTATAAATTGTGTAGTTAATTCTGTTGGTATTACAGGAAACTCTAAAATGTCAGCCCCAATTACAAGACAAAGAATCTAAAGGGCAGAAGGAGAGAATCGTGCTTAAAAGAATTGTCTTTTTAAGTCTCTGTGTGAAGGCAGTTACTACTCAAAGTCAAGTTATGATCTTTGAAATCAAACATTTCTCCACATACAGAAAACACAAATATGAAAAAGTCCAAAAATTGACTGAAATTGTTTAATATGAAATATCTTCCATGTTCATTTTACTACCATAGAGTATAAAATTTATATTAAATATGTATTTACCATAACAGTGGAAATTAGTTGCAGACTTTCAAAATACACACACACACACACACGCACACACAGAAAGAGAGAGAGAGAGACACACAGAAATAGTTTTAGAGAAACATGAACTATATAATGAATTCCACAACATCAATCCCATGAGCTAGGCACTCTTTTAATATATTTATAAGTAAAACATATTTATCCTCATAATTACCTGGAAGTTATTTACTGTGTTACAATTTTGCAGATGAGGAAAAGGGTTAAGTAACTTGTTCAAGTGCCAAGTTTCAGAGTCAGACTGTAAAAGGTCTGAAGTGGGGTTCAAACCCATACATTCAACTCTATGTAGCTTCTTTAGCAGCAGATGTATTAGCTACTAATGAAAGACAGTAAATTAAGGTCATATTATTCACACTTATTTTTAAATAACTAAACATTCTCAAAGTGACCAACAGCATCAGCTTTTCTTCCTTCTTCCCTTTTCACCTTATCTCATTTTCTTTCTCCTTTTTTTCCTCATCACTGAATGAACATTTATCCAAAATTCAAAAGACACAAAAGCAAGTTCTCATGATGCTTAAAATACATAAGATGCAAAGATAGAAACATAGACCAATGTGTACATGGGGGCTCACATCATGTTAAGGAACAGTAGGAGGAACCCCTTCCCCAACCTTGATATAATGTCTTACCTACTTTTCTTGAAAGTGACAGCTGTGTATAGCAAGAGGTAAATGATATGAGACTAAAATGCTTCTGGGAATTGCAAATCATGTGGTAGGCAATGAGGAAGGTAAGCAGGAAGTAGAATATATATATTAGAGAGAGAGAGAGCGAGAGAGAGAGAGAGAGAGAGAGCTCCACAGTATGTATGTATGTATGAATATATATATATATATATATATATATATATATATATATATATACACACACACACACACACACACAATATATATATTCATACATACATATTGTGGAGCACTATATATCTATATCTATATATACACACATATATATGTGTGTGTGTGTGTGTGTGTGTGTTATTTTTTAGTTTTAGATGGGCACAATATATTCATTGTATTTTTATTTGATGCTGAGGCTCGAACCCAGTGCTTCATGTATGCTAGGTGAGCATTCTACCATTGAGCCACAACTCCAGCCCAAGGAAGTAGAATATTAAACCAAGTTAAGAAGTTATACTTTATATATTCTCAAGATTATCTCAAGGCATTGAAGGATTTAAACTATAGTAGTACTTAAAACTCTGTTTATCATTATTAATATTCTAGAAAATACAACAATTAAAGATGAATGAATGTTTAATCATTCACATTTGAAATTCTTAATGTGATACAACTTGGCGAACAAAATATTGGTGATAGGTACACTTTTGGACACGTATGTATGGAGCTAACTGTGGGACATTTAGACAGTGATACAGAGTGGGGTTTGGAACAGAACCAACATGTAAAGAAAGACCTGGGCGAAGATAACGTTCTCAGAGTTCACAGTTTAGGGAAGATGATTGAAATCCTTGGAAAAGGTGAGATTCCTCAGAAAAATTCCATACAATAAGAAGAAAAAAGGATCAATTATCAAATACCAGGAATGCACTAATATTTAAAGAGTGGGCTTCAGGAGAGAAAGTCTGGAAGAATATTGAGAAATAATAAGTACTTTATGGAAGAATCGGAACAAAGCAGGGTCAGGAACACCAAAGTGTGACAGCATTGTTTTAAATATGAAAGTTCAATGGCTTTAAATGACACAACAATAATAAAAATGGAAGGATGATAAATGCACTTAGCAACCAAAACAAAACATTTTCAGGGACTGAGAGTCAACAATACTATAGTGATGTGAGTACTGACCTCTGTCCCTTCATCTCTCTTCCTTTTGTGTATAACCCAGCATTATCAGCCTATTAAACTATGCTCTTTCAAGCACCACAGTATTCTTTCCTCTGCTTTAAACAGGCTCTTGAGTCTTCAGTTGGAACTAGATTAAGCATAAAAGGACATGTATTGGCTTCCAAAGCTGAAAAATCTGAGTTCACTGGCGTTAGGCCAGAGGACTCAGGTGATCAAACCCTGCTGTCACAAACAGCTCACTCTTTCTTGGCAATGCTTCCTGTGTTGCAGGGATCCTCAGGCAGGTGTTGTTAACATGTGGTGAGAGAGATGGACCCCAGAATCCCCACACCTACGTAGAAGTTTTGGCTTGAGCTTTATGAGGCCAGCAGAATTTCATCACAAGGTTTTGATTGTCTCAACTCATCTATCCTTGGAGAAAAGGACAAGTCCAGCTAAAACACATAAGGGAAGAACAAGAATGTGACTTCCAAAGGAGATCTGTTTGGAAAAATAAAAAATAAAAAGGAATGTCACTTGGCACAACCAGATAATGGCCACAAGAAAACACTAACCCTAGATTTCTACATGCCTTTCCAATCTCAGTCTGATTTATTCATTTTGTTAATATTGGAAAATACAAGGGTTTGATTCAGATGTACCTGGCAAGGATAAATTGTCAACCAATTTTGTATTGGACTGGTGCCACACAAAAGATTTGGAATCCTGCTATGGCCTTGTGCTTAAAACAATCATTTCCAGTCTCCAAACCCTTGATTTTGCCAGGAAGTGACTGGCCTCTCCCAACATGAACACCACCGATATGAGGCATCCGGCTGCTGCCTTGCCACATCACAAGCTACAACAGCAGGGCTTGGAACAAGCCCCTGACTGATACCAGAGTATGAGCTGGTTCTTCTACACACAGCCCCAAACCACAAACACTGAGTGGACAAGAGAAGGCAGATGCAAAGGTCTGGCCAAGCCCTGCCCTTAGTTCACTATGATCTCAACGTGGGAGGGGCCGGTGTTTCAGTAACCACACAATTTACAAAGCCCAGTGCCCAGGGTCACATTTCTTCTCCCAGAGTTGGAAAACAGAACCTGCTAGACCCCTGTGCACAGGCTATATAAGAGAACAACAATAATGGTCCCACACTTCTGTTAACTAAAGTCTCCCTCAGTTTTCCTCAATGAATCCAATCCTGCAGACCTGGTAAGTATACAGGCCTACAGTGGCCTGTATTATATTACAGACTATGTTACTTCCAATTGGTTGTTTTTAATTTGGGAAATTACTTAACCACAGTGCCTTGTTGAATAAATCAGTGTTCTCTAGAGGAATAGAGCCAACAGGATGGAGATATATAAATGAATTTATTAGATTGGTTTACTAAACAATCAGAAGCTGGATAGTCCACAATGGCTGTCTGCCTATCAGAGAGCCAGAGAAACCAGAAGTGTTCAGTCCAAGAAGCTGGAGCCTCAGAACAAGAGAGAACAAGGATGCAGCCTGAGTCTGAAGGTCAAGGAGAACTCCCTGGAGAACTGGTGGTGGAGAATCCACATTGGGAGAATGAAGTAGCTAGGATCCAATGTCCACAGGTCATGGCAGCAGCAACAGACACACCTGCTCAAGAAGAAACTGGCTTGCAGCGGCCTTGCTTTCCTCCTTTCTCTGCTGTTCTTGTCATCTGCACTCCCAGCTCCAGGAGTGCCTCCCACATTCAGGAAGTTTCTCTTCTCCATTTGCTGTCCCACATGCCAATCATCTCCAGAAACACCCTCACTGACACATGTAGAAGTCTCTTAATCCTGGGCATCTCCCAAACCAAGCAACCATCACAAATCCACCCAGACTAACCATCACACATCCACCCCTTATCAACTTGGCTCCCAAAAAATATGTCCTTAAATTGTACTCAGTCTCTAAATTAACACAACAACCATTCTAATGTGATATACTATGCCATATTCAAATAAAACAATAATTTCATCCACAGAATAGGAGGGAAAGCTTTTGAGTGATGCTTACTGTTTCTTACATCCCACCACTTAAATATTATAATCTAGATTCAATAAGAAGTACTGGTATTAAATTGATGGATATTGTTATCTGATAAAAGGAATAAAAGAAAAAACAAAGATATTCAAAGATATGTTTATGGGCACAAAAATATTATTTAAAAAAATAGGAAGGAATATATCACTCACATTCCTCATTTTTATAACAGGTCACATGGCCATAAGTGGTATTTATTATTACCTTTTTCTACAACCCATTCTGAATTCCCTCTTTCTTCAGCAAGTATCTGAGTGGCTCTTGGCTCTTCACTGGAGGGATGACTCAAATCTTCATTTCTGAAGGGTTTGGGCCATGTGTCATCTTGACTGAATTGGGTTGTAATTTCCTATTGATGTTAAGGACAGAGCATGGTAATATTAAGAGATGCCCTGAGGGATTTCCTGAACTCCAGGCATACTTTCCCTCCATGGTGGTGAAGTAAGTAGTCCAATTTTCTCTTGGCAATCTGGATCACTCACCCCCATCAATACCATAACTCCCCTCTTTGCCTGTTCTGAGGCATGAGGAACCCAAAGTGACCAAGGAGATGTCTTAACTTTCAGTTAAATGAAATCACTGTTGTTCCTTTTGGTAGAAGCACCCCTATCTCTGAAGCTGAGATTTCTAAGCCAGTAGAGCATAAGGTTATATAGACGAAAAGCAAAACATTTACCAATGAATCACTAGTGGTAATGTAAGTGGTAACATTTGTTTCTAATCCTTGATTCTTGGACCTGTGAATCCTAGCTAGAGGAAGCTAGAGGAGAAATAGCACCACTTATATTAGGTCCTGATGCAGAGCATATTTAATAATCTGGAGAACATTTCCCTCGTCCAGCAAGATAGGTTAGCTGGCACTGTAGCTGCGCCCTCAAAAACCATTCCACCATTCTGTCAATCCAGCTGCCTCAGAATAGTGGAGAACATAAGACCAGTGAATCCCATGAGCATGAGCCCATTTCTACACTTCTCTGGCTCTAAAATGATTCTTTATTCAGAAGCAATGCTCTGTGGGATTCCACAATGGTGGATAAAGCATTATATAAGTCCACAGATGGTAGTTTTGGAAGAAATATTACATGCCGGGAAGACAAACTCCTACCCAGAATAAGTGTCCATTCCAATAAGGCCCCTTTAATGGTTACAATCCAATATAATCAGCCTGCTCCAAGGTTGCTGACTGATCATCCAGAGCATGATGCCATATCAGAAGCTTAATGTCAGTCTCTGTACTGGCAGGGTGGGCATGCAGCAATGACGGTAGTCAAGGTAGCCTTGGTGAGTGGGAGGCCATGTTGCTGAACTCATGTACAACCTCCATCTCTGCCACTCTGGACGCTTTGTTCATGAGCCCTTTGACCAATAATGGGGGGCTGGGAAAAGAGGTTGACTGCTATCCGCAGACCATTCATCTTATCCACTCAATTATTAAAGACCTTTTCTGCTGAGATCACATTTTGATGAACATTTACATTGGACACAAATAACTTCACATTTTTCACCCATTTGGAAAGATTTATCCACATACCTATTCATCAAATATCTGACACCAATTTTCCAATCATGTTCCTTACAAGTCCCAGAACCTCCAGCCAAGCCATTGGCTATAGCACCTGAATTGATACACATTTGCACATCTGGCCATTTTTCTTCCAAGAAAAATGTACAATCTGGTGCACTGCCTGAATTTCTTCCCACTGCAAAGATTTCCCTTCATTATAGTTCTTCAGGGATGGTCTAGAAAGCAACAACTGTTCACTTCTGTATAGTACCATATATCATGTAGAAACATTTGTAATACAGTCCTTAATTTTCTAGAATACACCTATGAGACCAAAGGTTCATGCTGAGGAATAGAAGGCATTGTAGAAAGAACTCATGGATATTTGGGCCACTTTTTCTTACAACTTTCGTGATCCTTCCATTTGATGATGGAGTGCTGCTGCACATATCCAACTGTATGGCTTCATGGGTTGCATAATATCCAGTTTTGTGATAATCAATTGTCATTCTCCAAGATCCATCCATCTTCTAAGCAAACCAAGTAGGAGAGTTAAATGGCCAGGTGATGGGAAGAAACATCTTTACATTTTTCACATCCTTGATGGTGACACTAATCTCTGGAATCCCTCCAGGGATGTGATATTGTTTTTTATTTACTATTTTCCCAGCTATAACAGTCTCTCCTTCACTCAAGGGGGTTAGGTTACCATAAACTGACTCACATCTGGGAATTGGTTGAGGGGACATGATTTTCTGCTGTTAAGATTTAAGGCAGACTTTTTTGTGCATTTGCTCTATCTAGATTGAGTCTACTTATATAAATTGAATCAGAATCTGGTGGGATTTCCCATCTATTTCACTTCTGGGAACACCATGATATACATGGGTCAGAATATTTTGTTCATTGCATCTCCTCTTCTGCCAATTATGGTAAATACGACCACCTTGCCTTTAGCTATTGAGTGCCAGCCATCACTTGGCCCCTGCCACTGTGGGATCCTATTATACCCACAGCATTTCAAGTTTCCCAAGTGACTGATTGCAGTTCCCATTGTAAGATCTGGTGTTTGAGTCAGATATTTTACTATGGTGACTTAAAGACCCAACCAGAACAAATGAAGGAGGAAAGGTTTATTTAGGGGCTCACAATTTCAGAGGTCTAAATCCATAGACAGCAGCCTCTATTCCTCGGGATGAGGCAGGACATGAAGGCAAAAGAGTGTGGCGAACGGAAGAGGCTCACATGGTGATCAGAAAACAGACGGAAAGAGGTCTCCATTTGTCAGATACAAATATATATCCCAAAGCCATCCAGCCAATTCCCACCTCCTCCAGCCACACCCTACCACTTCAGTTACCATTCTGTTAGTCCCTATCATGGGATTAATTCACTGATTGAGTTAATCCTCTCACAACCCAATCATTTCTCCTCTGAACCTTCTTGCATTGTCTCCTACATAGCTTTGGGGGAATACCTCCCATCCAAACCATAACATCTGGCATGCAGAATAGTGCAATAACATAGTCCTTCAAGGATGATGATGCTCCTCACCCAAATCTGTTTCTTAAATTATTGATGAAGGGAACATTTTCTGGAACTTCCTAGTATAAAGGAAAAGGTCTTACATGTCAAATCCACTATAGTATTACAATCTCACTGAGTTTCTGACTCCCACTCTAAACTATAAACCAAGGAATATCAAGTATTTCCAGCTCTTTCACACTAGGTCATCCTTTGATACATATTTTCAGCCAGTCAAAAACAAACAAACAAACAAAAAACACTGATACTTCATTTGTTAACACTGAGCTAATACATTAAATCCAGAATCTCTGAGCCCAATACAAAAAAACTATACTGGTCTAATTTGATGTTCCTTCCACCATTATTCCACACTCTTAAAATCCATTCTCATATATGTTCTCCAGACTTTTGTCTGTATGACCTAAAAAACTCATTCTTTTAGATCATAGTACACTTTCTCATGGGTCTCACATCTTTAAGGGTCTGCTTAGACTAGCATCTCCTTGCCGCAGTCTGGCTGGGCACAAATCACGAGCCACTGAAGCAGGAACAAACTTTATTTCTGAACTCCACCAGCACACTCCACACATGCTCCCCGGGAATTCTCTCCGAACACCACGCACTCCTCTGGGAACCAGCAACCGGAAATATCCCTCCTCCGGCACTTCCCCAACCAATGGGAACTCTCCGGGAATCCCTGAGAGCGCTCAAGCAGAACTCAACAGGAATTCCACCAGAACTCAAAAGTCAACATCTTAATGGCTTGCTAGCATCACCTCTCAACCACTACTTCTGGCAAAAATGCCATGCGTCATCCCAACTCGGCTGTGGCCCTCAACATCTCCTTATAGGTCTAGAGGCAAAAGTGGGTTGTCCTGAGGAATATCAGCCTTGTCATGCTCATTAACTGCACCATGGAGTATATTAGTGTTTCCACAGGCAATGCAGGATTAGTTCCCTCAGGGAGATCTGTCGAGGCCAAGACTACAGAGGGGAGTGGGGACGTCTCCCCCTCTAGCAAAATAAGCCCATCATAATTCAGGAGTTCAATGACCCCAGCTCTTCAGGGTCCTCCCATACATCCTCATACAAATTTAGAGGATTCCATTCTTTTACAAGAATTGCACTTCTCTTTAACTGCAGACACCTTTCAGAAACTGAGAGCTAAACTTGCATTTCAATTCAGCAATTGCTGGATGACAGATTGTGTTGGTTTGGACAACCCCTTCCCAGTAGCTGTAGGAGACAAGATTCTCCTTGAGAGCACACTGAGAAGTCTTTAGATTGGTTAAGCATATCTTGACTTGTGAAATTCAATCTCCAAGATCATTCTTCCATTTTGTTACTCTGTCCAGTGAAGCCTGGAGCAACCATCTAATGCCATTATATTTCTTAGTTTTCCAAAAATGCTCAAAAGTGTCATCCAGAGAGCAACTGTACTCTTTGTCTCTCACAAATGGGGAGTTAGGAGCACTGAATACACTCACTTTACACATATCTTAAAACAGTTCACAGCACAGATTATCAGTGCTTTCCATTTCCTCACATCACTTGACTTGTCAATATCTTTAATTTAAGAAAAGAATCATTTTTGCTTAAATCCCTTATCTATGCACTTGGTCACATATTTGTTACAATAAATTTTTCTTAGTAATGTTCTTTATTTTTACAATATAAATTATTAGTTTTTAATCGGTTTTATTATTATAACACTCCAAAAGAGATCCAAAACTTGTACTATGCAGTGTTCACTGTCAGAATGAAAACCCATGTAACCTGAGCCAAGGTCAGTAAATGGAACCTTGCCATAACCCAAGGAGCCTCCAATATTTCAGTCAATCATGAGACCCTAATACCACACCAAAAATATTCTAGCCTGGCTTTAACTTATATCATTTCCTTATTTGTTTTTATGTTTTGCAGCCAAAGCTTGCAAACCTAAATACCGTATTTCAGTTTTGCCCGTTAGTTATGTTATTGTTGTTATTACTGACATTATTACTTTATAGAAATGGAAAGATAAAATATGATTCTTTGGGACCTAGTTTCCTTTCTATAAATATCTTGTTTATTAGTTTCTGCCATGTGGTTTCTTTCATTAATGTCAGGGACCCATTGTAAACACTCTTGTACATACTTTTGGTGCATTATGTGTACTTCTTTGTATTTCTATTAGGAATGAGTTTGCTCTCTATATGTTCAACTTTAGTAGAAAAAACGTAATTTTTTAAAGTAGTAATAATAAATTCATTCCTACCTGTGAGGTATTACCTGTAAAAAGAGGAAGTCTTATGGTCCATTTTCAAAATAGAATATTTGGCTTTAAATATAAAATTACTGGGAATGTAAAAAGAAAAGAAACCAGAGGGGAAATAAACCAAACGGTTATCAGTAGTTAATTCACACAATAGCCTGGGGAAAATGGCAGATTCAAAGTCCACATGCCTAAACAGTCCCTTGACAAACAGGAGTTGGGGAAAGGGGCCATTCTGACCAACAGAGATAAAAAACATCTCAGTTGAGGAGTACTTGCCCAAATGCTTTCACTCAAAGAAGGCCTTCCCACCACAAGAGAACAAAGGGAGGTAGAGACAACTAAAGGTGCATTTCTTTAAATAACCCCTAAGGAGACAGTAAAACCTAGGCAATGTCTGGGAGGATAGTATATCTCATAATATTCAGCCAATGAGGAGCCAGGAGAGGGACCTAACAACTAGGGGGTAAAATACTGATTGTAACCACTCTGGGGGTGCCTGTTTACCCAGACACCTGGTCTTGCAAGACTATCATTAAAGCCTTGCTTTCGCCATACCTTGTATCTTCCAGTCCAATCTTTGGGTTTGGACAGGTGAGCCTGTTTCTCACATTACCTCCATCCTACCATGGGTGGTGACTATCTTTTAAAATTTGCCATTCTGGTGACTGTCTAATGGTATCTCAGTGTTATTTCAAATTGTATTACCTTGATTTTTGTTTAGGTTGAAAACTTTTTTTTTTTTTTTGGTCATTTAGAGATCTGTTTTAAGCACATTACCCATTTTCCTGTGACACTGTTTTATTCACATTGATCATTAGAAAATTTCTTGCATATTCTGTATCGTGCCTTTGTTAGTTACATGTGTTGCACATATCTTCACCACACTCTTCTATTTTAAGGATGACTTAGTATTTTACTAAGAGACTTTGACCAAGATAATTGAAACAGTTAAAAGGAAATACAAAATATTTTAAGGGCTAGTTGTTAACAAGTCCCTAAAATTAGTCATTCTCCAGGAGACCCGATAAACATGTTGTTTTGATATAAATATTTTTGAAGAAGACAGACATAAAATATGCAAAAACTATGATTAATTCAATATCTATATTAACTTCAATTTCAAGAAACAAATAGTATTATCAACTCACATCTCTTGTATTGCCTGTTCCTAAGTATCACCCTTCTTTCTCTGTTAATTACTATTCTGACTCCTAGAACCATACTCTAGTATTCTGTATTTTCTAACTTTATTTGCAGCCAATACATGTATTCTTTGAAATGTGACTCCAAGTCACCATTATACTTGTAAGATTAATCCATGTTATTATATTTAGCAATAATTCATTAATTTTGTTGCTACATATTATTTCATTGTATGAATATGTGCCATGTTTTATTTGTTCTTTCTACCTCTGATCTTCATTTAAGTTATTTTCATTTGAATCTATCAGGAATAATGCTATTATATTTGTATACATGAAATTCTTTTGGAAATACACTTAGGGGTATAATTATGAATCCTAGTGTATGTGTAATTTTAATTTAGTGGAAAATGTCAAACAGATTCCCAAAATTATTGTACCAATATGTACTTCCATCAGAAATCTGAGTTTTATTTGGTTCACATCTTCAGCAACACTTGGTATCATCAGTATTGTTTCAGATGTTGGTATTGATACATAGCAATATCCATTTGAGGTTTTAATTTTCATTTACCAGATTAAGATCAAACATTTTTTGATCAAATCACTGACTATTGCTATGGTTTAGATGGTTCCACAAAAAGCTCATGTGTGAGACAGAGCAAATTGATTGGGTTATGAGCATATTCATCTAATTAATGAATTAATCTCCTGATGGGGGTTCTCTGGGTGGTAACTGTAGGCAGGTAAGATGTGGCTGGAGGAGTGGGACATTGAGGGTGTCTCTTGGGGATATGTACTTTGTCCCTGAAAAAAATAAAAATAAAAATCAAAAGTCAGTCTTAATCTCAATCTCTCTCTCTCTCTCATCTCATTCCTGGTGCCATGTTCCTAGCTGCTTTCCTCAGCCTCATCTCAAGACTCAAGGGATGGAGTCTACCATCTATGGACTGAGGCTTCTGAAACCATGAGTCCCCAAATAAACTTCTCTAACACTGCTCTTCTTGCGTATTTTGGTCACAGTGGGGGGAAAAAACCTACTATTTATCCTTTTAAAATGTTCAATAGGTTCATTTTTCAACTGGTTGTCTATATTATTAGTTTGTAGTAATTTATATACATTTTTGGATATGAGAAATTTTGGTTTATGTGCAGTAAAGATATTTTTCCCATTTCTTAACTTTATTGTCATTCTCTTAATAGTACTTCCTAATGAAAAGAAATCCTTAATTCGATATGCTCCAAAGCATTAACCATTTCTTTTTTTTCGTGTTTTATGTTTTTTGTTTCATAAAATTTTCTCAACCATAATTGCATGATGATATTCTCCTGTTATCTTTGGAAGCATTTTGCTGTTCATTTTGTATTTAAATCTATAAAATGCCTGGAATTGACATCTGTACATAGTGTGAAGTTGGGGTCGAGTTCCATTGTTTCCTAAATGCATATTGGAACTGACCTATTACTAATTAAAATGACATCTTTCCTTATTTCTTTTGCATTGTCAATTTTTGTTATAAATAAATCATCATTGACTTCTGGCTTCCATTGTTTATACTAAAAAAACTAAGTACTAGTTTAATGATTTGTTCTTGAACAATAATATTTTTATTTGCCTGCTTTAAAAAGCTGTCTTTTTGATTTTCACCAGTATCACTATAATGTGTATTTATAGATACATTTTTTTCTGCCATGAATTTTGTTCTTACGTCACTATTGGGGAATTCGGAGCCATTATCCCTTGAGATACTTTGTCTCATTCTCTTCTGTTTCAAGTTACATATATCTGAGTACCTCACTGGTCACCTAAGTTTCTTACTCTGTCTTCTGTAGTATTCATGTTTTTTTCTCTGTCCTTTTAAAATATCTTGTTTTGACCTAATTTCCAGTTCACTTACTTCATCTGCCTCTCAATTGCTCTTAAATAAAGCCACTGCATTTTAATATATCATTTTATATTTATTTCAAAACTTACTTAAAAATATATGATTTATATAACTTTTTTATTTTTTAACTGAATTCTTAAACCTATATATTTTTATGCTCTTGAGCAAGAGAGACCTGATATGTTGAGAGCCATCCATGAACTATGCTTGAGGACCTTTTCAACATTGTAGCTGGTGAGTGGGGAAGTCTGGTACTGGGAACTTAAGTGGCTCTCCTGCTGTTAAGATGGCCCCAATACATGTGAACTCCCCTCAGCTCTGCTCAGCAAGGTCCCACACAGCACCAGAGATGGGGTGACCTGCTGCAGCCACAAAACCTCTGAGATGGGTGTGACCTGCCAAAATGCCAATCAACCTGATGACTGCAGACATCACAAAGCAAGACTCCATCCCTGAAACCTTATCCCTGCCTTTGATGTACCCCATAAATAAACCACAGGAGCCATTTTCTAATTGTCCAGCTCTAGCTCCTGTGTGGACTGAACCTATCAGTCGCTCTGTTTCAAAATTATGATTCTGACTCTTGTTCTTCACTAATTATTTCTGACTTATTTTCTCCAGTGACATATACCCTCCTGGGCAAGAAAAAGGACGTCCTGGCAAGACACTGGCAGCCTCCCCATACTGGTAATTATAAAATTTGATAGAAAACTGTTAAACCCTTAGGCCCCTCATGGTCTGTTTTAAATTTCTGTGGTTTTTGCTAAACTTATGTTTTAGTTACTTGGTTTTTGTTTGTTTGTTTTTTAATATCATGTGCTAGGATTTCTATTTGAAAGTTAGATATTTCAGGCCTAGGTTAATCCCATCTTCTTCCAGAGCAATTTTCCTTTGGCAAGTACCTGAATAGTAAAAATCTTGGATTTACCTTCTTCAGTTTTCCAAAATATGAAGTTTCCACTGGAATCTCCTTGCTTCATCCCCTGGGCATGACCTGGTGTTCAACCTTGGTCTTATTACACATGGGATGCTTTCAAAAGTGGTATTTAGGAATCCACCATCATGTCCATCTCTCTGTTATCAGCCAACATCTTCAGGAGAAAAGTGTCTCCAGGTAGCTACTATCTGTTTATTCTTCTCCATGGTTTCCCTCAAATAATTCTTTGATTTTCAATTTTTTTTAAAGAAAATAGTGATATTTATAGGCTTTTTTATTTACCTAAAGAGGAAGATTTACCTGAGATTACAAATTCACCAATATTGGAGGTAACAGACTTCTATTTGAGACATTTTGGGGTCATTTTTAAAAAAAAATTCTTCTTTGTTATCATGTTCTTATGGGAATATTGAATAATTTAAATTAAAATTTCCTCCAAATATACTCACCTTTTAAAAAATAAATGCAAAGTTAATAACCTAGTTGTATGTACTCTATTACTTTCTTTTGCTAAATTTCCATTTTCAACCATTACAATATTGGTTTTGATTCAACATACACTTCTTTGAGTACCAAACATGCACCACTCAGCTCAAATTGATTTATTGGATAAAAGTGAATTTCTATTCCTGATAATTCAGACTTTACTGTAAATATTAAACCTCAATTAAACACTGATTCATCCTTTCTCCTTGACTTTTCTACAATTTTAACCCTTTGGTTAATTTTTCATTTTAATTTTTCTGTGTGACTAATTATCCTTTTGTTAATACTCTTGTTTCCTCAATCATGTTTCTCTTTCTGTGTATTCTAAAGCATTATTTTTGGCCCCTATATATGCCTTTCTTCGTAGTTTTGAAAGACCATCCATTACTTGTTAATTGGGAACAAGTCTTTGATTACCTGCAAAATACCTTGCAAAATCTTGCTTTTCTCTCATAATTTACAATAAAACATGTTTTATCTGCAGATGTTTTATCTGCATAGTACTCTGAAGCTCTGCTTCTCTAACATGAACATTTGTTTTCATTCACTGTATGCAATAAATAAAACTTAGAGTGTTCTGTTATAATTGGGGGCAAAACTTCTATTTTTAGAATAGATTCATAAAACTACAAAACCCCCTGGCAAAACCTAGACCTACCGAATCACAATTCCTGTGGACATAACCTGGTACTTTTTTATCTCCTTTTTCTTCTTCTCCTTTTCCCCTTCTCCCTTCCACTTTGTCTTTTAACCTCCTTTATGAACTGTGATGAACATCTATGTCTCTCATCAGCTGGGGTACTTTGTTTCCTTCCCTCAAATCAAATCTTACCAAAAAAGTCACATTTTGGCTTTTGCTTATCATCACTTCTTATTTGCTGATGTATCTCTAAATTCGTATTTGTACCAAGGAGTTCACAATTCCCAGCCGCCCAGGTGTATAACAAAGCTTTCCCCGACATCTTTCCCTCTCATCTTTTCTTCCCCAGTTTCCATCCAGTCCCCAGCCATATTAATTCTATTTCCACAATATTTCTCTCATTGGTCTTCTCCTCTACATTCTAGTGCAAGACTCTAATTCAAATTCCCATTTCTCTTGCTAAGATTTTTTTTAAGAGCCTAGTCTCCCTAACTCCAATATCAATGCAACACAATCTCAAAAACTGTGTCCTGATCTTAGCATGCCTTAAACAAACATTACTAACTGTTCTTCATTTTCTACCAAGTGAAGTGACTGTTCATAGTCTGACATTCAAAATCTGTTATTACTTGCTTATAAGGTACCAGTTACATTTTGTCTCCCTTGATTGCTTTCATGCAACTACCTGTCAGTCTATCCACTCCCTCAAATGGGCTCTGTATTTTTTAGTTTTTGTGTGTTTGCTTCTGGTATCATTTTCAGCTGATTATTCCTTTATCTCTCCAAAATCATTAATATTTCAAATTAACATTCAAATGCCACCTTCTTCTTCAAGTCTTAGGATCTCGCAGGATTACAACAATCCATTTGTCTTCCCAGTCACATTTTCTTATGCTATAGATATTTAGTATGAAGTTTTTCTGTCCTCATTGTTAGGAAGCTCACTGAAAGTTGCAACTGTAAATTACTCAGCCTTCTCTGATGCTGCCTGCCTGGCATCATGCCTTGCCCACAATGAAGGCTCAGTAATTTATGGAATAAATTGGTGGGTGCATGAATAAATGACTAGACGGAGAATCATAAAACAGCCCTAAAATTACTATCCAGGCATCCCTAAAACTTGCTTACAAGATTCTAATGGGAGAAATTGAGTGTAATAGATAATATTAATATGTTTATTGCTCTAAGAATTATTTTACTTTGTTGAGAAGAAGCAATTATGGTTGCCTGCATTTCTACCTTGGTTGCCTCAAAAGCACAAACACTCAGAGCACACAGCTCTCTGCTTAGTGCTCAGTCTAAAGTAATTTATTAGCTTGCGAAAGTTTAGGTGAATGAATTCAAATGTAAAGTATGACACAGGATGGTTAAGAAAGGTTTTGCTTTGTAAATAATTCTTATTTGTATGAAGGGGAAACTAATATATTTGTTGGATGATTTCTGGAAACAAAATATCTAATACATTTGGAGTTGTTTCAAGACAATAAAAAGGCATTGAACTCTGCTTTCCTTATTTAAACCACCACTAACTTGCTCTTCAAAAACATTGTAATCCACTGAGGTAAGACACTCTGTAAAGTGTTCCCTTACTCTCCTCTTCTGAAGTTTGTTTTCCACTTTTGTATTAGACTCTATCAGCCCCCTGGTCTTTGAAAGTGGTAATGTGCATATCCTTTTGAAATACATAAGTTTTGTTCTTAGTATTGTCAAAATATCAGGAGTTTACATTTAAAGTACTCGGTTTGGTTTAAAGTTGGAAGCATTTGGAAATTTAATATTTGTTTCCAAGAGGAATGACAATTATCGATACTCGAAACAACTACTTAATGGTCACATCATACGCATTTTTAGCTTTGTCTCCCTTTTTCTCTTCCTGCAGTTAACCTATAAATCTACCTATTATTCCAAACATGTTCTGCACTTCTTAGCTTTTAGGTATTTTCAAAGTGTTTTACAAAGGAATTTCAAATAATATGGCATATCTAAATAATGCAATCCATTTTTGTGGTATAGAATTTAAGGACATATTTTCAAATAGTAATCTAAATAGATAAATGACCTCAGAGGGTATTCATAGATTTTATATTCAGGTAGTGATTAAATGCAGTAAATGATTAAAACCTTGGCCTTTTGCTTATTATTCGTTCCTTCCTGCTCTGCTCCTCTTTGAATTTACTCCCTTGCATTAGAATTCTGCTCACTTCCTTTTCTCCCCAGGCTGCCAGAAACTGCTAATGGACTATGCTTGTTCTTTTTTGATCTTCTGGCTTTTATTTTTTTTTCTTTCGGTGCTATTAATTTGTTTATATATTTGGATTTGGAGATATTATAATATCCCTTAAAAAACACCTATTGATTGCTGTGAAAGATTTGCCTCCTTTATCATGCTACCTAAGTTAGTTCCCTCCAGGAAACAAAATGAAGTCATTCATTGGTACTTCTCTGCCCATTTTAAAATGATCCTGAACATATTAAAAAGAAGGTATGTAACAAAGGCATCAGTCCTTACGAAAAATGGAGTGCTGTGCATTTATATTTTATTTTTGACATTTTCCCTGTAGCAATGCAAACACCTAGAAAGAGTCACGTGATTACATACTGGTAGTTTTCATGAGTCTAACAGCAAGAAAGATTTCCATTCAATTAAACTGGAAAGACAGATAATTTTATTCTCTGTAGAAGATGGTATCCCAGATTGTTCTGTTTAGAAGAGGCATAAATTCAACACTATGAAAGGAAGCTACTGGATTATATAAACATAGTCTAGGATAGATATTTGGTACCAGGGATTGAACTCGGGGGCACTCAATCACTGAGCCACATCCCAACCCTATTTTATATTTTATTTAGAAATAAGTTCTCACTGAGTTGCTTAGCACCTTGCCATTGCTGAGGCTGGGGAAATAGTAGAAATAGTAGTAGAAATACTACTCTAAATACTACTCGCGATCCTCCTATCTCAGCCTCCCAAACTTCTGGGATTACAGGCGTGCAACACTGCACCCAGCTAGATAAGGCTTTAGTAGTATGGATCCAGGGATGTAAAAGATGCCATTGGGATTCTAGCTCCTTCCATTCTTCCTAGGATTAAGCTTACTTCAGTCCTCTTTATGATTTGTGACCTGTTAAACAGAGTGGTTGTCTTACAATAGCATCAGCAACAGAAGCACAACTCCAACTACCTTAGCCAGGGAACTGATTCACAGGTTGTCCATGTGGCCAATGTAATTGACAGGTTTACCTGGTGGGGAAGGGTAGTTGCAGGAGTAAAATCATGTGGAAATGAGAATAAGGAACTATGTTAACTAGGTCACTAGTTAAGTGCCAATCAGCACTTCCAAAGCATGCATTGCTGGATAAGCCTCTGAGGAAACAGTCACCAAGGAGTGAGCCATCTGCTGAAATGCTACTCTAAAGCAGAATGAAAAGGCTTATGAAGAGAGGACCCAAGAATTGAGACTTAAATTTTTCCAGTAAGCATTGACTTGTTCCTTTGCTGGGATGAAGTGAAACTTCCTTGCATAATAAGTGTTTTTGAACAGAATATAGTTTATAATTTTTCCTCTCAATTTCTCCTTTGAGAAAAGAGTTTTCACATGCTTGAAACCTCACATCTTAAAGGTGCTGAATTTGTCTTTTTCCACCTCTTTACTCAGCTATTTAATCACTAATGTGTCTACTCCTATCTTCTGACTATGTCTTAGGTCCATTACCATCATCCTACCTCTCAGCACATTCATTGTGGCTCTCAACACGGGGTGGTCTCCAGGCTGACATTTTTTTTCTTCCTTTTAAACAGGGCCACAAGGGCAGTAGCACTAAAGAGCATATCTAATCAAGTTAATGGTCCACTTTAAATCTATAGATAGGTAGAAGGCTCCCATCAACTACCCTCCTGACATGGAGAACTTGTGCTTCCCTGACTGTGCTATGGATTAGGTGACTCTACGCACAGAATAATACAACACAAACCATGCTGAAAACACCCTTCCATTCTTCTTTCCTCTGCATATTTCTATGCACATTTTTATTATTGTACTTACAAAACATTCTGTATCTGTTTGCATGCCTTGCTCTTACTGTGGGACTCTGTCTGTTAAAATCCTGACCTATGAGTTTGCTACAGTGTGATGGTCCACACACCAGGAATGGAAGCACCATCTAGGAGCTGTTTAGAAATGAAGCATTTTGTGCCTAAGTACAGCTCTACTAAATCAGAATCTACCATATCAGAAAAATACATTTTAAGATAAACCTTCAGGTGAATCAAGTGTACTTTTAATTTTGAAGCACAGATTTATGATATATACTTTGTACTTTAATACCAAGTATCTAGCAAACAGGATCTTATGCCTGTATATGGAATATGACTTACACATTTTGTATTTAATAACATCGGAAAACATTTATCCTCCTTACAATATTTTCTGAGTCATTGGGTGAAAACTCTTCTTCTCAGAAATATACTGGGGACTTTGCACCCTGCCAGGACATGCAACTAAATTATTCAGGGTCACTCCAGGTGATTTGCATTGGCACAAAATAATTACACAGGCAGACAGAAAATACCTTTTTCTTATGGTCCAGTGACGGCCTTCCACCTTAGGGGTCTGTTGGAAAAAGAGTGAGCCACCCGAATTTTGTATTTTTATAGGGGGCACACAAGGGGAGTTTCAATGGAACATTCCATCCAAAAAAGGTCAGGGATATAAAGGAATAAGAAGGCAGCTCACTCCATTGGGTAATGCCCACTCCCACAATTAGCTCCTCTGCTGAGTGGAGATGGGGACCCACCTGCTTCTGCCACATGGAAGCCAGTTTCCACATTTCCATCACTCAAAGCTAGGAGGCCACTCAGCTCCTGTGAGGCAGCTCCCGACAGCACCAGAAGAAAGTAAAGAGCTTGTGATAATGCCACATGCCCAGGTTATAGATTTAATATTTGTTTCCTTCTCCTTATAAATCCCAGGACCATGAGAGTGAAAATGATGGTGGGGAAACATGAATGAGTTTAAACTGTGTTGCAGACCACAGTGGCCTTTAATTACAAGCACTTGTTCATGCTTTCCCACAGACTTTTGTCTCAGACACTGACTGCTTTAGCTTATAGAACAGCGACACGTTTAATGTGAGCAGAGGCCAAAAGTCCTTCTATTTTCTTTCTCTTGCTCTTCTCCTACATTATTGGAACACAGCAGAGCTCAGTGCACCCAGTTGTACCAAAGTTCAGACATGACAACTTGTAGCTGATATTCAGCTTATTTCAGACACATGAGTGAGCCCAACCAAGCTCAGCTCAGGTCAGCAGAACTGTCCAACCCACACCCAGAACCACAGTTCAAAATATTTATGGTTATGTTATTGTATATCGTAGAGGTTTTGTTGCTGTTATTTATGCAGCATTCTTGGGACAATCGATAATCACTACTGCAATGGAAGGCAGTTCAAGCATATTCAGTTCCAGCTGAGGTTCAGTCACACCTGGAAAATTTGTTCACAGTGCTTAAGCTTTAAAATTATCAAAAAGGGTTGCAGATGCTGAAATTACTTGTTACGAATTTTAATAATATCAAAAAGTTACGTTTATGGACATAATAAAACTACTTTTAGTAATCTGTGTCTCTGTAGGAACTAATTAAGCTGTACTATACCTATATGTGCACACAAACACACACACACACACACAACAGATACAGCAAGAAATTTTTCAAAAATGAAAATAAGGCAGATATATGAGGAGATTCTTCTGAAAACAAAGGGTAAAAAGATTTCTTGGAATGTAAACATCTTTCTTATTAGTTTCTCATAATTCTTAAGTAGAAAAAGTCCTTTAGATTAGATTTTTGCTAATTAACCTTTTCTATTTTCAGATGTTTTGAATCCTGTTTATTTTATAAAAATCAGAATTGGAAAAATTCAGCAAGTATGTATACACCATATTATAACTATGCAACACAGTGATAAGAAAGCAATAAAAGTTATCTTGAACTACGTTTATCTGTTAGTTCAGTCAAAATGCTTCAATCAGCCATGGGCCCAGGTCTAGAGATGGGGTGGTAACAAATAGCTCCTGCTTTCTTTGCTTATCAGCCACACTCATAGCAGCTGTGGAAGGGACTTAACTCTGGTAATGGGAATCCATGCAGATGTAGGGGCATCACTGTTCCTGATTATCAGTCTAGAATGAATGGAAAATATAAGGAATAAGCATTCTCTTGCTTAAGTAAATTAAGTTTTCCTCATTCTTGGTATGTTAATAGTTTTTGATGCTTTTTCACCCGAGACAAACCAGAATGCTATCCTATGCCCCCTCTGCGGGAGCATGATACCATGAGAAAGAACCAAATGGATCACACCATGAGGGTCAGGTACAATTCTATCACAGTGCTTGAAAGCACTTGGTTATGTTTTCTTCTATCATACGATATATGTTGTTTATAGAGTGCATTTATTAGTTTCAGCCTTGCTTAATCTGCTGTTTATCCCGAATTTTTCCAAAATTAGATTACAATAACTGCATCCTTAGTCAGCAAAAAGTAAAATATAATACCCTTGCTTCTACTAATGAATGTAAATTTTATTACTGTAGTTTATTTTTAATTATAAAACCTGAAAAATAAGTTTCATTTATCTTCTAGATATTTAATAACCACTTATATAAAACAAAATAATTGTGTTTTGTTTTCCCTCATGTATCTTCAAGAACATCTGTGAGACAACAAGGAAGAAACAAAAATGTATATTTTATGCTGCTTGTTTTCTTTATAACTCTCTATATTAGTATTTCCATGCTATAAGAATCTTGCTAATATTTTAAAGGAAAAAAAGTGGAGGTTGACTGGCTTTCTTTCTTAAATAACTATTTATCGAAGATTATGTGTTTTATGTGAAAGAGTAGAGGTCTCAAGATTATGTTAAGCAAAATCTAGAAGAACCATAGAACTTTCAAAACAATAACAATTACATATGTTAGCTAGAATGATTTTATGAGTTAACCTCTTAAAAATTAATTAATCCATTTTTAATTAAAATTAGATAGGCATGTCATGAGAGAAAAGTTGTATTAAAATTGTGTCAATTTCTGTATTTCAGAAATATTATTTTGTATCAATCCAATAGAGAACTTTGGCTGTTCAATTTAAATTGTAAAAAATAAATTTTAGAGAATATTTTTTAGGAACTTGATATCTTTTGTTACATTATAATTTTTAATGTATTTTTCAACTTCTGTCCAGAAATTCCTATTATCTTGCCTACTTTAGTAACTGAGGAAAACTAATAAAATTTCTAGCCAGTCTACAGAAGTTACACAGAGTTACAAGAAAGATGAGTAGTAAAAGAGTAGAAATGTAACAGAATTCTACTCCAATCAATTTCTCAACTTGCACTCAGGATCTACTTGAGCTACTTCACTACAGAGGGCAAAGTGTCTATTAGCCAGATCAGTTAGATACTACAAATTTTTTTTTTAATAGGGACAATAAAAATCTGGAGAAAGTGAGGACAAAGTCTAATCCAAATAGAAAACACACAAGAAAACAAAAGCAAAATATGCCCATAAAAATTGCCAATTAATTGCTTAAAGTGCTTTATCTACACCATCAATTTTTATATAAAAATTGTGATATTTTTATGTCTAGCTCTATTTAATACTCTGATAATGTAAACCAACCAACAGTAGCAATGTTATGTAAGATGAATTGTGCATGATTTCTGTTTTTTCCTTTAAGACTTTATGTAATTATTTAAACTAAATAATTTTGCAATATATTAGCAGTTTTGGTCTCAAATAAATAGCAGACAGCTTGATAGAGAATATCAATAAAATAATTTAAGTAATTATAATTAAAATTATTTATTGACAATAACCAATAAACAAATCTAAAATTTGATTTTTTGATAAAAATTAAACAAACTTGAATTCTCTAAGAATTTTTAAGATATTGCAAAAGTAATAGTATGCTAAGAAAATGTATCTGTTTAGAATGGGAAAAAAAATAGTTGCTCATGGGTTTGTCATCACAAAAGTTAACCAGAATATGCAGCCTCAGTGCACCTCTTTAGTCCTAGTAGGCACATTAAGAGATTAGAACATGAAGTTTTTTTTCCACACTATTATTTTTTTGGCAAACTAAATAATGTCTATATGCACTGGTGATAAATATTGCTATGCATATTTCAGATATGAATAGAAATAATGAATCCAAATAAAGATCAGTACTCATTTAGGTCAAAAGGAGAAGTGGGAAATATTATTTTTTGTCTTGAAGATAAACAAACCAGAGACTGATGAAACAGGAAAAGAAAAAACTTTTAAAAGCCAGCCATAGACATCTTCCTGCCAATAATCCAAGCTGTGGATCATGGGTTAGAGTCGTCCTGCCAGCACAGATAAATACAGAAGATAAATTGTAGTCCAAGATCTCTATGCCAAGAAATATCCCGAGCAGAAATAAAAAAAAAATACCCCAGAAGGTTAAAAGAAGAATGCTTTCAAAGGCTTTTTAGCAAAGCAGCTGGTGTCCTCAAATGGTCAGAGAAATCTCAGGATGGATATTTCCTATGGCTCTACTGCTGGGTTCACCTGCTTCAGGGTTGGTGGAATCCCTATCCGTAATGCTTCTTGTCTAGATTTTGACATTTAAGAAAGTATTATGGAAACTTTAGTGGAAATTCTTAGGTCTTTAGAAAGAGATATACTGAAAAAACTACCAGTTTGTAAAATATCATTCAGCCTTCATCTTGCATAAAGCAAAATGTTCCAATTATTCAGGAATTGTCTTTTTTCTTTTCAGCTTATGTTTTTCTTCACAGAAAAGAAAACCATCAACTTAAGAAATCATATTTCTCCATTGACTGCAATGATATTTTTCAGGATTATGTGTTTTAGCCCAGTCCACATCAGGTAAGTAGATTTAGAAGATACATGCAAAGCAACCACCTCTTGTCTGATGAGTAATAACAACTACATTTCTGACCTAGATCAGCACATGTACATTTTCAAGGTATGAATTTATAAGATATACATCATTATAAAAACAGAATAATACTGAAATGGAAATTAATTCTATAGTTAGCAGAGACAGATAGGTGTCAAAATGAAAACTGTTTATACCAGTGCTTAAAAACTCTTAGGTCAGAGCATCCTGGTTTTGCATGCAGTTCATAGGTAATGTTAATCAAAAGAACTCAGACAAGTTACTATCTATAAGCTTTAAATTTCTATACTTACAATGAACTTTAATGATTGAGACTGCTTCACAGATTACTGACAATGTTAAATAAGTTCCTGTAGGCTTGTTTTTTTTGCATAATACCTGACATATTAAGTTTCATACAAAAAACAGAAAAATGTAATTTATATCACGTCTTAACTTTTAGTTTGCAGTTACTATACTCTAGACAGTGTATTTTTCAATTTGTTATGCTGTGGATATGAGGTGTCTCCCAAAAGCTTCTGTGTAAATACAAGAAGTGAAGTACTAGGTTATGAGAGTTCTAACCTACTGGGTCCATCCTGGACTAACTAGGTGGTAACTATAGGCAATTGGGGTATGGCTGGTGGAGGTGGGTCACTGGGAATATTCCCTGGAAGGGAATATTTTCCCTGCAGCCCCTTCCTCTCTTGCTCTCTACTTCCTGGCCTTCACACTGGAGAAGCACACCTCTACCACCCCATTCTGCCATGATATTCTGCCTCATC